>NC_071300.1:6222916-6845208 GCF_027563975.2 Plodia interpunctella | reverse complement strand
GTAGTCTAGTGGCCTTATAGTTGGATATCTATTGAAATAAGATCGTACATGTATATGCCATATTATTTTAATATCCTGTTACCATGTGTTCCTGTCGAAAATGTGCTATTTCAATGTAAACTTGAAATCGTATTAATGACACAAAATGCAAGTGAACCGTATGATTTCCATTTCATGAATAAAAACTAAAAATATTACAAACGGTCAACTATCAAGGGTAGGTTCAAACCTTCCGCATATAAATAAGATTGCCTCAATGCTCCTTCAGGCATAAGAACTCACTCGATCTCAGGATATTTTCTTATACCTATGATTGAACATCGCACATCGCAAATCGAAAATATGCAATCGTGTTTTCATACTATTTTTAAAACAGAGCTATCCATTACACGCGATGCGACGTGGCACGAAAATGTCAAATACGGATGTATCCCAATGCCCTATACAGGATACCGCTCTACACGTCCATTTGATTTCCAGATATAATATTTTTGCTGATTTGTCTTGATGAGGACACAGGGTTAGAAAAGTTACGTGAAATACTCACTATGTAGATATCTATCTGCAATCTAGATATTTTATAACCAAGATTCGCCCCGTCTGCAATGGAAGATGTTCAATGTTTAATATTCATATCTAGTACGCCAACGTTGATTCCTTACTCGTGAAATTAGATATTCGTTTCTCAGCAAGAATAACCCCTGAATATTAAAGTTTTTTATATTATTATTTGTTCCTGTGTAGTCTCAATTGTTCCTTATGTTTGTTGTGTTTTCATACATTGTTCAAACAAAAAAAGTTTTTTTCGATAATAAATAAACATATTATTATGTACTTCTTATTCTTTTCGAGTCGTTGTGGCTATTTACTCGTATATGATATGAAATCAGTATATGGCTACTATTATTGCCTTGTCCTTAGCATTGTAGAGGTCCTCCACGGTAGAATGTGGGACAGGGCACTATATTCCATAGATATAGTAAATCCTTTCTTGTAACTGAGATCCGTGAAATAAAACTGCATTTTTATATCCATCTGAAGAAACGCAATCCACTTTAATATTCGGATCTGAGGAAATCCACTTCACAGTTATTCCACATAATATTCGAAGTTAGCACTCCTTTTAGCAAAGTAGGTATTCCGGCTTTCCCAGCGAGCTATGAAGATGGATATACAAACGAATATATTTTCAGATATGTAGCGTACGTTTGTTTACCGCCCTAGTATATAATAAGGATAATATCCCATGGATGTCGTACGAGGATACTAGGGGATTAAAAGCTAAGAATGGTAAGATAATGTATAATAAATTATGTTAATGTATATGAACTAAATCAAATAAAGGTATAGTTACTATAATGTAGGACAAGAAATAAAAACGCGTAAGTAAATATAGTAGTAGTTTATACAATGAAATAAAAATATACAACTATTTATCTTTTTTAAATGGATGAGAACAGCTAATTAATTCAATTTCTGAATAACCTTTTACTTTTTATTATTTTCGAAGCTCCATGAATCCATTTGCGTTGATACCAGATGTTTTAATATATGAGACCGACATAATATTTTTCATATTTTAAGTGAAGTTTAGTGAACTATGAAACTAATCCCGTGTCGCGGATTATTTCCACCGGCGGTGGATAAAAGTTAATGCGACGAAATTTAAAAGCCACTTAATTTATTCCCTGTCATTCCCAGTACGGGATTATTGTTTCCATACACTTAATAATTAGGGCAAGCACGTAATAATATTAGCGAAATCCTGAGAAGTTTATCAGTATAATTATATTCCGTCGAGTTTCAGGCTTAATTTCAAAGGATATATGGGTGAAATTCCAATTATAATTTTCTCGTTTGAGTTAGGATTTTTTACTTCATATTTGAAGGATTTTTAGCATTAGCCTACTATTTTTGATATACTTTGAAATATTACATAGTCCCGCATCCTTAATGAGATAATGTTCGTAACGCGATGCGATGCAGTATGACAAAAATCGCGTTGTAGAGTGTACAAGACCGAACATATAATCTGTTATTGTCGTATCGCGTCATTTTGTCTCAATGGACTCAAGTGTCATCAATTAACACACTCGAAAAGAAAAAGAAGAACATTAATATCATAGTATACCGTAGCAAATATCAAAACTAAAAATTCCATTCATAATACTTAGCCTTACCAATATATCAATTACATCAATATTTATGTAAACCAAAACATGTGTTACACTTTCAAAGTTCCAATACTAACGAATCCACACGTGGTAATACGCAACATTAATTGTACAAGATTGATCATAGCCCGTTAACTCGCGTCTTGTAACGCTACGCCTAAAATAGACATTTATCGGTCTTATCGACTATGTAATAAGGTTTGAATATAAGATAAGTATCGAACAGATTTTTAGACGTTCTTACGCCAATTTTCTTTTTTTCCGAATCACTCCAGCACCATAAATAATGGCATTTTTATCGTGTGATCATTTCGTCACGTAATTCATAAATCTTTCAACAAACTCATTTTGAAGCGGTGTTGCCTCAGTGGACATCGAAAGGTCCCAGGTTCGAATCGTACTCATGTCGCATGAATCTCACTCGTGTGTAATGTATAGTTGTTTTGTTTTTAAAATTCTCATCGACTCTGACTCACCGGCTCCTAGATATCGTCAAGCAATCGTAAAAGCCAGTGCTTATAAAGGGTGAAGAAGTAACAAACTCACTTTCACATTTATTCTGGCCCCATACATTTAAATCGTATACCAATCTGACTCATTTGTAGTAGTTTTCATAGACCATCACCACATCCGAGGAAAGAAAACATCGTGACGAACCTGCACATTGGTTAACTGATTAATTAACTGGTGTGCGATTACTGTTACTAGATATCATAAAAGACGACTAAAATAAAATCTGATACCAGTGCAACAAATAACACTCGATTTAAAAGAAAGGAAGTTGTAGGTTTCTTACACTTTAGAAACAAAAAGCTAGTTTCACTATGGCTTTGATCAACAAAAAGAAAAAAAATGGCCTGGCCACGTAAGAACAAACTAATTTATCTTCTGAGGAAACGAGTTTAAAGACAAGAATGACGATTCACTTTTTATGAATATCATAACAAGAAAACCAAGAAATGGAGTTACAGAGCTCCTAAATTAAAACTTGAGCAATTTAACTTTTTGTGGTTCCTCAATTACTTTTGACTTTAGTTGGGCTAAATCTTTGATAAGTTTTTGATGGAGTGTTTGACGCTCTGTGTTATGTATTGCATTTATTTTCTCATCTTCATTCGATTAGTTGTTTGACGCGTGTTTCATATTATTTTTATAATAATACTTTTTCATTTTTTGATTCTTTTTATAAGTCATGATTTGACTAACCTTAACGAAAATTATCGTATGCTAGACTATTTTTTTATTTTAAATATTATATTATATCTCCAACAATACTCCATTTAAACTGAATCTTATCATACAATGATTTTATATCTTCATAGATAACACTATGTGCGTGTCGTCACAGGTTCTTAATTATCACCAGAAAAAGTATGTGTCTTATTCCTACGGTAAAATGCAAGTATAAAATCTTTTACGTCAAAATGTAAATCTCATTCGAAATGAATTGAGATTTTTCACTACAGTGAATATAAAAGAAACAATAATGATTACTGTGCGCTCAAGCGATAACAAGCAATGTTTCTGTAGATATAAGCGGCTATATTTAAGGTTACAAAGGGAATTTATGTATAAGAAATCAGTTCTAATACATGAGTAACTACAGACATAGAAGACGTGCTTTATATCATACTAGATGCGTCACGGGCTTTGCCTCCATAGGATGGATAAAAAGTTTTCTGTCACTCAAGAATAATGGAGCTTTCTATAGTGGTACATGAATTTATAAACTCGGCTGAGTAGGTCCGAAGATAGTCCCTATGCACAAACTTACAAACATTTCCTTTTTCTAATATTTATATAGTTGGAAACATTTTAGTTTATATTAAGAGTAGTTTTAGTTTCATTTTAATAACTTTCCAATTGCGATTTATATTACATTGTGTATTACGCAATTAGGAAAAAGATTACGAGTAGTTATTCTGTGCGGTTTGTAATTTTAAAAGAAAAATAATTATCTTCCACGTAGCTTAATGCCTCCACGTAATTAAATTTATCTTTTCTCATTTTCTCCATTTGACACTTCCAAATGCTCGCACATTATCGCAAATAACGAGTCGTAAATATTTTATATTTTCATGCGTTTTTATTGGATATCTCATCTTTATTTTTATTGGTAACATATATTGAACTTATTACTTTTTACGTAGTTCATCATCATCATCATTAACAGCCTTATTTTTCCCACTGTTGGGAATAGGCCTCTCTTTCTGATATCCTTGCGCCTTCTCGTAGTTTCAAAACTCATGATGTTTTCTCTCTTCGTTACTCGTTGCATGTCCTTGGGGCCCGAGGTCAGCGTAAGATTTTTTTTTACAACCAGTGATCTGCGCTGTCGTATCAACGCTCCTTGTTACCTACAAGGAACTTACCACAACTTAGGTGCCTCGTACGACATCAACGGGAAGATATGGAGCGGTCCATTCTAGGGTGGAACCCCACGCCGAAATACTTCTTGATAAAACTAAATCCTATGCTACTATAAATGCGAAAGTTTGTGAGGATACGTGGTACATGGATAGAATATAAACTGGTATAACACATAGGGTACTTTTTATCCCGAAATTCCCATAGAAGCGAAGCCCCGGGCGAAGCTAGTAAACATTATTACTTTTACAATTCATACATATCCAAAGTATTACTTTTGATATGAACTAATTGTACCAAAAAGTGCTGACATAATAACACCATCCATTCTTTTGTTTCAATGACATATTCGCACTTATTAGTTCTTTTTGATGTAGAGGAAAAGCGGAAAAATATGGAACATTCATTATGAAAGTAAAAGATTTTATTATTCAGATCAAAGCTTTTATTATAATTGTGTTGTATTGTATACAATAATAGTTTATGTGCTTATAGATTATTATTTAATATAGACACCGATATCAATGAAATTCGAGCTTCAGATCATTCATTATTATAAAGAGGAACTTTGGGAGTTTGTATGTTTGAGGCGGGTAATCTCTGAAACTACTGAACCGATTTCAAAAATGATTTTACCATTAGAAAGGTACATTATCCAAGATTGCTATAGGCTATATTTTATCTCAAAATTCCCAATGGGAGCGAAGCCCCAGGCAACATCTAGTTGTTTATAATTTCGCAAGTAAATGGTACTCAATTTAAATTTCGGTTGAAAATGTATTGTTTTATTATTGTTTGGTTTAAATTCAATTCGCAGTATCTTTTACACATTGTTTCGGTAATGAAAATGCGCAAATTTTGGTCTATACTTGTGGAAAATATTTATATTCAAAATTCAATGCAATCAGTTTTATATTCAAAAATTAATTTAACATTTGATTTTCACTTTGTTGTCATTTCAAGCCCTACACGAACCTCTATGTGGCGGTAATAATGGTAAATTTGCAGTGAACTTGGTTAGGTAGATGTGCTGTCAACTGTACACTTTAAAAAATAGAGACAATGTAGCCATAGATGGATTTAAGTTCAATATTTATCGAAACGATCCTACTCAAATGTTGTATATGTATTAAGGGACCATCGAAAATGTCATCGATTATGTACGAGTATGTACTGCAAACCTGTTGGTTTTTTCAAAGATACAGGATCTAAACCTATTTTTATAAATTTTCTATTATTTCTGTAAAAAAACACAATTTATTTCTTTAAAATTGAATTTTATAGTAAACAACAGATAAGGCTAACACAAATTCATCTTGCCATTATACAGTGACAGGTTCACAGTGTACATCATTAAATCAGAATGGAAATAAAAGATTTGTTACGCGAGTTTCCGAGACAAAGCTCCTCAACCAAGGATCTGTCGCAAACCAATCTAAAAAGATCCACAGTTTTATCAACAAAATTACTCTTTTGTTACTCTATCATACACAGGCAAGAACAGAGAAGGGTCTTTCTTATTGGCTTCTCAGAAACGACCTTGTTATCACCAGACGATATTACGGACTATAGAGACTTTATGCATCGTAAAAGTACATTCGTTAGCAAATGAAATAAAGCGGCGATATGCGAATCCGCCGAAATTTGACGAAATGGATTTATATGGCAGCTATAAATATTTCAGAATGAACTTAAACAGAAGGATTTGCCACACCTCACAAATTATGGAAAAAGGCCGCTGCGACATTCAATAATTGGCTATGTAGACTTTAAAAAATTTTACAAGACTTTTTGGATACCTAAAAGTGGATATTCAAATAATATCTATCTTCAGCGGCTTTTGTTCAGTTTCACAGGTAAATACAATCAAGATTAAAAAATCTAGTTTGACGATTTTTGTTTTTCAATAAGTAAAAGATTTCAACTTTGTACACTCTCAAAATATTCAGTTTGTTTCCGTTCTCGTGAGAATTTCGGATAATCCTTTCTTAGTCCCTCACACTCCTCCAATCTCCATCTAATTTCAGCGGTTTTAGCTGTGTGGTCTGTCAGTCAGATACAGATGAGTATTATACAAATATTTACTGATTTAGTTTTAAATGCTTAATATAGATTAATATCAATGCTCACAATGGTACAATGGTAGATAAAAATTAACAAGGTTAAGATAAATGATGACGTTCCAAACAACAAAGTTAAATACCAAAACCTTTGAAATATTCAGGTGAAATGTTGTCAAAGAAGAAAGTTTGGATAGGACGGCGGTGGGCAGGAAACAACCGAACAAAGTCCGTTCATGTTTACTATAAAACCGAATGAGAAACAAAAATAGTCTCGCTCTAAGGTACCAAATCAGGTGCTGAAATAAGAATTCTTCGACTACACTCGATTGTAAACCTTAAACTGTAAACAATATATTCTATTTTACCACGATGGTGTAGACAATCGTGTGTAAATCTTTCAAGCGTAAAGAAAAGGATTGACTGAGTGCATGGGAGACTTTTATTTTGTGTAATAAATTGTGTTGGTTTGGTTAAAAGTGCACGGCAATCGTTACACAAATTGTACCCAAGGAGAGAATGTGAAAAATATCAATACTGAATGAAATGTTTAAATTTTAGTTTAAAATTTGAGTGTAATTATTAAATAAATTGTAACTTATCTATTTTGCCACATATTGCTAAGAGGTATTTAATATTAAAATTTATGTGTGTCCATTGATAATAATGATGACAGAAATATTTAGAGCAAAATTTTAATTTTTGTTTTCATTGAAAATGTCACTGGTGACTACAGGCCACAAAGTCAAGAAAGGTTGTCCTTTCGTGACCAAACAGTGAAGCTAACGACTGAATGAATGATTTATGTAGCAACAGCGGTCCGGCGAAGAAAATATTCAATGTGGATACCAAATGTGTTCATAGCTTAAGTAACAAAAACACGTTTCTTTTTTTATATTAAATAATATAAAAAACCCTTTTTCAAACTAAATACTTTGAAAAAGGGTTCATTATGTTTTATTACCTAAATCCCATTATTACAATTTCAATTTAATTTCCTAAAATGTCAGTTGCCTTTAGACAACTCGAATAACATTTGACGCCAGAGTTAGCAATTACACACTCGACAATAAAAAATCTTCCCCTTGAATCACTTTATCTATTAAAAAACCCTTATCAAAATCCCTTGCATAGTTTTAAAGATCTAAGCATACATAGGGACAGACAGTGGGAAGCGACTTCGTTATATACTATGTAGTGATAGTGATGTTCCATTTCGCTCGTTGCTACGAATACTAACGTCTACGTGATGTTCCGTAGCCGGCTACAATTTTTTTATTATAATGATTTTCGAACTCCACGTTAAGTACCTGTTACATTTTAACCGATGAACATTTTCATAAAAGTTCATCGGCTTTGTAATGTGTAGGCTATATTGTAATATGACTGACTATCTTCGGAATGATAATTTTATATGTAAATGTTGATGACATAACAAGTTCAAAAAATAATAATTCAAATCCTAAAAAAGGAAACATGTCTAACCATGATCCAATCCATAATTATAACTGAAATAGATATAAATATTTATTTATATAATGTTTTTCATTAGGTTAGTATTATAGTGTGCATATTTCATTATCAAACTTTTCGCCAAAGTGGGTTAGATTAACAGTCTAAAAAAATTTGTATGCATTCATCATCAAACCTCTTCTACGTTTCAGTGGAGTCTAGACTCGATACATCGTAACCAGATATCATAACCATATTTTAAGTAAAGCCAATGCACTTGAAGCTAGTAGGTGCATCAATATGGATGCAATACTGCACTTCCCGGATTATGTTCCGAGGGCAACTTTAAAGGTCATCGCTCATTTAACATCTATGTTATTATCAGGTGCGATTTTAAAACTTATTGAAATCAGTTTTCATTTTTATTTACTTCACAGGTAACTGTATCATGCACAGAAAACAAGAGCCTAATTTCAATGTATATTACTAAATCAATTAGGTACAGATGTGCGCAACATATGATGTAAAGCTTAATACGATAATCTTATTAAAAGACAAAACATACGTGACTGGAATATAACATAAAATCAGTTTAAAAAAGAACACTACAGACTTTCGTTTCTTTTATATATCGTATTTTTTACTAATATATAAATCAGAATATTTGATTGTGATTTAAAATATTTGTTAATTCGAAAGGATTTCGATACACATGTAGAAGAGAACCTAAAATACATACATAGCGTAGCATTTAGTTTGGTATTTTAGCAAGCGAAATTATTCGACTTACTGACGCCACATCACCAGATTTTTATGATTTTGCAAATATTATTACAGATATTTGAGTCATAATGTGAAAAATATATTTTTTTAATGTTAACGTCCAAAATCACATGAATCAGCTGGTGATGAGGTGTTATATGAGCGATGTGCTTTAAGATGACCAAGAGTTACGAGCGATCGCGAACTTAATGCTCGATGCACTCTATGTGCGCGATTTATAACGACTTACTTTGCATTAACTCTGGATACTACGGGATAGGTATATGCAGGAAATATATTTTTATGCTATAAGAGGTAAAGATATAGAATTTTATATTTCATATCCTTTACCTATTTATATATTAAGTAATGCAGAATCTATTAGCTAAGTTATCAGATTTTTACCATTGGAGTAGTTTATATGTTATGACACCAGTATTTTTCCAAGTCTCCTTTTACGTCCATTTTCTCTTCTTCATAGTCGTATTCCTTATTGCTGAGGGTCGTGATCATTACGTGGAATGAAACACACATAACGACTTTCTTGGCACTATTAATGTAGTGGTTTGCCATTGTTTCACACACATGTTGATAATCATCCAGAGTGCAGGTTTCCTCACGAAGTTTTCTTTCACCGGAAGCAAGTAGTGGTCTATGGAAACTACTACGCATGAGTTAAATTGGTATACAAACTCAAATAGGATTCGAACCTGGGGCCTTTCGGTTCACAGGCGGGCGTCCAAACCATTACACCACTACCGCTTCTTCCATACTTATTATACTTAATGTTACATGTTAAATGTGAAAAGATGTTTTGTTTGTCCTACTTTCACATCAAAACAGTAATATTTGTTGTGGAGATAGTTGAAAATAGCCATAGGATATGATCACTATTTTAGTCGTAACATATTCTTGTCAAAATCCCCGGTTCTAAGTAACGTATCGCGATGAAACCTATTTTGTTTTTTTTTTGTAATATCTCCTATGTACAGACATAGCCCACTTACATTATATATGTATAGAAGGTAACAAGTCGCAGATGGCCGTCAGTTAACAGATTGAGATCGAAGATCTGTCTTCAGCTACGGTGACCGAAGGTGATTGATGGAAGCACAATTAGCAAAAAAATAACAGGTATTCATTGTATTTAGTAATGTTATTGTATATAAAATATTATGGCACTAATAAATTGTATATTCAAAATTGTTTTACATGGAATAATTTATAATTTTCCAAGGTAAAAAAGTAGCGTAAGTCACTTTTCAATCTTCAAACAATCACCACAATAATGATATCAATCTGTTGCGCGGTTTTTACACGAAAGAAGCATAAATAAATACGTTCATATTTAAAATAATGTGCATACAAATATTCATATCATCAGACAGACAGACATATATAGTATATATAAATAGATAGATATATATAAATAGTCCTCTCCTATTTTTTTTCGTAAATATCTGCGACATAGTCCAGTTACAGTTTTATTATAAGTATATATCTAAGATTGGACCAGTCCAATATAAACCGGACTTTATCTAATCAATTTATAGAAACAATCAAGTTGAATGGCCAGGGAGTTGTGCAGCGATTAAGTTTCAAAACTTTCAGATAAAAGGCGAGTTAACACCAACTAGTTCCATAAGTTATTTATAAACCGATCTAAACTTATTGGGAAGACGGATTTACTTACTGGGTGGTCTCATTGACTTACAAAACAAGTGCTGATAGCTTGAATCTCGATTTCTCCTCACGTATCGAGTTTACTTTTTTCTATCTCTGTTGAATTCAATTACAACCTTCGGTCTTTGATTAAAATGAAAGGGTGCTGACGTATATACCATTTTATTTATTTGGCCCCTGATTGGTGAAATTCACGACCCTGTTTGGGTATGGTTAAAGAGATATATTTTTAAAGGGTGGCAGTTTTATTTGTAAATAAATGAGTCATGCAAAATTCTGAATAAAAAATACAGTTGTTGATGTATGCATCGACAATACTTATCATAATAAAAATACAAAATGGTCCCTTATTCATATCGAGTGTGTTCTTGCTGACACTGGTGTCAGATTTTATTCATGTCGCCTAAAGTTTTTCGTAACGATCGATCTACTTTCTCGATCAGTCTACTTGTCCAAATGGTATCTGGCAGTCATTCCAGATACCTCTACACCTGTATAATGTGATAAAAAGGTTAGAACGAACGGAAAGGATGCAATATAATGCACTTACTAGTGAGATATTACTAGTAATTTGTAATGGTAATTATATTGAACGATAAATTTTGTTCAATGTAAGCTTTTGTAATAGAAATAGACAGACAGTAATCTATGTGCGTGTGGTCTGAGGACCCACTTCTTGAAAATCTATGAAAATATGCTTAGTTTTTGGGTGGTTGGGTTTTTGTTATCACAATTTCTACACGGCCATTAATATTCGGACTATTCCACACGTTTGTTTTGAAGACCATCGTCGTATTTATTTCTATTATTTCCCTTATAATTCACTTTTTGCTTTCTCTAGCTTTAATTTTCTTTCAAATAGAGTGTCTACTGTTTGCACATAATTTTTGAAACATTTCAATTCGAGGAATCGGTGAATATTTATTGTCCAGTCAATTTTATTTAAAACAACTTCACTTCGTACTTCAAGTAAAAAACGATGGTAAAAAGTCAATGTTACTCCTGAAGGTTGTGTAAGTCTGTCTCTATGCCAAATTTCATCAAAATTTTTCGAGTTTTTTTTTAAGTCTA
The DNA here is from genome assembly GCF_027563975.2 of Plodia interpunctella. Classification (NCBI taxonomy): domain Eukaryota; kingdom Metazoa; phylum Arthropoda; class Insecta; order Lepidoptera; family Pyralidae; genus Plodia; species Plodia interpunctella. The sequence goes on along the minus strand of NC_071300.1, from coordinate 6,833,639 downwards.
TTCGTTACAAAGAAAAATACAAATTGTTTCTCTTTATTATATTAGTAAAGTATGAATATGAATTTTATAAATGTATAACAATGAAAACAAAATTAGAAAACTATGGACGCAAGTTTATTTCGCTTCCTAGAATGTAATAAATACATTTTTATTCAAAGCATTCCCAAACCAATCAGAAAACTTCATATAATAATTAAGTTTCACATGCTTTTCAAAGGTTTAAATAAAAGTATATATATTTCTACACTGTGTTTATATATTTATACAGAATAAAAGTGTATATGTTTTTACAGAAGTTTGTAAAAATAATATTTAGAACTATGTAGGTGCGTATACAATAATCAATATTTTATTTTCAAATTGGCCCTTTATTTTAACCCTTCCGTAGAACATCATTCAGTCAGTTACATAAAAACGTAACGTTGTTTTCGGTGAAAAAGGGGGGAATCAACTGAATTATACCTTTTTTAATGTCGGTTAAAAAAGCTAACGAACCGTGAAATGAATTACACGACCAGCGTGTCTCTCGTATGTAATTTACGCTACTCGTATAGAACTCGTGTTAAAATCACGGAAATTATTTGCTAGATTCGTGATTCAACAAATTCATTTTTGTATAATCATTCTATATTGAGATCACGTCTATATTGAGATATAAGTATACATATAAATAAACAATCACGCAAGATGTATGTGCTTCTTTAGTAATAAGAATCTAAAACTACTCGGTTCTCGCGCGGCCCGATCGGACTGACACTGACTGTTGTTCAATTGTATTTATTATCTCCTGGCTCGAAGGGTTGGTTAATATGAAATCAACATGTTTTATTTTTATTTTTGTTTTTCAGAGACGTTTTTCTTTGTTTTTTGTTATTTTTTATTTTTATGGGGACTTCATGTAACTTCATGTAACACGATAAAAGAAATCTAGATATTTTATAAAAACAGATAATAATATAAAAGGAAATTTTATTTCGCTTCCAGCTAGTTATGAATCATTGTCAAAGGTACATACAAAATGTACTGTCGCCATTAATACATATTTTACGAGTCCACATGTTTGTTTTATGTGTTTTGGTGATCACTGTTTACAATGCTTTATTTAACAAAATATTATATAAATATAATTTATACGACAACAGCTCGAAAAGAATCATATTCCATGTTTGAACTTATAAGTGAAAGGACGTATTTGCGAAGCCGAACAAAAATCCGGGTGGAAAAAATTTCATACAGCTTTTTTCTACTTTCATATAGCATTTCATACAGCTCATGCGATATTTTATTCAGCTTCGTAGTATTTTTCTAACAATTATAATAATATTATCATCAAAATTTCAACACGCTACTGTCTTCTGTGGAGTTCGTTCCCGGCTTCGCTCGGGTAAAACCATTATAAATTATATACACCTAAACCTTCCTCAGGAATTGATGAAAAATGCATGAAAATTCGTGAAGTACTTTTTGAGTTTATCGCCAACAAACAGACAGACAGACGCGGCAGAGGACTTTGTTTTATAATACCTATTGTAAAAATGAAAGGATAAACAAATACCTTAATATTTAACGAACATTTAAATGGACTTGTGATATTATATCACACATGTTAACTTCATTTTGAAAACAAATTTGAATAGAAAAAAATCTGTTATCGAGAATATCTGGATAGACAGGGGCGAGGATTCACTTCCCACTCGATTTTTTTCATCTCATTATTATTTTCAAAATATCACCAACAATAATTTACACCCATCAGGGTCTGATAACGCACGCAACGTCAAAGTTATCTAATTGAAATTCTACCCGCAGGTCAAAGGGTACTTCCGTGAAAAATGTTCCCATGAAAAGCACGTGGTGTCTGAACTCATATTAACCAATTGATTTATGGAACGTTATAACTCATATAATTTACATAATGTTATCTGAAAGTGAAAGCGGTGTAATTTTTCACGAGTGTTCACGAGTTTGCGAAAATATGACTTTGTCAATACCTACTATTACGTTGTTGCAAATATTACTGTATTTTACTCATACAGTTTATTTTGTAGTTGTTGGTAATAACATACTAGTGAAAGATGGGATGAATTACTACAATATAGTGTTGATAATAAAGTCCTGAAATGAATTCATAAGCGAATTAAGGCAACTAATGACAAACCCACGCAGTACGTCCAACCACCGCAATTCTAATTATGACCGCTGCCGAGGTAATGAGATGACTAATTTCCCACTCCAAATTAAGTTCAGATTAAAGTATAATAAAATATGATGGTTTTATCAACAATTTTGTTTTTTTTTCAGAATAAAAATGTAAGCATTTATTAGGTACAGTATAACTCATCATCTACCCAAGATCAATGCTAATTCGACCCTATTGTCATAACGTTAACGTAAACGTAACAGTTTCATGCAGGGTAAATTGACATGCGGTGCCTGTTATACATTCATTTTTATAAATATTGCACGTGTTCTATATAAACTTGTGGAGAAATTAATGAAAATTATGCAGAATAATAAATTCATTGTTGTCGGTGTCCCATGCAGTACTAATTCTTCTCTTCTAATTGAACGTAAAATGTATCACACCCGAAAATCCCAAATACTAAGTTCAAGAGAAAACAAACATTCTATAAGTTCAAAACCTTCCCACATCCACATGTTTTTAAATTTTAAATTGCACATGCATTTTAAATATCAGCATATTGCAAGAATATCAAATATTCATTCGACACCACCTTTGCAACAAAATATTAGTGTTACTGGAACTCGGTCGGACTCCAGACAAGTGGAAATAGCAGCCGCAAGTTACTGCATGCCAGTACACTCGTTCTAGTTTGAATACAGTGGTGCCTAGATATCGAGAAGTGGAACGAGCAAAGTTCGATAAAGCTGCAATGTAATATTTAACATATTTTTTCCTTACTTTAAAGGCATTTACTCAGTAATGGGACATTTACAAACAGAGAACAAAATATTTGAGAAAATAACACTCTGGAAAAGAATCCTTAAAAATTCAGTTATACTCTAAAGAAACGCGGGAAACTACGGCAATGAATCTCCAAAAAAATTGTTATTAAATAATTTGTCTGACTTCTATACAATTTGTAAAACTAAAAATTTGCAAAGCCAATTTAGAATATAAAAGAAAAATACGGAAGAAAATAAAATTATACAAATGAATTATTTTCCTTCTTCTCCGAAAGTTATGCTGTTTTGAAACAAACCGACTTCCTCAATAACTTCCTCAATATCAAAATTGTTGGCTCCTATTTTTATACTGTTAGTTCTGATAATTAATTTTCTTTGTATACACAAATGCTACTCAGTATCTCCAGAGTACAAAATATATATTGTACAGAATGATTTGGTGTTTAAAAAAACTTTTTTAATACTCCGGATTCGTTTCACAATTTATTAGTTGGGATTGGGATTACCGTCATATTGTTTGTGTTAAGTGTTCCTAATTCTATTGACTTTATTTAAATATTAATCCAAGCAGGCAAAAGCAACCCATCTGATAGTAAATGGTTACTACAGCCTATCAACGTCTGCAACACCAGGGGTGTCACGCGCGATGCCTTCTCTGTGGCCTAGGATTTTTGCCACAGTAGCCTTTAATTAATTACACAGTCTCTTTCACCCGGAACTTAATTCAAACCGGAATACATACGTTGCTATTGTGCGGCAGAAATGTGAGAGTGAGGTGGGTACCTCACCCTGCATGGGTATGTAGACAACCTTTGTAACAAGATCTACCCTATCTGCTAAACTTTGAGACTTAAGACGAAGGATAACCTATGTGCCATTTACCCATCTTGCGCATTTAAATAACTTTCTGGAAAAAAAACTAGTATGAACTTTCGAGATGTATTGCAATCTTAGATAAGATTAGAAGTTTTTTATCTAATTAGATATAGATTAGATTCCTTTTATCTAGGAATGGTGTTACCGACTGACTGCTTGAAATAATACAAAATCGTATTACCGTTATTTTTCAAAGTTTATCATAGAATTAATTTAAAAGTCTGTTATTTTATACAAACTTATTAATTAATTGAAATGGGTATAAATCTCTATTTTTTTATTCTCACAAAGAGCGTGACTTCCCCTAGCGAAAGGCTATTGAAGGCGGAAACACAGCGCGCGGAGACGATAAATAACCGGATATACGCAACCGGATAATCTCACATTATTAGGGGGAAAACTTCTTTTGATACTTTGTTATGTACTGTACGCAATTGACATATTATAAATGGTTATGTTTATGCATATATCGTATCGTTGTATGTAAATAAATCAATGAAATATTGTTTACATTTACATTTAATCTTCAATATCCTTAGTTATATTTAAATATAAGTAAACTAGTCACAGTTAATATTTAAGACTACCTATTTATTCTACGGCCTTCTAAAAGTATCTTTAAATTTGATTTGTCTCTGATATCCAAATCAGGAACCCCCAGTATGCTAAATATATCTCACGCTTGGAGCGAATTCAAATGAAATTCATGCGTTTACTTAATTTTCAATGCAAAACTAAATTTACGTATAATATTGCCTGTAGAAAGCACTACTTACTACCCTTGAAAAAACGGAGGTTAATAGCTGATAATATCTTTATTTTAAATTTTTTTTTGAATAAAATTAACTGCCCCGAACTTTTGTGTCTTTTTCATTTATATGCACCTACGCGATCGCTCCGTCACAAACGTGTCTTTGATCTTAACAATGTAGCAACAAATTACCAGAGTAACTCTTTCGCATGACGATTAGCTGATATGTTTTTAAGGAATGTCATCGACCTTGATTTATTCACAGATAGTATTAATAAAGTACGGCGTAAATTAGCCAATGATTATTTTTCTGATCTAGATAGATTAGTGTAGATTTTTGATAGGAGCTAATTGATTACTTCGTATTTTAATTACTATTTATTTTTAATACTCTGATTCTTTTTTCCTTCTTTAAAATTACTATGCAGTTTCTAGTATATATATAACTTCTGGCTAGTGTATTTTCTTGTGACACTGTCCTTTTGCTTGGATTTCCCAATTTCTTATTTATGTTACCTGTGGAGTGTGGAGTGTTACGGTTTTAATTGGCTCTCTGTTTCCTATTATTATTTCTATGTTTTTGTAACTTAGCTGTAAGTCTTCCTAAATAGTAATAAATAAATAAATATCATTATATTACTCTGATATTATAATATATATTAATGCGGCCGAATATATTTTACTAAGTTCTAAGTGTGTTGTGTTCGTTTCAATATTATCGTGTTCAATGTAATTATGTACAGGTATGCCCTCATACATGTACTAACTATGTTTGTTCAGGTAGAATCTTGCAACTAAATTTAGAAGCATAAATCGGTTAGGGTCACTCTTTGACGAGAATAAAAGCTTGTATCTAAAATTACATTTTTGTAATAAACTTACGTAATGTATACAATATCATAAAAGGAAATCAGAGTAACTATAGTAGTTGGACTGACGCGGTTGTATGTTAATCAAAGTAGGCAGGGGCATTGGGACCTTGGGTCTACTAGACCCCGGGGGCGGTCATTTGTCTTGTCAACCCGATGACTGATGAGACTGACGCGGACAGGCGCAATCCCGAAACGTATGGTGGATTTATTTTTCCAGTTACACTGCAAATGGCTTTGAATTTGCCAATTTCCCGCCTTTGATGTTTATTGGAGTTTTTCGAGATTAAGTGCTGATACACTTAATAATAAAGTGGTTTTTATTTTCAAATCCAGAAAAAGCTTTGTCGGTTCGGTTTAGGTGCGATAGGAGAAACTTCATCCTGAAAGTAATATCGGCCAATTTGCTTTTTATACCGTGTTATTTTTATGTAAAACTTTACTCATACTTTACCTTTCACTCTATATTCACTAAGTTTAGAAAAATCTGAAAATAAATATAATGAGCTGTCTATCAATAATACATTTTGTAGGATAATCATGAATTTGTCACAGGAGTTTCACTTGCAAAAAGGATTTATTCTAGATTCCCTTTGGAAGAATTGGTTACCGCTCCAGATAACTCCCTAAATGTTGAATTTTAATGAGGTGGTTTGACGAGGTTATCGATTTGTTCACGTTTTTTGCGACGCATGCTCTTTCTAAGCTAAGTATTTCGTTAATAAAATATAAATTATGAGCAAAATAAAAATTTAAAGTTTTCGGTTAATGGTAAATAAGATTAGCAGGACTCGGTATTTACGGGTGATCTATTTTATTTATTAATTAATCTATCTATACACTACACAATAGTGTAAAAATAAATTTTAAAAACAGGAAAGAGAAAGTAATTAAATAGGTATTACCTGATTAATGAAATTAGGCTCAGCAGAGGTATTCCAATTAATTACAATTATATTATTAACTAAACGTAACCAAACCCATTGATTTTAAATATAATACTGTTGCGAGTTTATACTTTTCTCTTCTAAAATAGGTAATACCTATAGGAGAAATAGAGAATAAACAATACACATAAACAATCGCACAAAATGCCAAGTAGTATTATTGTGAGTTCAGGCAACAAAATTTGTGAACAGAAGCAAGTAATGTACACGGTGTATCGTGCTCATTGAAGGTAGTATAATTAACTCGAGAAACAAACATCACAGTTAGTTAACGTTTTAACTAGATTCCGTCAGCTCACGCTTTGTTTAACCTCCATGTCTCTTTTATTTGTTTAAAGCATCTGTCGGACGACTTTATTTATTGCGACTAACTAACCGTGCGGCTTCCAAAATGTAATTGAAATATTTGGCTGCATTCTCGCATCTCCCGTTGTTATTTCACTTAATTTTCCGATTGGAAAGTTGTAAGTTATTTTCTATAACGAAATTAATTTGAATTTGTCGGCTATGAACTTAATTAACAATTTTGTGATAATGTCAATTATATATTTGATGGATTCTTATCAATATGTTTCCTTTACACTGTCAATAATAAAAAACTCTTTTTTATAGATAAACTCTTTATTGCACCATTTATAAGAGAAACATACGTTTTATCTAGAAATTCAGATATAAATGAACGCAAAGGCGGTGTTATCGCAAAAGCAATTTCTTCCAGCAAGCAATACAAAAAATCACCATACTTGCTTATATCATCCGCCAGTCCCATCGGTGCTCTTATAACGATCACTGTATCGTATAAGAGTGAGATATGACACACCTGTGCGATGATATAGGCGGTTGAGGATGCTACGATATCCATATGTTACAAGAGCCCCCTGAAGCCCTACTGTGTCATCATAAAACGTGTGCCATATTTTATAATATTGCTTCGATAAAGGAAAAGGATTCCGATTGTGACATGTATAGCAGTTATCTTATTGACAGCATATCTAGGCACTAAGTTCTGTCAGTGTGTTAATACGGTCATTTATTCTTTATCTGTTTGTATCCAGAGATGGGCTTATGACAGCCCAAAATGTTAATGCCAGGTTTATGCAAACGAATAAAAAATACTTCTAATTTTAATAGTACGTTTTTTTCTTAGGTACTATTCGTAACTAACTATATACATAGATTCTTACAAAATTTATATTAGCTATGTTTGTCTCTCTTTTACGTCAGAACGGATTCAACAATTTTTTCTGCGGGCGACAGAGTATGTAATAAAAGCAATACGTTCTCGATAAATGTACATATTCATCGCATAAGTAAATCCTTTAATAATACCTTTAAACTGACAGCTTCTTCTGAATACGGTTATTTGCCTTCTAATCGGTTAGATCAGATTTATAAAACATATGTAACTATTAAAAATATAGATTATAAAGATTGTGTAGCCAGTATCTTATCCCAAATGACAATAATTCGTCCAAATATCCTCCCCAATATTCGAGTAAAAAACAAACCATTACATGAATAATTCATTATGGAAAAAATACGCACGACACCAGTTGACGTGAAACTTTCTTCTGAAGTTAAAACCTTTTCATTAGCCGAATTCAGAGACTGTGAATAATTATTACGTGGACGGAATTCCAATAATTAACATTAATGAGTGAAGTCCTGACACTAAGGCATGGTTGCTCCTGGCAACTTTGACGTTAACTTTAACCTGTGCGCCGCCGCCGATAGGACTAATGGTAGTTTGCATTGTTGTGCACGCGTTATAGTTAACGTCAAAATTTACTGCAGCAACCAAGCCTAAATTATCCTTAGTCTAAATGTACAGATACACAGTACACAGTACATAAACCTGCACTTGTGCCTGTACAAATTACTTGCAAATTAGCCGCTGTTACCGTGGCATACGAATACGATCCGTGTATGCAACTAGTATACCTACACTATACATACTTAGAGGCAATGTGGATTTTTATCTTTTTCTTGTTTTAATTGACATAAAAATAGGAGGTTCTCAATTTTGGATACAACTAAATACTGGGAAATATGTTCTTTGGTGAAATCTCTGGAAAATATTTTTTGAAAGTCATTCGAATATTAGGTAGTCGGAATGTACGGATTAGGATTTTAAAATTTAATTTTTTCTGGCTCTACCCAAGTCTAAACGAAACGTTATATAAATAACGCGATTTTCTTCTCAGTGGTAGCCCAAAATCGTTTCCTGTAACATTATGAATAACTTACCCGAGCATTTGCAGAAGATATTTTTTTCTTTATTCCAAACTGATAGTCCCTTACCCCGTTAATATTCTGACAACGTCGTAGACACTACTATAATCGAATTATCCTGCTTTTGTGAGAAATGGGTCCACGAATCAGGAGGCGAACAAAGCGTTTATTACGAGCTTGATTTTAGTTAAAACATTTTATTTTAAACAGAATAAATAAGATGAAATTGGCGCTTATTTTTCATGTTTACTATACCTAATTATTGTATTGACGGAGTCTATTTCGTGCTATATTAGAGTACCTACTTAGTTGATAAGGTCAGAGAATTGTTAAAAATCTAATCTAATTGTTAAAATTCTAAATCTAGTTAATATAATCTAGATTAAAATAGATATATTTCAGATTAAAATAGATCTTTTTCATTATGATAACTCATAGACTATAACAACGCAACTGGATCGAGAGCTGATCTTATACGAAGATTTAAAGTTGATTGTTGAACCATTTTCAAAAAAAAATGTCTAAAAACTAATTTGTTTTTGCTAAAATTGAAAGCACAGCTTTCAATTTTATTTATTCGTACTGAACTACATATTTTAAAATACATTCATTTAGTTAATTTCTGTTATTTATTTCAAAAATTCTGAATTCAGATAACTTGAAATAAAATTTATGAAAAAGCATCTAAAAGTTTATTAGCATGTTCGGAGTAGATAATAAAATTGCAATAAAACGTGTATAGTTTAGAAATAAAACATTTCACAGTCTTCACTCTAAACAAGCACGAAAGCAGCTGAATAGAGGAGTCGTAACACCGGTATGTTTAAATAAAATATGCATTTGGAGTATGTGCAGGTAGGAACTGGAAATAACCGTACGAGACAAAAGCTTTTAGAGAGAGTGCGTTGAGTTATTTTTGAAATCGTCACGTGTTCTTAGAGTGAGGTGGCACCAGTCAACTTTGACGTTAACTTTAACCCGCGCAGTAAAACGCAAAGTACGCTCTATTGTCTGAACACCAGCGGTGCGCTGGTCAAAGTTAACATTGAAATGGCCTGGTGCAATTTCCCCCTTATCTTGAGAATTTTAAAGTAGATTTTTTGTCAACTTTATATATTTAACTAAACATATTATTCTATCTATTAAGATCAATAGATTATTAAGATAGATAAGTTTATATCCATATATAAAACTCTTGCCTTACTGAGTGACTGACTGACTGAATGACTGACAGACAACGCAGAGCCGAAACTAAATACTGGGCGTAGAAAGCTGAAATTTGGTGTACAGATTCCTAGGACTATGTAGGGGAGCACTAAGAAGGGATTTGAAATTCCCACGGGAAACTGATTTTTATTCACATACGAAGTTGTGGGCAAAATCTAATTTATATATATTTAACATGCATAATATTATAACCAATCAAATTCAGTCGTCGACTCTGAAGGTTCAATAGAATATTTTGAAACAACATTTTATGTTCTTTACGGCTTCATTAAATGCTCAATTTACTGGCCATGTTAACACTATTAAACCCAATATATTGCATAGCACTGAACCGAAAAGCGTGTAGATAAGACAATCGGTCCGCGAAACAGAATGTAATCTAACCCAAACTAAATAGATAGTAGCGATTCAATTTCACGCATCCATTGAACATAATGACATGACCAAGAACCCCATTCCACGTCAAAAGGTCTTGTTCAAATTGAATGTGAATAGATGTGACAGAGAGACAAATCAATGAAATATTGTAGGAAAAAATAGTATCTAAAAAGCTAGACGCATAGATTAGACTAATTATAAAATTGCAGCAATTTATCTTTAAATATTCAAGGTTTAATTTTTCGCTGATCGTGGGCTTCGCGGAGTCACAGACCCGAATGGGAACATGGGAAAGGATCATATAATTTTAGAATAAGTAACGATTTGCGTAAAATTTGACTGATTGTAAGTCTTGGGCTTTGCATGTACTCGTAAGAGGTAATAGTGCAATGATTGTTAATTATTTGATATACCTAATTAACATAATCATTTCACGACAACCATGACTTGACCTAAATAATATTTTTAACTTAACACCAAAATATGAAAATAATTACAATTATGATAAATAATGTGATCGTTTTACATATCATACAATTAAACAGAATCACAAGTTATGTGCGTTTAGTCATAACTTAGAATTCAAATTTTCATTGTCAGAATTTCCTACTCGCACCCACACTTTTCCGTCATTCTATTCGATAAATCTATGACAGAGTTCGGTTAATCGTTTTTCAGTGCAGTGATCGATGATCCGACGTACTTTGAAGGATGCATTCCACAAAAGATAGTGCCAATGACGGAGATAAACTCAGATAGTAGTGCATATGTTCAAAGATATGATTCATCGTCAATACTTGCTTTTGATAGGTAGAATTATTTACTTTAACAAATGTCAAAGAGACTTGATTACATATTTCAACAAGATGTTTTTTCAGTAATTATAATTAAATTAAATTATGGAATATTATTTGAAATTGTTAATGTAAAGACTTTCCCGTGAAAGATTGATCAAAGAGAGTTAAGTAATGAGAACAAAGAGTTAAGTAATGCGCTGTAAATGCAATATGCCTCTTAACATATTCAAAGTTATCAAAACTGAATTAAAAATTCTAGTAGATTAGATACAAATATATAACCAAAATAGGCAAATTCGTCTATGGAAAAGTTGTTTTATGTATACTATCACATATTTCCAGGTAAGTTTGCACAAACACTGTGGACTATATGCTCGAAGGACAGCTATCTACATCCGAATTCCGTGGCTTCACGGAAAAGTTGACGTTTGAACGGCAAACGAAATAGTTGTTGAATTCCGGGCTTTGTGTTCACCATTGGTTTGCCAGGAATCTTCTCGTTCAACTAAAACTTTTAAATTTTCACTTTAAATTTGAGTGCTTTTATCAAAATATTTTATAATTTATTCTTCGTCGTCGGTAATGTTCTCCAAAATTAACGTGGATATATATACTCCCGTAATCACATACCTTACTTTCCATGATACATACCAAATTTCAGATTTCTGCATATTGTATGTGTCTGTCAGCTACGGACGAATTTATATATATATATATATATATATATATATATATATATATATATATATATATATATATATATATATATAGATTGATGATTATGACAAATTGATATGTACGTATTCATAATACGTGAGCGAATGTAATTAGGTAAATAAAAATTGACAAAACAAATTGCAATCATAGTTGACAAAGAAGCAAAAAAGTCGTTCCAAATCGGATCCATGATTATCTCAGATACGTAACCAACACTCATCTGTTAGTGTCGTGGGTAAAATGCATTTTTATCACTTCATATTAAGCAGATTAGGAAATATTCATAAATAGTTGACTGCGAAATCATTTATCATATTTAAAACCTAATTAACGCACAAGGCGCCTAACAATGTGACGGGGTTCCCCGATTTTCCTCTTCTGTGTAAACTGCCCTTCACATTTAAGTTGGTAATTAGCCATCAATTCCAACCCTAACGAACTTACGTAATTAAGTTATTGTGATCCCAGACCTTTATATAACCAAGATTATAACCGCCAAATGAAGTAGTTTGTGAAGTTTTGCCAAAATGCCTGGAATAAGTTGGTTAACGTTTTTGAACATTGTTTTTGAAATGTTCCATTATGGTAAGGGATGTATTTTTAACTTTTGCATGTTGCAATCGAGAGACGCGACAACCAACATGATTAAAATATATAAAAGTTGCTAACTTTTCCGTAATACATAAAGCTGTTTTTCAAAATAATTTATTTCAAAATTATATATCTGCTCTATTAGTCACCGGCATATCAAAAAATGGTTTTCATATTTTGTTTATTTTTCACACCTGTTAATGCTGGTTGATTCCAGGGGACATCTTTGAAACGGTTTATCGTTTGATTCATGTCTTTTTACCATCATTTTTATTCATTCTCCATCTTTACAAAGAATTCTAATTTCAATACATATTCTCACAAGGAATATGTATCCGGGACGCGCGACACACTTCGTGCTTCGTTTGCTAATCGCGTAGCTTTGTACGCCAACAAAAGAACACTTCCCATTTTATACGTTGCGTTCCCCGAATCGAATAAATATAATAGGCCTTTTCACGAAAACTTTTGCTGGAAATTATAAATCGACTAAAGTTTTCTTATGTGAGCTAGATTTAAGATAAGTCTGAAAATTCAATTATATACCTTCCTAGTGTAGTTATAATTTGAGCATTATCATTTTCAATTATCATGATATCGCATCCTGGTTTAAATACAATACTAAATCCACCAAATAGTAAAATTTTTGATTCATTTAATTAATAAAATGTTAAAGTTCAATCAATCAAAAGGTTAAGCTGGCATGCTAATCAGTTGACTTGCGTAATCAGTTCTATATTGAATCTGTGCTTACACTGCAACTTTCACAAGCCACTAATGAAAAAACTTCCGACCTCTGGCGCTGTCAGTTCTTTTCGGCAACAACGGATTTCTGGATAGGATATCCGAAAATGGCTATGAAATATTTTTCGGTTTGGCATTCGAATCACCATATTGTTATTTTTAGGATTGGCATGTGCCTTTTAAAAAAAAAATACCTGTCAATCTTATATGAAGAACCTGCAACCTACGGGATTTTAAGTACCACCAATTTAAACCGCACATTTTTCTCATTAACATTACTTTTTCATCTGGATTTTTTACTTAAATATAGGCATACTCGTACGTACATTAATTCATGGAAAACTACTTACATATATTTATAAAAAAATCTTAAAAACATGACTGGCTTTTTTCATTAGTCGTATAAAAAGAGTAACGAGTAACGTAGATTCTATCAATCTGTATTAAACCTGCTTAATAATTTAATGACACCCATTTTAATTAAGAGCAAAACTTAAGCTATCCCAAGAGAATTTGTTAAACCAGGCAGCGTAAAATTGCTCCTCAAAACTTTAAATTATAAATGTTTAAAAGGATTTAGATAAGCCGGTGAAATTAAAGTGTGAACTCATTTAAGAAATTTTATTTCTGAATAGGAAATAAATCTTCAGAAATTTGCGTCGCTTTACCTTCGTGAAAAAATCTGGTTCATTTATATTAAACTTATGAACATTATAATTTGTATAATTTTATTTGTTACTAGATAGTTTCCGTAAAATATTTTAAAAATCCATGTTGGTGCGGGCTACTGGAGTAAAAAGACTAAAACACCAAATCAACACATTTTTAGGAAAAAGATTAGAAAAAACATTTTTCTAATCTTTTTCCTAAAATTCTTAATGCAAGTTTCTCGATTTCTGAGTTACTTAAGAATGATTTAATCAGCATGCTTTTTTTCTTTTTTTTTTTTGATCGCTTGAAATATACAATAGTTTTATAGATAAAAATATTACTTTGGTTATGCGGATTGTCAATTAAAACCGAGTCTCTCGTGTAAACATTTGATGTTTCTACTTTCCACGTGTTGATTTTCTTTAAAAGTAATTTCGATGAATAATTCTTAATTACATTTAGTAAAACAATAACTTAACTCCTAATAACTTTAACTCCTACTTAATTGATGACAAAAATTAAATTAAACAAATTCTGCCCATTTGCTAAAATGTATTCTATACAGTTGCATTATAGTTGAAATTTCTATGTAAGTTTCGTTCAGTGTTATGGTTTGATATCGGTTTACATGCCATTTCTCTCGACACTCCAGTGCATACACAAGAGTGCTGTTATCTTTATAGTTTCAGTAGAGCATGTCCCATTTAACATGCAGCTTGCGTTTAATTGGCCCTTGGAAGCCATCTTTATGAACTAAATTGATATTACAACTTACTTTGCAAAGGAGAAAAAGACTAAAATTGTAAATGCGAAGGTTTGTGAGGACGTATGTGTGTATGTTTGTTACTCTTTCACTCAAAATCTACGTAACGGATTGTTATGAAATTTGGTATACGGGTAGAATATAATCTGGAACAACACATTCCCAAAATTGCCATGGGAGCGAAAACCCCAGGGCGCAGCTATTATTACATAAACTCATAGGTTTCTGGGGCGCTAAGTACTAATATTATGTTAAGCACACATAATATTAGTACTTAGCGCCCCAGTTTATATCAACCACGTATAACTATATCAATGTATAAGTAACAGAATAACTCAACTGAGTAGTTAGCGGAGGTTAAATATTTTCCATTTTCCCTAAGGCCCCTTAACCGCGTAAGAAGCAGTATATTAAGGTAAATAATAAGACGAAACGTGTGTTGCGGATGATATTAGCCCTCTTGAGGCGGGTTTTGTTAGGACAAATTACGAGATTAAGCTCTTCTTTATGTTAACAAAGGTATATAGTGATCCCGTGAAGCCTCTTGACCCGGGCTGTTTTTATAAGAAACTACCTTCTCCCCGCAGCTTCGCATGCGTAAATTCTCCACGAATGAAAGCCTTTGTCCTTCTCCATACTTCAATCTGCCAAATTTCAAGAATATTGGTTGAGTAAATAGAGCGTGAAGTGATAACAAACATACTTTCTCATTTATTATGTGACTTAGTTGGGATGATAGAAAGCAGTTGTATAATATTCTTTTACCTCCTGTTTCATGTACTGTTTATCACTTCAATAATAAATGGTACATTCCATCCTTATCCTCCTTACATATTATAAAACAAAGTAATATTAAACGTGATGTATGAATAAACATACAGACAAAAATTGTTTATTTTTTATTAGTCACTTATAGATCCCCATAATTATTATTCTTTAGTATCTCCTATGTACAGACATAAGACTTATGTTTTGTTATGTATAGATGAAATGTAATGATATGAGATACGTACATCTCGTATGTAAGACATCAATCATCTCTGGAAGTACATCGAAGGATTCGCTTTCAGTTATTCAAAGCATGATTACGTTCCGAGACGATCAATCTTGTACTGAGACAAATACTATAATAAACCAT
This sequence comes from Plodia interpunctella, assembly GCF_027563975.2. Classification (NCBI taxonomy): domain Eukaryota; kingdom Metazoa; phylum Arthropoda; class Insecta; order Lepidoptera; family Pyralidae; genus Plodia; species Plodia interpunctella. Next base: position 6,818,030 of record NC_071300.1, on the reverse strand, counting down.
CGTTCTGTAATCTATTAAATGTTATTCTAATTTAAAACGTCTACCAGAGTTATTGTTCTCTATGTAAAACTTGTGTTACAGAAGTGCTTAATTAATTTAACAAATATTTTTTGAAATTGCAAAAGTATAGTTTCATAACCCTACTTATTTTGTATAGTTTATACAGTTCGTTCCGTCAATTCGTTCGTTAGTTTAGTCAATTCTTAATTTGGTTTATTAGGAAATTAGTTTGTCAAATAAAACGTCTTCCATTCATTTCTATCTTTCGTGAAATGTAAATGACTAATTATACACAGAAAATATATTTTAACTCACCAATTGAATATTTACTATCAACCTGACACCACCATTAAATTAAATATAGCTTTCAAAATTCGCAACTGAATGACTGTTATTGAAAATACGGAAAAGACATGGTATTGCATGTTCTCGATTGCGTTTGGGATTCTGACGCCGCGACGCCCAGGGTTAGCGTAAAAAATCTTAAAATTTTATTTTTAAGGAATAAAACCTATACGAGTATTTGTTAATTGAGAAAAGGCTGCGGTGAAGTTTTTTGCGCCGCTTCTTCTTCACCTGCGCTTTGGAAGTCGACAAATAAACTTAATTTAAGTAATTTTTTGATGTCAATAAGTGATATATATCATCCTAAATTGAAGAATTTTGGATTTTAATTTGAAAGATATTTACTACCTATAAGGTGCCTAGGTTATAAGCCCCTTAGTCTAAACATACGACATCCACGAGAGGATATGGATTGGTCCTATTTTAGGACACCACACAAAGGCGTCATATTGTATTTGGACTTAGATATTTCACACCCTTTATCGACAATAAGTAAAAGTGCACAAAAGAAAAATCTTCGAGACAGAATTCCACTCCCTAACAAATCCGAAGTCAAACAATTTATCTCGGAACATACAGCGTCAAAGACCAAATATCAACTCGCATCGAATGTCGATTTATCGCTCGAATACACACGAATACCTGAAACTTGAGGAAACTATATAAAGTAAATAGGTATTACGGCACGGCGATAATATATCCAACTGATATTTGTATTACCTCATATATCATAACAGTTGCATAGAAATTATTCAAATCATATAACAAAAATCGACGTCTGTATTGACTAACTTAATTCGAATATTAAATCGAATCAACATATTGTTATTTTCAATTACTTCGCTCACCTCTTTAATTATCTCGTTCGCTACATAAGTGTGAGCCGCTGACGTTTAGACAAAATGACGTAGGTACTCTCCGTTATTCTGCGCACGTTAAAGTCAAAGTGTATACATAACATACCTTTAACCTGTGTTCACTACCATTATCGCTGTACTAGATGTGAATGCATATTGACTTCAAAGCTATTTTTGAAAGGAAATAATAATGTCAGTTTCCATAAGTTCTAAAGTTTGATTTCCAAACATCACCTTACCACATTTATGTTGAGTCCAAATTACAAATCAAGTCAGATATTTTTTCTCTGAAAACAATTTTTTTTTTACAAAATTTTCTATGGGTTTTACTATGTCAATGAAATTATATGGAACTTGTAGATAGTGATTTCAAAATGTCATCCCTAATTATATAGTTACTAAAGAACGGGTATTAAACGCGCACATACCTATTATGTCACCCCTATTTTAGAATCAGTTAATACTGTAAAAATGTATAAACAATATGTAGGCAATTAATTTCATTGCCAAGTCAAAACATATGACAGAGACCAATTTTTTTGTATTATTGTAATATGCTTGAAGTCAGCCTTTATTATGAGAATGACATCTATTTGAAAGCATTTGGAATAAAAGTGGGTTATTATTATGCATTGTGTTCGCACGTTCTTTGAGATGGCTTTTACTGATAGTAATTGAACACTTATTCAATAAATATTAAACTCCATCGTATATTTTGAATTTAATTAAATGATATTTATTTTCATACAAATTTGTATTTGTGTATTGCATTCAGGTGCTGTAATGTTTTGAAATTGAGAATTAGGGTGGGTCGCACCTGCCTTCTTTGACGTTAACTTTAACCTGTGCGCCACCGCCGCCATTCAGATAAAATGGCGTATTCAGAGTTCAGAGAGGTGCGACGCACACTTAGAAAATATAAAAAATTAAGAAGTGGTAGTTTGTTTAAAATTAATTTTCAGCGTTTTTAAAAATGTCGTATACACGCGCGGGCATTGACCATATACATAACATTATAATACATATAAATTTAACATAGGGGGTCTTATTATGAATCTTGACTTAGTCACGTGCCTAATTCAATTTCAAATAGGTAATTTATTTGCCTAATTAGGGTAGGTAATACAATATTCACATAATATAGCTGTTTTGGACAGCCTGAAAATGGTAATACATTATTAAAATGTATTGAACCACATCAGATTAATTAAAATATATATATTACCTAATTATACCCACATTTGCACCAGTGTATAGTTATATACCTACTAATGAATTCGTAGATTTTTTATTGAATCCAATTCCCACCTGCTAAACAAACAAATCTGAAAATTTTCAGACATAAACATTTTTTTATTTTATATAAAATACAAATATATTACAACAATACTACACTAAAATTTATACACAACAATAAAATAAAGACATACCGCCAAGGGGCAGTTTAGCGTCTCAAACTACACCAGATCTTCCTGAAAATAAACTTTTATTATTTATATGCTTAACTTTCTGTGGCTGCAACAAGAAACTAATATCGTCTTTTCATTCGAAATCTGGAGCAATCGAAACTTTTTAGCCTCACAGTCGTATTTGTATCATAAATCGTTAAAAGTTTATTTGAAATAAAAATTTCAAAGCATATTTCCATTATTCGGTATGACTAAATAAATATCAAGACTCGTATACGAGCATACATGCTATATACTACTAATATTAATAATGCGAGTTTGTGGGGATGTACGTGTGTAAGTTTGTAACTCTTTCACGCAAAATCTACTTGACGGATTGTTATGAAATTTGGTACATGGGTAGAATATAACATGGAATAATACATAGGGTAGTTTTATTTTAAACTTATATACTGTAACGAATTGTTAAGATTCGCGTGGCCGAACGAGTTGTGTGTGATGCGATTTATTGGTACTAAAAAGTAGTGTGTAGAGTACCTAGGTAGGAAGTTTAGGTACGAGTGATAAACCAAAGAAACTTATAATATACTACAATCTCGTGCAGCTCCGAGCGAAACAGAGTAAAAAGCAACTAAAATCCACATCCCAGTTAAACTTTTGCCAAACCATATATTGCGCAGGTAACCAACAATAAATTAAATTAAATGAAACCAACTAGTATAAATATGCATTTGTTAACACAAAATTAGGACGCATGAATCCACAGAGATGGCAAGACTGTTATCTCACTGTTCTAGCTAGGTATCATAATTTAAGTAGGTATTTTTTGCGATATAAAAAGACGTCATCAGCAAAACTCATAAGAAATAGTGAGAGATTAGTAATTATCTGTCATACCAGATAGAGTGAACAAAAAATCTTCTCTCTCACTAGTGTTACAGAGAGTCGGCATACGCAGATGTACCCCTATTGGCGACGTAGTTTTTATTTATAACATTTTGTACGTACAGTCAACTACAGGTTTAAATTATGCATGTACCTTCACGCTGCGACAATAGAAGCGAATTTACATAAATTTTGTAAGGTTATTAACCTCTGTACCTTAATGTCTGAAAAAAAATTATTTACATTTCTCTGAGATTGACTTATCTCGAATTTCCTTGATCTTGTTGACGAAAATACACTCTATTTTGGAATTTATGAAAAGTAAAAGCTAAAATGAAATTGAAAATTTTGGGAAGTAATTTCCTGTAAAAATCAACGTCTTATCAGCTGACTCGGTTCCTTCTTTGTGTTCGATGGCTTGAAAGTAATCTTTCGATCTAGTTAATATTTAAGATTTTGGAGATGTTGGACTGCTACATAAACTCATATTAAAAACGACGCCAAATCAGAAGAATTATTCGATTGGGATTAGTTGAAACGTAAAATTTTTTGATTTTGATTGATTTGATTTTGATTTGATTAATTAAATTATTTGATTTTGATCCCGTATAATCCAAAATCACATGTTTTGTAAAAGGTGAATGTAAATACTGATATAAAATTCTCCATCTAAAATTTCGCTGGTATCTGAAAATTTATCTCAGTCTCGAGCTAGACTTACATAGAAAATAGTCGATTGAGAAAAGGAACTGACATAAAATGTTTTTTATTGCATGTAATGAAGTCCAAAAATCAGTATAGATAATTGTTCTCTGACTATTAATTTATAGTCTTATAATAAAATAATTGAATAGTAAATTATTACCACAAAAATACTAATTTTCATACACAAATTTATTCATTATGTCTGTAAATAATGCAATTATAAATTACAAACTTAACTAAAAATATAAAACAATTAAACATGCATGTGTGTACAATAGAGCTACAGTCCAGCTAAATGCTCCTCACACGGAGTAGTAGTAGCTGATTTTCAGCTGGTGCCCTGAGATTGCTCAGACATGATTCCAGAATTTAATTTTCTCTCTCCACCACCTATTTGGCTTACTGGTAGCGTCAGGATTTAAATCAGCCTTTTATTTGCAGAAATAAAAAAAATAGAAAAATTCAACAACTTTTTCTCAATATAATCCTCTAAATATAATATATGTCTACTTGTATAGTTTGTCTGTATTTATGGATATAAGTCTCACATCTCGTTCAAAACTATTTGTTCTACGGCCTTGCACTATTGGGACCAAATTGTTCTCGTTCTAGGTACCAATGGTCCATATATAGGAGTCCAATTGGATAAAAATATATTGAACGAATCGAATGTTTTTAAATCTCAATTCAAAATAAAAATATTTTACAATATTCTTCCTGTGTGACTCAGTTTATTGTGCATGTAGGTATTGCGTACAGCACATTTTTCATTAAAGCACAATATTTTTAACAAAAATATCTAAGGAATAAGATACTTTATTCCATGAACATACGATTACGCTATAAGCGCTGTTAGCAGTCTAAAAATCCCATTATTAGATGCTAATAAATTTATCAGTCACACTGTCTGCAGTTTTTGTCACTATAATTTAGTCAGGCATGAATAAGGAATAGGCTTCGAATAAAATTAAATCTTCAAACACTATGAACCTCGAAATAAACTTTCAAAGATTTGATTTCCCTTCAGAGCGGTCTGTTTAAATAACAGCAGGAATGAAGTAATCAAATTAAAAAGAGTCACACGCATTCCTTGAATTCTAATAAAGTTTTAATGAACAGGAACCCGTCATTCACCGAAGCGAAACGAGCCGCATGCTACAGAAACTAAAGACATTCGCATCAAAAAGTACTCAATTGTCTCCATTCCCACAATACTCGACGCGGCTTCCTGCGGAAAAATAACGCCTTTGAAGAACATTGCTTTTCACAGACGAGTTCAAAGAACTCCTTCGCATTGACGAGTACCACTCAAACCTTGCAAGTGCGAAAAAGCTACATAATCTCTTTGCGTAACACCTCGTCTTGCTTGCTAATTTCTTGAGACTGTATCAAAAGATTTTATTTGATAACCAATTTGTATAGCTGAATAAACTGAAAGGGGAAATGCTTATAGCCATTTTACATGTTGAAATTCGAATTGCGTCGCAAACACTCGGATACAACTGTAGACAAATAAATATTTCAATATGAAGAGGGTATTATTCATCGGTTCGGTTCGTGTTGAGTGCGGACGGAACACTTTTGCAAAACATTTCAAAGGATTTGAGAAACTGAATAAAAATATGGTAAGTAGATATATTTAATCATAGACAAATCAAAGTTAATAAAAAAATATGCACATAACCTCATTCCTGAACTTTTCTTCCAGTCAACAATACTTAGCAGGTATGAAAACATATTATTACCATAATAGCAAATTATTTTATTGTAGGACACCTTACGCGAAATTGCACGACTAAATTAAGAAATGTTTATTAGCCATTCAAGAACTATTCTTATACGTTCACAACTAAAACTCTAATACAAAAGCAGACAAGGTGTCAGAGATGTGGTTCGAAACGGTTCTAAACTCATTTGAAACTGTAATAAAACTTGCTGTATTCTCTTCGTCCAGTTGGGTCAGCGGCTTAAAAGCTTTTCATTTGACTACCCACAGCCTGTAATGTTTAGTTATTTTTATAGATAGCTCTGTTCTTGTCCCAACATTGAAGAGGGTCCGCCTGGTTGTAAATCAAGTACTTCATTTTGGAAATGTAAAATACAGGGCCGGTGAAGGATTGCTTAAGCGGTGCTTTTCGAACGATAAGTGATTTGGTAATGTAGGAACTGAAATAAAAATAATATAAAGGACAATCTCATTGGGTAAATAAAAAACGTCAAAATGAATCTCACATCAAAAGCGCCTTTTAAATAACAAAATGTGTCAATTTTTTTTAAATACTCGGCTCGGTTAATAAAAATATTTATATTAAACGACACGAAATTCACCCAATTGGCTAATAGGTAAAGAAAACGTAATGAAGAACGGGCACCAAAGAGTAAACGAAAACAATTTCGGCAACGCGATTGGTAATCACGAGCGACATTCGTTTAAATGAGTACGTTAATTGAATAGTAAGAGGAAATGCGACCAGTGAATTTTGTGCGTGACCGTTACCCATGGTACCTCAATGGAGGACTTTTCAAAATATAAGTTCTACTTTCTTTATGGTATACAAAACTCGTGGACAAAGAATGAAGGGACGGGAAAATTAAATATTCTTATACTTATTGTAATGTGCTATAATTACATAATACATATAGGGTGGTTTTGAGAGTGAAAGAGGAACTTGTAATTTTATATAAAATGTATATGTAATAGTTCAGACATAACAGCAAGAATATTATATGAATTTGCAAACTGATGTAAATGCTACCAGCAATGTAATTAATATAAGTTAGTAGTGTGAAAGATATCAAATTAACTATGAAAACCACATTTAGCCAGATCTCATCAAGATCCAGGCAACGAATTAAGGGCGTAATTATCTCAAACATCGCCCTCATCAGACGAAATCCTCTTTACTGCAAAGAATTTATCCCCTCGGCTACATTTAGTTGATATTAAAATTCTTCATGTCTGCAAAGAAGTTTTGCTCAAACGATGTAATTAAAAACGATTAGGTATGTTTTTTTATCGATGTTATAATACTGTGTCGCTGCTGTATGGAAATGCACGTAATATATATCTATAGTTCTCTCATTATTGAGATGTGGCTCAGTGATGACTTCAGTTTACTTGAATTAATTACTATTTAAATAAAGTGGGAAGTCCATACTATAGAGTGGAGGAATCAGGTTACGTCTTAAACTACGTGTGTCAGTTGCGTCACATTGTCAACCTATATTGACCTTTAGGGTCAACATCAATTTTTTTTTGTAAGAAATATTTTGTTGTTTGTTCAAATTTCAAATAAAACTACGATTTTCTACCAAAATAATAATTAATAAAGTACGTGTGGATATCTGAGCATTATATCACCGCACAGGTGTGTCCTCCTCATCTACATACATATACGATACAGTGGTTGGCAGAAAGGTGGTCCCGTTAGGTTCGTAATATTGGACTTCAATTAATAAATTACTATTTTATTTTGTCCATGATTGTACTGTTTATAGTTTGTCTCGTATGCCTAATAATAAAAGGATCGGCTATTGGAAATATATAGCCAATCCTTTGTTAATAAACAAATAAAATAAAGAAACGATTTAAATGTTTAATTAAGTGATATTGTAATAAAAAATTGTACAGGCTTCAATTCATAAAAAAAAATTCAAGACTTATTTTATTTTCGAAAATACTAGCAGCCCCTACCGGCTTCGCTCGGGTAAAAAGGTAATACATTATACACCTAAACCTTTTTCAGAAATCACACTATCTAGTAAAAACCGCGTACAAAAAATTACATACAATTACATAGATTTTGAATTTGACGATGCAACTCACTTATTCTTTATTCTTAATATATATCGTATAATACATTTTTGTTAGTATATCTAAAAATTAAATAAGCTTTCCTCGTCTTGTCTCCTAGTATTTGTCATATGGGAAGCATACATCAATTTATATGTATTTCAAATTTCAAGAAGATTAGTTAAGTATACGTACCTATATAGTGTGAAGAGGTAACAAACTTACTTTCGCATTTATAATATGAGTTAGGATTTAATTAAAAATATTACATTGCCTCATAGTCTGAAATATATTTATTTTTCGGGGAAATAACTGATATTATTACATTTTTCGAGTGCCACCCTAAAAATGCACGGGGAATTTCGGAGGGAAATTTCATCTCGACACACGTCGGAATTCGCCAATTATTTACAAGGAAGATTAATGCGTGTAAAAATCTTAGCCATAAATTTATTTAATTTTTCATGGAAATATCTGATAAATTACTAGATCTTGAATATTTAAGTTTAGTAATAGTAAAGTTAGTATAAAATATTGACATTTCAAGTAACGTTCGGTAATGCACATAAATTGATGTAGGAGTTTACCTCAATTTTTGTCATTTAAAAATGTACAAGTTGATAAATTTGATATTTCTCTCTGGCAATTTCTAGAAGCACTCATTTTGTTTCCGGAAATCTGGCGCATTTGTCAGAACATCTTGGGAATCCGTCGACTATTTTAAGCCGAGTTAAAACGCCCACTAAATTTTATTGCACATAAAATCCCTTCTCCCACGAACAACAATTAACACATGTTTGTCAAACCCTACTAAAATATTGAGATTTGTTTGAATCCTTAAAGGCAAATATTTTTGGGGACAAAAATAAATAAAGCATGGAAAAATCGGATTGTTAAGCAATACTATTATTGGATTATTCTCGTGGACAAAAGTAATATAAAATAGATTCAAAAAAGTATCTCATTTTTACTAAAAATCAATATATTTATAGGTTTATTCATCAAATATTAAAATCATATAAAAGAATAGCTTTCACGATCTAATCGTCAAATAACTGATTTGCATTAACCATGCCAACCAACATCTATTATTATAGAGATAATGGATTTCCATTAGGCGAGCTCTATAATCGCGAATATACTTTTTTGCAATAGAGATTAAATTTTGAATGATAATTTTTAAACTGAAGCTAGGTACTATTAAAGCAAAATATACTTATATTTTAAACTAACCTTTTATAATAATCGATATCTCTAACAATTTGAATGTTTACTGTTTCTTTTTTTTTTCAAAGCCAAGAGTTTTCTCGATACACACATCAGAAAGCCACGTGTAAACGTACAGGCCTATTCTCGACACACGTGCGTTTCAATTTACCAAATCTCTCCATTTTACGATACCCACATTCGAATACGATACAGGGGAGTTAAGTTTGCGTCTTAAACGAGTTCAAGCCGGCTAATAAAAGAGGGGAGGAATCTACAGGGAACTCATAAACGACTAAACACCTGTTTGTTATTCCGAATTTTTATTTTCCAACCTCAAACAAGAAAACTAAAGACAGTGCGCTGCAGACGACAAGTGAGTCCGATCTTTATTTTTAGGTAATATTTAAAAAAAATAAAACTGTAATCAAAAACGCTACTTCCTGACTCAGTCAAATAAGTTTTAAAAAGATAAGATGTATATACATTTTTTATTAAATATTTCTTGAATGATGATTTTTATTGGTAACTTAAATAAAACAAATAATATATAAATAATGTTTCCGTGACATTACACAAATGTGTTTTTGGTTTCTGAAATTACAACAATTGAACGTGCTAATATAAAAACAGTTTAATGTGTAATAATAACACGTGATCCACCTAAACCGTGAAAATCGCTCTAAGCAATGTTTAATGTGCGGTTCAACAGGGGTGGCTCGTTGATCCGTGTTGACGTATGGAGCTTAGTAAACCCACGTTCACTGACTCCGCCTTACCTGGAAAAGTTTAGGAAACTACTTATACGAAAATATTGAAATTCTGGTTTGTTGCCCATTGGTCTGATCGGGAAGTTCCAAGTAGTTGATCCAAGAGCAGTATTTTGCCTGTGTTAGGAATAATTTTGTTCTGGTCCTGGTGCTGAAAATCGGCGTTGTAACTTCTCAGTCAGAGCATACAGCTGAGCTAGAATCCCTATTCCCTGTTCTAGTATATAATAGTTCTAATAAATAAAAATACCTTCCTTCTCTTTCGTCCCTTTCTCCTTATTATCATCACCTTCAGCATCTTCATTACTGTTTCTATTATCTTTGCCTACTTCTCCATTATCCAATGTTATAAAATTAGAAATATATATAATTGAATATCAGAATCTATGAGTACAAACACTGTGCTCTGTCTCCATTTACTTCTAACTTATTCCTTGACTTTTGTGGTTTTCAATTTTTGCGGGTTTGCAATGATCCTACAAAAAAAACACATTTCCTTTTCCTTGAGTTTCACATTTCCATTGAGAGAAAATAGCATCGAAATGACTTATTAATATTACAGATCACATTGATAGTCCTTTTTATTTTCCCATGCCAATAAATAATTTAAAAATAAATATTAATGATCAACATTAGCCAGCCAGGACAATATTAGTACCATAAAATAAAAAATTGGAAAATATTTGATTCGTCAGACTATTAAGTATACCTTAATCGTAATATAAAATCTATATTACGATTAAGAATATTTTTTAATAAAAGGCCTTTTCACAAATCTTTTTAATGATGTACTAAAAATATTATTGTATGTATTCATACTAACCCTAGTACTCGATTGATATATTATTTAGATTATTCATTTGTGGTTTGGAATATAACAAGGTTTATTACATGGATAGTAAAAATTGGTACATTTGAGGTTTTATTATTTATAGTAAATGCAATGTTTTGATATAGTAGATGTACGAGTAGTTTCAATTTAATATATTTATCTGATAAATATATTTTAAAAATGCAATATTAACAAAATCTAAATAAATTTTGCTTTTAATTTATTGTCTGTTGTTTCAAATTTCGTATTAGCAAAGATTTGAAATTCTGTAAGTATTAACAGATATATTAGGAATATTTAACAATTGGAAAGTGTTAATGTCAACTCCTGTTATTTATTTCAATTCTCGGAAGTTTTCTTATATCGCTCGTCTTCTGTTTAAAACAACAATGTGCATAAATGTATTTTTCAATTGCTATATTACTTTGCTCTCCGGAACTTTTCTAATAAAATGCTATGTGAAAAAAAAACAAAACATGTCGGCGTACTTTATTATTCCGTTTATTGTAAACGAATTGTTAATTGAAATATTACAGACTTTTTAACTCTCCTACTTTGTTCTTTGCGAGAAATTCAATAAATACTTTTTATTGAGAGTGTTATCCTTTATTGAGAAAAACAAAAGTACAAATTCAAACATTCAAAAATTTTGTACCAATACTGGATTTTCAATTTTAGGACACTGTACTCAGTTTGTCCGCAAAAGTCATAGTAAAATTACCGTTTTATGCCGCCAATATACCTAATCTGTGTCTTTACATCATGTTTGTGTTTTCATTAGAAAATTAAAATCCATCAAAACAACAGCGGGCAGAGTGTAAAATAAGGGTTTCAACGCAAAAAGCGAGGATACTCCACATGCTCTCAATTAACGTGGGATCGGCGCCATGATGGTTTTCAAAGTAATTAATTGTAAAGTGCTTCACGGCATGCAGCTAGTATAGAAGGTAAGGTTGTTGATGTACCTAAATAAATTTAAAAAAAATAATTAAAAAATAAAGGTAAGGTACATGTACGTCATATCATTATTGATTTTATTTTAGTTTTATAACCAACTGTTAATTATGCTAGTCATGTTCTTTTGTAAAATGAGGTCGGTTCTTAGGTACTAGCGTCTCAGGATCACGAAGTAGTCGAGTTAGTCAATAAGCTTATTCCCAAAAAAATTACAAGGTACCTTGCTGGTTCAAGGTTTTTATGCATTAACAAGTTGAGATACAATGAGATAAGAGAGCCCAATTATTAAATAACGACAACGATATAAAAATGGATGATAAAAAACAAAGGTAATTGAAAAATCTGTGAGTCGATGTTGTCTGTTTTCTTATTTTGTGCTCAAATGCTGGTGGTGACACTCCAAACAATTTGCAAAGGTTATTGATCCCAATTCGAACTTATGTCCCCCGAGATCAGTTTCCAATTAACACCGCAGCCGGAGGAGATTATAAGGACGGGGTTGGAGACAGAGCCAGTTCTAGTAGTGGTCCTCTTGTCTATAATGATAGGACTTAATTGCATTGAATAATACGTGTCACGAAAGATGAACCTATGGTTTTTCTTTGATAGCTAACAATATTTATGGATGCCTACATAGTATTTGCCATTTGTGATTGGGCGACATATGCGTAAACAGAGCGACACACGAGTATGTATGTACGGGTACAGTACGAGTTTGAAACAAAAAAAACTCATATGCAAAAAATAAAAAGAGGTTATGCTTGCGAGCACTTTTGCATCACTCGAATCTTTTCGAGCGAACATATCGATTGAATTTTATAGTTTGTAAATTTGCTTAAAACCATCGAAAAACAATTGGAGAAAATTGATGAAGTGAACTTCGATTGCGTGAGAATCGACAAAAATAAGGTCATACGCAAACCTAAGGCGCCCAATTACGTCCAGTACCTTGAGTCGTTTACTGACAACGCCCAAACCTAACGCCGCTGGTACTTGGAGACTAATACAGGATCAGTCACGTATGTTATGTCGACCTTGTGGCCAGGTCCGCCGATTGCACCCCGAAGAGTTTGACATGTAAATATCAAACTCGGTGTGCAATCGTCGTTTCAGTCATGATTTGTTATTCGAAATAGATATTAGGGAATAACTTACTCTCTCTCTCTCTCTCTCTTTCTTTCACCTAAGCACATTCAGTTTCATTCTTATACTTATAGCGTGAGAGCCTACAGTCCACTTTCCTACTTTTTCTTCTTCATTTCACACGGTTTTCGGCGGGAACATTAAAAAAGAAGTAATTGCTGAAATCATTGCTGGTGGAAATTTATTTTAAAAGATACAAAGCATAAACCAATAATTTATATATAAACGGCTCACTAATACATAAGAAGGCATAAATTGAGATTTTTCTTTATTTTATATCAAAGTACTGAAGGACCGCTAAAGTAAAGTTCAATTAACGTGTCCTGTGGAGCGAGGAATGAAATATAAAAATGTAGCCATCGGTGGCCACCGTAAATTCCTCAACAGTAGTATTTTATGAGCCTTCCTCCATTAGAGTCGGGTTATCGGCACCTACTGAGATAATAATCTTTTTAAGGTTCGATATTAATGTTTGTTTTGGGTCTGACGTTGATTAAAAATGCCCGTTTCTTCGAAAATAGGCTGAAATGTTAAGGAAAATAACTTTCTTTCTTACCTATAAATAAAATTATTAAGTAGAATTATTAAAAAACAATTGCGCATTGCACTGGTGCGAAGTCGGGACGGGTCGCTATTTATTGATAACTAGAAAAACACAGACTGAAGTCCATGTAGCGAGGTTATTATGCTTAATATTAGGGTAAATAAAATGATCTTTTTGTTTCTAGGCCATAGTGGAGAATGTTTTAGAGTTTAAGAAAAATACATAACATCATTGATTCACAAACAAAGACGTAATGTGTAGACAATGTAAATGTAAAGGACAGTACCCACCTGTCGGAAATCTCGTAACATTTGTCAAGTATGACCGATTTCGGACGCCACTTTATTTCGTGTTTACATATGAAAATTCTGAGAACAGCCCGAATTCCGGAGGTCCAATGTAAATTCCCCGAGGGCGCGGAAGTTTTCGTAAAATTTAAATTGTAGATTATTACAAATAAGTTTGTAAAATAGCCGGTTTTGGGGTGTCTTGTTAATGGACTCTCAAGGGGACTTTGGACATTCTGTCGGCTGTAGCAGTTTTAGGCAGGTGCTTTGCTAATTATACTTTCTAATGCCCATTTCGTACTTTATTTATAGTAAAATTGTAAGCAGAAGGTCTAGGAAATAGGTACTACGGTCAGGATCTATGAAATTATGATAACTATTATTAATAATAGCTAGGCTATATTATTTTATTTGCTAGAGGATTTATATAAGTATATCTAGTAGCAACTACAGATTTATCTATTGGTTGGATCTCCATAGCAATTCCATGAAAAAATAAAAGTAATTCTCTAATAATTTCAAGTGATCCTCTTATACATAAGATCCTCTTATGTGTAAGTAACACATGCCGCTACAAATTCAAATTCAAAAATTCAAATTCAAAATTCATTTATTCCTTAAAAATATGCGTACATAGAGGTGGTCAATGAAATTTAGTGTCAAACATACTTTGCCATCTGAGGCGTAGGAAATAGCATTACACAAAGTCAAACATAAATTAATAGATTAAGATTATACATTGTCACAATTAGATAATAATATTTTGTACAGTTGTCCTATAGGAACTCCTTAACACTATAATAACATTCCTTCAGTAAAAGTTCGTGAACTGCTTTTTTGAACCTTCGGAATGGCAAACATTTTATTGCTTCAGGTAACTTATTATAAATCTTTATACACATTCCGTAACAATTATTAAAATACATTTTTGTCCGCGGTACGTGACCGTGTACTAATCTATCTCCACGTCTTGTGTTACGGGGATATATGTCAGATGCCTTCTGAAAAAGTGACAAATTCAGTTTAACAAATTTCACTATCTCTAAAATATATATGCATGGCAGTGGAAGTATTTTAAATTTTTGAAAAAGAAGTTTACAAGATATATATGGAGCCACTCCTGCAATGGCTCTAATACATTTTTTTTGTGCAAGAAAGGCTTTATTGATGTCAGCACTGTTTCCCCAAACAATAACACCGTATCTAAGCACCGATTCAACATAACCATAGTATGCAAAAAGAGTAGATTCCAGAGAAGCTATTTTTCGCAATCTGAATAAAACATATACATACTTATTTAGTTTGCAGCAGATGTTGTTAATATGTGTTTTCCAATTAAAATTTTCGTCAATAGTTATACCTAAAAATGTCACTATATTAGCCTGATTCAAAAGTTGTCCGTCATACTCTATATTTATTTCTTTATTTCTATTCAAACCTTTATTGAAATGCATATAGTTTGTTTTATTTAAATTAACAGAAAGATTATTTTTACTCAGCCATTTTATAACCTCTTTTACGGCCATGTTTACTTCATATTCATGTTCTGCCGATGTCTTTTCATTACCTTTAATTATCAATGAAATGTCATCAGCAAAGAGAATAATTTTATGTTTTATTATACCTGGAAGGTCATTAATAAAAATGATAAAAAGAAGTGGACCTAAGACACTTCCTTGAGGTACCCCAAATGTATTCGTTCGATAATATGATCTACATTGCTGCTTTACTTTTTCATCATTTGTGTATTCTATTTCAACACATTGTTGTCTATTGGTCAAATACGATTGTAACCAATTTAAAGTGTTTCCCCTAATACCATATTTTTCTAATTTGTAAAGTAATAAATCATGTGGGACCATGTCAAAAGCCTTTGACATATCAAAAAAGAATACAGTCGTTTTCATTTGTATGTCAATATTATAAATGGCATCACTTACTAATTCAAAAACAGCTCCTATAGTCGACTTGTTTTTTTGAAAACCATGCTGTTCAGATTTAATTATTTTATACTTTTCAAAGAAATTAATAAGACGCAGGTGCATACATTTTTCAAAAATCTTAGAAAAATAGATGGCAGAACTATTGGACGATAATTATTTAAAATATTCTTGTCACCTTTTTTAAACAATGGCTTTACTAGAGAAGTCTTAAGTGATTCAGGAAAACAACCCTGCTCAAATGACATGCCTACTAGATAAGTCAAAATAGAACCTATTTCCTCACAACAGCATTTAAGAACTAGTGTTGATATGCCGTCATAGCCCACTGCTTTGGTGTTATTTAGTGAGAGAATTATAGATTTTATTTCATCCACTTCAAAAGATTTTAAATAAATCGAATTTTGGAGTCCTATCATGTCTTTTGGTTTTTTTAGGTCAATATTTGATTTATCTGCAATGTCAATAAAATGGTTATTAAAAATATTTGCAATGTCAGTAGGATCACTATAAGTTTTGTTTAATTGGGATATCATTTTAATGTTTTGCTGTTTAGTAGGCTGCGACGTTTCGTTTTTTATAATATTCCAGGACGTTTTACATACATTGTTACTCCTAGACAAAATTTTATTATTTGTATTTTTTCTAGCAAATACGAGACATTTTTTTAACAATTTGGAGTATTTATTATATTTAATTTTATTATGGTCAGACTTATTCTTATAGTAATTATATCTTAATTTTCTATTTGTCTTACAACTTTGACGTAAACCCTTTGATATCCAATTTATGCCTGTGTTTTTATTTATTTTAATTTTAATTTCAGGAAAGCATAACTTATATAATAGACAAAATAGATCATGGAACTCACTGAATGCCCTATTAAAATCATCTTCATCAAAAACGTTATTCCAGGAAATGCTTTTAAGGTAGCCTCGAAATTTAATTATGTTTTCTAGACTATAATCTCTTTTTATTAAGAAATTACATTTATCCTCAATGTTTTTGTTTTTTAGTGGTATAGTTAACATTTGAGCTGTATTATGATCTGATAAACATAAAGGGATAGTACTACCCTTCGCTTTTTTTATATTGCTTATAATATGATCAATACATGATGTCTGCCGCGTGGGTTGGTCAATATGTAAAATTAAATTATTATTTTTCACAACATCTTTTAGACGTTGTGAGTAAATTGTGTCCTTTAAAGTATTAATATTTATGTCACCTAATATAATAATTTTTTTTTTACTAAACTTTTTTGTTATTGTGAATAGCATTAATTCAAGTTTATCAAAAAAGGTACTTAGGTTTTTTGTGACTGGTATACGATACAAACCAATAATAATAATATTAAAATTCAAAACTTCAATGGCACAACATTCAAATGTGTTTTTTTGAGCTAATTTATCAAATTCTCTAACTTTTCTGAAATCTAGATCATTTGAAATTAGTAAGCAAACCCCCCCCCTTTCCTTTTCTATCCTGGAGAAGGATGCTCCAAGTGTATAGCCATTTATAATGACGTTATCTTCACATCCTGACTTCACAAAAGACTCAGTAAGACAAATTATATCTGGCAATTTATCTGATTTACCAAGTTCATAAAGTGCCAACGTAAATATATCTTTTTTTGATATTATTCCCGCAATATTTTGGTGCAAAAGTCTAAAGAAAAAACTGCTTGGATGCTGTGTCATTGTCAGAATTTTTTGAATCTATGGATTGTGATCTATTTTTTTCCTTAAAAGTTTTTGCAAAATAAAACGGTATAGTGCCTTTTTTGTATATCATGTCTGGTTTATTTGCTGCGGTATCTAAGCACTGATTACTAAAACATTTTTTTTTATCTACACGTTTAAAATAATATGGTATGGTTCCTTTTCGGCATTTAGAAGAATTGTCAATACAAGTAGAATTTTCACTAGCACTAAACATATTAGATTTTGTCTTTTACAGCGACAGACAGCTGAAGCACGTTATACCTAGGTTCCCTTTTACTGTATGGAGATTGCTGCATTGCTACTTTGGACATTGACACCTTTGCCAACAAGTTCTCTTCTTCTTTGTCGTATTCTTCATTGCTGTAGGTCATGGCCATCCTGGTAAGCCTATGTCTTATCTTCATTTGTTTTAGAGCAGCAGTAAGGAGTCCCGTTATCCCTCCTCTGTCTTCCAGTGTCAGACCACTGTGTGTATGATCAGTTCTTAGGTTTTTTCCCAACTACTATTTGGAAGAAGACCTGGAGGGTACGCTAAAGAAATAGCATAATAAGAGTCAAGACTGCAGGAAAGGAGGAAAAACGTCGTCGTTAAAATAAATTTAATACTGGCGCCTGAGCGATATTGCTCTCATAAAATGAGTAGGCGTTATCTTGCACGTCGTGACAAACTGCTTTACCCACGAACCTTAAATACAAATGGAATGGAAGTGTCCAAAAATGCATATTGTTAAACCAGTGTAAGAGAAAAAAAGTCATCGTTCCCAAACCGAATATGATACTTATCTAATATTTTTAGAATACGTATTACAAATACCTAGTGATAGAACTACCTCCTTATTACTGGTAATTAACTACCTAAAATTATAATAGATATTTGGTAATAGCAATAAATGCTAGAATTAAATGTTCTAGGGACGTAAGTAGTAGGTACGTACCTATTTATTTTTTTCCACCTAAACCTAGAAGTATTTACGTGAAGTGTTCGGTGAAGTGAATCGCTACTACAATTGGCTTCAAACTATCGCCAAACTAAGACAGATGCCGACGCATAGGCATGAACATTTCATAGTTTATATGAGACATTTTATTACATTGAAATACCAACCAATGTATACCGAATCCACAAGTTCGGCAAACTGCACCGCGATAATGTATACATATTAAGCATAATGAACCAAATAGGTATCTACTTACTTAAAGTGTCTCTCACTACTTCTTTTATTAGTTACCTATATTTTATTGAAGTCTCTTAGTGCATTCTCCATTTAGTTGGTAGCTCTCTAGCTCGTTCTTATGAAGCCAAAATTCCATCATGTTTCATTTAAGGAAACCGAGTGGCAACAAAAGTGCACTTAATTTCAAACAACTTCCAAGAGATTTACGAATACCCCCTTACTAGAAATATAGCTCGCTTTTGCGTTTTCCTCATAAATTAACGCCGTTTTGTTTGTAAGAGTACCTACGAGATGACGAGTTTTCGTTTGTTTAAATTATGTGTTTTACCTATTTCTTCTTTGTGGATTCCAGTTTCTTGCACAGTCAAGGAAATCACAGGCTACAGGTTCCAACCAACCAAAACTTTACAAATTCTAAAACAAGCCCGCCGTACCGCAAAATAAAGTAAAGGATAAAGACGTGATACTGTGTGTATGTACTATAGGTCAACTGTGTTAACTATCTTGATTATATCCAACACAACTAAGAAAATTCCACTTCATAATTTATCTTGCCAATACGTATATGTTTGAGACCCGTCTATAGTTCCAGGCCCCAGCCCTAAGGACCACTCCACAAGCTCTCTCCTAAACTAAGGTCCCTATATTCTAAGCTTTATAGTTTATATATGAATATAAATCAGAGCCAAATCTTTCAAAGGTTACTTCAGGTGGTGCCAGGGCTTCAGCCTCAAACGAACAGGAACACGTCAGAATCAAATAGAGAGATAAAAATCGCTTAAACGTCTCGTCATTAGAGTCAGGTTTATTTTGTATATTTTTCGTTCTAGTTATTTTATTTTAGTAAATAACTTCGCGCAGTTTGTACACAATTTTTATACAGAATCCCAGTATAAAAAAGGTAAATAGAAGCCATTCAGTGAAGGGAATAGAGAACAAATTCAATAAAGTAGGTGGTGTAAATCTCAATTGTTGTTCGCCTTCATCAATACCCGTAGCAACAAAATAATTATATTGCAGAGTTGAAAACGTGTACTGTAATGTCCTTTGGAAAAAGTCGATATAAGTAATTTGTAATACACAACATATGGTGTTTGTAAGATTTTGTTACGAAATTGTTAGTCAAAATTATTTTATATTGTAAAGTTCTTGCACAGTAGGTACCTACTAAGTTCTTGTAAGTACTTACTGCAGTCAGTAAGTTTCTAACAAGTTGGACTTAGTTCAAAAATATACATGTGAATTTGTGGATCATGACAATGAATTTGTACATGAAGTTCTCGGGATTCAGAATCAAAGGTTCACTGTTAGATGATGGGTCTGTCAATAGATATTAGAGTACAAAGTAAACGCGCGTACGATATCCCGCGTATCGATACTGTTTCGAACATTCATAGATTGTGGTGATCACTTCCCATAAGATAGGTCATGCCAGATTGATAGTATAAAAAATTGTGATTTATCCTTCTGTACTATCATCATTTCTTTTTCAGTAGCAATAGGGATTGAGTAAACATTGTAAATAAGGTGGGAATTCGTGGAAAGTGCCCAGTTTTCCATTTTATTGGACGCAATCAATGCGATTTGGGATCAAAAGGGCTTGTGGCAATCCGTTTTGCGATGTTTTTAATTAATTATTTACTATGTAATGCGTTCTGTGTTGTTACCTAACAGCTCTAAAGGCCTTATCCCTTAGTCGCCTCATACGACATCCACCGAAGGATATAGTGTCGCTTTTATTTGGTAAAATGTCATATATGGAGCAATCATTATTAAATTGTTTTTGTAATTTAATTAATGTATTTATTTAATATTCGCTATCTTATTTTAAACTTAAATTTAATGTAGAATTTAAGCGCATATTTTGTGGATAAAATATACTTTTACGGTGATTACAGGCAAATCGTAAGTTATTTAGGACAGGTTATTAATTAGAATATCATGACTTCGTTAGGAATTAGATAATTAAATATCAATTACTTAATTATTTGTACTTACTTAAAAGTTTTCAAATTACCGTTATCTGTGGATAAATTATTAACAATGTAGCTATGTATGGTTTATAATTTCTACTCAACAGTTTCAAGCAATTTTGAAAATAGAATGCATTATCAAGAAAAAACACAAAAAAGTCACGCGATCTTGGGAGTGTCTAAACAGAGAATGTGAAATTCATAATAAGCATCATAACAACACTTGCCATGAGGGCTCGCACGTTCCATATTTAAAATTTAAAATAGACAAATAATCGTAGTAGATTACGGATACTTAATAGTCTAAATACCTTTAAAAAAAGCAATTATGTTTATGTTACTCCTAAAGCTTCTATCTCTGTGAGATCTCCAAAAATAATCATAAGTATTCAGTCTACAAATATATAAATCTTTATGATTTTATTAGTATACAATATTAAAGGAATATAATACTCTAGAAATATAAAATATATCTTAGTTAAATATCTTTAATCGTTAATTTTTGAACTAAGAAACTTTAAGTAAACGAAACTCAAACAAAGAAAGGATTTCAAGTAAATATCAAAATTGTGATAAACTCGAGGCAATTTTGCGGTTTCCTTTCATTTAGAAAGTTCACGAGGCAAAGGGTGGCTTTGAACATTTTCCAAAATGAGTTGTCAGAGTTACCCTCGGAAATCAATAAGCATTTCAATACAACAGTGAATTATATGAAAATACTTTTGTTTAAGTATTGTTGTCACCGCCCTAGGATAGAACCGTTCCATAATCTTCCCTGAATGTCGTAACGTTAAGTGATAAAAAGCTTTGACAGCTAATTGTCAACAAAAGCATTCCCAAAGAAGGTTGACGACAGGCAGGCGGCAGTAAACCACAGCAGATTCTTTAAAAAAAACTGTTTATTTTTCAACCGGATCCAGGCTTTGAAGTGTCATAGCCGAAAACACGCGAGAATGACATAAACTTGTTTTAGTTTTATAAAATAAAAATATATCTAGTAATTTTATTTACACGTGATATCGTTTTTTTATACTACGAAGCAGGCAAACCATTTGTATTTGTTGTTTTAATTTCAAAAATGTATTAAAATATATCATTATTAGAATAAGTTAAATTGAATAAAGAATTTTGAATTTGAAGAAATGGTATAAATACGTAAGCATTGTTACACACCATTGGAAATCTAAAACACAATTAATAAATTACATTCAAATATAAAAGATTTAAACTAATAAAAACACAAAATAACATAAAATTATATTTATTTTTAAGGCTTTCACGTATTAACCTCAAATAAATTGATTCCCAAAATTGAGGAAAATCTCAAAAACATTTGAGTACAAGCACCTTATTGACAGCTAATTTACCCGAAGCACTCCACTCAAATAAAGTTCCCCGATCTACTGAACCTTCTTATTCCGAGTTAGAGAGAAATCACACACCGTGGCGTAACTAGTTAAGCCTAAGTAACCACGCCCTGGTGCATAAACACTTTTGGGGTTCCACCTCAACTGGCTATGTAAGTTTTAGTGTAGCTATGAAGTTATGAGTAAATTAAATAAGCACTTCATGCAAAAAAGATATGGAAGCCTGTCTCTAAATTGTTTAAGTTTTATTTATACAAAAATTAGCTGTTTTCTTACTTTCCACCCTTCCCACTATTTCCACACAAAAAGGAACCACTTTCATTCATTGCTCCTAGAAAGAAGACTAAACAAATAAATATTCACATAGAAATAATTTTGGGACCACAATCTTGCGCTCCAATGTTTCCATGATAAGCATCCGGCAAAACGCTCAGATGAAACTGAGCGCATCATCCATTATCCAAATCCATGCTACCCTTATAAACATACGAAGAATATAACAATAAACAAATAAATATTCATTTGAATGAATATTTATTTGTTTATTCTTCTTAATATAAATAAAAAAGTTCTAAATAACTTTATTAACTTACCGGTCCTTTCTGTATATATGACCGGTCTAGTCCTTTACTATTTACGTCACTGATCACACGAGTATTGATTCGATTGATATCTCGAGAACAGCACTATCGAGTACTAAATCCACTTGAATCCAAGTTACTTCCAATTTTAGTTTCAAGACAAATTGGTTTGGAGTGCATATTGCTCTAGGATTTGCGAGAATGGATTCTAAATGTCGAGCGATGGACTTAACCAGGCAAATAATGGAATGAAGATCTGGATGGAGAGGAATAAAGATAGTTCTGCAGAGTTTGATTGACGAGATTGATATGGCGTGTGTCTCTAAAACCATTCCATATCCATCCGTGGATGTCGTACGAGGAGACTAAGGGACACAAGTTTGGCAGTTGATAGGCAATTATGATATTCTCAAGTAGAATTGACGTTAGGTAGGCGACCAATCGTAAAAACCTGGGCTTCGGGGCGTCACAACCCTGAATGTCATCAGGAACACGCAAGAGAGAGACATTAAGAAGCCAAGACATGTTTTTGACTAATATTTTCTCAACTTCAAACTCTCATTGAAGGTCACCATAATAAATTTAATCAATCAAATTCTACCAAAGGTTCAATAATGCCTAGTATATTTAAGGTCTATACTCAAAATGTTATACTGTTCCCTAATTTTTGTGATACAAATTCAGCGTGTTTACTTTTTCTCTTCATGTAGTAAGAAACGACCGCGTCCCTGATTTACGTCAATATACTCAATCTCCGCTGAAAGGTCCCCTTTAATGGTGTACCCGAGTTACGTTACATTCTACATTTATTTGTTGAAGCCTTGTTTATTTATAGAAGGTAATTTTTTGAATTATTTAAATCCCGGCAATGGCAAAAGATCGCAAGGCAAGCCGAAGATGGTCCGAACTGTCGGTTTTCGATATGAAGGATGGCAACAAGTGGCGAGGCATAGAAGTGGTTGGCTTTTGCCCAATAGTGGGACCTGACAGCTATTTATTTTAGTACGGCCTCTAATAGTCTCTGATAGATGTCATCTATATATCGAATGCATGTTCAACAATTTTCAATATATAAAACCTATTATAAATAAATCTCTACGAATAACTCTACGAATATAGGTCAAAGAAGAAAACTCATTTTGTCTGTTCAGTTCTATTAGTAGGACTAAACGGTGAAAAATATTCGTCAATTTTGAATAATTTATTTAAAATTTATTTCACGAAATAAAATTAGTAAAAGTACAAAAGATGGACTTATATAAAAACTGAAAAAAAACAATTGTATTTCGAGATATCACGTATTAATAAAGAAACTCAAATGGATATATAAATAAATAATAATAATATAAATAAATAATAATCCTAAAAACATAGCACCCATATTATGGGCAGTAGCGTTAATAAAAATAGAGGATATGAATTCCCATATTTACTTTTTGTATTATGCAACAAAAAACTAAATAATAATATATATATTAGGACAAATCACACAAATTGAGCTAGCCCCAAAGTAAGTTCGAGAC
The DNA here is from genome assembly GCF_027563975.2 of Plodia interpunctella. Taxonomy (NCBI): domain Eukaryota; kingdom Metazoa; phylum Arthropoda; class Insecta; order Lepidoptera; family Pyralidae; genus Plodia; species Plodia interpunctella. The sequence goes on along the minus strand of NC_071300.1, from coordinate 6,794,014 downwards.
TTGTGTTATGAGATACTAACTCAACGATATTATATTTTATATAATATAATACATATATAGATAACCATCCAAGACCCGGGCCAATCAGAAAAAGATCATTTTCCATCATGACCCGACCGGGGATCGAACCCGGGACCTCTCGGTTCAGTGGCAAGAATCTTACCACTGCGCCACCGAGGTCGTCAAAGAAATAATTCCTATCAATGTTGACGAGTTATCGTTCCAGCGTCAATAAATAATTGTGGTCTAATTGGGGTAAGGCTTATTACACATTAAACGATGTCGTGGATATACTTACTCAATAATGGCATCTACTAATAGAACGCAATTATTATTTTGACTTTATTGGCCAGCTACACTCAAAGTTTCATTTCAACTTCATCACATCGGTCATATCGACCAGATTATTAAAAATACATTCGTCAAATTTTGCAAAGTAACTAATCATTGTAGAACATATTATCCTATAGTAAATATAGAGAAGAGAGAAGAAAAAGATATATTATGCTGATAAATTACTACTTCTAACATATTGTAGATTTATGGCCCGAAAGAGAAAATAAAATAAAATTTAATTAACAGTAAGTGTACAATCGACTGATTGTCAAAAATACACGTGAGGTCCAACAGAAATATAAACTTCAGAATTGTGACAACCGTGTAATGATCAAAAAGTTAAGCCAAAAACAATATTACATATTTTGAAGAACTATATAATTTCATGAGCGACACACGATATCGCGTTCTAAAACTAGATATCGCCATCTAGTGACATACATATTCAACTTAAATATTGGCGTTTAAACAGTAAGTAATAACATCTAGAAATAAAAAAATCTACCAAAATATGAACGACATATTGCTAAAAAGTTTTTACTTTTTAGCAATATGTCTTTCATATTTTATACGGTTTTCCGTATAAAATATGATTTAAGAGAGACTGCACGAATCTTGATATATATTTTTTAGGTTCGTTTAAACGTGCGTCAAAAATTAAAGTGGCATAATGTGCGAATAGCCTTAACTATCAAGTTCAGAGCGATACAAAAGAATGTGTACCAGCACAGGGCCAGTTGATATCAGTCAAACTTGCGCGATGCGCGTGCGCAACGCAAATAGACCGTTAATTAATCAAAACATGTAATATTTATTTATTTTGATAAACGAATAACAAGTCGCAGTAAGTTTATATCAAATTATAATAGGTTATGTGTTGTATTTGTGCTAATTATAAAATATATACAGTTATTTTTACGGTACGTGGCGTTCGCTTTTTTATTTGGAATGCTAGTGTTTTATTGGTTAAAAATTGACCTTTTTGTTTAAGTGCAAAATTCATAGGAATGTATGTAGATTTGTATTTAATAATAAATTTTGTTCTTTGTGTTTCCAGTTTCGGTGGGTACATCTCTTTGTTTATCGCTAGCATTTATTCAAATTTCTTTTTTCTAGGCCAAGAAGTTAAAAGGGCAAGTTTCTCATACAGTAAATCTATTAACGGTGCTATTTATATTCTTGTTACGGAATTTTGATGAGTATACACATTAATCGTAAAATGCTGACTTTTACATAAAACTGTTTTTACATCTTTTTTGTACTGCAAGTAACCTTAACAATTTTTTTTTATATATTAAATTCTCAACTTACTAGAATTAAGTGAATTTCTTTAAAAAAAAACATTTTCAATCTATATACTAATAAATGTTTGTCACTTTTAAATCACTTTCCGTTCGCTAAAAACATACAAACATCATAATTATATAGTTTTAACATTAACCTTGACATTTGGCTTGGATTCTTTAAATTAGAGCCGTAATTCGATTTCAAATCGATCTCACCAATGTAATCGCTAACCAGTGTTGCCGCTCGATTCTCAACTTTCGATAGCGTTTCGATACCATCGATAGTTTTTCATACTATCAATATCGAACCATTATGACGATTGATTAAACTATCGATAAAATATTGCAATATTAGATAATTATCGATAGTTTAATCAATCGTCATAACGATTCGATATTGATAGTATGAAAAACTATTGATGGTATCGACACTATCGGTATGACCTTTTTCGATTGCAAATATCGATAGTCAAACCATCGGCACAAGCATAAGCACACTTTGTATTTCAATATGGGTCATAATCATTACATTTGTCCATGGACATACAGGAAAAGTAAATTATATATTACGCAGTATGGTGGCATGAACTTGCCCTTAAACTTTAGTTGCAATTTTATATCGTACCTACATTACAAATTGATTACGGTTAAGAACACACAAGACAAAGAGTACTAACCCAAATGCATTGTAATTTCACCTCTATTGCCGCGGCGTAAGATCCGTGCATTTTGGATTGATTTACCTGTATAAGGCCAAGCTGGTTTGAACGATAGTGGTTTTTACTGAAACCGTATAGTCATGCATGACTTTGGATTTAAAAAACTGACCAAACTTGTCGGTCGAGTTCTTTTCTGTAGGTGTTGCGATATTGTTCATTTTAACTACTTATATTTTTATTTTCGTTGCTTTGCCGTGGTATAAAATTGCTCACTTTCAAACGCAGAAAGAGAAATAAAAAAGTGGATATCATTGTTCATTGTTAAACAGTGCTTGTACTAATACAGACTTGCAACAAACGCCAAACTATGCCTAATAATAGATGATAGTTTTTTTATGATGTCCTGATAATTACCTTTACATTGTTGATACTATTATGTCTTGATAAACAGAAATGGATACGCCCACCAATAGCGATAATACCCAGTTTACTTTACGCCCGCTGGCTGTGGCTTACGCTCGGGCATGCATGTTTACGACCAGTTTGTGAGCGGGCGTAAACACATCTCTACTAATAAATATCATATTTATACAGTGGCTGTGTAAAAATTATTTACGTTTTTGCACAGTTGTGCCTATTCTACTTAATATAGCATCATTGAGACTTTTGACCAAATCTTACAGGAATCGCGTACTTTCGGGATAAAAAGTACCCTATGTACCAGCCTGAACACCAACTATCATAAAAATTGGCTCAGTTTTTTGAGCGTGAATAACTAACAAACATTCACAAACCTTCATAATATTAGCGGCATAATATTTCAGATCATGCCTCCAAACCCAGAAAGACAGACGAGCTTCCCCCAGTTGAAGTATCCTATACTCAGGAATGAGAACCCCAAGTTAGCCCAGCAGTGGCTGAAAGGGAAGCGACTGCAAGATGGCGCCGAGGGCCTGTGGCGGATACACGACAATCTATATGATTTAACTCCTTTCATTGAAAAGCATCCTGGAGGATCGCAATGGATACTATATACAAAGGTAGCTTGTCTAAGATTTATTCTGATATAAGAAAATTTATATGCAGGCACTTCTATAACGAAATTTAAACGTAAATCGCCGTCCTCGTCAACGTCCATAAAAATGTGCCGAAACCATATTACAACGCAACGTCATCTGACCAACAACGCGAAACAAAAAAGAACTGGTTAAAACAACGATTGCAACAACAGCTATTATGAAACAAGATCTACTTTTGAAGATAAATTATAATGAAATCATAAAAGTCAATAAAAATTGGCTACAATGTAATATTTTACACATAGTTATTATGATCTTATGGTACATATAATAATAATAGTTGGGCATATCGAAATACATGGGAAATGGAGTATGTAATAATATGCAAATGGACTAATTTGAATATTGGTCATAACTAAGTTACGTATGGTAGACAAATTATAAATACATTTAATTTTGAATTAAAAAATCGAGGACTCTGTATGTATACGTAATGCTATAGGAATATTTCATATACTTTTGAAGAAAAATAATATGTCTTTAAACTAATTTAGGATCTTGAACCTAGATGGTAAGGCTCGGTCTTGTCCACATAGTGATTTCCTACTGCCGAAATATTTCGTATTTCGTTTACCTCAGGTTTCAGTTTCTGAAGCCAGCCAAAATTATAGTTTGCATAAAATATATTTATTTGTAAATATTACTATTTACAAATAAATATATATTTATATACGATTTTCCATAGGTATCCCTGTCGACATGAGAAGCGTTATATATTTTTGTATTTTATCATAATAATGAATAGAAATTTTATGGATCAACTGCAATTTTATTTTACTCCTTTATATAAGTGGTGGAGTTTTCATGATATTATAGAACTATTTGTACTTCAATTTAATTAACAAATACCTACGTTGTTAAAACATTACTTTTTAATTATGCCAACTTGTACTTATCAAAATTTTCAGCTTAGTTCATTACATATCAGAGCACATTGTACTATCTAATGAAATTTCAATGAAACTTTATAAATTCAAACAAATTTGCAGCTCAGTTTGCCAAGCAACTTTATATTACCTGAAATTCTGCTCTCTATTGCTTTCAGGGAACCGATATCACGGAGCAGTTTGAAACTCACCATTTGAAAGGAATAGCCGAGAAAATATTGCCCGATTACTTCGTAAAGACTGTTAGTGTACCAAGAAACTCACCTTTTACCTTTGAAGAGCATGGATTTTATAAGACTCTTAAATTAAAAGTTATGATGAAATTGAAAGATGTGCCTAAAGGTGTAAAAATGAAAAGCGATATGGTAACAGACATGTTACTGCTAGCTTGTTCTATTTTGAGTCCTCTTAGTTGCTGGGCATGGAGTAGGAGTTATGTGTTGGGTGCTTCCCTTACAGTTTTGAACAGCCTAGCGTTGAGCAGTCTGATGACTTGTGCCCACAACTATTTCCATAGGGCAGACAGTTGGAGAATGTATTTATTTAACCTTGGCGGACTATCATACTCGTACGTACCTCCTTTTTATATCATACCTATTCAAAATTCCGCTCAATAAAAAAAGGAATGAAAAATGTTGATATTTTTTTATATTGTCATAAGTATTTCTTATCTTATGGATATTTGGGGACGTGGTTCTGGAGCGAAATAAATACTCGATCAGAAGGTAACGGTTCCGTATGGTAATGGTGGTGGTAATGTAGTGGTAGCCACAGTGCTCCCCCAAGTGAAACGTACTGGTAGCTTGACTGAACGGCCAAAACGTGTTATCTTCTTAGTTGGCTGTGACGTCACGTTGCTAGGCGGCGTAGCGGGGTTGGGCTGTGGCGAGGTACAAAGTGATGAATTGTTAACTTGAAGTGATGCATCTTGTGATATGTCTTGCAACAGGTAAGCGGGCTTAAGTCTGTCGATCGATATGTTTGATTCGCGTCCTTGTAGTTATACTGTGTATAATTTGTCTGTCCTCTTGATAACGCGATAAGGGCCTTGATACGGTGATTCCAACGGCTTCTTTACCGCGTCAACTCTGACGAAAACGTGAGTGCAATCTCGTATATCCTGGTGAATAAAAATTGGCTGCTTGGTGTTGTGATGATTGGTCGATGACGATGGCTTGTTTTTTCTATTGCAGTTCGTAGTTTTTCGACGTAGTTATAGTCCATTGATGTAGGTATGTCGTTGGATTTTATTTTTCTGGCAATCTATGCACGTTCGGGCCCATTTGGCAATGTCGGCATTCATGGACGTTGCCTTCTCTCAGAGACATAGATCTTCCTAATCGATTACATAGAATGCTGGCTGTTACCAGTGATTCCGCCCGCAACAAAAATGTATCTTGCGTATTTTTCTTTCAAAATTATATCGACCATTGCATTATGTTGGGTGAATTTTTATCAAAAAATATATTAAAGGTCTCATTCGCAACAGATTTTGTCAAAATTGGTCCAGTCAGAGCTCACAATCCCACTCTTCTAATTATTATTAGTATATCAAACGGCATTAATGGGGGGGTATGTCAACAGCAAATAAAGTTACCCTGCATGAACCTTTATGGCGCGATAATAACAGCAAGTTTGCAATGAATATGGGTAAATTGATGTGCTGCTGACTGTACATTGACTTGCATTTTAGAACTGCAACCACATCCCAACTGATTCTTGCCCTATTTGTTGTGTTACAGGGACTGGCGTATTTCACACGCGATGTCGCATCACATGCACACAAACACACTGCAAGACATAGAACTGAGTATGATTGAACCATTCCTGCAGTTCATGCCTTACAGAAATAAGCCTCTTTGGGCTCGTCTGGGAGCGTTCTACTTCCCAGTGATATACTCCTTTGCGTCTTTGAGTATTATGATAAAAGAGTAAGTATCCGTTTATAAGTTGAAAGTGTTTCGTCGGAAATGTTGAGGGACGGAATATCTTTACTCATTTACATTTAATCATTTTACATTTAAAATTTAATCCGAATCCACTCTACTTCAAAACAATCTCGAGAGTTTGTTTTGAAGTAGAGTGATAAGGTTCGTATAACAAGTGGGAACATACCACGAGTATGTAGTCATATTAATCTCACAAATCTAGGTTCAGATTTGTGTAAAATACGGCCATATCAAGAATGCAAAATAAACATGAAATGAGAAAAAAACCCTTCTCGATTCAGTCGTAATCAAGTTAATTTACCGAAGAACATAAAACGAAACAAAAAATTCGATAGTAAGTTGATCTTGTCATTGCCAAGAAATACGGATGGTAAGCAGTTTCAGTTTAGATGAATTGCGATTTACTAGTTATAAGTAGCTTCACGCTTCGTAGCACACGATATATATACATATCTAGTTACAAGGTCTTATACGATCAATAAAAAATGATAAGATGTATTTACTGGGTTTTGTGGTAAAAACATCTGCCTGCAATCGAAAGATTCCAGGTTCGATTCCTACTGTTTATTTTTATTAACATTACTTTGTATCCCAACCTGACTCGGTATAGTAGTTTCTGAAGACATCTCTTGGTTCTGATGAAGATCCATGAAAAGTTGTTTGCCGTGCGGTGCAGCATCGACGTGTCGAATATGTAACCAAAGTAAGAACCAAAGACATCATCAGCTACACGAATATTTTTTTTATTTTCAGTTTTATGCTCTCGCTCATAAAATTTGAAGGGAAGAGTATAAATTGGACTCACATCGTACCGATAACTATTCCCGCATGGATGTGGTACTTCAGTGACATGTCCCTGCCGTGGGTTGTGGCCGTGTGGATAACCACCTTAATGGGTTCCAGCTTCTTTTTCGTATTCTATGGCTTGACAGCGGGACACCACGACCATAACAATTTCTTTGATGGCGATTTTCCCAGGTAATGTATATATTTTTGTATATTTTATATATTATCGTGGACGTACTTCCCGAACTCAGTTTGCATTCATCCTACTAATATCATAAATGCTAAAATTTGTGAGGATGTATGTGTGTGTATATATGTTTGTTGCTCTTATACGCGAAATCTACTGGACGGAAATTTGTACACAGATAGAATATAACCTAAAATAACTCATAAGGTACTTATCCCGAAATTCCCACGGGACCGAAGCCCTAGCTAATATTATATATTACATCATTGAGATAATAATGTACTAACTTACAGTAATTATAGTTCAATACATGCAAGAACATTAATATGAGTTTTAGCAATAAGTCATGCATGTAATATTATAATAGCCAAAACTTTAGAAATTTTATGACTAAAGGTTTTTTTAAGTTACCGATATCATTATCGGCCACCTGTCTAAATCCAAACTGGGTCTAAGCCAAAAAATGTTGAACTTACAAATTCGCAACTTCTCAGATAACGTTAAAACTATTCGCACAAAGTTTTCCGACTCAAATAGTAAAAGTTTAATGCATAAGTTTATACTTACCGTATATTTATTCAGAGTGGTAGTTTAACTACCAAGACTGTAGAATACAAGGAAAGGTGCTTATCATTCCATTCTACGTCATGTTTGTGTATAAATTAAATTAAAACTTGGTACGAGTGTTTGTTTAAAAGTTGATAATGCACAAAGCTGCTCCCAGGTGTCGTAAAATCCCTATTAACAAGTTCAGAAGACGTGTGATTAATTGTTTTGGATTTTACACAATGTTCATTGTTACTCTGTATCAACGCAAATATTTTAAAATACATTTACTTATTAGATTCGAAAATACTAATGTGATTTGCAATATATTACTTTACAAAAAAAGACTTATAAATACGAATATTAAAACTTAACTGCCCTAGATTCTAAATTAAAAAGTTTTGTTGCCTTCTTTTCAGGGCTGAAACATTAGATTGGGGTATCCACCAAATGGACACGATGGTGGAAAGAATCGATTACGCCGGGAACCACTTCAAATCGATCACTCGATTCGGCGACCACGCTCTTCATCACCTTTTCCCGACACTAGATCATGCCGTTTTAAAATACCTTTACCCGACTTTACTGGAGCACTGTGAAAAATTTGACATACAGTTGAGGACAACTACATTTTATGGCGCTATTCTTCGGAAGAGTAAGCAACTGGCAAGAACTCATCCTAATGATTTTAGGAAGAATCAGTCATAAAATTAATTATGTCAGTGGATAAAATTGTGATAAATTACTTTTGAAAAAGAGTATTAATGATATTGGGGGGGCATTAAATACACAAATGACTGTTAGCTGTAAGTGAGTTTTTAAATGTTTTGAAAATAAAATTTTAATTTTTTATAATCACTTATACTTAAATTATCTGTGAGATGGTGGTATCGATCGGATATGGTTAGACCTAAAAAACAGACATAGAGAACCAGAGGCCTCTGAAACTAAACAAATGTACACAAACGACTTATCAGTCGTTAGGGAACTTAAGGATATTAGATCGATTTTGAATTAACTTTATTTGACTTGGTTTCTTTAAGAACAAAAAACAATAGTTTTCAAAATAAATATTTAAAGGAGCATTAATTGTAATAACAACTCTCAGAAACCAAGACAACCTCGCTGAAGGATATTCCACATAAATAAAATACCTACTCATAATCCGCAAAGTGTGTACTTATGAGAACCGCCAAATGCGGTATTTCTTTTTATGATCTCAATCTATAGTTTATGTACATTTTTATTATAAGATATGTTTTATATAGGACGAACTATGATAGTTTTATGTCTTTTGAATTATGCATGCTGTGAATAAGTAACACTGGATCGTATAAGTTTTTGGACGTCAACACAAAAATACACCACATCAGTGGGATTTGCCAAAAGTTCCAACAGTAAATAATATTTAAAGGTATTATATCTTTCAATTTAAGGAAATAAAGAAATTCCGTTCCTTAGAAGAGCAAAAAACTGTTTAATAACATTTTAAGTACGTTTTCATCCCTCGAGTAAAATGACTCTTTTGAAACAAGCAGACACTTGTTTTATGGTTTTTGGTACATACAAAATTAAATTATACTTACTGTATGTATTTCTAAAACATACATTATCTATATCCTACCCAATGTATATATTATAGGATATATTATAAAACAAAGTCCTCTGACGCGATTAGCTGTTCGCGATAAACTCCACGGAATTTCATGCGGTTTTCACCAATAGGTAGTGTGTATAATTTACATTTATTTTTACCCGAGCGAAACCGGGACGAGCCCACTAGTTTCGAAATAAATTGATCTCTCTCACTCTGAATCAGATAGCAATCCTCGCGAGTAATGTCTAACTTTGGGAATATTGTTGCTGACTGAGCTTTGAAATGAATTGATATTATTGCGATATTGGCCCATGATTTCTTAACATTAATTTGACTTTATGCTACAATATCGACAGCTGCCACTTGACTGACCTATATATTGAAACTATCGAAGTTCGCAGGCCCTTAATGGCAACCCTTACACAAACTCCTTTATTTAATTAAAGAAATATACATATGTAAAGTAAGTATGTGCATTACCTTTGCTACTAAATTAGCATTGCTCAATTTCCTCATATTTTCGTGAACGCTCTGTATGTACATTCAAACGCATATCAAGTCGTATGAAACTCTATGCAATCGCAATAGGGCCAAATTTGCAATGATTTTGGGTGGGTTGATGTACTCGTAGTAACCACTGTACATTGCCATCTACATGTTCAGTTTCAAATAGCCCGCGCAGGCCAGCACTCTGCTTAACGCCGCTTGTGCAATTATATTGCCTTGGACTATCATTACATGATATTTTTTTAGTCCAAATAATCAATAAATCTATAAAACTTTCAATATTTCGTTTAAGAATTTGAATAAAAAAGAAAAAACGTAATACCAATCGTCTGACAACTAGGGATGGCGACGGCCGTGGGAAGTGGAGGTAAAAACGTAGGAAAGCGGATCCTGAGCTCCGACGCTTAACAGTTGTGAAAGGAACCGAGAAAACGCTCAGATGAAAGAGATAAAGAAAATCATAATACATTATATAAGTTCGCTCCCGTGCTAATATAGGCTATATTTTATCTCAAAATTCCCACGGGAGCATAGCAGTCTTGCAGGCATAGGTAGCGGGAGGATAGCAATCTTGGACAATGTACCTTTCTAATAATGAAAGAATTTTTGAAATCGGTTCGGTAGTTTCGGAGATTACCCGCCTCAAATATACAATCTCACAAACGCTTACCTGTTTATAATAATAGATATGTAATATTTACATAGTACTCGGCATGATTTTTCTTTACGTCGGAATATACCTAGTACATATTTCATGTTGTATTCCGTAACCTAAACACATTGGGGGTGTCCCGCGGGGGAAAAAATATTTCCAACTAAAATACATCTCATAAGTCAACTTTCGACCCAGCATTTGTTCCTTTGTTTGTTACATTTCTACTCACAACGACTTATTTTAGCGTTCCAATAAAATATTCACAAATAGGATAAATTTATGATTCCATAATTCACAAACATATATATAACACTATTTACCATACAGTTTGTAACATTATTTGACATTTTCTAAAATATAACATTGCTTTAATCTAAGAAAAAAATTGACGTTCTTTTCCATAACTTTCAAAAAAATATGAATTGAAAAGTTGGATCCAATAGTCCAAATACTACTATACTTTTGATTATTTATATTTTTAAAGAAACTATATGAATTTACTAGACCTTACATAATATAAAAGAAAGCTCTATGCCGAGTCTATCTGTCTGTCTTTTCGCTATAAACCCAAAAACTAATGCACGGATTTTCACTAATAGCTATAGAGATTACTGCGGATGGTTTAGGTTTATAATTTATTACGTTTTTACTGAGCGAAGCGGGGACGGGCCACTAGTTATAATACATAGCACAAAACAAATTTTTTCATGAAATAACAAAAAAAATCAATAATGACACTTGATTTCGGGTTCGGGTTTCTATTACATCCAATAACAAGGCTCGCAAGCGTAGTAAAAATCGTGCAGCCACCGTATTGGCTACGCGCGGTGGTCCCTCGGGAAATCTCCGCCGTGATACGACACGTTGATCAAAATTCTGTCATCGGTGCGTCAGGTCAGCTTGTTCAGTTTCTATACGTAATGATAGAAGAACTATTAGAATATTTTTTTACTATTATCACAGAATAAGCATTAACCATGTTGTTGCTGTTTATTAGTAGAAATATAAAATAACTCTTTCAAAAGAAACTAGGAATATTAACTCGATATATTGCCTGCCTTATATAACATCTTAGCACATCGCAGAAAGGCATAAATAAATACCTTATTAGAACCTGGTACCTTTCAATTACAAAATAAGTCTCAACCGCTGAACTACCACCGCTAAATATTTAGCAGTTGATAAACAAAGGATATTATTTGGTAAATATCCGTGTACATTGATATAGCTAAAAATTACCATCTCTCGCGTCCATTCTGCTTGGCCGACACCTAAGATTGGATTGGACTCAATCGATGTCCCCCTCCTCTCGGTTTATCCGATCAAAATGCGGAGTCAGATTAAGTTAGATAAGTTTTGAACTTTGCAAGTTCACAACTGGCACTTTGGATCGAATTAGGAAGAGACGCTTCATTTAACTGAATCCGGAAGTTTCAGCATGTAATATAATTGGTATTTACATAAATTATTTGAGAATCTTTGGATAATTGAATTCATTATTTAAATTAACATTTTGATTAATTTTTGATCTTTGCTGTTTAACGATGCAACGGTGAAGCAATCATGAATATTTGCTAAAACGTATCTAATCATATAATGTCGATAACTTTTATATGAAAAAATATATATATTTATATATAAATTTACTAGCGGCCCGTCCTGGCTGCGGTCGGGTGGAATCATAATAATTATACACATAAACATTCCTCAGGAATCACACTGTTTTTTTTTAAAACCCGCATTAAAATCTGTTGCGTAATTTTAAAAATCTAAGAATACATAGGGACAGACAGACGGGAAGCGACTTTGTTTATATTATGTAGTGATAGTGATTTGTATGGAAATATAGACTTTTTTTACTTACCAGACAAACAACGCTCAGTCAAACTACTAGACGTAGAAAGTAAAAATTTGAGATGCAAGTTCCTTCAGGACTGTATAGGGGATTTGTCGAAATTTCCACGAGAATGATAACAATTTTTTTAGCTATGGTATGCTAATGGTTTTAATAAAGGGGTTTTCAGCATTCTAATTCATTCCACAAAATGTCGTTACAAGTTGACTCCAATTTGTTCACACACGCCGTTAGATTTGAAACTAATTTACATTTACAAGTAACAAGTTGCACGAAACTGAACAAATTCGTATTAGCTAGTAGAAAGTTCGGTTTTACGGTAGCCGCGAACTCTTGAAAGGAAACCATTGTTACCTATTTATTTCCCTTAGAGCAACAAATTAGATGGATGTTTCTTAGGCAACTTTGTTTTAAGTTAACTCAAATACAATAGGAAGCTTGAAATGGTCTCGTTTGTATTTAAGTATTGAGGTTTTTTCTTTTGAGTGCAAAATGGCGTTTTTGGTTGTTGGAAATCGAATTCCATGATAAATATAAATACAATACCCTATTTTTATCTAGGTGCCATCGAATTGAAAAATCTAAAATAGAATATCACTTCGAATTCATTTCATTCTTATTTCTGAATGAGCTACTTATGTAGATATGTATGTATGTTTATACTGGGGACTTCACTATCAGATCAGATATCATTTTGCCTGATTTTTAGGCCTTGTGCCTGTTTGACTTTCTCATAAAATATCTTATTGTAGTCTGACAAATAAACTACCGCTGGCCGCGCTGGTTAGACCTATCCAACATCGTAAAACATAATTTTTACGTTATCTGTTTGGGAAATTTATCAGCAAGCTGTGTAACAGAGCCAGTCTTCTATATCCACGGTACTGAAAATGAGATACTGATACAACCATGAAACATCAACCTCAGCTGATAACACATGCCTTTTTTAAAAAGGGAAAGGAAGGAGTCGGTCTACCGTCAGGGGGAAAAAACCCTCCAGAAGAAACTGCTATCGACAGTAATTCAAACGTCCTTCAAATACGCTGATATAACAAGATATGATGAGCATTTTGAAGGATCCTAGGATGAGATTGAAAAGGGATAAGAAAAAGATTGTCAGCTAATCAGATCAAGTACCTACGAGTATAAGGTTAAAATTTTTTAAAGAAAAGAAAAAAGCCATTATTTTATGAATTTATTTTGAAATAAAATTGTTAGTTTTGTTTACTCATTGCTTATGAATAAAGAAAATAAACAAGGTGAATCATAAAATTTTGAGACAAGATAATATACATTTTGTTACCTACGTAAATATTTAAGGGGTCTCATCCAATAAATGTGGTCGTTTTGCCATTTTTGTAGATAATGGTACGGAATCCTTCGTGTAAGAATCCGACTCGCACTTGACTAGTTCGCTCTGATATTTTCTAGCATCATTCCGTTTTTTATCTTAGTCATAATTTCCGTAAGGAATTACCTAATAGGTATTAAATACCCTACTACCTACCTATAATCTCATAATATCTGCTACTTATATTTCGAATCCTAAAGGTGTATTATTTAGGTACTATAAAGATAAAACGTATTAAGGAATGGACATAATGGATATTTAGACATCCAAAAGATTATACAGCACGTAACAATTTTTTAACCAAGGAATTTCAACCCACTCCTGTATAAAGGTCTCGAACGTAATCAGTTTTATACCAACAAGGAAAAGGATACCTAAAAACAAGCAATAAATAAATTGATAATTTATTCTTTATTTGTTTAGTAGAATATTATATTATAATACTTTTTTTTTATTGACAAAAATACAATTTCGTTTATTAAGCGCCTATAAAAATAATTTAGCAATAACGCCGAGATATATAAATACAATACAATTTAGGTATAAGTAGAGGCCTACCATCAAATTTTAGGAACGATTCAAATGCAGCGCAATTGAATTTAAGAACCTAAAAAAAATCAAATTACCTATAATTAAATAAAAAATAACTTTACTGCATAGATGGTATTGATAGTGGCATACACCACCTGCTTCCGGTGAAAGAAAACGTCGTGAAGAAATCTGTACTGGTTGATTATTAACTTGCGTTTGAAATGGAGAAGGCAATGTCAAACATTGGCCAACCATTACCGTTGTGTGTGTTTAAATCCACGTAATGACCACGACCCTCAGCCATGAGGAAATTTATACGACTATGAAAAATAAGAAATTAAATATTACATGAAATTACAAACTACTTAAACTAAACTGTCTCATAATTTCAGTTGTCTAATACCACTTAAACCTAACAAATCACTTTTGTAACAGAAGGAAATCTTTTATGGCGGGTTTTCAACGAAATTTATTTTAATTACTTAAATGTAAACGAACTACTTACTTACGCATTTTCAATGTCAAGTTTATAGGTACCTACCTACCTACATGACAAATAACAAGTACTTACATTTTTATGTTGTTTGTTGGTTTGAAATAGATTTGCACAAAAAGAAGACAAAAATTTACAAACTTATCCCATGAATGAATCTATTCCAGTTAACCGGTAAGCGAAGAAAAGAATTATATTATAATAAATTACGTTTTTTCTATTTGTGCATAATTATTTATCTAACTTTGCGTACTTTGAGTAGGTAATTAGGTAGTTCGAAGTTCTTACACTTGGCGTTTAATTCCGCCCTAGAATAGGACCATTCCATATCTTCCCGTGGATTTCGTGGAGGCGACTAAGAGACACACAGGCTAGGCAGCTGATAGGCAACAGCAACATTCCCAAGGAGGGTTGACGACAGGCAGGCAGCCGAATCTTTAAGTTTTGAAGGCTTTTTTCCGCTGACCCCGGGTTTTGCGGCTTCACAACCCCCAACACAACTGGAAATATGTAGAAATGAGAGAGATAAATTCTTACAATTCCGAAAAGGAACACTTGTTCATTTAACTAGATGAAAACAAACGTACTTGGTTCCTATTGATGTAAACAAGCCTAATCAAAAAGTTTGATAAGATTAATTTTAAAGTGATGAAAGCAATTAATCTGGAGGCGGCAGTGACCTCGTCAAGTCGAGCAAAAAATGGTCGTTACATCCATTTCTCGAAGTCATTAAAGCCTCTGAAAATTTTAGAGTGGTTTGCACCAGTCAACTTTGACGTTAATTTTAACTTCAATGAAATACTTTTTTACGCAGGTTAAAATTAATGTCAAAGTTGACGGTGTTAATCCACCCATGGGGCGGGTAAAAAGTAGATACGCCTTTTTGTCTAAAAGTCAGCGGCGCACCGATAAAAGCAACGTCAAATTTGACGGTGCAACTCGCCCTAAATATATTATGATTGATAATTATGTTGAATTCTCGAAGTTTGTACAAATTTTTATTTAGTATATCTGTCTGTAATCAAATCTTGCAATTTCCACAATTTACAGTTGAATTTTTCACGTCATTTTAGTTTCTATGACATTATTATGATAAGCATGACCTGATAGTGCTTCTGGAATCGGCTCTCGACGAAAGAACTTCTAAAAGGTTTACTGCATGGACATGATTGTTAGCCACGTGTGATTATCCTCTGACGACAATAAAAATTTGTGGCAAAAATTACATTTTTGTAATAAAAGATTTTTATACAAAACTAGTGACACTCGTGGCCACAGACTGTGGCCAGCTATTGGTGGACAGACAGCGGAATGATAGGTATTATGAGCAATCGTCTTTTTTGAAAACATATCGGAGCCATCTTAGAGTTAAATCGGTCATTTACACAACTTGGCTCTTGGTTCTTTGGTCATTCAATTGAATGCCGGCGTTTAATGTAAGACCTTCCAATTAAATGGCTAATTTAAACAGGTAACCGCGACATATACATTTACATTACAAGTAAATGCACAAAAATAACAGCGGCTTTATAGAGAATCTTGTTCACAAGTTACGACTGCGAATCCTTACATAATTTGTAACGAGCAAATAACAATTGAGTTTCCGCATTGATGTTATCTCATTGAATGATGACACAAGTTAAATACACAACTGCAGTTGCAAATAAAGATGAAATTGTTGTTAAAATAGGCGAACAATCGAATGGTTATAAATACTTTAGCTAAGTAAAGTTTTGTTTAGTAAAGTTTTGTTGTATATTTTATTGGAACCAAGTCTAGCCAACATTAGGTCCACACTTTTTGAGACAGACGTGTCTTATAAAACAAATAAAATGCATAAACTCATCGAAAAAGAAAGAAAAGTACAGTGATGAACACAATAATTGTGATGTTAAATCGTCACATAATCAAAGATAAAAAAATTACTTCTTACCCTATTAGACCACAGTAAAGTTTATACTCTAACTTATGTACAATTTTTTTACCAATCATAAAGGACGACTTAATATCCTATTTTGATGTCTAAGGAACTAGATTAGGAATTATAAGGTTATTTTTTACGAATTTTAAGGTTATTTTTTACGAATTTTAAAGTTATTATTACGAATTTTAAGGTTATTTATTACGCTAAACCCACATTACGTTTGGAATTCGCGAAACTACTGACACAGGAGGCACATAAATATATTACGGCATAACCCCATCTCTTTTTTTTTTCAAGTGTGTTAATTGCTAACACTGATGCCAGATTTTATTCAAGCCGCCTAAAGGCATCTGACATGATTTTTGCGACTACCTACCGCGTCTAGTGGCTAGTGAACTTAAACTGTCAATCGGTGTGCAGGTTTTCTCACGATAAATATCGTGAGATTTAGAAATATTCTTCACCGAAACAAAATGATGGTCAGTGAAAACCCCCTTCTTAATAGGAAGTAAAAAAACTTCATCACTCAACATTCAACAATTTGTATACTTAAGCACAATTTTACTTTAGTCAAATAGACTGAGGGCCTTTGAACCCAAATCACTTCACAATTCCAAAACCCACGTTGGGTTCCGAAATCGTGTTTAAACATAATACGGTCATCTTGTCACTTGGGTCAAATTAGCTCCAAACGAAGTGACCCTTAGAGCATAACAAATGTTAAACGTCAAATATTTGCCTCATCCTATTTTGGTCGCAGCTCTTATTTCAATATCTATAAGGGATTAAGGCCGGAAAACATTTTAGACGTTACCGAGTGAAATCGCAGTCAAGAGGTTTATGAGTTATCCTAGAATTCACTTCTATTAAATTGGGAGTTAATGTGTGTATCACTTTTTATTGCATAGTTTATAGGTTCTTTTTATTTATCATGGTGGTGTCTAACAAAATTCCGCTATAATAGGAGCTAATTATTATATTTTAGTAGGTTGTTGTTGACTGTACTGGGGTATTCACATTTTTTGTGTAAAACTTCTTAGGGTAAGTAGCACCGGTCAAACTTTGACATTTACCTTGACCTACGTGCTACTACTGACGTTGGGACAAAATGGCATACTTTGTATTTTTGCGCAGGTTAAAGTTAACGTCCAAGTTGACTGGTGCAACCCACTTTTAAATTGGTGTAATGTGATGGATTTTGTTACAGCATACACGCAATTCACAATAATTTATGTGTGCTGCGATAAGGAATTAGAAATCTTCAGAATATTTTATATTCTGTTCAATCTTTAGTAGATAGCCACAGCTTGTATATCTTTAATTTAATGGAACCAACCCAAAGAGAAAATGAACATTCAAAATTAATTTTATTAATAATCGTATCGTATATTTTATCATCAGAGTTAAACACGATTTATGTCGTCATCAATAAAAGAATAGAAATTAAAGATGTGGCCACTCGGTAATGTAATTAACCTCCAAGTTCCTCTAAATATCAGCAATTAAGTGACGCAGATATTAAAATTAATAGATATTGTAAACGTTGTTTATTAGTAAATAAAGCGTTATTTCGCTAATCTAGTAGCTTTTATCCACAGGAGCAATTTGATTGTGATTGACAAATTCCCACAATTGTATCTTGTAATAAGCACTGTACAAAAAAAATAATAAAATAAACATCAAAATTCGTTAAAATATGTGTAGGATTCTTTAAAAATTATTTTGTGATTTTGAAGTAATATGAACGGAATATATGAGAGTAGAATCTTGCAAATTTAAAACTGAGTATGAACCAGGAACACTCCGAGTTGTCTGTAGTTTTTTTCTTATCTACAAAAGCTGAACAATAATCGAAAGATCGAAAGATGTATAGTATTTTCCTTGTCTACTTAAAAGACGATCTCTTTATCTTAGAACAAATGAGAAATGGAGAAAAAATTGCAAATGGACGCTTAATAAACTGACCGAGAAAATGGAACTGAGTCAAGTAAAAATGTTATTGTGTTGGTAATTTTCTGAAGTAACTTTTGTTCTGGGACAGTAATTAATTTATTAAATGATACCGCTTTGAGTAAAAGAGTGCGTTTTGTTCACTGAAAAACATTGACACGTGAATTTTCAATTATATCAACTCTGGGACCTAATTTCGAACATGTTTCACGTTGAAATTATATACAAGTTATGACTAATGTGCAAATTGACCATGCTATAAACGAAATGGGCAAAATAATATAATGATGAACAAAAATGTTTGCGCATCAAATTATATATATAGTTATTATTTACATTATAATCTTTGATATTTAACTTGCAATGTACGTACGTATGTTCGCGTTCGGGTGGAATCTTGTCATGAATTTTCAGGCGTCAAATATCTTCAACTGATTGAGCTGAAATTTTGTACCCACTTTTATTATAATGATATACATGACCTGACGGTGCACCCAGGAACGGCTTCTGTCGAGGGAACTCAACGGTTTATTGCACAAACATTATTTCTTTGTCATGCATTGAATACAATTTGTATCAGAAATGTCATTTTTGTAAAAAAATCATTTCCAGCGTATCACACTCTATAGATAAGTGAATAAAACACCATCTCACAATCTAATAACAAAAGGACGGGTTTATAAAACTTAATTTAGCTATATAAACAGTTCATACGGGTATGAAATGAGAAAAATAATGGGAGCGAGGATGCAATTATCCCTTTTCATTGGTTACATGGTAATATACTCGGTATGAGGCGGTCTCTAGGTGCTTTTTGCTTTTTTTAAATAATGGTTATTTTTACCAGATTACAACGAAATCGAATGGGTTATGACTCGGGTCGTAGCGCAGTTGTTCTCAATGGAATTTTTATTTGCATTTTGAACTGTGATGTTTGTATAATGTTTGGTATTGTACCAACACTTATGGGGCAGCCCTTAATCAGATGTGAATTTATAATAATAATAAGCAATAATCATCAATGTATGTCAATTAAGTTTATATTCACGTTCGTGCATACAGGGCTACGTAACAGATTGTAATATTAAATTTGTCGTTTTACAAATTAAAGTCTTCATTGATTATTTATTGGAGATCAATGGATCGCCACACGCTATTTGGAGCTGTATGCTCCACAGATATCATTGTTATACAACACAATTTTTTATTGCACCATTATACATACCAATATCAATTTAAGCTTTCACAGTATCATAACGTTAAGAAATTATTTCCGATATGATAGAACTATCATATCGGACTATCATATTTTTACCGGATTTTTTTTTCTTACCCGACTTAAAAAAAGGTCTCCACTAAAAAAATATTAAAATACTTAGACATTGATACTCGTATGTAATAAACCAACCTATTTACTTTACATGCACCTATTTCAAACTTTACCATATGAAAATCGTACGAACGTCAAAGGTCGTCTAAATAGGTACAGCTTAAGTGATAACTTGAAAGTCAAGAGGCATTGTCCCGCGCAGTGACATTATCAGAACCAGTGAACAACGCATAATAGATTGTCGGGTGATGACGGTCTCACGAAATGGGGTGTACTGAAGATACAACCACGGTCGAAACTATCTGTAAGTACTACTATATGTACCTACTCGTCATTCCTCTAAATAATATAGAAAAAGATAAGTTATATCAGATTTGAAACCCAGACTGAGACTGGGAACGACGCTTATTACATTTATCTTAATTTATGAAGGACTATTCCTTTATCTTTCCTTTCTATAAATAAGAAAGGTCACGATGAATCTCTCTGTAAGGGCAAAGTACATTAGAATAAGATGTTAATTTAACAACAATACAATTTCGTTTTTCCTGGGATTTAAAGCTAATAAAGTCATTGAAAGAATGTATTGTACAACTTGCGCAACAGAATTGCATGTAAAAACACAACAACAAAAGTATGTCGAAGGCAAACTTGAAAATAACTAGATTGGAAACTGAAATCCAAGTTGTAGCGTTTGTAGAAAACACAAGCTTTCTAATCTACTAAAAGTTGTGTCCTTCGGAAGTTTCCGCAAATTGTTCGACATGTTAGGAACTGCACTTGCTCCATGCGGACATATTTGCAAGGTGAGACGGACTAAGTACACATTGAAAATAACATGGAATAGAATTGTTCAGGTTCCTGTACTAATATTCAGTCAGATTTAAAATAAAACAAAATTATATCTATTTTCCTTATGCGGTGTTTCATAACATTAATATTACTGTAGGAATCAAACAACAGTTCTACGGCTTTATGTTATATTTACTTGTCTCCGTAGCCTTTGTATTTTTTTTCTAAAATTCTTTTCAACGCAATAGCAGAATTCACTTAGATAACTACCTTAATATATTTCCAATACTATGTCGACAACATCGTATCTGTCGCACAACATAGTTCATAAATCCAATTGTTTAGAAACACCCATATCTTAAACAAACGATAAGTCCGGTCCTGAATCATTGATGCCTGAAGGCTGTTCCACACAGCTCCTATCTATCTCAAATCAGTTCAGAAATTGAGTTATGTACAGTTGCTTTGTATTGTTTGTATCTTACAAATACCTGTACCTGTGTATCTACATATTGTTTGATGTACTGAACATCAGCTTTAGATGTTTTGAAGTCAAGTAGGGATCGTCGATATTTCGTAATTCAATCAGAAATTTATTTGAGTTATTATATTAACTATAAGATTATGTGAATATAGAAGGAAGACGTTTTTGAAGTACACCGTCATTAATCAGTATTTATTTATAAATTTCAGAATATACATACGTAGTATTTCGAAATTCATAAAGCGAGATTAAACGGAATTTATAAAATGGCCCAAATGCAGGCGTTACAATCGTTGTTTTATAACCGGGTTCACATCAGCAGTGGAAGCAAATTCACAAAGAATTTTTTCACTCACTCTCCTGGCTATAATTGGAAGTTGAAAACGAATAACCCATAGTGAATACTATCACAGGGTGATTCTGCGGGCCACAGCCAGTCGGCAAATAAAACAATCGGAAGAGACTATACTCATTCCCTTTACGTAAGCTGAATGGGCGCTGTAAAGGTGCAAAAGCCAGTTTATCCCAAAAAGTCGTAAACTCGTCGAGTGAAATGAAACCTGCGGGTCGGCGTACCTCAGGGAATTACGGGGGTACGCACCCCTCTGAAAGGATTTTAATATTATAAAGGGTACATCTAAAACATCCTGAGACCCTCAGAATATTTACGAAACGTTTTGGAGATAGATTTTTGATCGTGCTAAACATTTGGGTTGATTAAGTCAGAAATTCTCCAATGTTTTGTGGCCACAATTTTTGTGTTTGAGGAAAATTTTGTAATTTATCTAAACAATAAAAAAAGGATAAAATTAAGTGATTGAAGTGACGAAGTGATTTTTTTTAGTTAGCGTGATGGTATCTTGTTATTAACTGAGAGGTACCCCAGAACTGGAAAACGGAGCGTAGGACATCCGGCAGCTAGATGGGTCGATGATGTAAAGGAAATTGCTGGCAACAACTGGATGGATATGGACAGGACAGAGATGGTTGGCGGAGACGGAAGGAGGCCTATGCCCAGCAGTGGGTCACGGAGGGCTGCAGATGATGATGATGATGATATTTTTATTGTTAGAATCCTCACTAAGCAGCTTTATTAGACACACTAGTACTTCTATCGTTTTTTTTTTAAATAATAAATAATTATGTCCCAGTTTTTAATTAGATATCTAACCTAATCGCAAGCATTCATTGATGAAATTGTTCTACTACTTACTGCAAATCCTAGGTCACCTAGGGAAAAGTTTATAATTCGCGTGGGTTACAGAAAGTCATAATTAGGGAAGCGGCTTACGTTTCTGTAAACGATAAGTAAAAAAGGTTAATTGAGTTTAAATTATTATGCTTTTTCTTATGGAAGGTACTCTGAACCCTTTTGTCAAAATATATAGCCATATGGGTACGTATTCTTTATTTACCGATAATTAGAAACATGACATTTTAAGGATTTTACTAAACCAATAAATAAAGGAAACATCAAATATGTCATACAACATACATAATTACATTTTAAATATATATTATAAATAACATAATAACCAATGTTATACAAAAACGCTATAGTATATGCGAAATTAAAACACGAAACCTCACATATCGGCCATATGAAAAAAAAATTAGTGGCAATTAAATTATATCCCCAATTGAATGGTTGCACGTCAAATTGGCAATATGTCGGAAGATCAAAGAGTCGATGAAAAAATCCGCAAAAAATAATATTTTCGCTCATCAATCGAGTTTCCCAAGCGGATATTTCGAAAACAATATACTGAGGAACCTCCAATAAAGCCAGGCTAACTTTGTTGTAATTATAAAGAGCGAAATTTAATTAGTTAAACTTAATTTAGGTTACCGTTCGTATTATTCTTGAATAATTGATTAAAAATAATGAATTTTGCATGTTTATAATAAAGAATCGTTTGACGGTAAAAAATCTTAGATTTTTTTCAAGCTTTCATTTTTTGCTCGACAAAAATGTTTTTCAGATATTTTTTATTTTGATGCGGATAAAGTTAATAACTCTAACATCTCAACAATAATTGACATAGTTAGATTCACACATAGTTAGATTCACACATAGTTAGATTCACACATAGTTAGATTCACACATAGTTTGAATCACACATAGTTAGATTCACACATAGTTAGATTCACACATAGTTAGATTCACACATAGTTAGATTCACACATAGTTAGATTCACACATAGTTAGATTCACACATAGTTAGATTCACACCTAGTTAGATTCACACATAGTTAGATTCACATATAGTTAGATTCACACATAGTTAGATTCACACATAGTTAGATTCACACATAGTTAGATTCACACATAGTTAGATTCACACATAGTTAGATTCACATATAGTTAGATTCACACATAGTTAGATTCACATATAGTTAGATTCACACATAGTTAGATTCACACATAGTTAGATTCACACATAGTTAGATTCACACATAGTTAGATTCACACATAGTTAGATTCACACATAGTTAGATTCACACATAGTTAGATTCACACATAGTTAGATTCACACATAGTTAGATTCACACATAGTTAGATTCACACATAGTTAGATTCACACATAGTTAGATTCACACATAGTTAGATTCACACATAGTTAGATTCACACATAGTTAGATTCACACATAGTTAGATTCACACATAATTAGATTCATATACAGTCTAGATTGTTTATATATTTTATTCACGTCCAAAATGTTTTTATTTGATCATTCAATATCAATGTATCTGAAGTAAAAATGTGTTCCGTATGCTTTGTAAGACAATTACGTTTACTTACAAAACCCATGACAATCGACTTTATTTTCGTGGGAGTCTCGACTAGGAAACGTTACAGCATTGTCGGTTTGAGCAATTGATATGCTAACGAATAGATAATGAATTCAATATCTTCCTAAATAAAATTTTTATTTGTAATTTTAATTATAATATTCTTTTGAAATATGAACGAGTATACTGTAAACAATGAATTTCTAAATAAATTTCCAACCTAAATGAAATAACTATCATGAAATAGGGATTCTTGCATTCATCAAAGATGCCTGGATCCTAGATTAGGCAACTTGATTCTAGTTTAGCCCCATTGAAATTAAGAAATACGTGAAAATTAAAATTCTACTTAATTAAAAACATCGCATTTAATACCAGTAAAATCCTCAGGAATGGTAAGGAAAAACGACTGAAAGACGCGAAAAGCTATTTTCCACTGTCTACTCATAGCATGTCTATGATTATACGTTTCAATTTAGTTCCTCATTGTTTTGCTGGGATCACATATTTTACTTATAGTACTGACTTGCTTACTAAAAAACTGTTTTTAATCGAAGCTTAAAATGAATGACGTGAATAGAAAAAATAAAGGAACTTAAAGTTCCTTTATTTTTTCTATTCACGTCAGTGTATAAAATTTTTGGCATCCTGCTCCTTGGAGTGAGTTGCACCAATCACGTGAAGTTGACTTTAACCCGCAATATTAACATAGCCTGCTTGCTCCTAACATAACTTGTAATTTGTGTTTAAGAAAATCTTTACATTTAAAATTATGTATTGTTGCTGTAGGAATTTGCCTACAATTAGTCATATAAAAAAGAACTATATATTTGAATTTGCAGTTCCAACATTTCAATTTATGAAATTGCTCCAATTTGTTGCATAACAAGCATAAGCCGTTTGTGTCGAATAGTTTAAGGTAGCGATCTAATTAACAACCAGTCTAGTCTGTTAAACTGTGACGCAGTTAATACACAATTAACTAATTGCAGTTACAATATTCTCCTATAGGAGAATATTGTAACTGCAATTACACACATATTCACAGAAATTTATAGATGTGTCATACATAGCAAGTTGAAAAATATCCAAAATAACAAATTTGGTTCTCAGTGCTTCAATCAGATCTTATACCAAAAAATCAGTAGATAAAAAAATCAAATATTGAAAATTTCGTTTTGAAAAATCTTTACCAATCAAGTGCTACTAGTTGCGTCTGGTTCCCGCTAAAGAATAGCACCAATCCATCATCCTCCATACAATATGGGTGGTACAAGGCAACTAATGAATAAAAACTTTTAACAGTATTCCCAATGAGGGTTGACATTAGACAAGCAGTCAATTGTAAAACCATAGCCGAATCTTCATAGATTTTTTCCTACGGTCTCAGGGTTTTGAAGTGTTACAGTCGAAAATGTAACCGAGAATATGCTAAGGATAAAAGAAATAAAGTTTTATTCAGTTTCCAAATGAGAAAACAGTCGGAAGGTAGGAACTGATTCATCTATTACCGACATCCTTTTCGTATGACTAGTTATGACATCGTTGTCGGTCACTCGGCAGAAACGCATTGAAGGGAAAGTAACACATTCCTCTCTGAATGAACATTGTCCGGTGTATGTTTCAATGTTGCTAGGATTGTAACTTTATGGTTACCAATAAAATAAAGCTATAGCGATTGCTTGGGTTTTTTATAGATCTTTTTTTTCTATGGTTCAGAATACCAGTTCTATTGGAACTAATGGAAAAAATCCCAATACTATAATGAAAGTGGAGAATTGATTAATTAAGTTAATCATAAGTTAATCATAAGGATAAGTTTTAATCTCTGGATTGTAAAGAAAATAAAGTATAGGTTTGATTGGGTAAATAATATTAAGTAATGGGTGCAGGCTGTCCTCAATCTATGAAAAAATATTTCAAATGTAAAAAATATAGCAAGTCTTAATCCTTGCTAAATAACCTTCTCAGAAGCACCGGGGTACTTGTGCTAAAGTGTTTTCATGGAATTAAAGCATCTATTATACTAATGAACTCTTTCTGGATATTATGGTATATTTTGGTCTTATACTATCCATTTTCCATTTAAAAGATAAATCTTATACCTTCCGGTCTCAACCAATCTGTAAAAATATTAGCCTTATGAAAAATATTCCTCTGAGTATTACAGGATGAAATAATTTTAGAATTTCCGATATCATTTGCCGAGCTTATGATGTAGCTGATTTGCATTGGGTTAGAGACACACTTAGCTGAGTGGTTTTTAAATTTAAAAAATATTTTATTATATCATCTTATTAGTCTTTTTAATCACACACTACAAAAAAGGTGGACGGGTATTTGAAATCAAAAACTTTATATCTTTAAAAAATAACATAACTGCGTCCCGGAGCCCCGCTTCCAAGGGAATTTTGATTAATATATACATAATTATTTTGTTGTTTTAGGTATCTTTTACATAGGTACCAAACTACACAGAATCCCTAAATTTATCCAATATAAATCCAAACTCTCACAAACTTTCAAGTTTGTTATAGTATGATTGGAATATTATACAGGATACAATATATAACATAAATACCTTCTTATACCTGTTACCTACTCGGAAGTAGGATTTTTCATACGAGATTTCAACGTTCGTATGATGTGATTTCCTGTGTGGTACGCCCCTATGCTTAAACCATACTTAGTACGGTATCAGGCGACCTGGTTAACATTTCTGGAAATCCTGACATAGAAATTCAAATAGGCATCCCGAATATGTGCCGTATTTATGAGGTGATGGTTTATACATGGTGTCGTGTACCGTTGTCGTATTTGCAAGGATTTGGATGTGCCTCACGTAGGCTGGTGTTAAAATAAAAATGTTCATGGCTTATATTGTACTCGTAATTTTAAGTAAGCCGTGAAAGTATCATCTTATAGTTTAAAACTTCTTAAATCATAAGTTGTGTTGATCATAGAAATATCAAACATTTGTGGCATACAATATCTTATGGACACAAATCATTGGTATACCAATCAAGTTAAACATGGAAGCACCATGGCATAATTATTATTATTGGAAACAAATAGGACGGTCTATATCTCTACAATAGTACTATCAGTGCACCATAAGAAGAAAACAACCAAACAAAGAAAAACATCTACAACTTATCGAAAGGCCATTGATTCATTGTGACATTACTTGCAACACAAAAAACTGGCGTGAGATATTGGTAAAAGAAAAGACCAAGCGCGTGCTTTGTAAGTACGTTCCTTCGGCTTCAAAATTCATTGTCAGTCAAGTCTCGCAGCTACCTGGTTGACGCACACAGGCGCACATCAATGTGGTGTGTAAGCACCGTAGTCTCATTCTTACCTGCGCCCGCGCGAGTCGTCTCGAAGAAAGCCTCAGTGCTGACTTGGCGGCCGTAGCGACCGCACCGGCCTGCCTACAATGTGACAGACCCTGTGACTCAAGTGTGGTGAATTTGTGTTATAGCACAGTGCCCGTGCGTTAACCCCAACCCCTGATAGTGTATAACCGGATTTTTACTTTGGAACGCGAAGGATCACGAAAGGTGGGTGACTTTTGACTGGCGATAGTCTACGAATGTTAATTTAAGGTAATGTGAAAGTTGTGACGATCGATCCGCGTTCGAGGAGTCTGCTATGTTGACACACTTTTGGCTCAGGTGTGGTGCAGGCGCACAGGTGGGCGCGCCGGTGTGTCAATGATTCTTACGACCAAAATTCCGATCTCGCGGGACCGCTTTCGGTTGGGCAACTTTCTTCCGTCTACGAGATTTTACTGCTAATGTTTTATCAGCCACTTTGATGCTCTGTTTAATGTGAATCATAAACTGGTATTGTATGAAAGCGGAAGACTACGCTATCAAACTGAAGACATCAACGCGCCGCAGATCTTTTGCGCTCCGTCCGTCGTCTTGACGATTATTATTTATATTATGATCATTAATATGTTTTTATCATTTTGGCTGTTATTAGTGGGTTTTTTGTAGTCTATTACTGGTATGAGTCATCATTCCTTATACATCAGATCCTTATCGAAGTGACCTTAAACTTTTGAGTCAAAAGTCAACTCCGTATTTTATTGTAGTCGAGAATTTAATAAAATATACTCAACAACTGAAAAAACATGACCTTAATTTCAACAGTGTGACTGTGTAAAAGTCAGTCGGGCGTGAATCTATACTTTTTTAAAAATAAAGCTGTAATGAATGATAAGTACTGAATATCTCAAGACGAGGCAAGGCAAACGAGGACAGACTCCTCTATCTGGAACCGGTCGGACGGCCCCCGCCCGACGCGCCTCGCTGCATCCCCCATGGTTGCATTTCAATACTAAATACACGAGACTTTCTCCAAGATATTCTTCTGTCTTCTTAGTTTATAACATTATTATTTTTAAATTTTATTCTGATGCCTGTTTGATATCAGCCCTTTTATTAAATATTGTTCTTGCATATACAGTAAAAGGGCTGACGACGAAGTACGGGCAAGTGAATCTTGAAAATTTAGAAAGAAATGGTTTATTTGTGCGAAGTTCCTTTCATGAACGAAATTAATATTTAGAGACATGCTATTGGCATACGGTTATTGAACCATACTAGTAAGGATGTCGATGATTGTGCGAAGTGGAGAAGAAATAGTAGAAAAGTAGCCGACAAAGTAGATACCTATATGTAATAGTAGAAACAAGGAAAATGCGCAGACGAGAGAGGGATACCTAAATGTTTAGAGGGATATAAAATATTAAAATAAATAGATACCTACCACAATAACTAACTTAACTAATAATCGTAATAAGAAAGTTACAGAACAATGTAGTGCTTTAGAATATTTTATTTTTCTTTTAGTTTCCTTCTATATAGTATAACAGAAAGTTGTGTCTATCTTTAAACATATTAAATGGGTGTTTACAATTTTGCGGCAGGAAATAGAGTGTAATGAAGTGAAGTCACTCGTGTAACAGTTACAGATATTGAAATCCACACTACATTCGTTAATCAACGTTGAATTAGTAAACTGGTGTTAATTATCTTTGTACCATTCTGCAAACTGCCCCATATTGCATTGAAATTGGTCTGTGATGCTATTTCGATGTAGTAATGGCATTAATAAATAATTTACTTAGTGACCGTACCTATTTCCTTTTCTAATAAACTTCGAGAGCTATTTTTACTAACGTTTAACTTTACTGAGGTCCCTATACCTGCGTGAATATAGTGAAGTACTATATTAAGATGTTATAAAATAAAATCAGGTTATATTTATAGTGCTGCAATGGGAATATTGTATTTGAATCAATAATAATCATTATTTTCAGCCCCCTTTTTCTGAACATGATTTAAATTACGTAACTACAATTTATAGATGTTTGTTTTAAGAACACATATGTATGGAGTTAGTGTGGTAGATATCGATTTATTATATGTACCTGTCAAATCTTGCACGGAACTTGCCCTGTTATCCCTAAAAATAACCTACCAAGTGCGTGTCGAGCCACGGACAGGCCACCGTAGTTTACTACAACAACCAAACAAGTGCGAGTCGGATTTACTGACCGAGAGTTTTGTATCATGCCACCAACTGCTCGAAGTTTTATAGTAGACTAATAATATTACTCGTAAACTTATAAAGCCAACTTAGGTGTGATAGATTTCCTTCTAATTTTATTATATATGAATACTAATTCCGTAACATTTGAAATCCTAACCACAACCATTTCGTTGGTAGAAGGGTAGGACAATTGAATCTAATGAAAATTGGCACTTTAAAGTTTAATCATTTACGAACAATTTACTAAATCCAAAAACTGTATTCCCACAACCCTAACATTTTTGAAAGACCAATCCAACAACACTGAAATACTGACTATAGGAAGGATGAAATAAATACCATTCCCATTTCACGTATAGGGGAAGTACCCTGAAATTAGGTTATTTCAATATTTTATTTGACCACTTACCACCAATACCAATACAAAATATGTATTAGTATATACCCATAGCAAATTACATTATTCTAGTACTAATAATTAGTGAGCTAGACCGCGGACATGGCAACTCTAAAAATAATATTTTAAAGTACGCTTATCTTTTTTATGATAACAGGGTACATTTACATTTGTACCTGTTTCCGATTGAGCGGAACTTTTGCATGCATATGCTGTTATGATGGTGGCGTAGGAATACTTTCATTCCCTTTAGCCATATGGATATTACTTAATTATTACGATTACTATATAATAAAACACTGAAATCTCATCAAGTGGAATCAGCTTTTTAATTTATTATTTCCATATTTTTTCCTTTCAAATATTTCATATTTACTCTATGTTTATTTCCGTAGCAAATAACATTGTCCAATTTTTCGTTTCATGTTTTTTTTCACCTAGTATGAATAATTTATATAATTACGTATTTAGAAGATTACTTAAAAATGACTGTAGCAAAACAATCCTGGCAGATCTCATTAATAATTTGCTATTTTATTTGAGTTGTAATGAAATATTACACGAATATGTTAAAAGTATAATATTGTAGCTAAAGTTTTAACTTATTCATACTCATGAGAACAGTGCCTGATTTATGTATTTAGTTCTCGGTCTGAACAAGTTCAAATCTATACTGTTATGATAAAAGTGCATAGTAACTTGCAATAAAATTACATAATAAGGTTTCAAAAATTAAATTTAAAAAGTCATTCATTCAATAATCGTTTGCATGAAGAAATAACACTTTAAAAAATATCATCGATGGCCGGCCTACTAGAGATTACACTTTGTCATAATTGTAGATGCGACATCGTCAATTATATTTTTTTTATGAACCAAGAAAATCGAACAAATGATTAGCTTATATAACGTCGAATACCGCAAAGCGATACTCAGCCAACGGTTACCAGCCCGTTACTGCTAAGGGGGTCATGCGTAGTCAGCTCACAATATATACAACACAGAATCATACCCTGATGATGCGTATTGTTATTGCATAATTGTTTTGCAATACATCCAATGTTAAAAAGAAAAGTTAGTTGAATATCATAATAATTTTATATTCATTTATTCATTTATTCAATAACAATTTACAAATTGTGTCTGAAATATAATATTCATATAAAATCTAATAATAATAATAAGTTAAAATTAAATTATAAATCGTTAATAATAAAAGGACATCATACTCAAACTTAACACACACATTTGGATGCTCACAATAACTTGTCAAGGAAAAAAAAAAGAAGAAAAGAAAAAACAACTCGCAAGTAGGATATTACCTTGCCGAACTAGGTACCAATGTCAAAGGTTTTTGAGTTTATTTTTAATTAAATGTAATCGAACTTCTAAAAGTTTTATCGATAGAAGAATTAACGGCTTCTTCTGAGGGCCAATAGCCATTTCAGCTTTGTCTTCGATCAAAAATCTTACTATTGGTCAGACACAACATTTGCAATCTGGATCAAAGTCATTATTAATATCATAAAAGTGAAAGTTTATTTTTGATTTTTGGTGTAGAGATAATTGGAGAGCTCGAAAGTGACACTGACTACTTTTTCCGTGAACGAAGCTGCGGGCAATATACATGTAGTATATACATACTACATGTCTCGACTATACAGTCGGAGACAAATAAACCTGACCCTTTTTTGTAGCATGTTTGTTGGAGGGACTGGGTCAGGTTTATCTGCACCCAACTGTACATTGGGAGAGGTTCTACATTGTTTTGGCTATTCAATGTATACAGCTAATTTAGAATTACTAACAACTTGAGTTCGCATTAAGATGTGAACGTACTTAATAGATACTTTTTCTGTTAAAATCTTTAATTTGTGCGTCGCGTGCGCACACTTTCAAGACAGAGTTAGGCATTCGTTGGAATACCAGTGTGGGGCACGCAAAATAGGACACGTTTCGCATAGACAGTCATTAGATTAACGTACATTAACAAAGTAACATTGTCTATTTAGAAACAAAAATGAACTACTTCTAAACCGCTTATTAAAAGACTAATATTTTTATGAGTTAGATAATACAACTTATGTAACTAAAACATTTTAATACCTGTAATAATGTAACTACACAAATTTGCCTCTAAATTAGCGTCTGAATCAACAAACTATTTCTATGTAAATATGCTTTAGCAACACACCAGTGTATATAGTCAAATGGAATTCAGTTTCAAACGGGAATTTGATCTTCTAGCACTTAAATTTAAGATGTAAATTAATATTGCTCCGCGGTAACCAAATATATCACTAAGGATGAACCTTCCTCACTATTTACAGTACAATAAATACTAATGAATTTGATTATCCACCAAGAATCCGGTGCCACTCCCAAAGACTCGAGAGAATTACACTTTCAGTACAGTACAGTCACCGCACATCATATATACAAAATTATGGTTAATCCTCCGCTATTACCGTGGTGTAATGATCAATCGGGGTAATTTACCATGCGGTCGACTGTACCTTCCATTCCACCCACGCCCCCATCCTATTACAGAGGCACAAGATTCAAATTAAAATGCAAATACAAAGCGAAAACATCTGTTCTTTGACTAATTTGCCTAAGGCATATTTCGAAGCTATAACGAACTGTTTCGCCAATTGTTACTACTACTATTTTTATAAAGAGGTAAGCGTTTGTGAGTTTATATGTTTGAGGCGAGTAATCTCCGAAATTACCGAACCGATTTCAAAAATTCTTTCACCATTAGAAAAGTACATAATCCGAGATTGCTATGGGATATTTTTTATCTAAAAATTCCCACGGGAGCGAAGCCCCGAGCAACATCTAGTTGTTACTATAAAGATCCCTATTTTATTCCATAAATAACGTAAATATTGTTATGCAAAACTAGTATTGGAAATGAAAGGTAAACTTTGCTTAGAATGTTACAATATCAAATAATCTCCGTCTATATTTTTCTTGCAAGAATTTGTCATAAATTCACGAAATAACTCCAGCAATATCTGACAAGAAAAGTCCAGTACGGAGGTCCGTATAAATATTAAATGTATATTGCTAAATAAGTTGTGTGAAGTCACTGTTGATGAATTTAACAATAAATTCTAAGTTCATGGCTCTAATATGAAAGGTTAGATCATTACTTCATTTTTGTACGCATTTGATTAATGTTGATAAACTCAATACCATATTATATGAATGTGTTATCTAATTTTGCATCTATAGAATAGGTATAATCCTTTGAAAAACAATAATGTGATTTAAATTGTATGATTTAATAATCTTAATGTTATGTTAATCTTGATGTTTATTGAAATCAAATAACAACAATAACGAATAGGAATCTACCAAAAATTAATAACGAAAAAAATCGGCGAAAATCTTTATAAACCGTCGGAAATTTCAAAAAATCTGTTGGTTTGTGTCAGCCGCATCTCCCAAACCAGTATCACGCCATGTCACGGCCTGTCATTGGTCAACTGGTTAATTTGCATCTCCTCGCATTATTTGGAGTCGAGGAATCTGGTAACGGTCAGCACACTTGTCACGCGGGTCGGCGCGTGATGGCGCGCGCATTTATCACAGCTTATGGTTGCCAAGAAACCATGTCATTATTCATCAGTGGGCTAAGCTTTATCCTGTTTCCAATAATCGAATGCTTTTTAATCCCCGAAGCAAAAAGAGGGGTATTATAAGTTTAACTGTAACTGTTTAACGTGTCTGTCTGTGTATCTGTCTGGGTCAAACGGATGAACCGTTTTTCGACGAGGTTTTCGAGTTCATCTCGGCTCTATCTACCCCGTAACAGATAACTTGACGTGATTCTGTATCTGTAAACTATATGTAAATTTACTTTTCCACTAGGAATAGCCATATTTTGCCATTGAAACTAAGCCCCATTACTCGGCTAGATTTTTTGCATGAAAAGCCGCGCACAGTAGTGCGAGAAAAATGGCTAGTATATACGGTTTAGGCTTTGCGAGTATTTCGTAATTTTGAAAATATATTTTTCCGAAAAATTTTTCTCATCCCTTTCTATTCCATGCCGAATATTAAAGCATCATTGGTTTGCAAAAAACATTCGAACCTTATGTGGTTTTTTATTTGCGTTTGCGTAACTAGTAGAAGAAGGCTTTTGTCTAGCAGTGGGCCATTATAGGTTAATAATAAGAAATTTAATAAACCAGTTATTGAAACGAGTCCTAAAAATATGTTAACAAACCTGTTCCATACCAACTCCAGCCTAGAGGTAGGAAGTCGACGTGAATATAGAAATATGTACAAAGGCACGGTTCCCTTCACAACATGGCCTTGCGTTGTCAACCTCTGTCGTTCACCTCGCCGGAATGCGCATTGCAGCTATGAGCTATGTTGACGGACTGATATTAATCCTAAACGAAGTGTCCCACTACGAGGAACTTGTAAACGAATTAGGTTATGGGTGGTAGGAGTTAGGTATTGATTAGGCAATAGGTACGTACGTATTGTCAATTTTTTAACTCTGTAATATAATTGTACTAGTGACTACATCATATACAAAACTTGATCTAAATAAAACATACACGGAAATCTTTTTATCAATCGAATTCATTTTTTTAAATATAATCATCTAAAATTCTTAACCAACTTACGAACCATTCAGTTTTATAATTTCCAAGCATGTCGAATTTAATCTTCTGTGAAACATTTTTCTTAAAGAAAAACTTTAAATTCATAACCATACAACGTAACTGTAATAGGTCTACATTAACTAGTACCTATGTTCAGGGATATCGACAATTTCTATTGTAATGTTTACGTTAGAGGAAGCATTCTGTATATCTAATATCGCCCAACCGTTCCGCTTTTCCAAGGATAATTCACACAAAAACTTTGTTTTGTGCTCCAAAGGATACAGATTGATTTCCGTTACGAAATCGGACAAAATTTTCAGTTAATTTTCTTGCTTATTTGGTCAGATCTAGGTCAAATTGCACCGACGACAACTTTTGAGTACGTATGAAAAAATTACAATTTAAAAAGTTTTTTCCTAGTACGATATCGCAGTGACACAAAACAAGTCTTGCAGTGGAAGGTCTTGGTTCAGTTTAAAAAAAAAAGAGTAATCTGGAAACCAGTCTTTGCGAATCAAATGTGATTTCACAGAATGTAGAACTGTCAAAAGCATATCATTTGAGATTACGGTTACGTTGGAAAAAGATGAAACGAGTGATATATTGCCTTCTGGTAGAATTCGGTATCTAATTTTGGCGAGGAAAATTGTATTTATTAATCATATATCTAATTTTTTTTTTCTGCTAATCGTAGTTGAGTTTATTTATGCTCTTTTCATTTCTGTATGTAATAAAAATATTTCCGATTTACAGTTTTAGTCAATATTTATTACTATTTATTATCAAAATTAAATTAAAATGTTTACACCAGCTTAGGAGCTAGAGAAGTGGTTAGCGCAGCCTATAGACATCTCCAGCACTAGGGGTATTATATACGCGTTTGTCCGGCCCATCAATGACTATGTTCACGTCCTTTTTAAAGAACTCCATTTTATAGTCTCCAAAGAAAACAATATTTTTACTTACATTAAAAATCGCTACCAAATTCTTCAATTGTTGTGCAACCAACGACATCTGTCATTAATTACAAGCCTAAATTACAGATGACATTTGACGCAATAACCTCCCACCGCTTAACAGCATTCCTCTTTGAGGTCGACTATAGAAAGTGCCTTTATTACAGAACAAGTTGTTAGCAATAAGCATTAATTGCATATTTAATTGCGTGTTTCTCGATTGAATAGGAGATAAAACGGATATATTTTATTTTAGTTTAATCATTTTTATCAGATGCGTCCAAAATTCGGTTAAATATATTAGTGTATTAAAATGTAGTTTTAAAAGGCTATAATTTAGCTACGCCTGTGCCTGTGTCAGGTTTTTTGTAATCAAGTCTTACAATTCGAGAAGTATTACCTACTTTTGCTCGTCCTATAAGGTGGAAATAGGGATTAATTGTTGCAATTACTATGAAGATGAAATATTCTGATATAAATAGCCTCATACTGAGTCCAAGACAGTCTTCAATGGCACATCTGGATGCCTCTCAGGCATACTTATACTCTTACCATGGAATTAATAACCACTATCGGTTGGATCTTACTGATTGCAATAAAAGTATATCAGTAACATAAGGTCTACTTTTAGTGTAGGTTGAATCTACTTTGACGTTAACTTTAACCTGCGCGCCGCTGACGTTTAGATAAAATGGCGTAGTGGCGTTTTTCTACGCAGGTAATATAATTTCAAGAAATGGGCCCTAAGATCACACGCGCATGATAAAGTTATCTGATGCAACAGATACATGTCCGTCGACATCATTGTGGCTAATAATTAGTCATCCATAACTAATGTCATATTTTATGTTTATATGCTAAAATATATAGTGATATAAACTTTATTAAACAGAATTGTAGCCAAAATCAACACAGACAATATTCAGATTGCATAATATAGTTAAATACTAAATATCTTAATTCTTATGCACAATATGAATTGTTCATTACGCAACTATTGTCTCACTCGATGCAGTGACAATTATTATTATTATCATCTATAATCATTTACAATCTTACGGCAAGGTATTAAGGTGTATATTTACAGTACAGTTATTTGCATAAATTACTACATGCATGAAATCTCAAGGTAATTTTAAAGTTATTCTGAAGCATGTACCCACTTCAATCAAGCTTTACCTCAACAATGTATAGAGTTTGGGTACCTATTGCTTAATTGTTTTCGAAGTTAGAATCTTAACTATTATTACATTATGTTAAATCAGATTACTAAATTTTTTGGCAATAAAATTACAAATATTTTTACATTACAATATATTTTATCTGCTATCTATATTATATCTGCTATATCTTATTTTTTAACTATTAATTTTCAACAATTGAGATTAATAGTTAAAAAAATATTGATGAGAAGAAAAAACATAAATTTTAACATAACACCTCAAGGTAAAAAATACCGTTTTTTTAGGTAGGTATATGAATTTTCTACTTAGGTAGGTAGTAGGTTTAGGTAGGTATATGAATTATAATATTGATCCGTAAAGCACTATTGAAAAAGTTACAACATATTTTATAATTTTAGTTATTAAATTTCTAAACAGCAATAGGTACTCCGTAAACAGCGTTTTTTTTTTAATTAACGCGTCTTTGCTAATGAGCGACTTCAAATTTCACTTTCTGACGCTAAAATTATTTGTTTTTATAAATGAAGCGATGATCTTTTCATATTTATTAACATAACTCACGCACAGGAAAAGAACTAATCTGTCTTTTTTTCTTAAATTATTCGTGTAATCGTAATTCGCATAATACGAGATTCTCAAATTATTAGATTCTTGACATAGCAGATATCAATATAACCGAAATTGTACTCTCAAATTACTCGTATCTTATTTGTAGGTATACTATGTGCAATAATGTTCTTCAACAAGCACAAATTCGATATTTCGAAGCTGCCTGAAGGAATCTCTGATATCTGAGCTTCGCACATATCATCCAACGATGTTATCCTTCCAAAACATGGAGGAACCTGGTGTATTTGCTCAATCAAACACATGCTTTAACGAACGGATGTAGCTAACATTTGGCACGTTTGTTTGTCCCTTGCTTAGCATCGTCTTATTCAAGAGCACATTGCTTTTTGACTTTAGATGTTAGGGTGAGTTGGACTAGTTAATTTTGACGTTGACTTTGACTATGACCTGCGCGCCGTCGTTGTT
Organism: Plodia interpunctella; assembly: GCF_027563975.2. Classification (NCBI taxonomy): domain Eukaryota; kingdom Metazoa; phylum Arthropoda; class Insecta; order Lepidoptera; family Pyralidae; genus Plodia; species Plodia interpunctella. Next base: position 6,756,271 of record NC_071300.1, on the reverse strand, counting down.
TAGACGTACTTGTACGTTGCGTTTTTCTACGCAGGTTAAAATTAACGTCAAAGTTAACCGATGCAACCATTAGTATTTTTCGAGTTTCTTCCTCAATCATTAACCGTCACAGCTCCTGAGCTCCTACACTGTGTTGTGTAGCCTGGTTCATATACATACTTATTCTCTTCCAATTCACACATTTCAGCTTTAACGTCGCATTACAGACTCCATCTACCTATTCAGAAAACTCGGTAAAAAAAATTACTTAGCAAGAAACTTATGTCAATAATGTGTAAAACCTTTCACATGCAGTAGGTCGCATATAGCAACGTCACTATTTGCGTGTTTAGGTAGTATTCCCATTATTAACTGTTACGTGATATCGCGTATGTGTTTCGCTTTAGGGAAATTAACACGCACTTCGCAATTATTTTATAACTTGGCTGTTTGTGGAGTTACATTTTCTCACGTACATTTTATCTTACATTATCTCAATAAGACGTATATTGTTTTTCATTGCAAGTTAGTTGATATAATAAATACCTAGATTTAGCATGGACACGTTTATAACTATGTTTAAATATTATATACAATATCTAAGTTCGCATTGATTAGGATTACGAAAAAGACGTATGATTATGATAATAGGATTATGTATTAAATGCTGCACATATGCAGTACGTATTCGTATTTTGATTTACTTTAAATTAAATAGAGACAAGCGCTTTTAATTTCTTTTTTTGCGAAAATGTTATTTTTAGTTGCATTATTCATAAATAGTATTAATCAATAACAGGTTAGTCGACATATTTGTCTATGCTTCATTTGTGTTACCGGTTTTTGTGACTAATAATATAAAGAATGTTATTTTCCAGTCTTATTTATTCACGACTGGTTTGGCCAATCTCAGCAATTAACAAAGCCCTTAAACTTTTATTATTTTCTTTAATAAAATTAATTTAGTTTTATATTTTAAAAGGTGTTCTTTTTTTCTATTTTTCGATTCCGTACTTAACAATAAATACAAATTTAATTTTAGAATATATACTTCTTCTACGCATTTCTCATCCTACGTTTAGTATAAAATCTAAACCAAATATACCTACGTGACTACCTTCAATACGTGTCTTTGTATTTTAGTCCGATGCCATAGACATATATGTCTTCCTTATAAATCACGACCGTTTCCCAGAATTTGGTAATTTAGAATATATAACAAGCAAAACTGTAATGATATACCTACCTACTTGATTGATTCAATATTGTTTTATACGGGGTAGACAGAACCTTGTGTTGCGAAATTTAAAATTACTTGTATGGCACATAAAATCCATATGAATTAAATTTAGAATATGATTTTCTTTTCAATCAGATTTATGAAACACCTATGAAGCTGTTACAAAAATATACGTTTACAGATATTCATTTTGTTATTACTTTATTATTTAAAAAATGCAACTCATTATGAGAAATTCTCATCAGTGAAAGGAGCATAATTAGTACACGTTAGTAGAATCACAATTTCTTTATACTTAGCTGTTGTTGAAATCTCAGGCTTGAGGGGTCATAATATGCCATCTCTTTATTATTCTATTATCGTACTTTGGCCATTTATGGAATAATAAACGTTGACAAAAGCATTCAGTATAGAAACTAAAGGTATGGCCACTTTCTAACAAGTTCAGAATACAAAGTGACCTTTTATTTTAACTGTATAGTACTTAGAATAAAAACGTAGTTGTTTCTTTTTATATTATGTACTACTATAATTTTACTTCCCAATGGAATTCGTTACCCGTTTAACCTAGGCCGTGTCTATTTATTTCTTTTTTTTTTCATTTATTTTGGCACATAACAGTCATTATATAGAATATTTACATTCAACAAAAACAAATTTTAAGTACTAGACAAAAACAGCGCCGAATCTTATTTAAGTTATACATAGTATAATTACGTTAACACAGTGTTGACAAACATTACCAAATTTATATAAACTAAGAATAAAAGGCGAGAGATCAAAGAGTATAACTATTGTATCGCTAACAATTTCTTATTCTCTGTAATTATATTTATTTTCTAAAATTGTCATCCGGCGTCACAGACTTATATATTAAGCCGTCTACCCCAAAATAAGTGCTTGGTATTTTGTTATTGGTTCGCTGGAAATTTAATAATACATTCCACAAACTAACCCTCTTATTCATAAAACAGTTAAATCCTATTTTAGTTAGAATATATTAGCTTAACGTCCGTAGCTAAACAAGAATATTAAACAGACATACACTTCAAATAAAATAGGTTTTATTTATTTATGAATAAAGAGAAGTATGTCCTATTTGTTATAGTTTATAACCTAAAACCTCTTGATTTATGTTCCAGCAAGACTTAGGTCATGATCTACACTGAATACAAAATGTAAATTTCGTTGTACAATTGTCTAAATAACATGTACTGATTCTAACCGCTGCTATCCAATTTGCGACAGTCGCTATGTGCCCAGATTGTCAAAATTCGCCAGGACCCAGAGCTGGTTAGGATTTACTGCACGTAATGCACAAAAAGCATAATTCACTGCGGTTGCATGTTTAGAGAACCTTCAGATTATAAAATAATGATTTTGTAACCTTTAAATATACGTGATTGTCTAACGCACGATTGGTCAAGTCCTAAAATAATGTTTTAAGAGTGAGTTGCACTAGTCGACTTGTCGACTTTACGACCTTTGTTTTTCTGCGCAGGTTAAAGTTGATTGGTGCAAACTCAGTACCAGTTACATACATCTCCATTTTCAGTACCGGGCGAGCATGTGTGCAGGAGGCATGTTTCGCAAATAAATTGACTTGAATCCTGTGGTCAGTCCATGTAGTGGTCAACACAAATTTGATTTCTGCCATTTAGTTATTTCATTCTTAACACAGATTATACAATACTTAGTAGTAGATCTTAATTTTAATGGTATAGGGGTATAAATTTGTAAATTACTACCAACAACTAAGAAACAATCGATGTAAAACTTATTTATTTAGTATCGTGGTACCTATATGTGATTTTAAAATATCTCTATCCATTAATAAACAGAATAAACACTTATTGTGCTAGATAGTCTCTTCAAAAATAAGGACGTAATTATATCAAGATCGAACTGGCGAAAACCACAACGTAGGTACTAAATAGATAAAGCTTCGTTAAATCCTGAAGAGGCAACCCTGTCTGCACTCGTGTCTAGAATTCGTAACCACATCCACTGCATCGTACAGTCAGCATGAAAAATGGCTATTTGTTGCTGAAGTTTTATTTGAAAAATCCTATTTTATCTTTATAAAAATATTACGTATTCAACATCGACCACCATTTTAAATTACCTACAACCGAGGTATTAAACAAACGGCAGCTAAAATATTTCATTTTGTATGTTTTTTTTTTTTCATCAAAGTATATTAATAGGTTTCATTGGAATAGCAATGTGTAGGTAATATGTGAAGAAATATTTATCAAATAACTATCAAAAACTTCTAAAATTTCGACACAACTTAGCATTCATAGATCAATAAAGAAAAAAAAATTACCGGAGTATATAATGGTAACACAACACAGTAAACTAAAACTATTCCAAATAAATAATCAAGTTTTAATTTAATATTTATTATTTTCGTTTTAATTTTTAACAATAATAAATTCATGTAAGTGATAAACAACTTATAAAAATAATCAAGGCAAAACAACTAAGAACAGAGACCTGTCAACCTATAGTGTCAATTAATAATTTAAACATAATACCAATTAAGGAAGAACTCATTTTTTCAAATACATCTTGTGAACTGTAAACAAAAAGTTATTGCTTTGTTTCCCATATCGTGACTGCCTGCAGTTCTAACGAAGGCAATATACTCTTTTGATGGATCGTAATGATTTGATACAGTTTTCACTGACAAATCATATTAGATCGGTGACGAAGGGAGATGAATGAACTATGATATAACTTCTCATGTCATGGAGAAATTGACATACTTAATCCACATATTCTTTATGCAAAAGATAGATCGTTTCATAACAACTCTACATACTTTTAAAGTAGTTATCAAAATCTGATTGAGTATTTCGAAATCATTATGTGATGATCAACTCAATTCTCATTTTAATTATTATTTCACAGCTAGTGATAAGATACATTGTAGACTGATACGTACAACACTAACTAGTGTGACATATGAAATTATATTCCTCAAAACAAATTCCGAAAAATTTTTACTTATACACAATAGCCTCAAATTTTACGTGTTGACTATGCTTTTGAATTCTTCAAACACTTTTCTACGCTCGAATAGAGGCATTGTACTTTAAACACTGTGCCTTCTCTCACAGTTTGTTATTCTGGAGACAGAGGCCAAGTGAGGAACGTGTTATGCTCGCCGTAAACATTTCGAACATTTGGATTAGAAGAAAATTTTGTGTGAACTTCAATATTTAACCTTGGACGGCGCGGTACAACTCAGTAACTCCTAAGTGTCTAAAAAATGTTTGTTGTAATATCTACGTTGTTCTAATGGTTTCAATTTTGCTAGCAAATTACCGAATGACTAATATTGTTTTATTATTATTCAGAGCCATTAGGTGTCCCACTACTGGAGAAAGGCCTCACTCCAAAACTCTCATTTAATCCATTATGTTTAAGTTTTCATAATAACTTACATCATTCACATAACTTTAATGACTTATAAAAACATAAAAGTAGATCAAAACAAGCATGTTCTTGAAATATGTGTCAGTGTGTAAGGAAATAAAAAAACAATGCAATTGTATTTGAACTCATCAGCGTCTTTTGTGATGCCTCAGAGTGGGTGTCAGCACAATCGGTAACAATTCATTATTGTTTCTAAACGTTGCAAATTGAAAACTGCTTATTTACATAAAGTTTTTGCCCTTGAAATATGAGTAATCAGAACCGACAAGTGTGTCCGATAAATCTATAGAACTATCGTTACGATTTGAAAGAATCATTTCTGTGAATTAGAGCCATGCCCCATTGCTCCAATGTCCTCCGTCACGTTGACGTCCGTTTCGGATAACGGAGCCACAACGTGCTTGCAACGGAACACGACTGACCAATGGTTCATGGCTTTTAAAGTCACAATAATTAGCATGGCTATAGGCTATCCAGGGAAATAACCACGTGAGCAAAGTCGTCAAACACAGTAAGTTAATAAATAATAAAATCTTGACACTTCTATCATATATATACAATCTAAGTTTCTAAAAATCTTAATACGCGTAAAAGAAAGCACTGAATCTTTCCACGGGCGTGAACTTCCCGCCCTTTTTGACTACAACCGTATCGCCATGAGTAGTTACTGCCTCCATCCAGTGAAACTGTAACTATTATGATATGGTAATAAATATAATTATGATGGTAATAGTTTAATCTTACAATGTATACAAGAACTTTGAAGTAATTGGGAGAAATGAGAGAGATCTTTGCTCAGTATTGGGATAAAATAGGTAAAAATACATGCGTTTATCTTTATATTTCACGCATCAGAGGATTGCTTCAATCCCATACAGAAAGGTAGGAATTTAAGAATTACAATCCGGCCAGTAATTAGAATAGTTTTGTTATACATAACAGTTCCTTCATTTTCCGAAAATCGTACTTAACTTTGGGAAGATTTAAACTAAAGTATATCTGATGCAAACATGTACTTACACAGGTACTTTTCACCTTGACTTGTATTTTCTAATTAGGCATGATTTATCTGTAAAATTCAAGGTTTGACATTTAAATTACTATAATATACATTAAATGAGAAATTACAACCAATTTAATATAAAATTAAAAAGACGTTGAAGTAAATTTATGAAATCGTAAATTTAAAATGATTGATCAGTCTCGATTTAAAGATTTAACTAATTTGTAGATTTAATTATTACAAATTAGTTGCGCCATGTTGCAATTTCGGGATAAAAAGTAGCCTATGTGTTATTCCAGGTTATATTGTACCCGTGTACCAAATATCATAACAATCCGTCCAGTTGCGTGAAAGAGTAACAAACATACATACACACATATATCCTCACAAACTTTCACGTTTATAATACTTGTAGGATAGTCTCAGTAAATAGACTGAGTCAGAACCCTCAGCTCACTTTCAAAAATGATAGGAAAGCAACCGAATAATCAAAGCAAAATCTCTGGACAAAGGATCGACTAAAATCAAGGGTTCATGATAGCACGTTCTTTGATCTAAAATTGATGCAGCCTTAGCTCCAAATAAAGCACATCGAGAACTGAGAGAGCTCTGAAATGGGCCATAAATTGAAACAGTAAATAAAAAAAGAATTTTTTGCTTCGCAAGTGAAAAAATTAAGCTCAAAAGTGAGCTAAATGTAACAGTGGAGATCCCAGAGCAAAACACCGGGCATCCATCGTTAGTACCATTGAGTTCTCTGCAGATGGCGTTTTGTCCCTTTTATTTTACAATTATACCCGCTTTTAGCGAGGGGTTTTAGTTGGTTTTGGAATTCTAGGTGTAAGATAAGATTTGTTCTCAATTATGGTGTGTAGTTCTAGAACTGCAAATAAATGCAACGTAGCTAGCAAACTAAAAATAAATGTCAATAAACAAAACAAATATAATCGCGAATCTATGAATAAAAATCACTCTCCACTTCAGCATTCCAAGCGTTCTACAGGAGATAAAACAACGAAATATGACCAAACCAGTTGGCCTTGCTCCTCGGACGAGATATCCTTTGTTGGAATTCACAATTTACTTGTTTTGTCATTGTCGTCATTGTCAGAGGTCGAAGGAGACATAACTTGTATACCTAATGCTAGAAACCACTCCAGAATACATTGTGACGTAGCTTATGTGAAGACATAGTCTGGCTTTCAGTGCTTTTGTTTTAACTTGTCTGTATCAAACATGTAAAGTTTATTATAGTGGTTATATAATCAACTTAATGATAATAAAATCTGAATCCCGAAATCCGAAAGTTTTAAAGTTTGTTAGTTACCTGAGATCACTTCAGACGAAGAATCTCTTCAATGGTCTACACTATAGACGCATCGAACCCACTCGGAGATTCAACGAGAAACTCTCGACAAGGAACAGCGCCGACACAATTTCGTTGATATACTACATACACAGATAACATCTGTTGTCTGTGCCTAGATAATACATTTTAAGTGCTAAATAACAATATTGTCAGAATTATTTAAAACAATTTAATGAAAAAAACATAACGAACAAAAAAGTTAATAATTCAAAGCGATGCTTCAATCATATAATAAAAAAAACGACACAATTTCGTTACTTCATATGTAAATCAAATCATTATTATATACATAAATGTGCAATATAAATTCAAATAATATCTAACAACAAATAAGTCTCAAAATACCATAGGACAAAATGCGTGGGATTTTGTACAGGCCTCTATTTGACCAAAGGATGCTGGTATCATGAGTCATAACGTCAGGTAAAATATTTTTTCAACCAAAACACCATCTTCTTATACTTAAGCACATGAGTATATGTGAGTGGGAATTTTCCACCAATAGCAACGCTTCCTCATACTATCCGTATACCCCACGCACACAAATGCAAAAACAGGGTTCTGCAATCGACTTTGCCGTGCCGTAAAATGGTGATTACTGTGAATTACAGCCCATTATCCGATTTGGGTAAAAACTAAAAAATGTCATAAATCAGTAGATTAGATAAAACCTGTTATGCCAGTACCTGTTGTCGTTAGATGAAATGTTATTGGCCATCTATTGTCATTTCCGAGGGCATAAGTAACAAAAATGAAGCGCATATCCTGTCGTCTGAGAAATTCAATGTATTAGATATTTCAAGAATTACATTGTCTAATCTGTAATTATTTATGGTACGAAGACACTAATTATTTCGCATTAAAGTACAAGATCTAACTTTGAACTATAAGTAATCTTATAATAATAGAGATCATAATTATATTTGCAATTTATAAGCGTTTGTAATGGAGTAAAAACGTTACTTCCACCATATGGGAAGTAGGTAGCGGTATTAATAATTCTACCATTAAAAAGCTACCGTGTTCATTGTCCTATCATTAAGGTTAGCGTACATATTGTTGTTGAAGTATTATCGATCTTATCACATGAAGTTACGGTCTAAAATGGTGTAAACATGAAAGTGGACAACCGTAACTTTAATTATGATTTGGCGATAGCTCTTGCATTAGTTTACTATGGAGCGTAAGTTATCAAACTATAAATTGGATGCAGAGAATAATGGTGCCAAATACCGATAAAAGACGTGAATTATTTCCGTGTCACTAATTTTGAATCATCCTAACCTACATGCTTCTTCCAACTGTATCTACTCAGCCAATCTTCTTGAAAATGTTAATGTCGTTAGAAAAATGGAGAAGAAAATAGAAAAATAAATGCGAAGCCACGGATAAAAGCTAGATATAAAATAAAGTAATATATATAAGTAATAGTTTAAAATCAATTCGCTAGAAGAAATACCAATAATATATCTTACAATCATCATCATTAGAATTTTCCGAAGGATGGTTATGTAGAGAAATAGTTTCTTTTTATTATGTTCTCTATCATGTCTACATGTCCTATATCTAGATGTTCGTTATATTAATTCATTATTTCATGGAGCTTAATTTTTTTTCTTATATTTTAGGATAGGCCAATAAATATATTTGGAACCCCTAACATTATCGCAATAATGGATTATTGACAATATTTCTATTTATTAATTTTGTAGTAATTCGATAAATTATAACTCAAAAGATAGAACATGTAGCTATTATTAAGATAAAATAACAGTTATAGGACATTAGCTTGTTTTTTTTTTAGTTAAATGTTTAGAAACCAGTCTCGCAGTTATTTATGTAAAAACCTGTGCTTTGCATGACCAGGGGCCTTCTAAGCTCGACCGAGTTTCTACACACAGCCAAATAGATCGGCCAGATTCTAGATATACATTTTACATGCGGGTACATCGGCTTCGGAGCATCGATATCTCATACAAACCTTATACCAAAATAATAATCAAAGCATGAATATTTCAACATAAGATTATATATTTTATATTTCCCGTTATTCGGATTAAGATACCTAGGTATTCAAGCAAATTAGTAATTCAAGGAAAAAGTCCTCCACCATGTAAATACTGGACGATTCTTTTTTGTCGCTGCTACCTAGTCAAATTTTTTTTTGTAAACTAGGTAAAACTGTAATAAATCATAGACCTAAACCTTCCTTAGGAAATCACACTATCTATTGATGAAAACCGTACAAATCCGTACGGTTAAATAGTTTTTGAGTTTATCGCGTCCATACTGGCAAACAGACGCGACATGGGGACTTCTTTTTGTATTATATTAGGATAATCTTAGATCATTGTGCTTGCGAAGGTACGATTTCAGTGCTCCATAATCCCCGCGCCTGAGGCTGCAGCCTATTAGCCATGATAAATCTGAGCCTAAGTAGAAAGATGGATATTAAACTGTTTGCTGATGTATCAAGCAGTGTGTCCGTCCTAGACGTCTGTTAACCAAGCGACACGGAAGAGGGGTCCGGACCCGTCATGTGTAACATCGCAACCTGTCGCGAAATTACTTGTACTGCGAATCCAACTACCCAAGCACATTGCAATATAGCCTTTATTAACTCTACTTAGAAGCGTTTTTGTGATCTAATGTACTGTTGTGTGTACCTGTTCTTAATGTAACTGTTATTTGCGGTAAACTAATTAGAGTATAATATCAAATTATTACTAAGAACTGTATAAATATATCATAGTTAATAATATGTTTGAAATATTTTTTTTTAGGTTTTAATATCTTTGAGACGCTCTGTGTGTCTGTGTGTGTGGTCACAAGTGTGATGTACTGCCTAGTCATGTCATGTTCTCTAACGCGACACTTCTTACAATAATCATAAATTTAATATGATACCCAGATCTATTTGTTTCGAGCTGCAATATTATCAACCAATTGAATTAGGCAAATTTTTTATGTAAATAAATATAATAATATAGAATAGAAACAAAAGAACTAGATGATTTCTGGTTTGAAACTATGTTACAATCAGTAAGTATACCAGCCAGTGACAAATAACGCGTTGGCAAAATTAATGTAAACTGGACTTCTTCATCCGATATGCAAATAATTTTACTAACAAGCGCGAAGTTCTGGGACTCAGTAGTCTTTTGTCAACACGACGAAGCTTCGTGTAACTCAAAAGAGCTTTACAAAGCTGATTTAGTACTTATAAGTCGTCTGCAGTGGTTTGTATTTTATTTTAAATCTTATTTTCATTTTAGAATAATTACATCTTATATTTTTCTTTAATAAATTTACAATACAACATGTACTAGAGAAAAGTATTTATGAAATATTTTTGTAGATTGACTGTAATTTAAAAAAAATACAAATAACACGAATGGTCGAGAATTCGAGAGATAAAAATATAAGTCGCGGATTTATAGTTACCTCCATATTACAAAATATTTACTTAAGTAGAAATTACATATGTAATAATAACATTAAATACATTACGAAATTGCCAGATCCAAACCAGACCTTACAAGACCCATCAAAGCCTGTGATGGCTTAATTTGCAAGTCAATTGAATTTGATACCGGTTATAGTATGCTATAGTACCTTCGTGATTGCATAGCGAGCAACAGCTGACTTGTTTCTAATAAAAATCGGGTTTATGTGCACATAAATTACGTCAGACCGAGTTAAATATATGACGATATAAATTTCCTTTTAATTATCACCCATTATCATAATTATAATATCAAATTGTATAAATAAGTACACGACGCGGCGACAACGGATGGAAATACAAACAACAAAAAGGTTGTCCTCATTTAAAGTAAAAATTCTAACACGTAGCCGAAATACTTATAAACAAATAAACATAATTCAAAAGCAGTGAGCCTGCGAGTGGTTGCACCACAGCGCTCTCATTTAAAAAGTAATGCGGAAAGCAAGCCAGGCTCTTTGTATAAATCTGCTTACGCTGTCATCCGCGTGTTCATTAGACTCCACTATGGGTGCGGAAGGCACTATAACCCGCACTTTTCACTCGTAGTTAGCTCCAAGTGTCATTCAACCACCATCGCATTTTCACTTTTGCAATAAAACCTTGTTCCGCGCACACCTCCCCGGAAAACAAGATGGCGTCATAAAAATGGCGCGAAAAAGCGTGGATGTTTTCGAACACAATGTGCTCTATTCAAAGCATTATGTATTATTGATTTTAATAAAAAGACAGACACTTTCACGGCCTAATATCAAATTTGATATTATCTCTCGATTTAAACTTCAATAGACTTGTAATTGTTGTGTAATTTTTAATTAAACTTATTATTAGCGAGACGTAAAACTAGTGTGGTTAAAGCATAATCGATTTTAAGACCATACTGTAAATTCAGTCGTTAAAGTCCAGCTAGGTGTGCCAACTGATTCAAAATTGGCCCAAAACACACATAGAAAAAGAAATATAACAATCGATAAACGAATAGTAACGTCCAAGTATAGGTCAGCTAAACATGTACCGGTTCCTTGTAAGAGAATCGGTTACCAATTGTTTATTGGTGTCATGTCGTTTGCCTGTGGCGAGAACTAAATGCGTAAACCTAGTAACGGTGTCAGTTCAACGAACTGAAAGTAGCTCTGTTAATAATAATAGCCACCTGCTTTGCAAGGGAAGTGGACGGCGAACCTTATTTGGAGCATCCTTGAAGGAAATCGCGCTATCAAAATAAGGAGCTAAACGATAGTGCAAATAAATGAATCGCTTGTTGTTTCACTAATTTTTGGCGTAACAGTAAGCAACCCTTAACGAACAACGAAATATAGTCATTTTTCAAATCAAATTATATTTATGCATCAAAGTAACTAATTAGTATAACAAGCTCTGATAACTAGGTATAAATATCAACCAATCATCACTGTTCATGTTATATAAACAATGTACATTCAATATACAGTATATAAATTAATGGTTTATGAAACAAAACACGGCATGTCCTAAATACAGAAAAAAGAGAATTATAAAAACAAAGCGTTGTCAACGAGAGGAACAAATGCAATAATGCCAGCCTAATGTCACGTAAAGACGTTAACCCGTGTAAAACATAAACATTGAGGCAGGAGTTGAAAATGAAATTTAAATAAAAAGTAAAATCCTGCATAGCACGAGACGGTCCGGGCTGACCGCAAAATTCGCTTCATACGTGAGCTCAAATCTGGGTTTTTGTGTTGTTTCTGACCCACCAACTGCCACAGAGCAGGTTTTAAATGTCATGACTTGTAGCCACTAATAATATCTTTTTAGCTAGGGACAATAGCCACATAGATCTTCAAAATATTATAGAAAGAGATATTTTGAACTAAGTATGCGAAACTGACAAGATTGTCGACTAATCGTCATATTTTTGATTACTAATATTGTAAATAATTGAATTCCTTGCAATATCAGTTTATATAAATTAGTTTTATCACTTAACATATAATATTAAAAACTTTCATTCTAACAACTTTTACTTTCGGAGTCGTGACTCATTTTGTACACGAATAAAGTGAATGCAACAAAAAAATACTTATTCAAAACATTTGTTGCAATAAGATAAACGATAAGACTGTAAGACGCACGCGTCGTTTCTACAATTCCTAAACTAAAAATACTTTTACTTGCTCACTCGTAGGACAAGTTTCCAACCGTTGACTTCCCATTTTCTAACGAGATTTTTTATGCGAACTTTCAAGTTGTTTACAACTGGGTTTGCTTCTTAAGCACACAACGGGAGAGGAAAATTCCTGCACGTTACACCTGCAATATTTTATTTCCTTATTATGATACAAACTTAGGCGAAAGAAGTTTTTGTTGTTATCTTTTCCAGAAGCACTTATTTAGGTAGGCGCAAAAAAAAATTGGCAATTGTATACATTACGTATTAATTTGACGTTACGATCATGATGAATACATTTTCGGATCAAGTAAGTGGAATTGTTGTTGCAATATTCAAGAAAACTATTGCAAATCACACATGGTATACGATGTTCATTCAGACATCTTCATAAAGTACTTTTTAAAATAAATTATTGCTGCAGTTTAAATGTTTCATTTCGTAAATTGACCCCTGAATTCTCGCACGACCCGATTGGACTGCGATTTTACTGTTGTTTAATTATTACCTACCTATATTATCACCAGGCTCAAAGGATTAAAAAATTTTTACAGTTTCATAGTCTATCGTCTTCTTGAAATTCTAGTAGCATACCTGAAGAGAACAAACGTAGAAAGTCCATCAAAGCGAGATGAAAATGATCAAACAATTGAATACCAGACGTCAATAACTTTCTACTTGATTTCTAGTAGGTATCTGTATACTCTCTGCAATTAAACCTTATACATTATGACATACATAAAATTGTCGCGACGATATTCTCCTTTATTGTACTTATTTTGCGTTCGTTAATTGATTAACTACAGACACTATAACGTTTTTATCTATAGTTTGTCCCTAAAAATTTTTTTTCTTATGTGCGCGTTTTTTCGGTTTCTTCCGCCGCCATAGAGCATCGAGCTCCGACTCTATGACTATTTTAACTAATGAATACCAAGACACTTTTTGTGCAAGTAAAACGGAAACTCTTTTAATTCCCCATTGTTTTTCGGAAGTAGGTACTTCACGGGAACATTTTAAGCGTCCGACTAGAAACTTACAGTAGTTGAATTTCGTAATACGAGTTCTAAGAAAGTTGTCGACACACTAACCGATAAAGTGTTTAAAACCTAAGTCTTAGGTCGTGTCTGGAGCCGGAAACTCCTACTTGGAGCTGGTGAAACCTTCCTTGGGGTTAATTACTCGTTGGATACGTTAATGACCCCACAGCTCACTGGATTCAAGTCGACTTATTGGCGCGTATATATCGATCCTTATCGATAATGAGGCTACTGGAAACTGTTTCTATATTTTCTAACTCACAGGACTTTATTTTGTTTCACCTACCCTTGCGTCATGAATTAACAAGTTTTTAATCGAGCATCGACAATGATGTCCATTTACTTTAGTGTTTCTTTCCATCTGTCAACCTATATGCTCGTCTGCCTACTATGCTATAAATAAATATGATATAACATTATAAATTGACAGTACTGGGCCTTAGTTAAGGGTGGGTTTCACCGTCAACTATGACGTTAGCTTTAACGTTCGCAGAAAAACGCAAATTAGGTAGGTCATTTTTTCTAAACGTCAGCAAGGCGGCAGTTAAAGTCAACGTCTTATTTGACAATGCAACCCACCCTGTATAAAATAAATAAGTTTTTTTTTATGTCAGACAAAAGTCCATAATGAGTAGTATACTTAATTAAAAGTATTTACCAAAATGTATGTTTGAACAATATAATAGCACATTCCATACAAATACAAGTAATATCGAAACGAATGAAAACAAAAAATCTATTTCCTTTCATGCGCGTCGGTCTTTCACAGTGAAATATGAATATGGACGTCGCGTCCGAACCCATCTATGGGGAGATAGAAAAAGGTGGTAACAGTAAAACAGTCAATGGTCGAGTGACAGTGGCAATGAATACGTTCCGTTTTAGGTTACCGTCACGTATGTTTCGTACGTGTGTCGCTTGCGAGCGGAGACACGTACCAGCTTTCCAGCGCATCACAAACAGATGAATCATGGAGTTTTCTTTATTTTTATAATGAAATAATACATTATTTTCAATTAAATAAAAAAAGCACAAAATTTTGTAATTTTCTTACAAGAGAACGGTTTTGTGTCTAATTGATGTAATTGATATAAAATAAGTTATAATAAAGAAATGTGCATAAATTATTCTACATCACAAGTCAACTCTTTGGCAGGCACTAAACGAGCAAATACACGAGAAGTGTCCAGCGAATGGTTAAATACTCCGGTTAAATACAAAATAATTTATTAATGTATTTAATAACGGTCATAATAATTTTTATGTTTATTTTATTTCTAAGTTTAACCAAATTTTAATTAAATTATTTCAATCAGTGCAGTTCGAGTCGAATAGAACGAGAGTTGTGGAGGCTTAGCATTAGAACACGAACTTGGCTTTAAAAAAGACAATATGTAGAAAATAATCATCAGTTTATTTGTTTTCATTTAACATGTTTTTCTAAACATGGTAGATAGCGTGCTAAAACACAGACACTTCCAAAAGCATACATTTTGTCTACTGTTTAAAAACATAGATAAGATAAATATTTGTCGTAGAGATAAAACCGTAACAACGTAACATTCCGGCTGGTAATCGAATGCGTCCGCCATCTTGTGGCGATGCGTTCCGTTACACGAACGCTAGCTGATTAACGAAGCGACAACTAATGCGATCTTTGCGATCATTCACATCTTGATCATGTTGCAACGGTAATTATTACACATTTGGTGGCATTTTTCTTATTTTTAGATATTACTCACTTTATAAGTAGATATATGCATCAATTCCTGTTTTGTTTAGTTGAATACTTGGCAAGAATGTAAATTGTTTAAAACACCCTTCTCCAGACAGACGAACAAATAACACTGTAGCAAAAGCTTATAACAAAAATAATAGAAATAAGTAAGTACTTGTATTTTCAGAAGGCTACATTAGCCAATTTGTTTTTTAAATATTCCGTCTGGCAAATGATAGCTTTTATGTAGTAACAGTTTGCTTTGAGAAAGATAAAAGATAAGCTTATATGCTTAGAGAAGAATAATTTAACTCACAAGTAACCTAACTACATTGTTAATAATTACACATAACCTAATCTCATAGGTGTCTAACTTAAATCATATCAATGATCTGTCGGTGCTAGCTCTATCTTACTATTTCTATATCATCAATATCAATCAATACAAAAAAATAATAAAATTGTAGAAAAGCCAAATTTGTGCATTGGTTTTTTTTTAAATTCTTCATGGAATATACTTAGTTACTGATATAGATGACGAAAATATAGTTTTGGAAATTTTTGTCTGTCTGTCTGAACGCGCATCACTCGAAATCTACTAGACCGATTTGCTTGAAATTTAGTATGTAAGTACCTTATATACCGGATTAACATCTTAGATACATTTCATCCCAGTAAATCTTCAGGTTCCCGTAGGATAATTGAAAAACTAATTATGAATCAAAAATTCCTCGGAATCCCGGGTTAACATGTTATAGAAATTTTATCCCAGCAATCCTGTCCGGGTCCTGTAGGAAAATTAAAATAACAACAATCCATGGAGCCGATTTACTTCAAAATTTTGTAGAAAGGTGTAAACAGAATCTAAACAATTTTTTTTATCGATGAAAGTCTGATATATATATAATTAGAAGTTATCAATTTTCAACCACATTACCCGAGATTGCTATAGGCATTTATGTTTTGAATTAGTATTCAGCCAGATCAATCAACATTTATAAAGTAATCCGAAAAAAAAACTGGGAAGTAAAACGGGACGAGTATCATGGAAAATGGGATGGCACGCAGAAAGCAGGAGTGGGAGTCGGAGCGGGAAATTGGAAGGAGACATGTAGTGGGAAACGGCACGGGACACATTGCGAAAAACATTATGGCACTATATGTAGGAAACGGTACGGGATATCTACATTACATAGCAGGAAGCGGGATTGGACAAGTTTGCGTTTGCGTGAATCTGGGTCATTAACTACATCTGTAATTATTCCAAATTCTATAAAAATCGGTCGACAGAGTAGGTATCTTATCTCCATCTGAGATATTTATAATATTCTAACCAAGAAATTCTTTATGGAAAATTTTCAACTCTTCACGAAAAAAGTCAGCTTGGCTAAGCAGAAAATCAACAATTTGCGCGGTGAAATCCGGAAATCACCCGCATTTACACACCCACCCCACACGAGTGGAAGCTAAAAGGTTTTGCATTTTGGTCACTCAATGATCAAAGAAGTCGGACATCTTTTGTGCAATGATCGATAGGTTGGAGTTAAAGATTGATGAATATAGCTACTTATAAAGGTGACCATCCATTACTTTATTCGGGATATTTGTACCCACTTTCTTTGCTTCGTTGCGACGTAAACCGAAAAAACACTCTTTTTCTCGGATAGAATTTTTACTACTTACTACTTTTTACTAAGTATTCTATATTTTTCAGATTCAATTAATACATTTCTATATATGACCAATATTTCATCTGTTTTAATGCAGCGCTTTTGAGATTTGAGAGAAAAAGTTTGAGATCAAGTATCGTTTATGTAGCAGACATAGTAACAATATTATCTCCTGCCTATATGCACAAGAGATGCTATGGCGTAGCGGCTTTACGATTTGGGTCTAAATTTATTTTAGCCAATTCGATGTATGAAGGATTTAGTTTTATGTATTAAATACGTGAAAATCTATTCTTTATTACATTGTTTTCGTTGAGTATATGAACGGTGGTCAAGTATGGATTTATTGTAAAATTAAAATTGTCTAAATCTAATTGCGTCAAGATAAGGTAAACGTAAAAAATCAGACCACAGACAATGTCATTGGCGTAACAATTGCTACCCATTGCCACACGGCCTATTCATATATATAGATATCTAGACTAGATATAGATATACAATCTAAATTAATTTAATAAATTGCAGTTCAGTTATCTATGGGTGAAGTCAACCTTGATCTAGTTGTGTTCGTAAAATCGGATTTAAAGATTGTTTCATAAGAAATCACAAATATTAAAAACTAATATACTTACTTATATAAAGAATAAGAATTATCTATGCCTTGCCTATACCGAAAATTCCGCGAAAATATGTTCAGTTATTTTTGAGTCTAAGAACCAATAACATCCATATGTTCATACAAAATATCAACTGTATTAAACTTTTGCATATAAAAAAATATTTGTAAATATTAAATCTATTTTAAAATTACTTGGAAACCCTAAAAACGGTACCATATCTATTTCTATTAGCCCTTATCAACGATGAAAATAGGTTGTTATTTCTATCATCGCAACCGGAGAAGGAAAAACAGATTAGGATACACCTACATATATATATCCTACATAGCTACATAGTAAGCATCTCAAATACATCCGACAGGAAATTTGATCAATAAAATTGGCAAATTACTTCCTCTCCATAAGGCGACCTTTTACAACCGTTTTTTCCACTGTCAGTATTATATATATATATATATATATATATATATATATATATATATATATATATATATATATATATATATATATATATATATATATATATATATATATATATAGTCTTATCGTCAGTCTTATCGTCAGATATATAGAAGAGTCTTTTTACTTGTGTTTATGTGTGAATAACGTCACGTAACGTACAATTCACATACCTAATATATAAGCATCATCAAACATATTTGCTAATAGCCATTTTCTATTTCAGGTAATTTCTATTGAGACAACACCACGGCACGTAACTGCGAGCCATCAAGGGAAGTGAAAATATGTTTTTCTTTGCCCATTCTCGGGTACAGAGTGCAAATATTTTGTGCAAAGAAAAAGTCGCCTCTCACTTTCATATTGGCCAGATTTTGGCCCACGTGTGAATGCGAATACTGCCGATTCTCAACGGACACTCGACTCATAAATTAAAGTTTGTACGCAAACAATACTTTATTGTACAACTAGCTCTTGCCCGCCGCTACGCCCGCGTAAATTTCCCACAGGAACATTATTTTTTTTTTATGAAAAGTACCCAATGCTTTTCTCCATACTTCAAACTACAGGTATACAAAATTTCAAGAAGATTGGTATAGATAGAGCGTGAAGAGGTAATAAACAAACATACTTTCGCATTTATAATATTAGGATAGATAGCTCGACACCCAATGTGAAAAACATCTTTAGTTTGAAGAATCGAAGTATCATCATGATTTTTGGTTAGCTACTACCATATAATCTATTTTCTCGCGATTTTGTTGAAATTGTAATGGGAATTGAAAAATTATAGCTTAAATGTTTAGGATAAAAGTACTTATAATGTAAGTACTATATTTTATAAGTATTTTATTTACCTCTATTAAGTTCAATTTTATACTAAACTTCATTGCCTAAATATGACTAAATTACAAATAATATGTGTATAAATAGAGGGCTAAACGCCATATTGCATTGTGCTAATTACAAATTTTACAACGAATAGGAATATTAATTATGGGTTATTCATGTGTAATATTTATATTTTGTGCACATAGTTATTGGCATCGATTGTCGGATTGTCAATCAACTTTCCAATTATATCGCGTATGAAATACGTAATCAAACCGGACTCATCGCCGTGATTCTCAACCACCTGTACTTTATTGCTCATATTTTGACTTCGGGAAATACGAATGAAAAATGAAAGTGCATTTTCATTGAATCATTTTATTATTTATTCGCCCACCACTTGGTTAATACTTGTTACAATTACAATAGAGATGCACCACTCAGTTTGACCTTGGCTTTAGGTAACCTGCGCACCACCGACGTTTAGACAAATGTTTTTCTGCGCAGGGTACAGTTAACGTCAAATTAGGTGACTAATGCAACCTACTCTTACCTGGTGACATTGTTTACAGGTAGGTATATCGAATTTGCCTACTATATTATTACTAGATTGAATCATAATACAGGTCACTCGGCACCGCGCGTGTGACATCCCTGGTGAATAGGTGTCTAAAGGTTGCGGTGGCCATTTACCACCAGATGGGCCGCATATAGGAATAGCCTGCCTGCTTAGGAGCATGAAAAAGTCAGCCCGTAATTAGTTTATTACCACACAGAGCTGAACAGATATTTTTAGCAATTATTAGCGTGGTCAAATTATATTTTTAGCATTTACTTTTCGACTACATAATATTTATAAGTTGATACTGTAGTGAATAGACAGTGAATATTTGATATAATCATTTTTTTATTACAAGAATGATAGAAATGTCAATGAAACACTAAATATGATATTCATATTATCATTGAAAAAAAAATTAAGTTTAACCTTTTGACCATACGCGTGATCAGCTTCATGTGGTCTCAAAAGGAATAACCCGAAACTATATTTTCTAAAACATCAAAACTGATATTGAAACTGAAATCTTTTGGATTGCCTAAATAAACTTTCCTAGGAAATGAAATAAATTCACAACACAAAATGGCTGTTAATGAATTGTCGGTCAAAACATTAAAATAAATGAAATACCGATTGAATATTAAATAAGATATAAATTCCTGATTGGATAATCCAGTGCGATGATAAATGTGTATTTGAAGTGCCGAATTGCGTATCCTAGGCCCGTGTAAATATTTGGACCAACTAACCGCAAGAGTAAAGATAAAATTTAGTAAAAATGGATTCGACAAAGTATAATCTTGTCTGGTCAACATTTTGTAAGTGAGAATTATTATTTTGTGCCCTTTTTTTAATTGTTTACACAATGCATCTTGTGGTAATATAAGTTTTCAAGTTAAAATTTCAAACATCATTATTCTTGTAAAAGAACTTTAAAAATAGGTACTTTATAATTTAGTAATTTAATATTTAACATCTAAGTTTTGTATACAATGCTATTGGAACGTGTGACCTTGTCTAAAGCTACAAGTCGATACTACACTAAACTTTGATCCAGACCTCATTGGTACTTTGTTTTCCGTTATTTTCTATAAATTTTGATACTTACGTGCATCGACGTACGTCGAAACTCCATACGACATCTGCAACATCTGCATTGTCCATTGACGGACGTCAAAACAACGGAGGACGATGGAGCACGACATATATAGTAATGGGGGCGGATTCTAAGGATAATCATTTAATCTAGTATTTACTCATGTAACGGCAGTGCATTCCATAATGTCCGCAAACACTCTGATTTTATTTGACATCGAATTAATATTCAGGACGACTGTGGTTGGTCCCGTTGTTTGGGCCGTCCACATAACGGCTCCAATCCTTGTTCCTAATAATGTATTTGGCATCAGAATGAAATTTCGGTACTATTCTACATAATTTATAAATTCTAAGCTACGAACTACAAAATAATAAAATTTAGAATTTAAATGATGACTATATCGATAGACCAAATTATGAAGTTGAGTTCTAGCAAAATAAGGTTTTCTTATTCTAGTAGCTTTACTATACTCTAGTAGTTTACATTGTAATATAGTAGTAGCCCAAAGCATAGTATGAAAAAATAGATAACGTATGTTAATTAGTTTAATAAACGATTCTAACCAACCACCGCACCGCACCGACCCTGCCAGGCCACTTGTCACGTAAAATACTTTCAGCTCCACAAAATCCTTAACAAAAAATACCCAAATCAAAACTGGTCGAGGAAATAAAACTGCAAGAACAGACTTTAAAATTGTATAAAAGACAAGCTTTTCATCATCAAAGTTTCGAAACCGGTTTCCACAACATCGACTCATCTTGACTCAGCCTATGGGCCAGTCACGACCACGACTCTTGGTTTGGTATTTACTAATCAAGCTTTATCAGATACTAGCTGTCGACCCCGTCTTCGCTCGGGTAAAACTATAATAAATAATGATACTATGAAAAATACTTGCATCCAAATCCATTGCGTAGTAATAGGTATAAGCGAATCTGTTTTATACTATGTAATGATTATTTTTATCTTTTTTAGATTACGCTAGAAGATATTAAATATTTATACCTAATTTTGTATGGAGCTTGTATTCAGCAAAGTCTTCTGAAAGTTTAAAGTCAAATTGGAAATGATATAGTATTTTTCTCAAAAAGCTACAAACGAATCATCTTTATAACATTAGATATAATACCAAGAACAACAATAGAATGTTTTCTACGAACCGTTCTGATAAAAAACTCTTTTGATAAAAAAGGACAAATTCTAAATTCTAGTGTCAATATTTTAGAATATATCTACATTTTATTTTGAATTTTGTCACATAGATAACATTTTTATCGAAAATGGCCAACATTTTGTAGAAGACATTTTATTGTTGATCTTGGTATTATATCCAGTACTTGAAATATACCAATCAAAATGACACTACGAATAAACTCTGGGGTAAACTTACGATTTCTTATTTCTAATGGATGATAAGCTGAGAAATACTTTATTTCACCTATAAAATTCCATTATAAAGCAATCTGAGCCGTTGAAAACCATCTGGCCGCAGTAATTTATGTAACAGTAAGGTTGCGCAATAGCTGAGGTCAAGATAATTTCACTGGGTTGGTATTTTATGACCACGACCAGGTCATTCGACTTTGACTTTAGGTTTCTCGTGTACACAACATTAAATGAGATTAAATATCGTTGTTAGAATATAGGCATTCAATATTTGAATGAATTAAAAAATAAGTTGCTTGAATTCATATTTATTATCAGATCATTACTTACTTTTTATATTAAGGTTAATAACAGTCTTTCATAAAATAAGCCATAGCAAAGTTTGTAACTATTCCATTTAGTTTAATATTATGTAAAAGGTGACTAAGCTATAAGTACTATTTGTAATAAATTTAAGATCATTGTTGGAACATTTGGTTGGCGAATGAATGTGATCTTAACACGTATATATCTACCATTTATAATTCTAAAACCCTGTTTACCCAATTACAAAGTTGATTCAATAAAACTGCGAAATAGTTACAGTCGGCGTGAGACAGTTTCGAAAAGCGGCCATTACAGAAGGTAATCATAAGCAGGTCGGCCAGCGTTCCCATTGTCACAATGGTCAATTAGACGTCTCGCTCCGGATTTTTGTAACGGCACGTGAGAATCTTCCAAATTTAAATGTGATATAAAACATATCAAAAACTAACGTGGTCACCTTTTTTTTAATAACTTACATTTGATAAATACTCCTTAATATTATAAACGCCAAAGTTTGTGTGATTTATGTGTGTATGTTTGCTAATCTACTGAACCGATGGTTATGAAATTTGATATAATAAATTGAAAGATAAAATATTTCAGTAAGTTTAAGTACTATTAGAATTCCCATAACTATTCGATAATCGTGAAATTTTTAAATGTAAAGATTATTACATTTTATATTTACTAGGTACTGTATAAATCATTTACCTAAGTACACTTGTGTATTATTTCAGGTTTAGAGCTACCAGAGAGTTTAACTTTATTACTGTTTGTTATATGATGGAGGGCATAACCCATAGCAGAAACGTTGATTAAAACATCAGATTTGTATTCGTAAAGCAACCTCTCAGTCGAATCAATGAACGATGATCATAAATATTTATTGAGGAAAGTTTCTCAACAACCGGTGAATATTAAATTGAAAGAAATTTACTATTTCAAGGAGAGCCTTTCGCACCAAAATCTCCTGCGAAAAGTTTCCATGTTTAATGGAAAGGATTTTATTTTTTTACGAGTTTTGTAAAGTTTAGGGAAGTATTTTGTTTCGTGAAAAAATAAAACACAAAAGTTAATATTGTGGAACTTTGAAATAAATTTTTATTCAACTTCCTTGGGCGTGTAATTAACTCTCTGGTTAGCAACTTTTTAGTAGATGAGCAATACTCGAAAATTAAGAAATTTCGAGGAAACTTTTTAATTTTTGATTACTTGTTCTATTACATCTGAATATCACAAAAAACATATAATTTCTGAATATAAATGTAACATGCAAAAATACAAAGGCCAGTAAGTATTTAAATAAAATAAAAAAAAATAGTTGAAAGAGTTATTTAAATTACTGGCTATTCAGAAAAAAAATTCAAAATAAGAAGATATGATTTATCTGAGCACGTACCTATATGTACGCGCAACATCGCTTATCCGCGTCGCATCGCACACAAACAATGGGAGAGGATCGGGCCCGTGAGAATAGGCCACGGGGCCATGTTATGTGATTCGTGGGTTGACGATGGGTCGCTTACTTTCATCTCTACGGCGCTTTTCACACTCACCTTATTTTCCCGCGTACAATTTCCATTCGATTTTGAAATTATATTGAAAACTGCTATTTTTAATCGACTGAGATTTGGTTTGTGCTATGAAGCGGTTTACACCCTTAAATTTATGAATTTAAGGGTATATGTTCAGCTTTCAAATTTCAATATTAGCAATGTTATGTTTTTATAACAAGCTTTTACTTAACTTGTAAAGTACCTAACTATGTATGTACCTATGACGGGTATTTGGTATTCGGGTGGAACTTGCCACTCAATTTGAAGCAGATATCTTCAACCGATTGAGGTAAAAATTTGTACACACGTTTAGTTTGGATGACAATGCATTTATATGCATGATGGAGTTCTCAGGAACGGCTACGTGAAAAAAAATTTTTTTTTTCAAGTATTGAATGCAATAAGATCTCTCTAACAACAATAAAATCTGGTGTCAAAAATTACATGTTTAAAAAACTTATTTATATATTATGTAGTTTGGCGTAATAAGTTTTTGGTTAAAAAAAGAAATGTTGGCCAAATTCACATATTAATAATAACATATGTTTACTAGAAATAAATATTTTCATTACAGCAGTATTTTTAAACTGGAAGTAAATATTGCATTGAAATATTTTTGGGCTGTGTTGTGTGTACATAATTATAAAACATTGTGCGGTCATTATAATACTTCTCAGTGCCTAATGAATCCAAACAATGAGAAAGACCTTAGCCCAAAAGTAGGACATAAGTTCTTTTTTGTTTTTTACAACTTATCTTCAAATTACATTCTTTGCGTACTCATTAAAATTGTAAATATGAAATACAGATTTAGAATATAAATAACCACTAAACATTTGCTTTGAGTCACAATACGTACGCATATTATACATAAGTTTAAGAAGTAAGCGATTTATTTCACAGTATGCAATGGGTAGTACTGGTTAGTAACACCAAACATTTATTTTCGTTTCCACACTTTCGCAGTTCACCTAAGTGGTTTCAAAGTACATTGCTGGTTTTACCTTGAAGTAAAAAAAGCTGATACACAGACTACTCAATGTACGTTCAATCACGTTGGCATCTAAGTTCGATAAGAGGGTAGACTTAGTTTAAGTAATTTTTTGACGTCAATTTATTATGTGTATAGTGTGTGTATATCATACTAAATTGAATAAATAATTTTGTTTTTTTTTTGGTGATATTTTTTTGATAGTGGTGCTAAGAGAAGAGGGTCAATTTCAAAGACTCTATTCACTCACCAATCCCAGCTTCTACTAGACTACAAAAATATTAAAATAATTATATGAGACACTCATTACACTTTATCAGATTTCAGGATATTACCCAATGAAATTCCAAAACTAATAATAATCCGTTCCAACACGGGAAATTGCATTTTACTATGCTACTAGAGCCGTCAAAGCGTATTGACACACCGCTAAATTGCAGGGATATTAACCGACCGGTTTCTGTAGGCCACAGTTCATTTGCAATATATATGAAATCACCGCTTAATTAGCTTTAACACATATTTAACCCAAAATTGCCCCATTACACTCAGGAACTCAAAATTACAAAATAAATAAATAGTAAAGCTAGTTTTCATTCTCTGAATTTCGCATATAAAGTATCTACTACCTACATATAGCCAAATAAAAAATGGTGGGTGGTGCGAACCGGGGTTCTAATTCTACAGAAATTTTCCTACGTAAATTGCTAAATAAATAAGTTTATTTTTTTATATAAATGTTGAAATCTTTCGATGGACACATTATGCATATTGTTTTGTCATTTTTTCTTCAAAAACCTGTCTTACAATAATACAACTTCAACCACAACTCTTCTCAAGCATTTATTGATTGGTCCTTCGAGCCGGATTATTCTTTAAACATTAATATTGGGGTATTTTTGATTCAGAATCAGTTACGTAATGGAGAAAACATATCTGTATTGACTTGCGGTAATTTGGAACAGAACATTCAGAGTTCATGTCCATTGTATGCAAATCCTTTATATTTAACACGATGTGATCGCGTTTGGCTTTTATATTTACCTATTCATATATTGGTAGTACCCAATTAGGTACTCTATTTTTTTTTCTTGATTTATTGCCAACAATATATTTTGTTTGATAATGTTAAAAATATCGGTAAGGATTCTAATACTTGTATTATTTTAATGACAACTAAATTGCAACGCTCTTACGGGGTTAATTTGTGCACTAGAAATGTTTAAGAAATTCTCCTTATATATATCCCATCTCATATATCCTTTTCATCTTTCTTGCCTTTACCTTTTAGTAAGCTCTTTAATCGCATACGTGACATTTTCATATCCCATCCCGCTATCCTTGGAGCCAATATTTTGATATGAGTTATATAGGGCATCCATTTTTCTGTCTTTATTTTCTTTATTTTGTCAGATTTTATTCAAGTCGCCTAAATGCAAGACATGACTTAGTAATTTGACTTTGAATTGAAATGACTTGATGTGAAAACATTATTAAGAGTTCGTTGCACTAGTCAACTTTGACTTTAACTTTAACTTGCGCATGATAACGAAAAGTGCGCCATTTTTTTATCTAAACGACCGGCTGCGCGCAGGTTATTTTTAACGTCAAAGAAAACTTTAAGACAATAAAGTCTTTAATTACACTTTTAACGCACATACGACTAATTTGACAGTTTTATTCCACCTAATTTTAGTAAAACAGAAATATAAATATATTTCTTATATCATAGGGATAATAAAATAAAAGTATCCTAACGCATCGTCTCAAAAATTTGCATTTTTTACAATACACGTCATCCTAACTCACAGACGTGAGATCCGGAATTGAATGATGTCAGACAGACAAACCAAGGTTACTATATTTATTATTATACGACTAGTTTTATTTAACTGATTTACGAACTGAAAAAACAGTTTCTAGCTGTTGCTTTCCATATCGATTTCAATTTTGCCTGTAGTGAAATTTTTAAAGTACTATTTATATAACAAGCATAAACTAACTGGAGTCCTGACTCATCAGGCCGTAATTAAATTATGCATTACTCAAGGTCTTTAAGGCAATGAACTTTTTATTATTACCTTGGCTTACGCATTATTATGTTATGTCACTGACTACACTCATTACATACAAGCATAAGTGGTTGTCTTTACATTATTCTTGTCAATTTTAATGTTTGTTTTCTTCCCATGGAAAAAGTAGGAACTCTGACGAAGTACCTACTAATTCAATTCCACGGATCTTCCAAATTCGAATAATTTTTTTTAATGCTGGTCAACTATTAATTACTTTTTCAAATCTCATAATCAAAAGCACCTATCGCTTTACAGCCTACCGTGCGTAGTTTCGATTTCGAATGCTAAACAAAAAAGTCACGACATTGTTTAGATCCAAAGACATTCAGCTGTTTGCCCTCGCCCCAGTTTCCGTTCGCGAAGTGAATTCGACTTCTATTTGCTCGTTCCGATCGTACGTGACGAAAGAACGACGATTCCTGTGCCATCCTATCTCTAGTCGAGGAAAACTGAACGTGTTCTCCTGATGAAAAATAAAGTAATAAAGAAAAGAAGTAATAAAGTCACTCTTTAGATGGTACCAAATCGATAAGACTGTAACATTGGACTAAATATTTGAAATGACTAAATATTAAAATAAATATTTTATACATAATATAATAAATTACCGTAATACAAACGAAATCATAAGAAGAGAGCAAAATTGTTCGAATGTGAATATAGGGTGTAAAAAAGTTAATTCTTAAAAGTAATCAATCGCGTCCACTACAATGAATACGGAAACCTCCTTACGTATATCATTTTTAGAAATTTTAATATTAAATTGAAACTTTGCATAGGATTTATTCAAGGTATAAGGTAAGGCCTTTATATGTATATAGATAGGTATTTTGTTACACCTGTAACAAAATACCTGCCTACATTCTACATTCGACCAATTTTGCTCTCAGGAACAAATCCAATATAGCAAATATGGTAGGCAGACTTCCTTCTTGAATCACATATCAATCAGCAAAAGACTGGTAAATCGAAGAGGCCTTTATTTTTACAAAAATAAATAGGAAACATGTTACGACCAGAGTTATTAACATTTCAATCTGCAAAAACCTCTTCACGGACCCATAGTCACGGACGAGATGACGTTTTTAGTTTTTTTACGCGAAGATGTTCAAACGTTCTTTCTTCCAACACGATTGGTGGATTTGAATGCCTTGGGGGTTCGAGTAAAAGGATTTAAATTCTACTCTACTATCGCTATTGAAATAGCTCCAGACTTCTCATATAAGAGCAAATGAAAATATAGTTTGAATTGAATGAATGCGGGTAAATAAATTGACCTTATTAAGTAGAGCGACTCCTTTTATCGGTTTGCTTCTCCGATAGTTGGTGATGATTTTAAATTTTAAACCACATTCACCACAAAAAAATTACCAGTCATTGTCAGTATGCTAAATGTATTATTCTTTTACTTATCTTCAGTCATTGCAATGTCCCAGCCTGGGTCACTGGTCTTCCTTAAGGATTATACAATCAAGAGAATGGCCCGGCCCACTACAGGGGCTCAATGCAGTTATACTCGATTTTGGTCACAAAAATATGTAATTCCTTGTAGCTAAATCGATTATGCCAAACTATTTCAGTTTGGCCATGGGGTAAAAGGGGCAAATCGTGGATGTTTTCCTTTATACACTTACTACATTGGCTATTTGTAATATTATACTTTTTGTTTCAACATTAACGTTCAAAGTTGGAGTGCTAAATTTGTAAAACATTCTCAGCAGCTTTGTTAACTAAAGTGGCATAAATATCCCGAGTGCTGTATAGCAAATCCTGCTATTTTGTTGTTCTACATTGTTTCCGTGGAGAAAGCTAAAGTGTACCGTTTTGTCCACAGATTTACGATGCTGATAAGGTGTCCGGCGGCACTATGTGCCGTCGCGCTCCTTCTGACAGTAACGCCCATCAGTACAGAGGTAAGATTTACTTTTTTCAAAGAAAATAGCCTATATATATATTGTCACGTATTGTCATATATGTCTATCTAGCCTATATATTGTCATAGCCTAGCGGTTTTGCCGTGAACGTGTGACGTAATTAGCATTTATAGCATTACTATGGTGCCTGTGAAGGCCTAATGCCTACTAGTATATGATATTTAGGATTTTGGAAATAATTTCGGATGCATATAACGCAATGCCTTAGCAATCATATGCCATGTATTAGTAATCTGTCACTATTTCTGAATCTCAATTCCACCGTCAAGCCCGCTAAATGTGACCTTTGTTTCTCGTGACACTTGGCACTGTCTAGTCAAATAGTTGTCTGTCTACCCACGTCAAGACGGTCAAAGGCATTGACTTTCTTGAGATCAATAGATTTTTTTTTTATATTCCAACTTTATGAGTTAGTAACACATAAAGGAAATAATTCAATGAATTACCAACATATACCAAATTTAAAGCACAAAATAAAGTAATCACAGAAAATAATAAGGCAATTTCTAGGATAGGAAATATGAGATGTAATTTTGGCAGCGGTCCTAATCGGTGGCCTCTTAAAGGACCTTTTTCTAAGTGTCTCATTAGCATACCGTCCCCTGGTATTAATTAAGAGCTTTTGGCATCTTCAGCAGGCATTTGAGGCAATGGATTTATTTATGAAGCAATAAAAAATATTTTTGATACTCGATAGAAACCATAGTGTAATTAACGCAATCACTTTCGAATAAATTTATTTCGTAAATGATAATTAAAACTGTTTGTAAGCACTCAGTAGTCTCGTAAGTACCTAGTATATTCAAACTAACCCTTTTTATCAAGGTAATTCTTTCAAAAGAACTTCGTCTCTTGTCAATGGAAAAAGGACTAATGGAACTGATAACTCATAATTTAAAGTCTGAAATAATTAATTATCTGTGTACTCTGAAAAACAACAAAAAACCTCGTAATTATGAAGAATGATAATAATATGATGATGTTTCAACGATATAGAATATATATATATATATATATATATATATATATATATATATATATATATATATATATATATATATATATATATATATATATATATATATATATATATATATTATTGTATCTTTTGTTGAAGAAATCTGATATTCCAATTCGTAATAACGGTGAAATTGTAATTAATTTATTTGCATTTCGCAAGTCTTCGCGCGTGAATGATTTAATTTATTCAATACCCTGTAAGTAATTGGTATGAGTTGATATGTCCGTACGTACGGTACACAATACCTTGCGTAATGTCTGTGCATTGAGTTTGTTTTTACCATACAATACGTTATGATTGAGACACGAAGAGGAAACATCCGGCGCTCTATAACCAATATATTAAATACCATAAACAAAATTGAATAGGTAACCACCTATTCAATTTTGTTTATGCTATTTAATTGATTCGCTTTATTGTTTTTGTGCTTTTTAGATCTACAGATCTACATTTATCGTAACAGAAATTTTCTTTTAAAACCGATTATAAATAATTTTGTTGTACATATATACAAGCTTTTATTTAACTTGCAATGTAACTGTCAACTCAATTTTAAAGCAAATTTCTCCAAGCGATTATGCTGAAGTTACACACACGTTTAGTTTTGATGATAGTATGCACCTGATGGTGCACCCAGGAACGGCTCCAGACATGGGAATTCCTCAACGGTTTACTGCACGGACATGATTTTTTGTCTCACATTGAATGTAATAAGATCTCTCTGACAACAATAAAAGCAATCAAATTATATTTTTTGAAAAAACTTATTTTCAGCACAAGAATAACTAAAATATGTGTGGAGAGGGCTCTATGCCTATCTTCTTACTTACAGTTTGTCAAGAAAGTGAAGAAAATAAAATTTTATCGAACTGCCTCTTGCCATCGAATGACCAAATAAAATGGTCAAGATTGGTGATAAACACCCAGTGTTGCCAGCCAACAGGAGACAGCGTCCTCATTTATTCTCGTCACTTTCTTGACAAACTGTATCTGTACTTTTCCTGCAAATTCTTCTTGTTCTATGCCCTGTTCAGCATTCAGTAAGGTCGGCTTTCCTATTTTTTTGGTACCAAGACAAAAGGGTTGTCGGATAGGGTATATTATATTTTAGGATATTTCCTTATACTGGTCCACCTCGTAGGTTCATCATCATCCTGAACCTGGGTTTTTTCTCAGAGACGGTTGTGAAAAACCTTACGCTATTTTACAACATGATTTTACGCATTTTATTAACGCACCACGGGACCACATCAAATCTGTTCCCCCGCAATCTAAAAGCAAAAAATATTCCCTTAATTTCGTAATACAAGCTCCGCGTTTTCTGAGCACTTTGTTAGTGAATTTATATTTTTTAATTTTGATCGTTTAAAATATGCAACAGTTTTATAGATTAAAATGTTACTTTCATTAAGCATAAAGTCAATGAAAGCCCAGTCTCTTGTGTAAACATTCGATATTTGCACTTTCCACGTGTTGATTTTCGGTAAAAGCAATTCCGGTGCATGATTCATAATTTACAACATTAAATTTATCCAAATAAATACTTTCATTAATTAGTTTAATCATTTTTTTAAATTAATTGGCTTAAAATATTGCTACTGCCGTCTTGTTGCATTGCAACTGATTAACTACAAGTCCTTTTTTGATAAACTTAAAAGAATGTCTGATCTAGCTCACAGGTTTGTTAACCTATAAAATTCTGTACAAAACAAAGCGGAAAACCGTTGCAAAGACCCATATACCTCTGATCTAAATTTACGGAAGCCGCGGGTAGATGCGGTTGGTATTCTCTAAATCTCCCAACCCCTAAAACAAGCTAATAATTTTATTTTGACCCATTTCCTATCCTGAATCAAAATAAAATTGATAGTTCTTCTTTGAAAATAATACACACCTGTACCGAAGGTAAAATAGCGTTCATTAAACAATTTTTTACAAAACTGTCATTTTTGCTACAAGCTTTTATTATCATTAAAGAGATCTCGTGGCATTTAACGCCTGACAAAAAGCCCATATCCGTGCTATAAACCCTCGTTAGGAGCTGATCCTGCATACACTCTCAGGTCATGCTTATCATAATAATGCATTGTCATGGAAACTTGGGATATTTCAACTCTGTAGGACAACTGGAAGTAGGAGAAATACAAATTGCAAGATTTGATTACAGACAGACAATTGGAACAGGTGAAACTAAATAAAAGCTTGTAACAAAAGTGTGTAGTATTATTGAATTCAATTCTTGTCACAGTTTTAGTTCGGCAACAACTAACTCCACATTTCATTCGGGAACCGAACCGCTCTATATCAATTTCCGATTGAAAACCGTCGCCACCACAGATTTGGATTTCTGTTGTTAACAACAGCGAGATTTAAACAATGCTCCAAATATGCTTTCAACAATGTCGCGTGATTTAATGTCCGAATTACGATTTAATTTAACTGTTTTAAGTGTATTCTATACCTAATAATGTAGACAGATGTATATTATAGATCACGATGTTATATTTTACGAGATAGAACCAATGAACATCAAAGGCCACTTTTATAATAGAATTAGATTTAGTGACAGATCGCAACCCATTATTGTTTATTAACAAAATTTTACGTTATTGTTATTATTTTCGACATTATACTTAATCACATTTCTTTTTTATTTCAGAATCTCTTCACATGTCCGAATGGTAAGGTTTTGTTATTTTTTCCATTTATATTAAGACATTAAAAAAAATGTAAAGCTTTCGAAAACAATGAAGATGTAATATGTACATGAACAATAATGTGCGCACTCAGTGGGTGTTATAATGTTACCTTTGATTATGCATTGTCACGAGGGCACTAACAGTGAAATACCGCAATCTCCCTAACATAGACTAAAAAATGTGTTTTTATTTTTTACTTTCTGATCCCAAAGGTAACCCTAAGTAAGTACCTATTTGATTACTACACTACTTATCACCAGCAATTGGATTAATCTGCTGGAGTCCTATCCTACTTTTAAGGTTCATATATGATTATATATATAAAATTAGTTTATATATAAATAGATATAAAATTATTCTACAGATTCAAGCATGTATGTGATGAAACATAAAATTGCAGTTTCAAAATACATTTTCACTTCACATAATTGTGACCAAAGAACAATGCAATGTCGACATGCTTTGCACTCAATGGTCTCATAGGTCACTCCTACGCCGTTAACCAATTATAATAGTCTAAGATCCCACTGCTTGATTTTATTTTAACGTTCTCCTTATCGCTGCTTATTAAAAAAAGGTATGTTCACAATATATTAATAAATAATGATTGAACTAGATTAAAACCATTTTTCCCAATTGATTTATTTATTTAAAACTTTTTATTTATTTAAAACTTTTTTAAACAAAATTAAAATCAATATGTACAATGCTTCAAAATAAATATTGCATTCTATAACAACTTAATTGACAATTGACTACAACGATGTTTTATTAACAACGCATTCTTCCCCCATTTGATTAAATTTTGATAAACGACATCCGCTAGAAGTTTGAACAGATAAACAACGAACTCAAGCAATGAGATCTTAGGCTATAGACCTTTCTGTTATGCTTAAAAATTTACATGTTTGTGCTAATATGTCGATCGTGTACACTAGGTCCTCTTTGAGAAACTGCAGTGTGAATCATTGTTCTTCAATTAACACTGAAAGTTGACAAATAATGGGATATATAGCTGCGCCTTGGGGCTTCGCTCCCGTGGGAAATTCGGGAGAAAAAGTACCCTATGTGTTATTCCAGGTTATATTCTACTGGTTTTTAATTGCGGTAATTAAACGCTCTCGTACAAACTACGCAATGTTCATGTAGTCGCGACATCTGGCTGAGTTCGGCGATAGTGCGAAGCCGGCATAACATTTTATTTACATTCTAAAAACATACACACAGTACAATCCACACAAAAATATATTTTAATCTTCCAAAACCAAGGACAGATAATCATTGTAAATAACGTTGCTAAAACTATCACATAAAGGTGTCTGTGGTACTACCGAGATGTCTACCAAAATAGCAAGTCGTTGATTTTCAATCGCCACATAATTACGCGGGAAATTGCCTCTGATGTTACACGCGTGGCGCCCTCTGTAATCACTAGGAATTCCGTTTAAACGATCAAGTCTGGCTGCAACAAGCGATAAATTGAAATATGTCAAGCAAACATATCTAAATTCATTGTTTCATGAACCTTAACCTCGGGATCCGCGTAAAGTGACATCATAAATCTTGGACTCAAAAAGTGTTTCATTTGAATTATACTTTAATAAAAACTAAAAAATACTAAATCTTACTATAAATAAAATGTATCAATTAAACTGAAATTTGATTATTGTATTTCATTATGTTAATTCATTTATTTATACATTTTATAACTAGGCAACCCAATTTTTGAAGTGAAAACTTCTTTAGCGTTGTGCACTTTTTTTTGTGATGGGTAAAAAATTTTAAACTCGCGTCAGGATACGTGACATCGAAAATTCGTAAGTCGTCAAAAATGATCAAGTTTTCACTTCTGCCGGCACTCCCGGAGTGCAACCCTTTTTTTTTTAAACGCATTGGTACGCTCCAATTTTATCAGAAAAAAAGAAGTAATGTTGACAGGTTCAACACTTGGGAAATTAAAATTTTACAAAGTTAGATGATGACTGTCAAGTTATACAGCCATAGGATCAAACTAAACAAAGATATTTTACTCGTAGAAAATTAACATCTGTATTGTTCATTACGTATGAATCCTATGCTCATCCCGTCTCGAGCTTGCATTACCTAGGAAATGGCAATCTAACTTTGCGGAGTTGAACCAAGAATGTTACAAATGTCGTTGTAGACAGATTGACTTAATTTGGATTCTGGATTAAGTGTGTTCTCTGACTTTGCGTTATTCGCCGACAAGTTAATCTATGTTGCAGTGCATCTGATAGTTAAAGCACTACAATGGAATCCCTGCACTGAATCTCCAATTTTATTAACTAAATTTGTTTAAAAGTTTTTTTAAAGTTTGTGTATTGTAAAGTTTAATTAAGGATTTGTATATTGTATTGATTTGTATATTGTAAAGTTTAATTAACTTTTAAAGGTATAAATTCGAGATTTTTCTCATCCCGGTCACTACATAAAAAATTCTCAAACGTGGTGTTCGTTGATCTGTGTACCTTGTATGGAATTATGTGATAAGTAGGTACTATACTCGTATTTGTATCAACGTGAACATGGAAACAACATAGTCGAATCATTGGATACGAACTAAGTTTGGGGGGATTTAATAAATTAAAATAATTATGTTTACATATATGTAAACATAATCCCACCCAACTTATTTGATAAAATATTGACGAAAGGTAAAATCGTGTTTCAATCTCAGGTAGATATCAATCAGGAAGAAATTATTCACGAATCCATTTCACGCAATAAATTATTCAATTTCCCTTTTTTTATCCGATTGTTATAATGAGTGCGAACTCCCGGCAAATTGGTAGATACTTTTGTGGGACAATGTCGATTGTATTATACCACCACCCCTTTTTTATGATATAAAAATATTTTTGTTTTATCTTTTTTCGTAAAACAACTATATAAACACAATGTATAAGGTAGAATAGTGATATATGGCATTTTCATCAACGTTACAGGATGCTTAATTTAATGACTCATTACTTTTACGAAAACATTACGTATTTCTCTTAGAGTTAACGTAAAAAAAAACATTAAAGTAAAGGCCCCAATAAACGGGTCGTAACGTGAAAGATGTATTGATGGGCTAAGCTTGTACAAGTAACAGAGGTCGAAGTAATTACCATCTACCCTTTTGTCTATGTTGCATAACAATCCGCTCAAAATAAAGAAAATATAGAAGGTCAGCACACTTCAGCAAGATGTACCAAAACACAGAAGTCTATTAGTAATTAGTCTCTTGAAGGAAATATTTTTAATAAGAATTTTCGAAGCACAAAGTCAAACTCAAAATTGATTATCTTATACTATTAATAAATTATAACCATGTCTATAAGCAATTGTGAGCATAATTAATAGGCATAATTATTTATTAGAATTTTACACGCACTCAAAAATATAGATAACACATAACAAACGGACCATCGTTACATATACAATATATTTTTGTTTCCTTTTTGACAGGCATGGTATGTCAAATGCCAGGGCCATAGAAGTACCTATTATTCCATACGGAACTATGTACCCCTAGCACGTGCCACATGGTATAAGATGATATTTCTGTACTCTTGTATTTTGTCAGATCCTACAGAAAACGAAGGTTGTAATCCTACGCAAATCCGAGATAACTTTCATTAGTAAATGTAGGCTGTTTGATGCTTGACGCTTGAGCCCCCACAAAATAACAACAAAGCAAATTATTATAGGTCAATGTCATGAATTTGTTTGCGTAATAATCAACGTTATTATTTGTCCTTAGATATTATAAACCAAAGTTCTCTGACACGTCTGTATGATTTTGTCTGTTCGCGATAAATTTAAAAACTACTGCACAGATTTTCATGCGGTTTTCACCAATAGATAGTGTAGTTCCTGAAGAAGGTTTAGGTGTATAATTTATTATATTTTTATCTGAGCGAAGCCGGGACGGGCCGCTAGTTCTTATATAAATAAAATGTAGGAACACTTTGTAAAAACAGATATAACAAAACTTAAAATGTCGAAAGTTAAATAGATAAAGAAAATTATAGAGATAGAGGAATAGAAAATAGTATATACAGATCAGAAAATCTTATCCAATTAGAGTTCATATTGGCTTTGATGAATCCTAACTGGTCTATGCAGTAAATGGAGCACCGTAGCAGAGAGGATGCTGAGTCTTCTACATTAATATTATCTATACAACCATCAGACTCAATCGGGTTAGTGATCAAGCTCAATGGAATGCAACATTGATGATGTCTTGTGTGGAGTACTATACTATATTATAAGTACTGTACGAACCTTGGTCTGTTTCCAATGCTACGGTAGCCATTGCTTATATTTATTTGCGTGCCGGATGAGATGTCAAAATGACTTGTAGGCAGTACCATATCCTGAAACCGGGAATGAAACTATTTATATATTGAGAATAGTTCACTTCCCGTTTCTACTGTTGGTAGACTTATTAGATATCATGATTACTTGTCATCTGCTCTTGAACAAGTGAATAAAAGTGATTTTTCAAAATTATCTTGAGTACATTTGGAGAGAATAGAATAAGAAACTTAATTCTAGGTTCGAAAAATTTTATCGTGTCAAAAAAAATTAAACGCCATCTGTGGGTTGTGTGTGCAACTTTTATTTAGTTCAATGTTCGATTAATGATAAAAATTTTCGAGGTTTAAAATTGTTCTTAGGATACTCGGCATTCTTGAAAACCAAAACGAGGTTAATCGTCAGA
This sequence comes from Plodia interpunctella, assembly GCF_027563975.2. NCBI lineage: Eukaryota > Metazoa > Arthropoda > Insecta > Lepidoptera > Pyralidae > Plodia > Plodia interpunctella. The sequence goes on along the minus strand of NC_071300.1, from coordinate 6,718,887 downwards.
ATTCTATATTCTACTGAATAGTGCTGATATAAACAATGAGGATTGACGACAGGCAGGCAGCCGGTTGTCGAATCATACTCAAATCTTCATTTTACTTCTAAATTTTACTTTTACGTTTTTTCCGCGAACCCTAGGCTTTTGGCGTCACAGCTTCAAATGCAAACGGAAACACGCAAAGATGAGACAGAGATACTGCTGGTATAAACAGAATCGTTTGTTTATCGCCAGTGGAAACGCATCGAGATTGGAGACAATCAGTATGCGAATAACAGGAGAGTTGAATGGGCTTCCAGCCTGACTCAGGTAGTTGACTGCGCCGTCTGCGCCTGGAGTGATAAATGGAAGCCAGATTGATCTGTGTACATACATCGTTGCTAATGACAACTGGCTCTCATGGATCCAATCACAGATAGATAGAAATGACTAGCTTTTGCATTACGGTTTCTCCCGCAATTTGATTTTCTCAGGAAAACAATACTTTTTCCTGCATAAAAGGTATTCCTTTTCCGTATTACTATTTGGATCTGCTCATACCCCGATGGTATAACTAAAAAATATTAAACAAGCAAATGTGGATTCATAATATACCATTAGGTATATTATGAATCCACATTTGCTTTTGCAATTATATAAATAATTCAGATAGCTTTATCTTTTTTTATGTTGTATTTTGAAGACTTATTTTTTATTAAATTATAATTTGTACGACTGTATTTTAATTTGACATTTTCTTGGCACATCAATATAGTATTGCCACAAAACATTAAATTCTACAAAGTTTTAAATGTACCAGAGAGCCCTAAAGGGTTTAAAACTGTTAAAGGTTGTTCTGTCTTGTTCGTTAGTTGGAGAAATACTCTAAAATCAAAAGTTAGGACCAATTTTAATCTGTCTGTCCATAAATTTTGTACAAAACTTATTTCTTGTTGAATTTGAAATTTACTACCGTATTTAGTGTCGTTGAGTTGTTAATATAAAACTTAAAGACAAATAATTGTTAATTAGGTAATAGAACATTTATTAAGATGATTTATTAATATAATCTATTGATTAGTAAATTTATTTTATATATTATACTTTCGTACAATATTTAAAAAATATTCAGCAGTTAGCTGATTTGAGCCAGCGAATGTCAATGATCTATGAATTGTATGTACGTACCTAAGTAGATGTTTTTATAATCAAAATCCTTAGGTATCTACTTATACTTACAAAACAGAAAGCTCTTTTAGAAATGAAGCTTCGGACAAACAAACGCTCTTCGCCTAATAAGACGAAAGAATTCCTCCGCCAGCAGAGTTATGAAGCTTTAGATCGTCTGAAGATAAATGCAGCGGACATTTCTGGTGGATTTATAACTCACGAACCGATCTCGATACCGCAATAGTTTTATACTCAATACATAGATATGATTAATAAGTTCATTAGCTAAATAGATCGATCATAATCCGTGAAATGTTTATTTCTTTTTCTTCTTCATCCCTTATCCTATTTCACTTGGGGGTCGATCCTATTTGAAATATTTATTTCATCTTATAAGAAATTAGCGCCTTCACTAAACAATGATCAAAAGTTTTTTTATGGAATGTGTTTTTGTAATACTACTTATTCTAACGTCAAAATATTTATTGAATGTTCTTCATACAAGACCAATTTCCCTAAATTTCTAATCTAATTCAAATTCAGGAAATCACATCTGATTAATTTAAGAGCTTACATAAAACTATAAATTGATACGATTCGTTTCACAGAATAAATAATAAAAATGTACCAAGATATAAACTTCGATGAAACTGATTTGGTAACTTCGACAATTTTCTTCAAGACAAAGGAATATTTTCGTTTCAGATTTATTGGTTTCAAATTAGCAGTTTTGTAAGTGATGAAAGAAAATATTTTATATTTATGCTTTTTTTAAATATATGAACCGAATAATCAAGAAAATTGATCTGAAATCTTATTGATCAAAGATAGGTAGGGATTTCAAAAATACAAAGTTCTAATTTAGGGATTCAAATTCCAAAATAATGTGACTTATCCCAATCTTATAAATGCCTATTTAATCTCTTGGCAGAATCCTCAGACGTTATAGATTCGCGACAGCTACCTATATTTATAATATACACAAAGTAGTCCAACCAACATCTTACTTTAGTAGGAATTTATCTAATGCTGCGGGTACAAAGTCTACATTCTGCACACTTTATGGGCTTCCACTGCTAATCCAGGAAACAAATCTCCAGCGTGTATAGTTCAAACGTATCCAGCTACATTGCATAGTAAAAAAGTCAGTAAAGGAGGCTGTTTTTCGTTCAATCCTTACGTACAAATGGGAGGACTTATTGTCTATAAATTCCGGGTGGAACGACGTCAGGGCCGAACTCGACTAATGCTCTGCTATGTTGTGCTAATTGAACATAAGTTTCGAACAACCAATAGTATTTCGTTTGTTTGACAAACAAAAATTACTAAATATCATTGGTTTAAGTTGCCCTAGTTGAACAAGCCATTAGAAATACGTTAGTTTTGCCAAATTAAATTCTATTGGTTGTTTGAAACTTCAAGCACAGCTAAGCACAGCTCCTGTCGAGTGCGGTTTCTTGCAAACGAAACCACGCCGCCCACTCGAACATCGCGTACGTTGCGTTTTCGGCTGTCAATGTTCGGAATAAAATGTTGTTTATCCCCTGCCTATTTACTTACTATTCTTGACTTGATCCATGTGATTTATAGACATTCTGTTTTTTATCAGCTACGCATTTTGTTGTATCGTAACAAAATAAAGTACTTAGTTATTTATAAAAATAATAAGTTTCAAAATTTTGTGGGAATGCATTCATAAAAAGTATGACTAAGTCAGGAGTAATTTAAATAATTTAAATTTTGAGTATTTCCGAAGATTGCCTACCTACTATACAAAAACTTGCTAGCACTTCCTTTTTATAAATAAATTCATATTACAAAGCCTTACAGTCTTCCATTCGACTCCCGAGCATGATTCCTAATTCCTAATTTTCACCAATAAATAGTGTGGTTCCTGAGGATGGTTTAGGTGTGTAATTTTTATTTTAGTTTTACCAGAGCGAAACCGGGACGGGCCGCTAGTAATAATAAAGCAATTGTCATAAATCGTCAAGACGACAGGCGTAGCAAGACATAGCCTCCTTATGTAAGCAATTTATGGCGGTGTCCACCACAATTCCTAGTTGCAAAGTATTGTCAGCCAACGGCTTTTTGAACGCTATTCAATAGTAGTCCCCGGGACCGATAACCGCAAACATAATTTTCGATCGACTGGAATGTACCATAAAATGCTTCCGTGCGCTTGTTGCTGTGATATAACGCACTTTCTAGATTAAAGCTTTAGGCTAATTTATACTGAGCTCAGAAAAAAACTTATATTTAAAAAAATCTAATTATATCTGTGGACTACAGACAAACTCTCTCACCCTCGAGTATTCCCGGTTACATTTCGGAACATGATGTCGTGATGACCGGGACCGTCAATGCTGTATAGATTATATTTGTTGTAGCCGAAGAAGATATATTTGATCTTGTCTCGTCTGATCCGCGCTGTATTCTTAGAACAAATATCACCGAATCGTATTCGTTGGTCATAAAATAATCTGGCACCAATATTAGTGTCTCAATCAAATTTTATTAGTACGCCTGATTGAACATTTGCAATTTTTTTTTTCTTAAACTTTGACATGGTTTTTATTCTCGCTAACATTTGCCGGTTAACATCAATAATCTTCGAGTGTAAACGACGTCATTCCACAACATCAATGCTACGTTATCGATCTGTGGTAATTGCTGCTCCCAGCTTCTACCACAGTATGTGTTCCAGGCACCGTTGGCTGCCCTACATGCTAATATCAGAACAAGTTTAATAACAGCATTCTCTGTTTATACTATGTTATGTGTAGTCTATGTTATCCTGCTGGCAATAGATTAAACATCAGAAATGTCGATGGTTTGGAAGATGCTGTAATGTAATTTTAGGAATATTGTGCGTGGACAATTTGTTTATTATTTAAAATATACTTGTTTATATTTTAACTATATATTAAGTTAAGGTACAAGCACGACAAATGTGCAAAATAAAAAATTACCAATTAAATGTAGTTAATTATTTTCTTAAACTGCTTATTTATAAACAAGTAATTAAGTTAATTAAATAAAAAACAAAGAATATCACATTGTGGTTACATTTCAAAACGTTTTCAACTTACAGCTATTGCAAATTCATAGTTAGAGTTCTTAGTATAATGAGAGAATAGTAACTTTTAAAACTTAATTTCCCAACATACGTCTTGGAAACAGGAAAATGCTATTAAGTTGATGAAAAGAAAGTTGAGAAATATCACGTTTCCAAGCGGAGTGGTCATTTCAGGTTCCTTCAAAATAAAACATGGACCAAAGTCAGGTAGACTGTGGTCCAAGTAGCAATTTATTTTAGTACTTTTAGTATTTGACAATAAAATTCCATCTGTATTATGTGTCCTACTGCTGGGCAAAGACCTTTTGTCTTCCAAAGATCTTTATCTTGAACCGTTACCAACCACGCTGAAACTTCTGTCTAAAAATATAAAAAATTTCGAGATAACACATTTACAACAAATAAACAAAGCAAATTTCTGACACATAATTACTATTATCAAAACAAATCGATTTTCACATTACTAAAGTAACCCTTGAACCATTTATATTGTTGCACAATTTTACAATTGTTATGTAACCTATGTAACTTCACAGTTAATAGTAATAAGGCTAAGACTATCGAACCGACTGAATTGAGAATATTCGCATGTTTGCACAAAGCTTTACTTAACTGAAACTTGAATATCTTTGATCCAATCTTCTCGGTATTCCAGTCATGTAACTAATTGTTATTTTCGAAGAAACGGACGCCAAATCGTTGTTTGTTACAATCAATATATTAATACATATTACAACATTTTTGAATCATATGAAATCTTAAAAACGAAATGGAAACCATTTGAAAAAGGAAATAATGTCAACACAAGTTCATACTAAAATAAACATAGTCATACTTGGTGAATGAATAAATTCTTACGAATGAATAATGCAAAAAACCTGCAGATTTTTTTATTTTTAAATCTTATAGGATCGGATGTTTTGTTTATTCAGACACCAGTTTTTCGTATTTATACTTTCAAATTATATTTCAGAATACCTGTGGGTGTTTTAAACATTGTAAATAATAGTAAACACATTTTAAAACTTTTTCTAATTTTCTATCAAAAAGTGACCACTAAACAGTGCGATAGTAAAAGTTGATATTTAACTATCTAGTAGTGTCATGAACTCAATGTTTTTCTCAATTCTTATATTCTGATAGGTATAACAGTTAGCTGCAAGTCGAGTTATAATAACATTTCAAGATTATCTTAGCGGTAGTCGACATTAGCACTACTTGCTTGGACACTTCTTAAGTATAACTTGTAAAATAGTATCATATTTTTTAATATATTATCCACATTATTTGAATAACATAGGTAGTTATTCAAATTAAATATATCAGTAGTATAATAGCGAAAATGGACAGCAATGGATGCAGCACGATGCGATATTTTATTAAAATACTCTTCATTTTATTGGACTTTGTATGCAAGATATTATTAAATGCTTAAATGTATTAAATACTTGAACAATAATAAACAGAAAATAAAGTGATACTACTTAACTCTTTGTACGAATTACAGTTTTTTTTACCTTAATAACATTAACAGATGGTTACGCCATGCGTCTATCAAGTAATCTGGCTTCTACTCGTAACTTGGCATGCATCTACTGTGACATTTGGAGCGGTTCGAAGTGGGTCAGTTGTTTAGTAAGGCGGGCTTGATTCCGTGCATCAGCACCGCTCTTAACAATACTCGTCTAAATTAGTGCCTTCTACAATCGTGATTCGAGTAATTACTCTTTGCAGTAATCGAGACGAAACACTGCGAGCAGTATTTGCGAAGTTTCTTTGATGTTCAATGGGCTTGTTTGATTCTATATAGAATACCACAGGAAGGTATAAATCAGGATCTACACAATGATTACATACTAGTAAAATTACTTAGCTTGTAACATGTATAAATTATAGCCCTCGTTATATAAAGGTTCAACTTTCTATGAGCAAAAGAATTTACGTTTTAAATGTCTAAAGTACCTACGTAGTCATTATATTAATTCTGCTTGATTAGTAAAGTACTTTAATTTAAGATTGTAATTAAATATGTTAGATTTTAATTTTGACTGGTTTAATAATGAAATTGTGTTAAGCCAAGTCAAGTTATGAGTTATTTGAAATTAATTATAAATTTCCTTTCGTTGCAGAACTTCCAAAAATTTAAATTCAATTAATTCAATATAACATATTAAAAATGATAAAACAATTGAACACTTAAATATGGTCAAGTACAAACAAAAGTAACACTATTCAGCATTTTTTTAGACAAGACAATAAGCTTTATGCTAGTACAGGCAATCGAGCGGCAAACAGCCGAACAGCCTTGGAGCCTTGTAATGAGTGAAAGGCACACATAGCCTAAACGTGACTCAACCATAACCTATAATATGAGAATATATTATCATCACTCTTCAAGTGTCAAATTGCCAAATCATATAAAAGCTTGAGCTGCTTGAAATAGCCTCTAATGGGTGACGAATTAAATTAAAAGTTATTTTCGGAAATTAAGCACTCTGTAAATTCTGATTAAAAGTTTTAAGTATAGTTATAGTTAAAAACATTAACGTAAACAACAACATAAATAACATAGTAATGTTTATAATTCATTATAAAGAAACCTGAACCTCTGATAAAAGTCAGATTGTGATGAAATCGAGTCAACATTTCGCCCGAAACCGGCTTTTTTCACCGGAATAAAGGATTATATTCAAATTCTTGATAACACCAATGTCAAGATTAGAAAACCGTTACCCTTGATCGTGAAAAGGATTTGTTGAATATGAATGTTGTCTTTGGAGATTGGACTGGTTTTGCGAAAAGAAATCTGGATCACGGTTAGTTATATAAAAGTCAGTTGTAGAATTCATAATTTAGTATTTTCTAATAGCTTATGCTTTTACTGTCGGGTTATAAATGAGGTAATTTATTTCATTCGAATCATCTAAATATACACTCACATAAAATCAATTGTTGTTTGCTAGATATTTATATCAACCATTATAACCCTAGTTACTCTAGTATACTATGTGTTTTGTACAATAAAGTACGTATTTTATTGTACAAAAAATATTGTATATAAAAACATTAAGTTACATTTCATACAGCTACTTTAATGTCATAAAATGCTTGCTGTTACCTTTTAATGGAACTGTGTGACAAATCCATATATATCCATCAATAATTCAATATTAGAAACAGCAGGACTAGACTGAAGCATCACAGAATGGTAATACACTCAGTGAGTGCCCTCTGAACAATTGTTCGGGCTTCATACAAGAAAACTTGATTCGAATCTGGTCGTCTGTGAGCATCGTCTTGGGAACAAGTTAACTCACTGAAAATGTCTCTATCAGCTAGTTATCGGACACTGAAATTATATTTTCTTATTTACGTCATTTCAGATAGAAAATTCTTTTGTGCACCTTTACTCCCACTTCCACTCCCACTTTACACCTTTACCTAATGCCCTCTATTTGCGATTTTAATTTTATAACTTTATTCCAAAATATTTTAAATAATTAGCTCTATTATTTGCAGGTAGCTCGTCAATTACATTTACATATTGATCTTTTAAAATGAGTATCTGAGCAAATGAAAACTTGAGAAACTCAGAATATTGCTGGTCAAAGTATAGAGTTTAGTTTTAAATTCAGCTTTGACTTAGTATGAAGTTTCTGGCAGTTAAAAGACTCATTGCTCTCTTCAAGTTAAACTTTCGCCCACTCCGCCTATTTACTTTTGAAGGTTGGTTTTCTCGTTTATTCTCCGCGAAATCGTAAAGAATTTTATGCTCAGTTGTTCGCTTTGTAGCTGAAAATCTGTTTAATGGTAGAACACCTTATGAAGTTGTAAATTTATCTAGATCTACATTTGTCATCAACAATAAAGGAATGCGAATTTATATTTTAGTTATAGGTATTAAGTATAGAATACTCTCGATTACATTATCTTTCAAATAACAAAATCTGAATCGTAGTTTGGCTGCTACGATGCCACGGACAGACATAAAGATACACAGATACGTCAAACTTACCCCCGAATACAAAATGTTTGTAACCTTTTGTATTTTGTATTAGGTTAAAATGCTGTATTACAAACTAGTTATTACCAAACGAACGGACCAAAAAAGTGTAGTATCCGTTGCGTAATTATGAAAATTTAATGGATGAATTATCCACTCGCTGTATGTGCACGCACATGTATTTGTGTCTTTTCTAGGGTTCGTGTCCAGTCAGTGATTGTCCACAATGTGGTGCACGTAACAATTATAATCGCATGAGAAAATGTGCAAAGCACTTCTCTGTTGAGATACCAAATGAAGCAGAAACTTTAGATCTTGAGCTTAGAACGTTAATTTCAATTCTTGATGGAGCTATAATTTATGAAATACACGATAATTTATGCAATACCTACAAATAATTAATTCTAAGTATAAAATACAATAATTTCTTATGTTAACGGATTCAGCACGAATCTTCTTTATTAACTTGTTTCAGGTGTTCGTTTTAGTACCTACCGTTCCATTGTTGGTATAGTTACTATTTTTAGATTTTGATCTATCTAACACAAAAACAATGTAAAACAATACTTAAACACGTATTTTGCGATTATAAGTACATTATTCGTATCATTGTATTACATAGTGCACTTGACACTATCGTGTATACCGGTATAATCGGATTAAGTTTTTCTTGTTTGACAAGGTTAATAGGGATAAGCTGTCTTACGCCTGGTAATTATGTATGAATAGGATGGTGCATTAACTAAATTCACTATAGTATTTGATATTAGCTTCCAATACTATCAAGGTTATGTTCATACAAGCGCAATCGGTGAAAATACATTTCTGTATTGGACAGTTGGACTTGAAACATTACTGTTAGTAATTGCCACTTTGCAACTTGACATGACAATTTTAATAGTTTTGACTCAGTTATATTCTAAATCAATATTTTAACTAAGACTTACAGCTCATCATTTTTTTTTTCATACAAACTTTATTAAATTACTTAAGACTTTATTAAATTACTTACTTAAGAAGTTAGAAGCAAAATATAAAGGTTTTATAGGAATAGAAAAAGGAAAGCTGTGTCTGTCGCTGCCGCTTGAAACCGATAGAATTTCGCCTATCTATGAAAATGACATCGACATGCCAAGAAGACTAAGTTATCAAAACAAATGCCTGCTTCTAATGCCAGGAAGATAAGAGGAATAGCAAATTGTATTTCGCTGAACATAAGTGGGTCACGTTGCGCTAAGTTGCAGGCGGTGCAGTCAGCCATGCATCCACCTATCAGACACAAAACAAGTATAGTCCAGGTATTTACTCTAATTTTAACTCGTGCTAAAACCGCTTGCGTCTGAGCGTCGGAACACAGGGTCCGATTTCCTACTTTGTCGTCTCCACTTCGCACAGTCACTGACATTGGCTAGGGTGTTGTCAGACAATGAACACATATAAATATTATCATTATCACTTGATACCGGTGCTTTCATACGCAGTTACAATTTTAGTATGGATTTTGTGGAATTCTAACGACGTGGTTTCTCATCTGCTTGCTACACAATTTTTACGTGATCGCCTATGGCACGCTCTATTTGCAACTATTTACTTATTTCGCGCGCATCACGCGACGTGCCTAAGTCGCGGACATCCACACGTAACTCACATTTTTCTTCACGCGCGCGGTATTAGAATTTGATTGACGTTCAGCACGTATGACAAAATAGATCAGGAAAATAGATGGCGTTAATTTTCTCTTTCAAATCACATCTGTACATAAAGCATTAACTGACTGTTTCTTTAGTGTGCGTATCTGATTCGTTCTTGACCGGTTTTAGATCATTAATTTTGAGATGAGATACCTACTGACATAATCGTTATACTTAAAGCCATTTTTCATCATCACTTTCACCCGCCAATCTTTATTTACCAGCTCATTCAAGAAGAACAATTATTTCTTTTGATTTTTGTTGTACTGTAGACAGTCTTTGTTGTGCTGTTTCTATGCCAGGTAATTAGAAAACTATTACCGAATCTACTATATAACGATGCCGCCTGTAGTAATTTCAATATAAAATTAAAACAAGACGAATTGTACGAGTAGGTAGGTAGGTATATATAATGTCATTTCCAAGAGTTACTTGGAAATGAATGAGTTAGAAGCGGTGGTGGTGTAATGGTTAAGAACCCCGCCTGTGGATCGAAAGGTCCCAGGTCAAATCCTATTCGTACTACACGAGTTTGTATACCAATCTGACTCATGTATAGTAGTTTTCATCGACCACCACTTGCTTCCGGTGAAGGAAAAACATCGTGAGGAAACCTATACACTTATTGATTATTAACTTGTGTGTGAAATGGAGAAGGCAATGGCAAACCACTCCAATAATGCCAAGAAAGTTGTTACGTGTGTTTTATTCCATGTAAGGACCACGACCCTCAGCGATGAGGAATACGAAGTACTTTGAAGTAGAAGAGTTACTACTAACAATTGAATTGTACTAGAAAATAAATTATATTTCGAAACTCAATAGCGTCGTATTTACTTACTGTTTTTTTAAATTATTTTTTCCCTGGCAACTCTGTAACATATCACGAAATCTCCTAATCAATCGCGTAAATTCACCGTAGCATTTACCCGCCAGACAAAGTAGAGTGCAGTAATCGATAACCTTGTTAGTGGGTGCAAATTTTTCGTGAAATTGTTCCCCTTTGCACGAACCGGGAATAGTAAACAAGCCCAAGATTCAATTTACTTTAGCAAATGATCCCTATCCAATTATTTCACCAGAAAGGTTTGTGATGGCGAAATAAATGTTCACTTTCTTTTTTATTTCATATTCATTTCTTTATAAATACTTATCTTTCCTTTTGATTTCATATGTTTGTGAATTTGTTAATAAAAATCAACAAAATGAGACTAATCATCCAAACCACCATCATCATTCATACACGCATTACTTCATTTTAAGCACGTCAGACATGACATACAAAGCCTTGTTTACAAACGCTGTTGAGATTTTTTAAATGACAGCTGTCAGATTAAGCCTCCCGTGGGGATCACCGTTGAACAACATGGCCATTGACTATAATGTTGATTTATTACTTGAAGCTACATAATGATTATAAAAATAATAGAGATAGTGTAAGTTGTTACCTCCAAAATATTTAAAATATTCAACAACCTACGCCAAAAGTAGATTGAAATGTAAAACACGAAATTAATTAGTCTGAGATGCTTTCTATCAGGTTCTATGTCTACGTAACATTTTGGAAGAGTTTACTTTCACGAGATATTGTATGCACGCAGCGTTGCACTACAAATTGGCAATAATTAATGCAGATTGTGAGCGTAGTCCGAGCATAGATTTAGATAACCAAGTAACAGAAAGGTGTCTCCTTACATTGTAAACCTGCATTATGATTATATTTGGTTATCTGCTGAAATTTTATTTATCTGTAATTCGATTTGACCACACGCCACAAATTATTACATTCTGGATATCTGTAATATGATAAGTCAATAGCACCACAAATAAAATATGTATATTTGTCCAAGTTCAAAGTCTCATTGCTGCACCTCAAGCCAAGATGAGAATATTATTTCTATAGAAATCAGTCTGATAATTCATGGCATAATAACTATTAGTTTTACAGATAATCATAATACATAAGTTTCTGCATCACCGTATTTAGAATTAACTAAATTATTTAAAATTCTACTGTTATAGGGTGTGAATTTAAGTATCTGTTCTCATCTCTAATTTGTGGCCTGAGGTTGTGAGATGGTTATACAAAGCGTAAACAAACAGCTTTGCGAAAATTGAAACTGAGTGAGTAGACGATTTCAACTTCTGCATATAAATGGGATATGTTTCCATTTTGAATTTCGAACCGATTATTTACGAATGCAGCCAGCACATTTTTTTTTAAATGTTCCAATAATACCAATACATAACATAAACATGAAAATTATATACTTAAATCACTTAGGTGATTAAAAAACACATGTTCCAATAAGAAAAAGTCACAACTAAATGCTTCATAGAGAGTGAAATCTATTTGAATGAAAACTATGTACATTTCAAGTTACGTATGCAGTAATTCACTCAGGAAGTTGCCGACACGATTTGTTTGCCGTGTCAACAGCTTAGGAGATGTCATGAATAAATATATTTAACACAAATAAGCATATGAAATTTTACTGGCAGTTTCTCACGCCTGGAAAATTGTTTTATAGTTTTGCGTGTATTTGTTTTTCTGTACACCTAGATACTTCTGTCAGCTATTGTTTAACTATAGAGAATTTAGGATGAATGCACCTTTAGGTTATATTATACCTAATTATATATTTTAAAAAAACTTTGTATAAATATTTTCAGAAAATATAAGCTGAAATGTTATATAAATGGTTATATATTTAGATGGTCTATTTCTAGAAAATTAGAGATAATAATAAAATTATAGATAAGTAATAATTAACGATACTAAAATAAATTGACATTTATTTATTGAAGATTGACATAAGAATTAATAATATCATGTGTACTATTGGGACTATTATTATTGTTATGCTACCTGATTTATGGATTAGTCATTTAAATTTAATAACCTATGTTAATTTGCATGCCAGTATTGATTAAATATTATTATAATATTATACCTTACCTCTATGTAGTACATATAAAGCAAATAAATTTCATTTCTTATCTTTTATCTCTAAGAAGTTGTTAAAAATTAGGTTGAATGAAACTCAATAGATTTTTCTTTTTACAGGTTGGGAACTGAAAGGATTACATTGTTACAAATTCTTCAATATTAGGCATTCTTGGGAAAAAGCTGCAGAACTATGTCGAAGGTACGTATTTTTTACATTTAATATGCTGATAAATTGTACGAGAAACCACCTATCAATTCATCAATTTATTAGCTTTCAAAACTATTGTCAAGATTCATTTTACTATGCAAAAGGCTAGCCAAGCTAGCAAGGCACTTTTATGTTACCAACACTGAGAAGAAAATCAAGTTTCATTTCCCATTGACGCTTATTATGTATCTATCAATATGACTAGAAACATGAAGTCATAACACAGCTAAAAAAAGACGAAGGCATAACACTGCCGAAGATTATACATAAATAACACACATAATGTATAATATATAATAATAATTTAATACTCAATTTCAAGAAAACACAAAACGATAAGCGTCATACTGAAATAGCATTATTACTTGGCTGTTGCCGAAATAACTGTAATATGTTAATCACTTTACGAGTTATAAAACATGGAATTCCATGTTTTATAACTCGTAAAGTGAATGGTGTGAATTTTATTGGCCAATCAACTTGAATTAATATTTTGCAGGTACGGCAGCGAGTTGATGGTGGTAGACAGCTATACGGAGAACAACGTAACAGCCAACATGGTGCCGTCAAGTCCCAGTAATAACCGTTACTGGTTAGGCCTAGCAGCTGTCGACGACCTCAGAACGAACACGCTAGAATCAGCGGCGAGGTCCCTTGTATCACAATATGCAGGCTTCTGGGATTTGCGGCAGCCAAACCCTAAAGACGGCGAATGCGTCGACGTCCACGTTACATCCGACAACCAATCGTGGGAACTCACTACTTGCGAAACCTTACTTCCTTTCATGTGCAAAACTGACGCCTGTCCTGCAGGTAATTTCGTAATTAAATTAAATTGATTATTTGCTCAATTTGAAAGAAAGGAAGTCAATGCCAATGCTAAGGTAACACAATGATAACAATTCGCTTTTCTTTTTAGGAACCTTCCATTGTTCAAACGGAAGATGCATAAACGCAGCCTTCAAGTGCGACAAACAAGACGATTGCGGTGATGCGTCCGACGAAATGGACTGCTCTTCCGAATGCCACTTTTACATGGCTAGCAGTGGAGATGTTGTAGAAAGTCCTAACTATCCACATAAATATCCTCCTTTCAGTGACTGTAAATGGACACTTGAGGGTCCACAAGGTCAAAACATCGTCCTACAGTTCCAAGATTTTGAAACTGAAAAGTCTTTTGACACTGTTCAAATTTTAGTAGGCGGCAGAACAGAAGAAAAATCCGTTAATCTTGCGACTTTATCTGGGAAGCAGGATCTGTCTAACAAACTCTTCGTATCTGCATCTAATTTTATGATCATCAAATTTAGCACGGATAGATCCGTTGAAAAGAAAGGGTTCCGTGCATCCTGGAAGACTGAATCATCAAACTGTGGTGGCATTTTACGAGCCACACCTCAGGGTCAAGTTTTGACTTCACCTGGATATCCAAATGCATACCCAGGAGGCCTGGAATGCGTATATATAATTGAAGCTCAACCAGGCAGAATAGTGTCATTAGAGGTTGAAGATTTAGATTTAGGAATGAACAGAGATTATATTGTAATTAAAGATGGAAACAGTCCTTCTAGTCCAGTCCTTGCAAGATTAACAGGACCTGCCGAAGAAAACCAAAAAGTAGTTATATCTACAACGAACCATTTATATCTATATTTCCGCACTAGCCTTGGAGATTCTAAGAACGGTTTTAATATGAGATATTCACAAGGATGTCGAGCTACGATAATTGCAGCGAATGGAACATTATCATCACCAGCTTACGGTTTAAGTAACTATCCAAACAATCAAGAATGTTTATACAGGATAAAGAACCCTAACGGTGGACCATTGTCATTGAAATTCGATCACTTTAAAATCCATCCATCGGACGTCGTGCAAGTATTCGACGGTTCAACCACAAGTAGCTTGAGATTGCATTCAGAAAATGGATTTACGGTAAAGCCCAGAATAACACTGACTGCATCTACTGGGGAAATGTTAATACGATTTGTGTCGGATGCATTGCATAACGAAGAAGGATGGAATGCGACGTTTTCTGCAGGTAAATTGAATTGATTTCGCTTATTTCTTGAGCTTCAACATTTATTCATATTGTCATTATTTAATTTACACAATATGAATTTATTTCAGACTGTCCGCCACTGAAATCTGGCGTGGGTGCATTGGCCTCAAATAGAGACACTGCTTTTGGTACTGTTAGCACATTCTCGTGCCCAATTGGGCAAGAATTTGCGACTGGAAAGCCTCGAATCACGACCAAATGTTTAGAAGGCGGAAACTGGTCTACAACTTATATTCCCAGCTGTCAAGGTATACAGTCATTTAAATTACATTTTTTATCAAGTTTTAATTCTTTATATAATCAACTGTTTTGTAAAAACACGAGTTTGATAAATCTTTAGATTTATAGTAAACTGAAAACGAAGAAAATGAGTTCAAAGGAATAAATTATTTTATAATACCTATACTTGAAACTCATTAATTATTATAATACCATAATTATTTTGATATTCGCCTCGTTAGCAAAAAGACAACAGCAGTAATAAAGTGATAATTGTCTTTATTTCCAGAGGTGTATTGCGGTCCCGTTCCACAAATCGACAACGGGTTTTCAATTGGCTCCACGAACGTGACTTACCGGGGGGTGGCTACTTACCAATGTTACGCTGGATTCGCCTTCCCCACTGGCCAGCCGATAGAAAGGATATCTTGTTTGTCTGATGGACGATGGGAAAGAACCCCTACCTGTCTTGGTAAATTAAGCTATTTATTAAGCTATTTCTCTCTTATATCTATTTTTATTTAACACTAGATATTGCCCGGGGTTTCGCTCCCGTGGGAATTTGGAGATAAAATACAGATAAAATGTAGCCTATAGTAATCTTGGATAATTTACCATTCTAATGGTGAAAGAATTTTTGAAATCGGTTCGATAGTTTCGGAGATTACCCGCCTCAAACATATAAACTCACAAACGCTTACCTCTTTATATAATTACTATTTAACATTACTTAAATATTGAATGTAAAAAAATATTTACACTCGCAAATGTACTTGTATAAGAGTTGTGAAAATTACAAATGTGGATTTTTTTAGTAAGAATAAGAAAGCTAGCTATCTCATGAAAATTGTCTGTTATGGTTTACAGTAATGCATGAGTCTCATTTTCAGCTTCACAATGTGTGGCTCTTCCCGACGTGCCTCACGCAAACGTAACAATATTAAATGGTGGTGGTCGCAGCTACGGTACAATAGTACGTTATGAGTGCGAGCCCGGATATGTTCGCTCTGGCCAGCCAGTTCTACTTTGTATGAGCAATGGGACGTGGTCTGGAGACGTCCCGTCGTGTACCAAAGCCTTGTGCCCGAAGTTCCCAGAAATTAAAAATGGATTTATCGTGGACCAATCCAGAATTTACATGTATGGAGACGAAGCGCGTGTTCAATGTTTCAAAGGTACATAAACATTAACTTATTTAAGTATTTGCAAATTCAACGAAAATAATATACTCAATATGTTATATAGCAATGGATGTTTCTCATTTTCTAATAGTAGTTTCCATTAATGCGATTTCAGGTTACAAACTAAATGGCCCCAGCATCCTTAAATGCGGAACTAACCAAGAATTTGACGCTGTGCCTACCTGTGACGATATCAATGAATGTTTAAGCAACCAGTGTGACACAGCTTCGACAGAATGCAAAAATACACAAGGAGGATTCTATTGCCCTTGCCGACCCGGGTTCTCTCCGAGCTTGGAGTGCAGACCAGTTGGAGACCTGGGTCTTATCAATGGTGCCATTCCTGACGAATCTATTACGACTTCAGCTCCTGAATCTGGATATTACAAAGGGGTACGTATGGACGATTACGACAAAGAATAATATAAATTTAAATAAGCAATTAGGTAAGTTACAAACAAATGTTTTCATATTTACAGATGGTCCGATTAAATAATGGAGGAGGGTGGTGTGGTAACAACCTGGAAGCTGGAGCTAACTGGGTTCAGATTGATTTAAGAGCACCCACTATCATTAGAGGGTTCAGAACCATGAGCGTTATGCGAGCTGATGGAAATATTGCATTTACTTCGGCCATAAGGATTCAATATACTAATGATTTGACTGACGTA
Organism: Plodia interpunctella; assembly: GCF_027563975.2. NCBI lineage: Eukaryota > Metazoa > Arthropoda > Insecta > Lepidoptera > Pyralidae > Plodia > Plodia interpunctella. The sequence continues at coordinate 6,701,680 of NC_071300.1, read as the reverse complement.
TTCAAGGACTACACTAATCCAGACGGCACAGCAGTAGAATTCCGTATTCTTGAGCCTACTCTATCGGTTCTGAATTTGCCAGTCCCCATTGAAGCACAATATATTAAATTCAAGATCCAAGATTATGTAGGAGCTCCATGCCTAAAACTTGAAGTCATGGGTTGCGCTCGGTTAGATTGTGCTGATATTAACGAGTGCAGTGAAAATAATGGCGGTTGTGATCAGAAGTGCATCAATACGTAAGTTTTTCCTTTTCATTTAGAACAAAATATTTGACTTGTTTATGATCAAATAATAAAAATTTGTTTAACCAAAATGTTTTTCTTTTCAGACCTGGCAACTTCTCGTGTGCCTGTAATCTTGGCTACGAATTATATTCCAATAATGGAACAGCTGGATTCTCAATTGAATTATCAGAAACCGGTGATAGAGATGGCGATACATACCAAAAGAACAAATCTTGTGTGCCAGTCATGTGCCCTCCGCTTGTTTCACCTGAAAACGGAAAACTACTTTCAACTAAGAATACTTACCACTTTGGCGATATTGTACAATTCCAGTGTGACTTTGGATATGTAATGTCTGGTTTTGCTTCTTTACTTTGTACATCAAGTGGTACATGGAATGGAACAGTTCCAGAATGTCAATGTAAGTAATAACAATAATAGGTCTAACACTTCGCGGTTGGTGTGAATATTAAAATACTAATATAAGTAAATTATTTTACAGATGCTCGCTGCGTTACTTTATCTGACGACAAGAATGATGGCTTAAAGATTATAAGAGAAGATCCGGAAAGTGTGTTACTGCCTTATAGAGATAATGTTACTATTACATGTACCTCACCTGGAAGACAACTAAGAAATACTGTAACTTCGTCGTTCAGACAATGTGTTTATGATCCGAAGCCGGTAAGTACATAAATGCTTCAGGCACAACATTTTATCAAATACATCCATCCAATCCTACGTTTACATGTAAATTATATTTTACAGGGTCTTCCTGATTACTGGTTATCAGGTGCACAACCCCAATGTCCAAGAAGGGATTGTGGAGTACCAATGCCCACGCCCGGTGCCGAATATGGTCAATATTTAGATACCAGATATCAAAGTTCATTCTTTTTCGGTTGTCAAAACACATTTAAGCTCGCTGGCCAAACAAACAAACACGATAACGTTGTCAGGTGTCAAGCTAATGGAATATGGGATTTCGGTGACTTGAGATGTGAAGGCCCAGTTTGCGAAGATCCAGGCAGACCAGCAGATGGTTACCAAATTGCCAGAAGTTATGAACAAGGATCAGAAGTATTATTTGGATGCTCAAGACCAGGTTACATTCTCATTAATCCTAGGCCGATTACATGTATCAGAGAGCCAGAATGTAAAGTAATTAGACCTCTTGGACTTGCATCAGGGAGAATACCTGACTCTGCTATTAATGCAACTTCAGAACGGCCTAATTACGAAGCGAGAAACGTAAGGCTCAACTCGGTAACAGGTTGGTGTGGAAAACAAGAAGCCTTTACGTACGTCAGTGTTGATTTAGGAAAAGTTTACAGGGTGAAAGCTATTTTAGTTAAAGGTGTAGTAACATCAGATATTGTCGGACGTCCTACTGAAATAAGGTTCTTCTACAAACAAGTTGAAAAGGAAAATTATGTCGTTTACTTCCCTAACTTCAACCTTACAATGAGAGACCCTGGTAATTATGGTGAATTGGCCATGATTACCCTGCCCAAATACGTCGAAGCAAGATTTGTGATTTTGGGTATTGTCAGTTTCATGGACAACGCTTGCTTGAAGTTTGAACTGATGGGTTGTGATGAACCTGCTACAGAGCCATTACTTGGTTATGACTACGGATATTCACCTTGTGTCGGTAAGTTATACATTACAACATTATTTAATATTTTTATAATACCCATAGCAGACAAATTGACTATATTATATTTTTCTTACAGACAATGAACCACCAGTATTCCAAAATTGTCCACAACAACCTATCATAGTACAAACAGATGTAAACGGAGGTCTTCTACCTGTAAATTTCACCGAACCCACTGCTATGGATAATTCAGGAGCGATCGCCAGATTAGAAGTGACTCCTCAGCATTTCAGAACTCCTATTCAAGTATTCCATAACATGGTCGTACGATATGTAGCATTTGACTTCGATGGCAACGTCGCTATTTGTGAAGTAAACATTACTGTACCTGACTATACACCACCTAGACTAAGTTGCCCGCAGAGCTACGTTATCGAACTCGTGGATAAACAGGATAGTTATGCAGTGAACTTCAATGAAACAAGAAGAAGAATAAACGCAACGGATGCATCTGGAGAAGTTTTCTTAAAGTTTATTCCTGAAAGAGCTGTTATACCGATTCGCGGTTATGAAAATGTTACAGTTATTGCCTCCGATAAATATGGAAACAAAGCGCAGTGCAACTTCCAGGTACTACTTAAGTTTTGTTACAATTTTATTTGCAGATTTTTTCCACACTTCTATGCCTTATTATTAATGTTATTGTTTTTTCGCAGGTTTCTGTACAAGCCACTCCTTGCGTTGACTGGGAATTAATGCCTCCAGCACATGGAGCTCTTAACTGCTTACCTGGGGATAGAGGAATTCAATGCATAGCAACTTGCAAACCAGGGTTCCGATTTACGGACGGAGAACCAGTAAAAACCTTTATTTGTGAAACAAAACGACAATGGTCACCTACAGCTGTTGTTCCTGATTGTGTTTCAGAAAGTATGTAAAACTAAAATTGTTGTAAATCAATAAATTCATACTAATAGTATATTTCATTTTTTAAATAATGTATTTATTTATTCTGTTTTAGATACACAGCAAGCAGCTTACCACGTTGTGGCCAGTGTTCAATATCGTGCTTTGGGAGCTGTATCCAATGCCTGCTTACCTCAATATAAGGATTTATTAGCGCAATACGATAACATTCTTAACGAAAGATTATCTCAGCGTTGTTCCGCTGTCAATGTAAACATCAACGTAACCTTTGTAAAAGCAATGCCAACACTACAAGATGAAAATGTTGTAAAAATGGACTTTGTTCTTGCGATCACTCCAGCTATTAGACAGACACAACTTTATGATCTCTGCGGTTCAACTTTGAACCTCATCTTCGATCTTTCTGTGCCTTATGCTAGTGCTCTCATCGAGCCAGTGCTGAATGTATCTTCCATCGGAAACCAATGTCCACCATTGAGAGCGATAAGAAGTTCAATTTCAAGAGGATTTACTTGCAGCGTGGGTGAAGTTTTGAATATGGATACCAATGATGTACCCAGATGTTGTGAGTAGAATTTATGTAATTGCAAAATTAACAAAATATTCAGACTCCTTCTTCCCTTCATAGTCATATTCCTCATGGTTGAGGGTCGAGGTCATTACGTGGAATGAAACACACACTACGACTTGACCTTACCTTCTCCATTTCATACACAAGTTGACATTCAATCAGAGTGCAGATTTCCTCACCATGTTTTCCTTCACCGAAAGAAAGTGGTAGTCGATGAAAATGAGTCAGACTGGTATACAAACTAATTTTGCACGAGTAGGATTCGACTGATGAACGAATTCGATAGACCCTTTCAGTTTACAGGCGGGCGTTTTAAGCATTACACCACCTTCTCTGTCTGCTTAAATAATCTTGAAATACATTTACTTTATTTCAGTACACTGTCCCGCTGGAACGTTCGCCGGAGAAAAACAAAAGGCGTGTACTATGTGTCCACGCGGATTCTTCCAAAACCAAGCTCGTCAAGGAGCCTGCCTCAAATGTCCTACAGGAACTTTCACAAGAGAGGAAGGCTCTAAAGATATCACAGACTGCGTACCTGTTTGTGGTTACGGTACTTACTCTCCAACAGGGTTAGTGCCTTGTTTGGAATGCCCAAGAAATAGTTACACTGCGGAACCTCCAGTAGGGGGCTTCAAAGACTGTCAAGCGTGCCCTGTTAATACTTACACTTATCAACCAGCAGCACCAGGAAGGGATAAATGTAGAACGAAATGTGCTCCAGGAACTTATTCGCCAACAGGATTAGCACCTTGCTCACAGTGTCCGCGAAACTTCTATCAAAACTTGTTGGGTCAAACGTTATGTTTAGAATGCCCTACAAACATGAAAACAGTCGGAACCGGAGCTACCAGTTTAGAGGAATGTATCCCTGTAGAATGTTCAAACAGCGCTTGTCAACATGGCGGACTTTGCGTGCCTAAAGGACACGGTGTTCAATGTTATTGTCCAGCTGGATTCTCAGGACGCAGATGTGAAATTGACATCGATGAATGCGCGAGTCAACCTTGTTACAATAGTGGTACTTGCACAGATCTTCCTCAAGGATATAGATGTACCTGCCCCACTGGATACGGTGGTATAAATTGTCAAGAGGAGAGGTCAGACTGCAGAAATGACACTTGCCCGGAAAGAGCCATGTGCAAAGACGAACCTGGATTTGATAATTACACATGTTTATGTAGATCGGGCTACACTGGAATGGAATGTGATGTTACGGTATGTATTCGGAATTTAATGGTACTAAATTGTAGAGTCAAGTTTATATAAGTACGAATAATAATAGGATTTTTATATTATTACAATTCTCTAAATTTTCAGGTTGATCCTTGCACTGCTAATGGAAATCCATGCACTAACGGCGCATCATGTATTGCATTGCAACAAGGACGATTCAAATGCGAATGTCTGCCAGGCTGGGAAGGACAACTTTGTGAAATTAATACTGACGATTGTATCGAGAAGCCCTGTCTCCTTGGAGCACCTTGCACAGATTTAGTAAATGATTTTAGTTGTGCTTGTCCACCTGGATTTACAGGAAAACGATGTCATGAAAAGATTGATCTATGTTCTAACGGTCCATGCAAGCATGGTGTATGTGTGGACAAACTGTTTGTTCACCAATGTATATGCGATCCAGGTTGGTCAGGTCCTTCTTGTGATATTAACATTAATGAATGTGTCATATCGCCTTGCGAAAATGGAGGTCAATGTATAGATGGTATCGATGACTTCACTTGTAACTGTGAAGCCGGTTACACCGGTAAAAGATGTCAACACACAATCGATGACTGTGCTTCGGATCCGTGCCAGAATGGAGCTTCGTGTATTGATCAAATAGATGGATTCCTTTGCAAATGTAGACCTGGTTTTATTGGTCTACAATGTGAAACTGCTATAGATGAATGTTTAACAGAACCGTGCAATCCTGTAGGAACTGATCGTTGTTTAGATCTAGACAACAAATACCAGTGCGTATGCCGCGAAGGATTTACAGGGGAAATGTGTGAAACTAATATTGATGATTGCGCTTCTGACCCTTGCTTCAACGGAGGGTCTTGTAAAGACGAAATCGGAGATTATAAATGCGTGTGCCAACCAGGATGGACAGGAAAACGTTGTGAAAAGGATATTGGCAATTGCTTGAACCGTCCATGCCAGAATAATGCTAAATGTATTGATTTGTTCCAAGATTTCTTCTGTGTGTAAGTATAACACTAACAACTATTATAATTTTATATTGTACCTGCCTGATGATTTTATTCTTAAAAACATTTTTTCACAGATGCCCAAGTGGAACAGATGGAAAGCAATGTGAAACAGCACCGGAAAGATGTATCGGCAGTCCTTGTATGCATGGTGGAAAGTGTCAAGATTTCGGATCTGGCCTCAACTGTACATGCTCGCCAGACTACACTGGCATTGGCTGTCAATACGAGTTCGACGCTTGCGATGCCGGCCTCTGTCAGAATGGTGCCACTTGTATTGACGAAGGGGAAGATTACGCTTGCATTTGCGCTCCAGGCTTCAAAGGAAAGAACTGTGACGAAGATATTATTGATTGCAAAGACAATTCTTGTCCACCATCGGCTACATGCATTGACTTACCTGGTAGATTCTATTGTCAGTGTCCATTCAACCTTACGGGAGATGACTGCCGAAAAGGTAGGTTTTCCTGCAATTACTATCTTGATGTGTTTGATAAATAAAATATCTGTTCAAATACGCTAGACACGTGAAAAAATCATGATGGTGATAACTATATATAATTAATAATGAAAACTGATCTAAATCGAAAATATTCGAACAAATTCGGTTTTATACGACAGCATTATTGCAAGTAAATTCATGTTTGTTGTACATATGTGCGGACATCGAAACTCTAACATTGGGCGTAGTCCGAGTACTAGTATGGGAACTGTATCCTGAAATATCTATTCTTTTGCAGCTATCAGCGTAGATTACGACCTGTACTTCAGTGATCCGCTGCGATCTAGTGCTGCTCAAGTCGTGCCATTTGACACGGGCTCAACGGACAGTTTGACCATTGCTATGTGGGTTCAGTACACACAACAAGATGAAGGTGGAGTTTTCTTTACGGCCTATAGCGTCAGGTGAGAATATTGGAGAAATCACATTATAAACGCACTCTGTAAGGTATTGTTTTATGTTAACTAGAAACATATTTATATTTTTTTGTTACAGCAATTCACACATTGCTCTGAATAGAAGAGTTATCATTCAAGCTCATTCAAATGGAGTCCAAGTATCTTTATTCCCTGAGCTCCAAGAAGTTTATCTGAGTTTCGGAGAATTCGCAACAATAAACGATGGCCAATGGCATCACGTCGCTCTGGTATGGGATGGTAACAACGGCGGTGAACTAACACTTATCACTGAAGGGTTGATTGCTAGCAAGAAAACAGGTTACGGCAGCGGTCGAACATTACCACAATAGTAAGTTTTAGATTTATTATGTAGTTTTACAGAAAAAGAGGAAACTGTTATATGCAGTGACAATATAAAAGCGTACTAAGTTATAACAAAATAGTTATTGATGCAATACATTTTCTTTTCAGTGTTTGGGTAACTCTAGGAAAACCTCAATCAGATAATCCAAAGGCATACACTGAATCTGGCTTCCAAGGCCATCTGACCAAAGTACAAATCTGGAATCGTGCGCTGGACGTTACCAATGAAATACAAAAACAAGTTCGTGATTGCAGAACTGAACCAGTTCTTTACAATGGTTTGGCTCTCAATTGGGCAGGCTATGAAGATTTAGCTGGAGGCGTTGAAAGAATAGTACCAACACACTGTGGTCAGAGAGTATGTGCTAATGGCTATGCTGGTGATAAATGCGAACAACTACAAGTCGACAAAGAACCACCAACTGTTGATCGTTGTCCAGGAGACTTATGGGTGATAGCAAAGAACGGATCGTCGATTGTGAACTGGGATGCTCCAGTATTTAGTGACAACGTAGGAGTAGCTAGAGTAGCAGAGAAATCTGGGCACAAACCCGGTCAGAATCTGGCTTGGGGAGTGTATGATATTGCTTACGTAGCCTATGATGCAGCTGGCAATGCTGCAACATGCACATTCAAGGTCACTGTACTTGGTTAGTATAAACATAATATTGCGAGGCCTGAAATTTAAATGTAGATCCCTATTTTACAATTTTCACAAAAACATGTTTTTTCAGCTGAATTCTGTCCTTCATTGGCTGATCCTCTTGGTGGATACCAGTCCTGTCGTGACTGGGGTGCAGGCAGTCAGTTCAAGGTCTGCGAAATTGGCTGCAGCAAAGATCTAGGATTCTCCCAACCGGTTCCACCATTCTACACTTGTGGAGCCGAAGGATTCTGGAGACCAACTGCTGATCCAACGCTGCCATTTGTTTATCCTGCTTGTTCTCGTAAGATATCTTTCATATTTTCTGATTCTGACAACTCTTTTCATTGTGTAAGATATTGTCTTATCTTGATGTTTTTTTCCGCAGCGGCACAGCCTGCTCAGCGAGTTTTCAAGATCTCCATGTTGTTCCCAAGTTCGGTGCTCTGCAATGACGCCGGCCAAGGAGTCCTACGTCAGAAAGTACGCACCGCCATCAACCAGCTCAACAGAGATTGGAACTTCTGCTCTTATGCTATACAGGGTGAGATATTTAGATCCATGCACCATGTAATTATTAATACAATAAGAAAATCCCATTACAATTCAAATTACTACTAATTTGCTACGAAAGTTATATAATGCACACAGGGGGATCAAATGTACAATACGAAACATATAACATACATCACGATCTCGGCATACAGAGTTAATAATATTCTATCCAAAGTGAATATTATACATTATTTTCAGGTACTCGCGAGTGCAAAGAACTGGACATCAACGTGAAATGTGACCACCGAGCAAATAGCAGACAAACTAGAGAGGTTTCATCACCAACCACAAAATCCGAAGACGCATATGTGTTGGACGCTATTATTCCAGTGGATGAGTAAGTCAACAACGACAATAAATCGCATGAAGAAGTCTAATTTGCTTGGTTAATAATACCACAATATTTAAAATCTTGAATAAGTAAATTAGACTTATATCATGACCTTATTGTCGTGGTGGAATATAGCCTGTAGTAAACTGAAGTTGAATAATCCTTAGTAAAACAATATTGTCGCAGTTAGATCTAGTTAGATAGGTGTGGGTACGCACACTAAACTGAAAGAGAATTTTCAATGTATCTGTAGAGCACAGTTTAAATACAAGCATGTGTAACACACACGCACAAAGCGAACTATACAATGTTTACGTTAAGGTGCAGCTACACTGAGAAACTATGTTTGTGGAAGAATTCGGTATTCTGACCTGAATAATAATATTCATCTCATGTAAATTATTTATGAAAGAAAACTAAATAAGAAATTCAAGTATATTAAAAAGTTAAGGATAACGTAACGATTTTATGTTTCTCTACTATTTTCAATAAAAGCTTTTGTATGTTCTAGCTCAAAGATTCTTGCCTGACTTGAATAAAATGACATGATTCAAGGTAAATCTTGGATCGAAGTCAAGTCAAAAATTTTAAGTAACGTCGAATATCAACAGTGTAGCCACACCCTAACACAGCTGCACTGTTAGAACTGAAACTTGAATATTTTATTTGGCATGTTTCTCTTCCAACACCATTGCATGTTATTTTGTCTGGCACTTAGGACACGAAGCAGTAGGGAGGGCAGACAAGTCGGAGATACGTACAGCATTGAGATCGCTTTCCCCGCTGTCAAGTAAGTTGCATGCTTTCAGTGCTGTTTAACTTTTGCTATTGTATAGCAAACGGTACGAAGTTACGGCCGCGAGCTGTTTAAAGTAACAACAACGTTTAAGTTTAAAGCAAGTTCATAATGATGTAGTTCACCTTTGAGTTTTTTTTAGCACCGAAGCCATGGATTCGACTTCCATGCAAAATTTCTAGTGAAATCTTGAACAACAAGTAATGTAATAATTCAGTTTGAATTAATTGACTTAATTAGATCAGATTGTATTTAGCTCATTTGATAAGTAAAAATCTTAATATTCGCTCGGGCTCCAAAAATGGTAGTACCTCAATTTAAAATAAATATAAATAACATAGAGAAGAAGACCTATGCTTGCGATTAGATGGTACTTAGCTCATTAATAGGAATAAGTAAAAATCATAAAGTACCTAAACACCCTCGCGCTACATAAATGATAGTTCCTCAATGCTTTCAGCAGATAGCACTTATTCATCCGTTTGTAAACAGTTTTATGTACTCCTATTCAATAGAAGAGTTGGAACGTGGATAACTTTAAATGCGAGCTTGTTTCCATTTGAAGTGAAACAGCGGCATTGTTTACAATGGAAGATCTTTACAGTAATAATAGTTAATATCTTGCAAGTTTTCGAATTCCAAAAAGTTTCAAATTAATTTATTCTTAACGAGGCTTTTAACGAAAACATTAAAGTTTTGAAAGGAATTGTTAATGAAGAGTATTTTTTTTCCGCGCTAAATCTACTGCTACATCGCTAGGATAAAGTCCTATACGAAGTTTACAGATAGTTTATTAATATTCGCCTTTCATTTTCGACCTTCAATGAGCCACTATTTACAGCGACCCAGTAATCCACGGAGGCACAAACGAACGATCATCAGTCCACCGATTACTGGAGAAACTGATCCTAGAAGACGAACAGTTCGACGTAAGGAACATCTTGCCGAACACTTTCCCTGATCCAGCGAGTTTGCAGCTGCAATCAGACTATGCTTGCCCCACTGGACAGGTCGTCATGGGAACTGACTGCGGTATGTATCTTTAGATATATTTCTCGTGATGTGTGTACGTGTATAATATTTCTGGAGATGATGTATATTTGTGAAATGAATAGAGATTAGTAGGATATGAAACTACTCCCATCATGGAATTGAAGAAACAACTGACCCATAGAAACTTAAGCTTCAGCTAATTTTCCAGTCGCGTGCGCTGTGGGAACATACCTGGACTCTGCCAGCGACACCTGCAAGCCTTGTCCGCTGGGCACGTACCAGTCTGAAGCCGGTCAGCTGCAATGCACAGCTTGCCCGAGCATCGCCGGCCAGCCGGGAGTCACGCAAGCCAGTGGTGCGCGAAGCGCTGCTGACTGCAAAGGTAAGATACCATGTTTCAAATAAGTATAGACTCGACATGTTAAAGTGACCTTCGATACATGTTTCATACCAACTTTTCAGTATGCAGGTAGTAGAAAATGTAAGGCATTGTAGTAAATGTTGGTTTGCGCAGAAGTATTTTAGCTTATATTTTGTCAATGAGACACCTTTTTTCGTGTTTTTAGTTTCGTTTGAATTTTAATAATTTTAAAACGTTTTAAGATATTTTTTATGTGACATATAGTTTAAAATTCCCAATTCCAAAATTACTTGCGGAATTTATGGCAAGGTTTAAATAAACATTTTTCAAGTTCAAGTTTTCAAGTAAATGGCTTAAGGCTGGAGCCAAATTTGTAAATCCTGATCTATCTTCAATTTTTGTTTTATTCTACTTGTCTCGTAACACTTAGAGATGAACTGGTAATCTTATAGTAGTTTGATCCAGACACTCCCATTTTATACTTAGATATAGTATGTTCGTGTATAGTTGTGTCCTACAAAGCGTGCCAATAAAATACTTACCAATTTTCATTGCAGAACGATGTGCCGCCGGCAAATACTACGACGCTGAAGCGGAGCTCTGCAGACCCTGCGGCCACGGATCTTACCAGCCACGAGAAGGCGCATTCTCCTGTATCGCCTGCCCGCGGGGACAGACTACCAGGGCTACTGAGGCGGTGTCAGCTGCCGAGTGCAGGGATGACTGCTCTTCAGGTAACTTACACGCATACAACACCCAATAATTAATCTTATTATGGAAATAAATAATAAGTTTAAATATTTGAGTACCATTTCCGATGTATAGTTAAATAATTATTTTAAAAATAATAATAATCGTATTTTAGAACAAATATAAATCACTTAGAAGAGGGCTTATGCTTCTTACTAGTATTTTAGTACACACTTAAAACCACCCGTTTCACGATCCACATTTCAAGTTGATATATTTCATTCTACGCGAAAGATTCATGGTTGAAACACGGACAGGGTATTCACCATTTTGTTCTGCATAGAAGCTTTTCATTAATCTTCTTTCACGGCGGATTGAAATTCAAATGTCACACCGACGGGAATAACATATGATGTTGAAGGTGTTAAATATTTTATTGTGAGCATTGCATACGAGCATGTGTTGCCGATAAAAATCGTGTGACGAGTATAGTGATTTCATATTGTGTATACCTGACAACATTCTAGTCTAATCGATTTCTTTTTTCAAAACCTAAACCCGAATAGACATGGTCTGGCTGCAATAGAGGCCAAGAAGATAATTATTGATCCAGAATATAAACTAGCACGAACTTAAGCAAATTATATACATGAAAATCCTAAAAGCTAAACCATTTGTTACCAGGAGAGCAGCTAAGCAGCGACGGTGGCTGCGAGCCGTGCCCGCGCGGAACGTGGAGATTGAAGGGTGCGGGAGCTGCTTGCGCGCCATGTCCGCCTGGTACCACCACGCCGCAAGCCGGCGCGGCTTCTGCTGACCAATGCTCGCTGCCAGTCTGCAAACCTGGTGAGATCCCTTATCCCTTGGCTGAAGATAATAATAAACGTTAATCACAACTTACATTACAGAACTTATCAATATATTTCTTTCAGGTTCTTACCTCAATGTGACACTGAACACTTGCATCCTATGCAAGAGAGGAATGTACCAGTCGGAAGCCCAGCAGACTGCCTGCGTGCCATGTCCCATCAACACCAGTACTAGGGAAGCAGGAGCTGTAAGTATCTTTCCCCAAAAACTTAAAAAAAACCTATAAAATCAATTGCGTTTGTTGTAATTCGTCACATTTTTTACACAGCGTAATTTATGTACAAAATGACCTGTCATGATAAAATTCTAAAATTCCAGACTTCCGAATCGGAATGCACAAACCCTTGCGAAATGAGCGGGCCCGAGATGCACTGTGACGTCAACGCGTACTGCCTCCTCATGCCGGAAAGCAGCGAATTCAAGTGCCAGTGCAAACCAGGGTTCAACGGCACAGGAAAAGTTTGTGTTGGTGAGTGTCTACAATCCTGATTCGGATTTTTACAGGTTACCTCTGATCAAACAAAATTTTTGAACGCTGGATAAACCTGGTGAATAAATACCTATACACCACTAGTTCAAATTTGATAATACAACCAAAGTTTATCCCATCTACCTTCAAATACTTAGTCGCTTTGCATCAAATAAAAAATCCTCTTCTCTTTAATCTTCAACATATAAATTCATTGTTCATTCAGCATAAAATAAAACTCATTTCTAGACGTGTGCCTAAACTTCTGCGACAACGGCGGCGAGTGCATCAAGGACGCCCGCGGAGAACCCTCCTGCCGATGCATGGGATCTTTCACCGGCAGGAACTGCACGGAGAAGTCAGATTTCGCGTACATCGCAAGCGGGGTGGCTGGAGGAGTCATCTTCATCATCTTCTTGGTGCTGCTTGTATGGATGATCTGCGCTAGGTAGGACAATTCATCTAATGAATAAAAAAATATTCAAAATCCAATAAGTACATACAATATTTTGTGATATTTTGGTATCGCATTACAATATTTTGTGATGGTTTGGTATAAACATAGGTGTATGGGAGTATTTTCTCCGATGTTTCATCAGATCAATAATTTCATCTAATCATTCCATATTATAGCAATCTCCCTCTACTTCGCCATCAAACACCTATGTTCGTATTTTGCACAGGTTTCATATTAAAAACACTAATTTAAGTGAGTGTATGAGGCAAAACGCCAACTAACACAAATTAACATCCTTGTTCTCAGTGAACTACTAGTAGATACTACTCCGCTTGCCTGAAGATGAGATCAACAAATCTACAGTAATAGTCAAACTTACATGCAAACATGATTAATCCTGCGGGGACAAACTGTGAAATTTCGGTTAATCACACAGGGTTTCAGGAAACTGAATAAACTTTCCACACGTGTTTTACAGGAAATATTAAACATTTGTTTAGTATACACCCGAAACACTTCTTCGTCCTTTACGTTTTTGAAAATTCAAAACAGTTACCTAAGTATTAAAGTTAAGAGATAGCTACCCTAAGTTTAAAGTTGAATATACATCTATATCTATAAAGTTTATGGTAATAGCAATGGAATTTAATCTACATTCAAAATAAACGTCGAAATGTGTATCATAAATCTGAAAGTCCAGGTACATCGATCCTCCAGAAAACAATATATTCTCTCAAAGATATTCGGCTCATGAAACAAATCCATACTTCCTTAAGTATATGACCCGTGGGACGGGGTCATACATATAAGGAGTCAAGTGTAAATTTATTCCGGGTATCTGCATGCCCCCAGGGGAGAGACCTTTGTTTGCCCATGTCAAGTTAGGGCAGAATATTACTCAGTAATATTTTAATCTTATAAACCGTTTAAAATTTCTGAACAGGTGTGCCGTCGTCGTTTTTTAATAATAAAGCAAATTTTATTATTCTAGATAATTTTTAATTGTTACATTCTATCCAATTCCATTGTCGGAATTTATGATACACTGTATTTACAAGTCATACGTAAATGAGCAAAATATCTTCTATTCTGGTTGGGACGAAAAATATGCGTAATCCATCGAGAAAATATGAGATACTCAATAACTGTAAATTAGTTTTAATTAGTAACTGCTGCTGAAAGCATAATTATTTTCAAACCGACTAACAATACATTTCTTTTACCAGGTCAACAAAGAAGAAGGAACCAAAGAAGACATTGACGCCAGCGATCGACCAGAACGGCTCCCAAGTGAACTTCTACTACGGCGCACACACTCCATACGCCGAATCCATCGCTCCATCACACCACTCCACCTACGCACACTACTATGACGACGAGGAAGACGGCTGGGAAATGCCTAACTTCTACAACGAAACTTACATGAAAGAAAGCCTACACAACGGCATGAATGGCAAAATGAACAGTCTAGCAAGATCCAACGCCAGTATATATGGAACCAAGGAGGATTTGTACGACAGACTAAAGAGACATGCGTACCCGGGTAAGAAAGGTCAGTATTTTGGCACTTAGATTAGTGCACACTTTTTCGCTTTCCTTATGCGTACACAACACGTTGCTGACTTAGTTGTAGTGCTGTTATTTTTATTAAACACGCTTTTTAGTAATTTCACACATGCATTTTAAAAATCATGTCTATATTTGTAACGACGATTTGTATAAATTTTTGTGAAAACCAGGTCAGCGGTATATATTTGTCAAAATAAAGAATCTAAACCTTCCTTCGTCTGAAATTATGTTTGAATTATTGTATTTTATAATTAAAATATTATTTGTTTTTTTACACACTACAACATCAAAAACGTGCACGAAATGATGCAATCTAAAATATTTCCGTCTCTATATTTCCAGATAAGAGTGACAGCGACAGCGAAGGTCAGTAAGCGTAATATAGAACTGCGTTTTGTCGTATTCTGGTCAAACTTACATAATATCTAGTTTCAATTCTCGGTGTGACAATAATAGTCAATATTATTGTAGAATATTTATCAAATGGTGAAAAATGTAAACGGAAGGTTTCATATCGAATTTACTTTTTAAATATTAGATTTCTTAAATACTGGCCAAGAAGGGTTAACTTCCGTTTACCTTTTTGGCTTTTTCTAAAAGATGGGATGCATATCTGTGGGTTGCTAAAGACAACCGAGAGTGCGTAAGTAGAATTTTATATTCTGTTAGCTTTATTATTAAGTATTTAGGTTAAAATGACGAATGTGTATTAACACACTCACTGTTTAAAATCGATACAGCCCCACCAAATATTTTTTACTATAATTTCATAAATAAAAGGGTTTAGAACAGTAGATGGATGGAATAATGATGCATATTGAAACAGTGAATGTGTTGATGTTCTAATAACAATCAACGAACAAATGCTCAAATAAGTATTTAGGCGAACCATGCCATATCCGGGCTTTGTGAAAACATTTTTTCGGATCATTCCAATTACATTACGATTAAATTACAATGCTGGGGCTAAGTGTTATACATCGGGTCGTAAGAAGATATAAATCGAAAGGTCTCAGCAAAATAAGAACATTGTGGACAGACGTCAGAATAATACATTTTTAAATAGTTCAATGACGACTGACCACACTTCCAAAATTAGGTGTAATTATATATTTTTCTTGTTTTAAATACAATAAACAACACGAATCAATAGGGGATAGGGTACCTTATCTTTAGCCTCACCATATATATAATGCTGAAACTAGTCGACTTTAATGTACTAAACTCGATGTATAATACTTTTTAAAACCTAGTACTTTCTGTGTAAATATTAATGTTATTTTTGTATATTTATGCTAAGACACGACGACTGGGTGTTAGTATTAATTAATCGCATATGATAAAATTTTGTCAACTCACAATATTTATCAATCTGAATGTACATTTTGTAATATCCGGTTAGTACTGGTATAAAAACTAGGTATTATGTTGTTAATGTCAAGTTTATCTTTGTATTATAAACGGGACTATTTTAATCATACGATTTCGTGTGTGAGAATGAATGTATATTGTGTGACATGTAAAGAATGCTTCATATATTGATATAGATAAAGAATTGTATGATATCAGTACATGTATTAATAAATAAGACTTCCATAATAATTAATTTATGAATTAATTTTACATAATGACCAAAAGTACATAGCTACGGAAAAGTAAGAATGCACTACTACTACTCCAACTCAAGGCATATGTATAGTGGACTTCAGAACACGCAGGACAATTTTGTCAAACTTTGGACACAAGAATCTATGACAAGTATATGACACCGACTCAAAAAGAAGAAGGCTGCAGAAAAAGTTGGTAAATGACATTTTGCATCTCAAAAAATTACTTGCGCTGGATTATTAGTAACATTTTTACTATGTTTTAATAATTTACCTTCGTACCTTATAAATACAATCATTTCAAATACTCAATGCATCGTCCGTGAGTGGTTATAATTCCATCACAATTTATTACCACATTAGTGATTATGTTTAACAGTAATATTTTTTTACAAAATTTTAATAAAATAATAAATTTAACTATACGTATTTTATTACAAGACTTTCATTATGCAAATAATCCTTTAGAACATAATTCTGTTATCTGGCACCAGCTTATTTGTAGCACAAGTACTAACTAACATTAGTTAGTTTAGTGCACTAACTAATAGTGTCATATTTGATATAAATCTAGATGAATTTCACAACGGACGAGGATCTAGCTAAATCAATGTCAAAACCCAATAAACGTGTTAGATATAAGAAGACTATTTTAAAACATATATTTATGTAACAAACATTGCATCGATTTCTCATTTGACCCTACAGTTCAAAGTTGCCACATTGACTTCAACCAGTTTATTTACACATTCTAGATAAGATTCGGTTATTGATGCAACAATAAAGCCGTTTACACATACCTAATTAAAATTTTCCTTTAATTTTATCGTTGTCAACGGCTAATACATGCCAAACTGGTACTGGCTTTAAGTCGATTTTTTAATGGTAGTGGAAAATTACAGCCTGAAACGACAGCGTATTAAATAGAAAAGGTTCGTGATGTCGTGCTAAATTAATGATTCGCCATGTATGTATATCAGTTCAATTAATAAATCACATGACAACATCAACATTATCATTGACTTGTAAGATAACAAATAATATTTTGAGTGTTTTGGAGTAAGTATAGGGGCATATATATAAAGTTGATCACGCCCCCAGCAGACGTAATTATCAATTAGCCCATGTGACCCTAACACTCGTTATATTAAGTTCAAAGACATAACAGTTGATATTTATCCATAGATAATATTTAAATTTAGTAGCAAAGACAAAGAGAACTAAATACGAGTTTGGCATAATCAAGTGAGATATTTATATTTTATTGAACTATTTCAATATCTACTTAATACTAAAATTCAAGTAGGCATAGTAAAACTAGACCAAAGTTATAGGCGCTATGTTCCGTTGGAAGAATGAAATGGAAGATAAGACGATGGCTATTCTATTCTATTCTTTGTCTATTCTTTGTCTACGTTTATATCACTCTGTTCATACATATTCTCTCCAGTGCTCTTAATATTGTTATAATTTTTAATGAATATAAAAAAACAACGAGGAAAAAACAAAGTAATCTTAAAGGAAAAAGCAAATTTGTTGATAAGTAAATGTGAATCTGTTTATCAGTAGTTTATTGTTCATATAAATCAAACAAGTTAACAACCGATAATAGTTACTATATGATAGAAGTACTTGTGGTGCGCGAAAAGTGGTAAGTATATTTTTAAAGTTGGCGTAAACGATAGGCTCGTTGATGGCCTATCACTTATGAGGAGAATCTCATTCACATCTCAATTCCACCAATAAACCCACAATGCAGCTAAACGTGAATTTCGAAGCACATGGCTCTGTTTAATCCGTAAGAATCTGATGCTGTATCAGAAAAACGGGTGGCATGTATGCCAGATAGGACCACAATATATCTCCCGTGGAAGACGTAGTAGGTACGAGGCGAGTAAGGTACATAAAGCCTAGGCAACAATAGTATTCCCAAGGAGGATATAGTATTCTTCAATCCGAATCTTTTAAATTCAAAGTCATGTTTTTACACCAACCACGAGCTTCGTAGCGTTACAGCTCGAATGAAAACAGGAACATGCGTAGATGACTGTATCAGAAGACAAAATGACCGAGTAGCTTGTAATTGATGACGACAAATTGATAAATTTTATGTGTAAAAAGCAAATTTTACGGAAAAACTTTTACCTACATATAGTAGTAATCTTTCCTTAAGGAAACGCTTATTCATTCATTTAACATATACCTTTTTTCATTGGACACCAGGAATAAGTGTGCAAAAATCCACGCGTCTAGGTCTAGGGTGCTAGACAACAGCGCCAAACAAATAAAATACATAGATATTATGTAAAGCCTTTTTAATAAAAAAATAACAAATTTAACACAGCCAATAATAAAGGCACTTAAAACTACGATACGTATGATTATCAATAATAACAAGTTTAGTACGTGACAACAACTATCACAAATCGACCTTTTATAGACATAAAACTATATATAATGTAGGTAATATAAAATATTTTATCTACATAAACACGGTTTCGTACGGTACCCTAAATAATTCAATAACAGTACACGATTTACTGAATCATTCTAATTCTCATTCCATATAAACATTACAAACTTCTGACGCTCACCGCTTATCAGAAAGTAAAATATTATATCAAAATAATACAGGAAATATGTTTTTACGGCTTTTTTATAACTAAATAAATACAGATATCGGTCAACGTTGTTTGTTTCGATGTGTGATAGATATAGCTAACTGTATCTAAATACTTGTACGATAACACAAAGGAATCACTTGTTATGCTTCTTGTAAAATTCTCTCATGTACTGCGCCAATACTTTGACTTCTTCGACGGTGACTGCGTTGTAAGTGGAAGCGCGGATTCCGCCAACGTCTCTGAAAAAAAATGCACACTTTTATATTCTATTTCATTTTAATCGAAAACTCGAACAAAATACCCCTATCCTTACATATTATAAAATAAAGTCCTCTGCCGCGTCTGAATGTCTGCTCGCAATAAAGTCGTTAGAAAACGCATGAAAATCCGTGCAAAATCCAACACATAGTGTGATTAATAAGAAGGTTTAGTATATTTTATCATTTTTATGTTGTATAATAATTTATTATGTTTTTACATCAATCCGTTTCAGGAATCAGGATTTTTGTTTTGTTTGATTTTCGCCGTTTGGCTAGGGACCTAATTTTATTTTTAAAAACCTTACAATTTATTATGTTTATTTTGATCTCTCATCTTCGCGTGTTCAGGGTCATCGTAAAAATAAATCTTAAAATTTTGAAGGTTTGGCTGTTATATTTCAACCAACCGCCTGCCTGACTTCAATTCTCCTTGGGAATACCATCATTGCCTGTCAGCTGTCAATCCCTATAATAATGTCCCTTAGTCACTTCGTATTAATGACATACAATTAAGATGTTGGAAAATTACCTGTGTCCTTTGAGTTGAATCAAATTCAATTCCTCAGCACCCTTCAAGAATTCTTTCTCCAATGCATCATTGCCATCAATAGACCCGATTCTGAATGGAATGTTCATTTTACTTCTCACATTCTTGGCCACTGGAGCGACGTAGAAACCATTCGATTCTTCTATAATGTTATATATCAATGACGATTTCTTTGTAGCTAACTGTTCCATGACGTCGAGGCCTCCTTGCCTCTCGATCCATTCGAGAACTCTTCCCATTATATAAATACTGTAATTAACATAATAAATAAATTGGAAGCTGTATCTAACCACCAAACAAAAACAAGTATGATAAGCCCTTCTGGCATGGTAGGAACCAACACTGTTTAAATGTTTCTTTCGGCATTTCTTCACAGCAATGGTCGTTCGAAAATGCTAGTAGTTTGTAACGTTTTTAGAAATAATTATAAGCCTAATTTAAATTTGAGATGAAAAAGTATTTGTAAAAGCCTAACCCATACTAATACTATAAATGGGAAAGTCTGTCTGCTAGGCAGAGACGTCATGTTTTCACGGATAAACAACTGGGATTTTGATGAAATTTAGAATACAGATATGATAGATAGAGATAATATAGATAATGTATTATCTATATTACGAGTATCTCGAGTTCAGACACCGTGGGCGGAGCTAAGTACGAGCTTTGACATTGACCAACTAAAAGAATCAGGTCAGAAAGAAAAAGATAGAAGCCGTGTTATATTGGAAAGGGTTTCACGTGTATTTAACACGTAAGTTATTTCTTAGAATTAATAAAATAAATCGACCTTCTTTGGCCTGTTAAAACATACAACACATTTTACAAGATAAAAACTTAATGCCCAAATAGATTATTCATATATCTAATTAATATAGTTCCTACCTATTCATCAGTCAACTATAAATATGTTTGCTACACCAATATATCAGAAAATCAAATAGATGAACAACAAATAAGTAGGTCAACTACATCACGTAATCTATATTAATATTACCATTTTAAACCATTATAATGGTTTTATTTAAATAAATGAAATGTGACATCATTAAACAAACATCTGATAACATCGCATTGACAATAGACCGCAATAAATATAAGTTTTACATTATGTTGGTAAGTACTCTTAAACATTAAAAAACAAATAGGATTGACGTCAAAAGCTACCTACGTTTATACACAGTTCACTTCATTAATATTCCAACTAGTCAACTAACATGGTTCGATAATTTTTATTTGGTAATTTCTATCATTAAAAGTGAAAGTGTGTGTATGTGTCGCAACGGTGTGACGTAATATTTTTATTGATATGAACATTGCAGGTGGAAAGCTCAAAAGTGGCGGAGATACTACACGGCGGACGAAGCCGCGGACAACAGCCGGTCTCAATGACCGGCTAAAGACAATACCAAAACTGCTATCATAAATCATCAATTGAACATAATTTGGAATGAACCCAAGCTGCCAGGGTAAAAAATTACAAAAAGATTACAACTATATAATGAGGAGATGACTATAAGTAGTGAAGAGAGTTAGGACTAGTCAACTTTTTATGTCTATCTCATAGTTTAAATGAATTGTACCAACAAGTTCCATTACAATTTTCTTGGCAGTAGGCATTTTTTGAGTTCACATGTAACACCTCATCACTGCTTACCATCTGGCTAGATTAAGGTCAAATGTAGATACTCAAAGTATTAAGAAAAAAAAAATATTTTCTTACTTTTTTTTCTCTTCTCCAACATAATGTACAATAAACAAATTTAAATTATCAGAAAAGACTTACGCAAACATTGGTGGTGTGTTTAAGATGGAATCTGCTTTAGCATTGACTGTCCAGTCAAGGATAGATGGGCAAATTGGCAAAGCATTGTTCAGTAAGTCTTCTCGTACGATCACAAGGGCTACACCTGATGTACCAATATTCTTCTGTGCACCGCCATAGATCACTCCAAACTGTAGAATTATATATTTTTATCTTAGAAATGAAATGATAGTATAATGATTTATCAAATCAAATCATTTATTTGGGACACAGTAATATCATAAGTCTATGATTTCGGACTACAAATATATCCTTCTATCAAATAACTTAAGGATCAGAAAGTTGTTATAAAGCCAAATTTTGAAATAAAATGTCAATAAAATGGATTTAAATTATAGTTTATACAAAATCAAAGGAAAATTAAAACCAGGTAAAACCTACTAAGTATCTTAAGCCCAGACTTCACACATTCTGGGGCTCAGCTAATCTATTTTAAATTTAAATATTTTGTAATGTGTGGCTGTATTTATAGTATATGTCTATATTTTGCTATTGAAAAAGGTAATTTGGAACTCACCTTGGAAACATCAACCTTCTTTGACATAAAGTTTGAAGACATATCGGCTACTAATGGAACTCCCTTTGTGTCTGGTATAAAGTCAAACTCTACTCCTGAAGCAGAAAAACACTTATATTAAGTACATTTTGGTATTATATTACTAGGTTTAGCTAAATAGGATGTGTACAGTCAAAAGTCATTGCATATTCATCCTTATTACTGTGGCAAATCTATGCACAACACAATATATAATAGGTAGTCTAGTTTTAATGAGAACTCACCATGAATAGTTTCATTGGTACAGATGTGTACATAAGAAGCATTAGGGTCCAATTTCCAGGTGGATTGGTTAGGAATGTCTGTATATCTGTCAGTTGGTGGTATAACCAAGTTCACCTTTCCATATTTCTTTGCTTCCTTTGCGGCTTTAGCTGACCATGCACCTAAAAATAAAAATTCAGTTGTACAAAATTAATTGATTACCTATTTTTGAAGCAAAAACTATTGTTCGGCAGGATAACAGGATTAAGCAAGTGCATTTCTAAGTAGGGCTTACAGACAATGCAGTGTAAGACTCTAAAATGTAAAATACTAATGATGGTTCAAATTCAAATATGCCATGCCACATAAATAGGTACCTATGTTACGGAACAAGAGTCTTGTTTAACAGAATAACTGGTCTAAGCTTGATATATACTAGCTGCCCATACTGGCTTCACTGAAGTAAAACCATAATAATAATTAATTATACACCTAAACCTTCATCAGGGAGGTATTTCACTCTACGTATTGGTGAAAACCCTACAAAAATCGTTTTTTAGTTTATCGGTTTATCGTGTTCATACAAACAGACAGACGCGACAGGGACTTTTTTGTACCTATATGATGACCACAATACAATAAAGTATTATTAACATTGGTTAGATTTACACCAGAGGCTGAGTATTGCCTGAATAATCTATAGATAGACACAAACTGCTCACCAGTAACGACATAATCGGCAGTCCCAGTTCTGGACATCAAGTTAAGAGGAACGCCGGCAAATTCACCTTGTCCGCCGCCAGATAAGAATAAAATTTTATAATTCGAGGGAACATCTCTGAAAGGTAAATAGGTATGTATTGTAGGTACGTAGTGAACTTAACTTACTTTAGCCGCGTTTTAGACACTTCTGTTTTGTTTGTATTATTCATTTAAATTTTTCTGTTTTTTTTTTCTCGTTTTCGTATACTTTTTTCTATTTGGTTGGCTTTGAACTTTTTATTCAATCGCAACGCAAGTGCGAAAACAAGAATGAAAATAGTCTCAATACTACAACAACCGAATGGGCAAAAAAAAAACATGTTTGTACAAGTTGTAGTAAAACTGACCAATCACCATCCAGATTTTTAATATATTCTCCTTATCCAATCACATGGTAATAAAATGTTCCCGGAAACCGGTCTTCAGGATACTATGCAATTTTGGCATAAAAACAACAACACTCATGATTCGATATTGATTTGGTGATTAGCTTGAACCATAGATCGAAAAAAGAAAAGGAGCTGTACTTTAAAGGCTTGAACAGATACAGCTGGCTGAAGCAGTTAGATTATAATCATGAAATACTGCTGAGAAACTGCATAAGTATTATTTTTTCTCATTTAAACTAGGTACTTTTTATCCAATTACAATTTTGCTAATTGTAATTGGATCGCAAACTTGCTATATTTCCACTCCCACAGAAACGGATATCTCATAACAATCTCATCTGCTCAATAAAATTTGAAAAGCAAATTTTACTTACAGTAATCTCCTAACCACATCCTGGACATTCTTGTTGAGTCTTAAATATGGAGCTGTGCGGTGACTTGTCTCCAAAAGACTTATTCCCGTTCCCTCAAAATTAGTCAATTCATTTTTTATAATATCGTATACCTGCAAGTAAATAACTGCATAAAGTTATATTGCTTTATTAAGTTTATTAACACAAAAAAACATAAACTTGCTTCTTCTGGGAGCTTAGCTGGTCCAGCTCCAAAATTGTGAACTTTGCTAGGCATTATTATTTAATTGAACCGGCTAATTTAAAACACTCAACCGTACAACACAAGTGATCGTATGACACTGGTTAATATTCTGTCCTCGGCAATTCTCGCCCGACTGTATTATCTTTCCAATAAGTGTTTTTACTATAATGACGACAACCGATTTGATAGCAGGTTATCGTCTTATAGGACGTGTTGATATCTAGAACTGGTTTTTCATGTTGTTTGGCCAATACTCTGACGCGCCGCAGTCAGGTATCAGCCCTGAGTAATATTAATAATAATATTTATACATTATGATCTTTCGTAGGTACTTGTTTACAACATGTTTTGTGTTTTAAAAAGTTTAAGTAGGTACCTAGGTGTATGTGATTTTGAATGAAAATCTCTTAGCTTAAGCTTACTTTGCTTTGCAAATATTCTGGCTACTCTCAAAACAGTGCATATTTTCATATTTTCTGCACATCGTAAATTAAGATAGAATCATGGAATTAGTAGGTACTCCTATACTAATTCTATGGATAGAATAGAAGTAAGTAAATAGGTACTTTGACGCTGACATCAAAGTAGCGCTTTTATTTCAAAAAGGAAATTCTAATTCCAAACCAATCAAACATAAATTAGCTAGTAAGAGTCACCGATTTTTTATCCTGAAATTCTTATGACACAAAGTCCCGGGATGTAGCTAGTTGTATTATTAATGCAAAAGTTTGGATGTGATTGAGAATGTTTTTTATTCGGTCACGCAAAATCTATTAGACGCACAGATCTAAAAACATTACAATGAAGGTTCATATATCTGTGATTGATTACACGCTGTAATGTTTTTATATCTGTGATTACACCACATGTTTTTATATCTGTAGATTACTTTTATTCTTTTAAATTCTGACGGACGAATAAGCTGTGTTTAGCTCAATGATTAATCTCTATCTGAAAATCGCATAGTGTAAATAAAGCTTTTTTTCAATCTGTCAACATATTGTCAAGTGTCAACTCCCGACTTAGGTAGTTCTTTTAGTTCACTCAATCATACGCTGACATGACGTGTGTTCTGTTCTCGGATTTCCATAGAGTTTATAAACTATTTGTGTTCCTATCATGGAATAAGTATTTCGTCGGTGTACCTACTAATTCCATTCCACTTTCTAAATCCATGGCTCCTATTCAATACAACTCGCTCGCAATGTGATCTTTTTCGACATATCCCATAAACTACATATGTATTAGTAAAATACTCCTCTTGTTACGTCGGGGGTTAACAAAATCACAATATAAAAAAACATTATCTGTGAACACATGTATTAGTTGATCTTCTAGAGGTTTGTTTTATGTCGTAGTCTAATGTCTACATTACAATTCAGTTTCTTCAAATAAAAAAAACTAAAACTTACAAAAATCCATAACGTGTGAATCGGAAGAAAATTTAAGAGAAAAATAAAAATACGAATATGTACAAAATATGTTATTTATCTTCTACCTTATCATATACCAAATTCAGGGTTTGATCGATTATAGACCAACTGACTAGGTTATATAACTAACTGACTGCATCACTAGTTAAGACGCCTGGCAAAACGTTCACCACCAAACTATTAAAATTCGTGCGCCAAATGTCACATTTTTGCAGTCTAGTAAACCGCGGTCTAGTAGTAGTAGATCCATTATCTAAGGTTTTGTTCATTATTTATTTTGTCGTTCATTCAGTCACTTCATTTCGATTTTTACTTGAACTCGAAAGTCTCTTTTGTGTTGTTTGATAAATTTTACTCTATTCCTAATTTTGACAAAAACATTGTATATACTTATTTGAATAGGCATCTTTTAAATATTATGCCTCCCGTAAAGGATGAGTCCATAAGAGAAGCAAATTGTTTGGAAATCATCAACATTTCCGAAAAGAGTCCCGGAAAAAATAGCGCTTTGGTAGACGTGAGAGCGTGTAATAAACCTGCTACAAAGGTAAGAATTTGCAAGAAGTATGATTTATTTTGATAAGCAGTTCAATCTAATCTGAGGAGTTTCAAAAAGTAAATATTAGTAATCTATATCTAGATTATTTCGTGTGCACTGTATGCGGTTTCACAAAGCGGTAGCGGTGTTAACGTGTTCATTTTTATAGCTTTTGCATTTATTTTCGTATCAATAAATATTATATGTTATTCCATTTGTGTTGCCTTACACATGTAAAACCATCTACATTACATTATATTTCATCAAGTAAACATAAGTCAACACTGCATGTTATTTTTACTTCAAAGTAGGATACATAATTCGGCTTACATTTTAACTGTGGATGTGTGAACTCATTCATGTACTATTTTCGGAAATCTTGCTATCCATCTTCGTATTTTTCATTGCTGAAGGTTGTGGTTATTCTAATGGCATAGAATATCTATACTTTATCAACTTTGGCATTGCTAGTGAAGGAGATTGCATTTCAAATCTAGCTATTAAAATTTTACTTATGCAAGAACAGACCTAATAAATGTATCTTTTAAGTCTTGATATGTGTCCAAGTGGCAGTAATTATCTACTGGTGCTAATTGTCCTTATAAATTCTGTTACTGTATGCTTTTCATGTTATTAAATTTATTTTAATCAATGATAAATATGTGTTACTAATATGTGATTATCATGTAATAGTGAGTAACATATTGTAATACATATAGATATAATAATATTTGCTTCCGTGGGAATTTTGGAATTAAAAGAACCATATGTGCCGTCTGCCAAATTTCATAACAATCCATCCAGTAGATTTTGAATGAAAGAGTCATAAACATACGTACACACATTGAAGACTATAGGCACAGAGGGAGACCGTGAAAAATATGGTGGGATCATATTCTTTTATTAGAGTGGGGTGACAGACTTCTTTTTACAAAGGTTTATGGGAAAAGGAATATGAGGTGTTTGTCCAGCAGTGGGAAATGTTGATAAGCTAATAAATAAAATATATGCTTCAAATGAAGTAGTGTGGTTTTTACTTTTTCAAGCACATCAGCTGACAATCATCAATCTAAATGCAGCTTTTTATGTTATTTTTCATCAGAAACTAGGCATGGTCTATTAAAGTTACCAAAAGCATCCCATTAGAATGAACAAAGGAAAAATATAGGTAACTATTTTGTACATTTACAAAAAACATACAAAAATTATTATTATCATTAAAACCATTTTGGTAAGAATAAAATCTGTCTTTTATTCTTACCAAAATGGTTTTCATTACAGCGGGTTGTTTTATCCACTCAACATTTACCACTGAAATCCTATGTAAAATGTATTTAAAGGACATATATGTGTATATTAATTTCCTATAACTGGTTATGTACTTAAGTCATAATAGTAAATTAGCTTAGTGCACTATGATTAGGATTAGAGCTATTATTTTATCATAAATGATAAAATAAAATGGTTATCCAATTTAGCAATTATCTTACATATTTTAAGTAGCTTTTACCTTTTAACACATAACATTTACATTTTAAATATTGAACGTGATCACCGATGCACAGAGTTAGCTTTAATTAATACATAGTATCATTTTCCTAAGTGTTGTTTCTGCTATCTTAAATTTAAATAATTGGCTAGGTATGACTCACTAAATACCTAATAATCAACTATGAATATTAAATATAAAATAGGTTGTAAGAGATTTATTCCACAAAGGAATCTTCACACATGTTTCCAGGATATTATAGAATCCTTATAAAAATTACATTTAATTTAATTAAATGTAATTTTATTACACGCACATGCACTTTTAAAATTAGAATTCAGTTTAATTTACAGCAAAGTTTGTATTTGATTTTGTTATGAAAACTAGATGAAATTATGGTCAAAAATGAATAAACCATTTGTTTCTTCACTTGATGTTGTATAATTTGCGAGGAACATAATAATTGTTTGCATTTTAAAATCGCGATCCATGACATAAGTGCTACTTACTATCTTGGGTTGTAAAGCGGTAGTGGAGTTACGAGTACATACGTATTTTTTATTTGAAACGCTTTGCTGACCATCATGTAATGCTATCTTGGACGTGGAAGAGCGAAAGTGTTACAATATGGTTAATTTTAAATGTTTTTAGAATTGTTGTAATTTTACTTTGGTCCTCATTGTCTTAAAGATTTCTGTTTATCATTGATGGCATTATTTCCGCTAGATTAGGCACTTTCAGTAGGTACATGATTACAGAAACTAAACACGAGAAATGTTAGGAGGCTATCAAAACACTAACGAAAAAATCTAAATTGTTGCGGCACTGTATACCTACTTACTTGTGGTCTTATGTCTAAAACAAATTATTGTATCGACATCAGAATAGGCAATGCATTTGAATTTCTCTCAGCCTGCGGCGGCAACGACTTTATAACAAGTATCTTTTCACTTTTTTTTCGCTCGCGACTCAGACACGCGTCTCCACGTTGTCTCTACCGCTCTGTGATAGTCACTATATTATAATTAAAATTAAAAAAAATCTCCAATACAGTTTACATTCGTTTGTATCCTTACGCACATGTTTGTTTTTTTTCTGTTATGTTTAATGCATCCATTATGTTTATTTGCCACTTTCAGTGTTAAGTTACAGTGCGTCATGTGGTGGGCAGCTGATTCTTGTGTTATTTGTGTACATGATTATTTGTAAAATGCACAAAATTGTATAGTTTCGGAGTTCGCCTGTACCTACGTAAATTAGTGCATGCCTTCCATATTGCACCCGAATAGCGGCGAAATGACTAATACACAGGTACTTTTTTAGTATTTTTTATTTGCACATTTTTAGTTTTAGTTATTTTATAGCTTGTTATTTTTATTATTAGTTTTCGATTTGGTTAGGACTAAAAAATCTTGTATTATTTTTTATAAATAACTACATATTTAAACTGAATATGAGGCGTATTCATCTATTAGGTACTATTTCGAAATATATGTACTATTTGGCACATCACGTCCCGGATAGACGCAATTTTCATCGTATTTTAGAACATGAAAAGAAAATCCGCATATTCCTCAAACTTATTTGTTAATTCGCCCATTCCGTAGACTTTTGAGTTTCTGCGGACATTGACTATTGATTTGCTAGTTCCTCGACTAAAGTGCGATATAAAATCGATTACAACTCCACAATTAAATTCTATCAAGCGCAATTTGTCTAAATGTAGCCCAAGTATGAGATGTAATTTGAATTCATTGCGTAAGTATGATAATTGGTTCTAATTCCCGTGGCATAGTGGAGCGTAAACATTTTTATCAGGCCATGAAGTCACGTCCATTTCTCTTATGGGTCGTTGTTAATTAACTTTTTAATTAATCCACCCATAGGTCAAATCTATTTGGTGTAACTAAAATGAAAGTATTAGAAAGCACAGTGGGGTAGAAAAGCGGATATTATATGTATTAGGTATCCTTAAAAATGTTTGCCATGATCAAAAAATCAACAACACTTTGTATTTTAGAATGTGCTGTTGTTTTGTGATTTAGTAGCTCTCATTGATATATCTTCTTATGTTCTGTCAGATTTCGCGAAAAAAATTCTCGGTTCTTTTTTAGTCTTCTATTCTTCTAACAAATATTTTATAATTTTTTAATGTTTTCTAATTGATTAACAGAACTAGCGATTTCGTTCTATTATTATGTCTCTCAATGAAATCTGGTGTCAGATTTCGCGTGAAAGATTTCATTCTTTTAAAATAATTCGGTTTTTCTTCAGTAATTTAAAAAATGATTAGTCATGACGGCATTGCTATCTCGCGTGTTGAGGTGTGAACATATAAAGTAATTAGACTATAAACAATTCACAAAAAACTTGTACAGTTTTAAATCTTGGTGCTATTAGTTTAATTACTTTTTTATTGAGTACATAGTAAATGTCCTTTATTACAATTCCACCAATTAATCGTACCGGTCCTACGAGTCATATAAATCATTATGATAGATGTGTGTGACACTTTAATAGGTAGCATGTATCTTCCTTGCAATCTCATTGGCACATGACGTCATTTTGATTGAATTGATATAAAGTTTGGCATCAATAAAATCGATTGCTATCTTGCTTGTTGGAAGTTATGTAGCTAACAGTATTGAGTTTGTTACGGTACATCCATTTATTACTTTGATATTATATTGTAACGCACCACCGCCCATTTCTCTTGAAATATACCTACTCGAATTTGTTTATGTTTAGTTTTTAGTTTCCTAAAACCCTTTTATAATAGTATAGATACAGTATAGTAGTTAGATACAGTATTAGATGGTTAACTATTAAAATTTAACCTATTTTATCGCTAATTATTACATTAATTGCTTTTATACCTATCCAACTATTAAAACATAGGTAAACATATTGAATCATAAACAAAAATTGTTCGACCACGCGAAGGAAGCGGGCATCATTTAGTTAAAACATGAATAAGAAACATATTTGTTAAAATGTTTTTTTTTAAGTCAACATACTGAATATAACTAACAGTATTTTAGACATTCACCAAATTCGTTCTTAGTGTTTTTCAAATGACTTATTCATGAAAACATCATTACCGAACCATGAATTTTCAGGTGTGGTTCCGCGGTGTGAGGAGTTCCAAATTCCGCCATGTTTACGGGGTGTCATTCAAACGGGAGCGGTGCTATGACAACATAAAGATTACGAGGAATGCTCACGACTCCAACTTCTGTGCTGTCAACCCTAAGTTTGTGGCCATTGTGACAGAGGTCGCCGGAGGTGGCGCCTTCTTGGTCCTGCCTTTGGATCATGTGAGTATTTTCTCAGGAATTCGTCGTAGCTTATGGACGCATGCAACACCAGGATTGTGACACGCGCGTTGACGACCCTGAATGAACATTTTCACGCCCTATTTGTACCTCACAAATTAAAAATAATTTACTTTATAAATTAATAATATTCATGATGATGTAGAAACATCATTTTCAGTCTTCGGTGATCCACAACTGGGTCCATACCTTGCTAGTGCGCAAACCTTTTGTGCTGCAGGCCTGTTATAGTGACAAACTATTGTAGTCCTAGAAATAATAGGAAAATAAATATTGCCCCAGGAATAAAGACATCGGAATTTCAAGTTTCCAAGTTTTAGCAGTTAACTTATTCGCATAAGCATACGAGTAAGGCGTAGATAAGTATCTACGCCAAACATACTCCTGCAACAAATTTTGCCGTATTCAATGGGTTTTTTGTTAAAAACAATTCAAAACTATGGACTTTAATCCTAGTTTCTTAAACTTTTAACTTACTAATGAGGTATTATGGGTGCAAAAGAAATTTCGAACATTTTCTTTTATTGTAAAAAAAAGAAATTTCAACACGTACAGATACCTACACGACACACAACAAACTATTAGTTCCAAAAACATAAAACTGTTTCGAACATAGGTCTGTGCTTCGCAACTTTCGCCATGAACATTACAAATAGTCGGCCTTCCGTTTTTTTGGTCGTTATTTTAATGACAGTGCCAGAAGTGAAACCCACTTTGCTAGTTAAAGAAGAAGAAGAAAAATTGATCTGATTCCTATTATTTTGCTCCTAATGTAAAAGGAACGCGATAGTGAATAAAACCTATAAACATGTTTACAACAATTAGGTACATAACAGAAACTATATAAACAGGTGGACATAAAGTGGGTATTTTATAATTATAACTAGCGGCACGCCTCGGCTTCGCTCGGGTAAAACCATACACCTAAATCTTCACTTTGAATCACTCTTTTTATTAAAAAACCCGTATCAAAATCCGTTGCGTAGTTTTGAAGATTGAAGTATATATATATACATAGGCACAGACAGATAGCGGTAAGCAACTTTGTTTTATGCTATTTAGCGATATTGAGCTATAGCTCAATTGGTTATAACCAATTCAAACAATTTTTACATTGTGAAACTGAATCTTACGAAAAATGTACTCCTTAATACGTGTGATTTCGTTAGCTGATCGGAATATTAAAATGACAAATCTTATTAGAAATATTCTTTAAAACAATCTAAAAAAAAGTAGTACGAGAATATTTTATGATTTGCACTAGCGATATTTTATTAAACAAGTCAAACCACTATTACGATAATGATGTAATTTTCTGAGCATAATTCAAGGTTGCAAGGTGAATGAGCTCATCATAACACAGTTAAT
Source organism: Plodia interpunctella (assembly GCF_027563975.2). Taxonomy (NCBI): domain Eukaryota; kingdom Metazoa; phylum Arthropoda; class Insecta; order Lepidoptera; family Pyralidae; genus Plodia; species Plodia interpunctella. The sequence continues at coordinate 6,669,620 of NC_071300.1, read as the reverse complement.
AGTCAATAGCCATAGATTATAGTGGTCGTGGTGCATGCCATAAACATAACCATCGACAAACATTAAACATATTAAAATAGTAAATCGTAAAGTATTCATTAAAAGAACATAACGTTCTATAATAACATTGATGCGATTCTGATTTCATTTATTAGCCTGTTTACTCTGTCATCTTGTAGTTACATCACTTTTTATGTAGGCAAATAGGCTTTAGAAATAATCTTTGTGCCTTTGTGTGAATTTGAAATCGTTTTGCAATAGTTTTCAAATTAAATGATGATTATATTGAAAATATTGTTTTATTTTTTAATGACAAATTAACTTTTCCTCCTTATTTTATTATTCGATAGAAATTATTGATACACCTACTTACTGATTTTTTAACAAATTTACACTTCACATGGCAATAGTAAATTTATTATTCAAAATTTTATCTCTTGTCCTTTTTCATAAAATAATATATTTAAGTGTTGTCATTAAGCAATATTTATTTGCATCAAAAGGGCTCATTGTTTGTAAATCTTGACCTTCACATACTTGTCACTCATAGTGAATAGCTACTTAAACATAAAGTCAGTTTCACACAAGATCTCGAAGCAGTCAGCGAATTTTAACTTCTTGAAAAAAATATTAGTCCCTCCTTATCTTACGGTAGTTCAAAAGTCCCAAAAAATAATTAAATATCTAGCATATATTGTATTTTAAATAGGATTTTATTAGTTACCTTGAACGTAATTATATGCCACCCGAGTCTATCTCTTTGAATCGGGCCTTATGTTGCATTTTCGTTTGATCGCTAATGAATGCGAATCCAACATCAAAAAATAGTCATAATTGTTAGCAAATTGCGTGAGAAGCGACGCAACGTAACATTGTTATATTTTGAGCTACTAAGTAACGGTTCTTAATGGGCCTAATCGCCTGATCTGAATTGCGAAATGACTGTCTACCCATTGACGTAGAATTAAAAAGAAATTAATTTACTACTTATTTAACTCATGTGAATTGTCATCATGAAAATTTTATGGCTTTATCATCATTTTATAGCTCCGTCTGCGGTAGGCTATGTTTGATCTCTAATTTCATCATAATCGGTCCTGTTTTAGCCGTGAAAATGTGACAAGAGATACAGACAGGCCATATGGTATTAGCATGGATTAGATTGAAACGTAGTTTAACCACACATGATATCTTTTATTCCGAAATCTCTACAAGAGCGCAACTCCCGGGGCGCGTCATCTGCACTTTTAATTATTCAGGATGTACAGCTACGTCCAAGAATTACGAGACATTGCAGTTTCGTCTCAGCTTTCTCATTTGTGTCCGTGGTCCTGCGGCAGAATGTATGTACACGATCCAGAATAGAATATAGATTGGTTACCAAGTTGTGACAGAATGTACTTTAACTCGTAAGTGCCCGGAAAGTGTGGGTGGACGGCGAGTAGGAATTCAACGTATGTTTTATGAATTTATATTTGACTGTTGTCTTTGTTTTAAAATTGGTCGAAATAAACAATTATAAAGTCGACACTTTAAATGCCATTAATTTGGAATTGTTTGCACTTCAAAATGTGGGACTATTTGTGGTTATGTCAAATCAAAAAATTGGACTTCAAGTTTCGCGACTGTTGCTCTGTCTAGCACGTAAGAGATGTATGTATGTCAGTTCCCAGACTACTATTAGCCTTTAGAAACGAATGCTAATGGTTTGCTATATTGTCCCAACAAGACTTTTTCATTATTTATTTTTGTTTCAGACTGGACGGCTAGACTTCAACGCAAGCCGTGTGACTGGCCACAAAGGCCCGGTCCTCGATATCAAGTGGAATCCGTTCAACGATAACATCATCGCATCATGTTCCGATGACTGCACGGTAATTTAGTTTTGTGCCAATTTTTTCATTGCGTTCTTTTTTCAAATCCCAGCAATTTGCTAGTGGAAATCACCTATTAGCTTGGGATGTTCCGTTTCATCAATCTGACTGTTTTTATTCATATGAAAGTGTAGATTTAAACGTTAAGTATATGTATGTAGACTTATTTCCTGGGTATCGATTCTGCTAGTCATATCTTCTTTCAATGATGTTTTGATAAATATTTAGTAACAGAGGGACAATTGACAGATGGAGATATATCATTATCAACACGCTACGTTTTCCTAGGAATATGTATAGGCTTAATTTGGTACCAAAATACCCCGACTGATACAAAATAACCTGACTTCGTTTGACATAATATTTATGCAATGACTCAGTTAATGCATAAAGAGGTGACCGATACCACTATCTATTTATTAATTGTTTTGCATATCGTTATCGTGTCTACGTTTCCATTGTTTACTGGTTTGAAGTGCAGTCAAGCTTTTGTCAGGATCCATAGCAGTTGTCAATTGACGCACATCAATAGAATAATGATTTACTAGACATCATTGACATAATGATCTAAATTCTCTAGCCTCGATTCAATAGGACCATTGTCGATGACGATGATTTTTAAGCGTATTAAGTCAACTTTTGTCGTGAATGAAAAAAGTCGAAGCATTAAATTAGAAATTAGACCTTCACAAGCACTTTTCGCGTCATATTTTCAAATATATAATATTTCTGAAAGATAGAAATAGAGGACACAATACGGCGGGACTGCATCCAAAATTTCTTTGAAATATTTTTTATCTGTCTAATCGAACTACCATTATGCCTAGACTTTTGTCAAAATAGCGCATCATTTCGTTCATTTGGTTTTTAAGCTTGATGTTTTTTTTTTTCACGTTAAAGGAGTCAAATGAGAATTTTATTATTACTTATTTCCTGAAGTTCATTACGCCATGTTAGATAATTGTCAAGCTCGTTGGCCTAATTCTTGGATCGTTAAAACGAAGCGCCGTTATTCAATCTTGGTTTACGACCACCTAGGGGACCTAGTTAGAATAACTGTTGTGACTTCATCATCACTCGCTCGCCAAGCTTGGAATGTTGCGAGCCGAATTATGTTTTCGTTCGGCTAAACAACATAATGTAAAATGAGATGTTTTTAACAACCATAGCGAGCGACAGCGATCAGCGTGGACACGTACTTGTTAAATTCTGTCTAAATATCCATTCCGAAAAGAAGAATAATTTCTATTGAGACAATCACTTTGCCTTTTTTAATATTTGTAATGTTAAATACGTCAGTAAAATATTATAATTGTACTAATTTGAACACATCAGAGGTAAAACATTAGAAATTGTTTATATTTTCTATATATTTATTGTTTTAATCCGAACTTTGTTGTTTCTGTTTGAAAGTTTAGATGTTTTTGTTATTCATTCAAAATTGACTGAATTGATTTGAAACACAAATATGATATGACTTGGAATAGCTCGCGGTTTACTTTTTTGGCCCAAATTTTTGGAGAGCAGCTAGAAATATATCGCTCATGAAATGAAATTGGACATATTACAGGTGAAACTATGGCATATACCGGACGGTGGACTCTCCATGCACCTGACCGATTGGTTGGTGGAACTCCACGGTCACAAGCGAAGAGTGGCGTATATTGAATGGCATCCCACTGCCGAAAACATACTGCTCAGTGCCGGCTTCGATTACCTGGTGAGTGATAACGTGACTTATTATCACAGGGATAAGGCTCAGTTTTATGCAGTACTTTTCTTTCGCAAAATGCATCGTATCACATTATTGTCACTTTCGCTAAACTACATTTTCGCAAAATGTTATTTTTTTAAGTGACATGAGAAACGATCAAAATTTTCACTATGACATTTTGCATTAAGACCGTTCAGAATTATTCTAAATTATCTTTTTTATTTGACCTTTTATTATGGTCTATTACATCATTCGTATTAGTATCCTTTTGACTACTGACTGATCAAAAAAGTGAAAGTTAAAAATGTATTGTATGGGTTTAATGATGCTTGGCTCAAATCATCTGTAATATGATTATTTAGTGATAATATTGGATTACTTGCACGTTTGTAATTACGCAATGGCGGCAGCGGAAGATTAAATTTTAGCATCGTGTGAAAGGAAGCCTTCGATCGACTAGTCAACACCGTGTTGGATAACAATGATGAGTTTAACTTGTTATTAATTTTTTGTCCATCATTTCCACAATAAACTCAGTTTTTCTACTGAATCTAAAGTCAAAGATTGTTTTGTGGGCAAAATAAAGTTTGTTATGTTAATGTTGGGTATGTTACAGCTAAAAAGTTAAAGTTTTAAAGTGGCCATTCTAGCACACTTACCGAAATGACACATGAATGACAAACCTAGCAGTGTCTACCCTAGGTTTGTCATTCAGTCATCCTGAATATGATATATGCTGTAGACTGCTGAGTGTAGTAGACTACACTCAGCAATCATATTCAGGATGCTATGAAATATTTTTTAAATATAATTTCAGTTATACAAATCCTTTATTACATCGCCCTACAACAATCGACCTATTTCCCTGTTCTCATACAGTTTCGATCAAACGGTTATAAGCACACACGCGGCACGCGAAACGCAACGCAAAATGGTTTCGTTTGTATTTGACAGACGCGTTGCGTGCGCCTACATAATTGAGAACGATGCAATGTTAATTTTAATGGAGTTCATACCGTGACGATGCCCGCTTTATAATGCTAAATTATTTTCATAATTGTTATAAAAAAATAAAATGCCTGTATGTGATGACGTATTTGTACATGCTGGACTGGAAGCGAAGAAATGTAAAAGTCAATCAAAGTAACTACTACAATAGTTGATTAGGAATTGTTCTCAATACCGATGGGCTAGGAATCTGTTACTGTTTTTTAATTTCAATTCTATTAATCTGACCTTTTTCTGTTTTCTGTTTGGATGTTTATGTATATATGTAGGTATTTGTTATGAAATATAGTATCGTTGAGTTAGTATCCTATAACACAAGTCTCAAACTTACTTTGGCACTAGCTCAATCTGTGTGATTTGTCCTAATATATTTATTTAATTACACATAAAATATGGCTTTTGAGTTTCCTGACTCCTGGATTTGTTTACCCCGTAAGATAATAAGACAACTGTATCGTATACGCATGTAATTTTTGGAGACCGATGTCTTGATTTCGTGTATAAAACATTTTTATTTATCCATAACTAAAACTAGTTGATAATATTTTTCAGATTTTCGTATGGGACGTCGGCAAAGGCGAAGCGGTCAAGGTGATTGACTGTCACAGTGACGTCATATACTGCATGTCCTTCAACCGGGATGGCTCACTCTTGGCCACCACTTGCAAAGACAAAAAGCTCAGAGTCATCGAGCCGAGGAGGGGGATCGTACTCTCTGTAAGTGGAACTTTGTTATAAGTTATTGGTTAAAAAAAAAGAAAAAAAATAAGTTGTCATAATATTATATTTGCCGGCCCTATGTAAAACATCGAAATTATTGAAAATGCCATGCAAAGTGTCGGTCTGATACGAGGGCTGCTATTTATGTATCCGGAACTGGCCAATAATTCTAGAATATTTAAAAAGTAATTACAACATTTGAAAATAGAACTCTTCGGCTAGAGAATAAATATTTTTCATGTCCCTGTCATTTGTTTTTTTCAATTGGCGCCAATTTTGAAAATAGATTGTCTTCATTGCCATGGATTTAACTCGTGAACATTTTCGCGCGATGATTTATTATGATTTTCAGCGTGGATTAACTCAAAAACAGTGCATCGAACAACTGATTTTAACTTTTGGAGATGAAGCACCATCGAAAACCACTGTGTATTATTGGTTTAAGGAATTTCAACGTGGACGGTCTATGCTCACGGATGAAATTAAGGAGGGTCGTCCTAAATCGGTAGTGGTACAACAAAATATTGATGCTGTGCGACAATTAGTAATGCAAGATCGTCATGTTACATACCGCGAGATAGAGGCGTCTCTGGGCATTAGTATGACGAGTATACACGCGATATTACACGAACATTTAATTGTTAAAAAAATTTGTTCGCGTTAGATTCCGCACAACTTGAGCGTAGATCAAAAACAGGCTCGTGTCGACTGGTGTAAGAAAATGATAAAAAAATACAACCGTGGCACGTCAAAAGCTGTTTATAATATCTACACAGGTGACGAAACCTGGATCTATGCTTATGACCCTGAAACTAAACAGCAGTCAACGGTGTGGGTCTTTCAAGATGAACCGAATCCAACAAAAGTTGTTCGTGCGAGAAGCACTTTAAAGCAAATGGTCGCTTGTTTTTTTGGTATCAACGGACATGTAGCTACAGTGCCACTAGAGAATAGTAGGACGGTTAATTCTGAATGGTACACCACCATTTGTTTGCCAGAAGTCTTTGAAAAAATACGAAAGAACAACCCACAACGCAGAATCATACTTCATCACGACAATGCTAGCTGCCACAAGTCGGCTGAAACAAATAATTTTTTGGAGGGTCAAAAGATTGAATTGACGGGTCATCCGCCGTACAGCCCCGACCTGGCACCCAATGATTTTTATTTATTTCCAAACATTAAAAATAAATTACGTGGTCAACGTTTTTCGAGCCGCGAAGAGGCCGTTGATGCGTTCAAAACACACGTTTTGGACATACCTCAATCAGAATGGAAAAAGTGCTTTGAAAATTGGTTTCATCGTATGCAGAAGTGCATAGATCATCGCGGAGAATACTTCGAGAAACAATAAAACCATATGTAATAATATATGTTTGTTTAATTTTGTTATTCCGGATACATAAATAGCAGCCTATGTAGCATTAGATGTTTTGCCAATTTGACGCTTTAAATTTTAATTATTTTCACAGAACAATTACATTATTATTTCAAATTTTTACACACACTATTCTCAGAATTTGTGATCATAATCAGCCATTTTATAGCCACTGCTGGGTCACTGGCCTTCCCTATGGATGAATAAGGGTGGGTGAACCACGCGGGCACTTGCGAATTGGCGACTTCAGTACGTGATATATATATTTTATTAATGTTTTTTTTTTCTTATTTCCAGGAAGGCCCCTGTCACTTGGGCACCAAAGCGTCCAAATGCACATTCCTCGGCAGCCAGGGGAAAGTGTTGACTACTGGCTTCTCGAGATACAGCGACCGACAATACGCGGTGTGGGACCAACACGACTTGTCTAAGCCGCTCGTGTGTGAAACCATCGATAGTTCCTCCGGAGTCGTGTTCCCGTATTATGACTATGACACTAACATGGTATGTACGCTGGCGAAGCAATGTAAACCACGTCACCATATCTGGAAAACATATAGAAGAGCCATCTTGTGCACTTCTTTTAACCTAAACCTTGCTCCCGTAAAACCGTCCAGTAGTTTTTGAGTTTATATCTCACTAGCTTTTGTCCGCGGTTTCAAGAGAGGTAACAAACAAACTTACTTTCGTATTTATGATATAGGACTTCTTTTTATAATGTGTCCTTATACTGTGTTATGAATGGCCCTTGTGTTGCAGGTATACCTTGCAGGCAAGGGTGACGGCAATATCCGCTACTACGAGGTGGTGGACGAGCCTCCGTACGTGCATTTCCTCAACCAGTTCCTGTCCGGAAACCCACAGGTCGGTCACGAGTTTTTCCATATATTTCCTCCTCTTTTATACTGCGAATCACTGAAGTTTGTGCGAAGGCTGGGAAATTTATTTCCCCACTGGTGTGAAGGTGGGTAAATAAAAATATCTTTATTTATTTTTCAGTCAGATATGATAAAAATAGTCCATATCCACATTATTTTATCATTTATCTTAAATTATTAATTTTATTTATGTGGAGGTCAGCCTTCCTGCTGATCTCTGCTCTCGTCTATAAGCTGCAAGACTTTGTTTGAGCTCCCTCTCATCCTCCGCATAACACGTTGAACGAGTCCTGAAAAATTTATCAATAATGCATGCATTGATCAACAAATTTTTAACAATGTTGACGGTAACACGTGAAATTTGAACGGAAATGAAAAGTTGAATTGTGGGTTCAATTCTTATCAAAATTATTTAATATGTGTGACACGTGATTTTTTCATGTCATTATTCAAAAATATTTTAAAAGTATGCGTATAACATAATTATTTAAATATTTCAGAGAGGTCTCGGGTTCATGCCGAAGCGTGGAGTGAACACCAGCATCTGCGAAGTGTTCCGCTTCTACAAGCTGCACACCTCGCGAGGTCTCTGCGAACCCATCTCTATGATCGTGCCCAGGAAATCCGACTGCTTCCAGGTGACACATTCTTTTTAGGGTTAATACTAGTTTATACAATTTCGAACGCAACCAAGGAAAATGCAGAGATGAGAGTAGATTGTCTAATATCATAAATCGATCCTTTTAAATCGAGGGCGTCCATCCTCGATTATGATTTACGCTTTGTATGAAATGTCGATTGAGGTATGCATTTTTCATTTCAATTACGAGGAAATTAACAATAATGCTATAAAAGCATTCTAATATTCGAATAATCCAACAAGAGAGTAATATTCTATTTAAGAGTAAGTCCTATTTAAGAATTGTTTGTATTTAATAATGTGATTATATTAAATACTTTTAAGTACAATAACTACAAATATTATTACAAAAGTGAGCGCATATCGATCTCTGTTAAATTGTAAGTGGAAATGAGACACATACAATTCAAAATATCGAAAATGCGCCTGCGGTATTGTCTCGAAATGGAACGAATTTGAAAATCCTGAACCACCGTTCGGTAGTAAAGTTTTAAATGTTTTTTTTTCGAAAATCTTTGAGTGTGAGTCGTATTAGTTGTGTGTTAAGAGTAATGTGTAATGTTGCGTGCGTCAGGAGGACCTGTACCCGGACACAGCGGCGCCCGCGGCCGCGCTGGCCGCGCGCGCCTGGCTCGCCGGCGCCAGCGCCGCGCCGCTGCTCATCAGCTTGAGGACTGGTACTGTGTGCATCACCACACCACCACACCACCACACCACACCACCACACCACACCACACCACCACACCACCACACCACCACACCACACCACCACACCACCACACCACCACACCACACCACACCACCACACCACCACACCACCACACCACACCACACCACCACACCACCACACCACACCACCACACCACCACACCACACCACACCACCACACCACCACACCACCACACCACACCACACCACCACACCACACCACCACACCACCACACCACCACACCACACCACCACACCACCACACCACACCACCACACCACACCACACCACCACACCACCACACCACCACACCACACCACACCACCACACCACCACACCACACCACCACACCACCACACCACCACACCACCACACCACACCACACCACCACACCACCACACCACCACACCACACCACACCACCACACCACACCACCACACCACCACACCACCACACCACCACACCACACCACCACACCACACCACACCACCACACCACCACACCACCACACCACCACACCACACCACACCACACCACCACACCACCACACCACCACACCACCACACCACACCACACCACCACACCACACCACCACACCACCACACCACACCACACCACCACACCACCACACCACCACACCACCACACCACACCACACCACACCACCACACCACACCACACCACCACACCACCACACCACCACACCACACCACACCACACCACCACACCACACCACCACACCACCACACCACCACACCACACCACCACACCACACCACCACACCACCACACCACCACACCACCACACCACCACACCACACCACACCACCACACCACCACACCACACCACCACACCACCACACCACCACACCACCACACCACACCACACCACCACACCACACCACCACACCACCACACCACAACACACCACCACACCACACCACCACACCACCACACCACCACACCACCACACCACACCACCACACCACACCACCACACCACACCACCACACCACACCACCACACCACACCACACCACCACACCACCACACCACACCACACCACCACACACCACCACACCACACCACCACACCACCACACCACACCACACCACACCACCACACCACCACACCACACCACCACACCACACCACCACACCACCACACCACCACACCACACCACCACACCACACCACCACACCACACCACCACACCACACCACCACACCACACCACCACACCACCACACCACACCACCACACCACCACACCACACCACACCACCACATCGACCTACACGTGCATAGCGACACATCAAACTCAAATGAAGAATATTTTTATTTATTTTCTATGGAAGGCCAACAGCCATACTTACGTTGTAGATACAAAATTAGATTCAATTCACCCATTTATAAGTGATTTGATAGCGACTATATATTATCACGAAACGGTTCGGTATACATTGCTGGTTTTTCATTGCGGTGAATAGAAGCTCTCATACAAACTACGCGACGTTTATTCATTCGCATCATTATGTCTCGAGTTCGACGATAGCGTATTACGAATCACGTAATGGATATTAGAAGGAATCTTAAAAACAGAGTGAGAGGACAAATTTGTTTTACACTATGGTGATAATGGATCGAATAAAACTTCAGGTGTGACGATATCGACGCACAAGCCGCGCACGAGCAACGCGGAGACGCCAGCGCTGCAGCCGCAGGACGCCAACAACCGCAAGAAGTTCGCCTTCCTCTCGCGCGAGACCACGCCCGACTACCGCCCGCTGGCCACGTGGCACCACGACAACCACGACAACGACAACACCGCGGTGGCGGTCACGGTGAGCGCTATCCCAACTCATATTATAAATGAGAAAGTAAGTTTGTTTGTCACCTCAAAATTCAAGAAATGCAAAATTTCAAAAAATTCAAATTTTCAAGAAGATTGGGTAGATACAGCGCTATCTATCAATCTTATTGAAATTTTGCATACATAACTATCATACCGAAAAATTAAAGACTATTCATCCATAAATCCATAATAAATGTTATTAATAACTAGTCTTTGCCCGCGTTAACTTCCCACGGCAATAGTTATTTTTCCTGGATGATGGTATATATCCTTATCCATACTTCGAACAACATGTTATAGGTGGCGCTATATGCACATTTTATAACTTTGCAATAAAAACACTAAAATGGCGCTGTATTTTAATGCGCTATGGATACTTTCGTAGCTCTATTCTATCCTTGACATGTAACTCTGATTTAAGATTACACTATTAAACCTGTATTGTTAAAAATAATTATTATACAATTGCAAAATTTATCTTCACATAATGAAACTAAAGCAATAATTAACAAATTACCACAATTACAGATCCCAATAACAGAGAAATCTCAGAAGACGAACGCGAATCAAAACACGAAATTCCATCAGCTGCAGAAAATGTTCGGAAAACAGAGCGGCGACGCGGAGCCCGTGCCTCTCTACAAGCAGATCAATCAAGGGGATGTTTTCAGCACTGAACATGAGGTAAATGTGGCCTCAATTCAGTTAAATTTTAAAAATATTATTAGGTATTTATTTGGCAAATGGGTAACCGTTTTATTTTATTCCTCACTCTTTCATCTAAGCATTCCTCGTTACTTCGTCAGACCAGGGTCTGCTTTCTTATTTTTTTATTTCTCCACGTCATGCGTTTAAAATAGCAAAGTCCAAGCATTTGTTCAGACTTCCGCAGGTACTTTTTCATAATGATTCCACTGGAATAGCACTATCTATTGTAGTGTAAACTGTAAAAAATTTTTTTGTAAGAAACAATAATGGTAAGCCGATCTGGCATGATAGGGACCAACACTGTTCAAATGAGTTTCTTTCGGCATTTCTTCTCAGCAGTGGTCGTTCCGAAATGCCAGTAGTTTCTAGCTTGTGAGAAATAACTATAAATTTAAAGATTGACGAGAAAAAGTGCCTGTGAAGGTCTAATTTCTGAATAAATGATTTGAATTTGAATTTGAATTTTGTACAAAAATCCCTCTGATAGGTTTTATTTAGCGATAGGACTTTTTGAAATTTGCGAGGATATCACTTCAAAAACCTAAAAAACTACTGACAAATTCTTCTCTTCAATTCTGGGCCTATAAAGTAATATTAATTATGTAACTTTAGACAGTTCAAAATATTTTGTAAGACGTTACAAGTTTGTCGTCCAATTTTATTTCTACATCGTATAACAATTGCAGCTGCGGCTAGCGTTCAACCGGCAAGGGGAAGAGCTGCGCGTCGTGAAGCGGCAGCTGAGCAACAGCCAGCAGCGCGTGCGAGAGCTGGAGCAGCTTGTGGCGGCGCTGCAGGCGCGACAGTGAGACCTGCGACACTCACTGCAAGGCGAACAAACACCAGGACAAACTATCGCAGACCAGCAGGCCTAAACTTTACATCTTCTAGGATTATTTTACATATTCCACACTATCGCAGACCAGCGGGCCTACCATCAACTTTTATGGAACGATTAAAATGCGGCGCAATTGAATTAAGGAAACTGAAATCGCATTGGTATTAAAAATTGATTTGAAAATCAATTTAGGTACTAATGAATAGATGAGGGTAAGGGTTCGCCCATATTGACGGACTTGGCATATATTGCTGGTTTTTTATTGCGGTAAGCACTCATACTAGCTACGATGATGAACATTGTTGTTTCCTGATTGATATACGATACGCAGTGTGTTTGCGCGCGAATATTCGCTTTGGCGCTAAAAGGCAGCCTTGCAAGGCTTTGTGACGTCATAACTTTGCTTTTGTGATTCAGTAGATTTAAGATTTTAACATACATCATCTCGAAACTGCATTATAACATAAGTATCTATACACAGTTTTCTGTGTATCACAATCACACAGTTTTTGTTTGGCAGTTAAAGATGTCACGTCATTGCCATTTATTTGAGGAACTACATACATCACAATGACTATTTTTTTTTAATATTAAGTTTCTACAAAGTTGACTGTAATGATTTAATCAGAAATGTAATATGTTGTAATTCCCACCAATACCATATTTTTTTTCAAGAGCAGATATTCTAATATGTGTCATTTATACAATTTCGATGAAATTGTAGCATTTTTGTTACACGCATTAATGTATTTTATTATTATTTTGATCTGATTTCTAATTTATCAGTGGGATTTATAACTGTATTCTTGGCAATAAGGATTCACTTTTCGGCAGCTTCTTTGAATAAAAAATACTAAAAAATTGCTTGATATATGTATATTAAAAAATAATAATTACAGAAAATCATTTAGGTCTTGGCGTTTGAAAGAGAAAATTTTGTTACGGGAAATTCTCATTATATTTTGGATTGTGGAACTTGAATGTAAATCAACTCTATTGATATAGCCATATAGAGGCTATCTTACATACATATGTTTAGCAGTCAGATAATATTTCGGGTGAATGCTCAATTAATACAAAATATAAGCTTTTCATGAAAGAACAGTATTAAATCGAATAATGGGATCAAAATTAGACATTCCGAAAGATGATTTAGGGCATTTAGCGAGTTGCCAAAAATTGGTTTATATATTATATAAAAAATATTTTAAAAGGCTTAGTAGTCGACAGGCCTAGTTATTCTGTGTAGCTATTTTAGAAATTGCTTTCTTGGCAAGCTTGTGATAAACCCATGACATATTTTTTCGGTCACAAATGTTTTCTTACAGATATGTTTTATATCTTATTTTTGAAATCTTGTGCAATCAAAATCAGGGTTTTGATAATCTTTATAGTTTTACGTTGTTCAGTTTGCTGACAGGCACATTATTAATGAAGCACGATTGTGAATTATATTTCCAGTTTTATGAATTTAGTTGACATCTTGTTAGTGATTATAAATAGTCTGATTTACATTATTGTGTAAACTTGTGTTACCTGTTATTATTTTATGAATTGTGTTTGTGTTTACTATTTTTATGACGAGATAAGTCTCAAATGTTTTATATGAAGCATTTACTTTTTTGTATGTTTTAGACGGTCGATGGAAGGAAATTGTACAAAAAAGTTACCTGAACTTTTTGTGTACATAATAGGGCTAAGATTTTCAGTAGCATCTAGTAAAGTTAGATCTCGGGTGCTAGAGCCTTTTCTTGACTAATAAGTATTTAACTTTTAATGGAATGTTTGCGGCGGTTTGGATTGAATCCATGCAGTTGTGCAGTAAATTAAAATCATATGACTAATTTCAGCCTATAAATTATGTCATTTATTCATAAAAATAATCACTATGCTGGAAACGAAAGTGTCGGAAGAATACATTTCAAAATTAGAATTAAAACGTTGCAACCTATCGCTGCGACCGAAAGGGTTTCGTCTCATACATGCATCTCTCTGTCGAAGCGATAGATTGTAACGCAAGATGAATTATTTTCATAAAAAATAATGTGTACATACGGCTGTGGTCATTTGGTCAAGAAGTATGTCGCATATGTAATATTTTTGACATTCCAATATCAAAGCATAATTTTAGTATGTTAAGTGAAAATGAAAGTATTATTGTGCATTAGCTGGATTATAATTATGTGGCTAAGTCGGTGTTAATATTTATTATGTATTTTTATATCATGCTTATGTAGCACAAATTTTCAATAAATGTTTGAACAGTACATAGATTTTAGTTTTTTTTTTACAATCTCCTAGATTTCTCTCTCCTAGATCCTTCTAGCTCTGCCTGCGGCAAAAAGTTTTACAGCCCTTTGGAGGGTGATTGAAAAAAATATCGCCTTAATCAATTTACAAAGTTTCACCCTAATTAATCCGACAGTTTAGCCTGCGTTTCAGGCTTTATAAAAATGGAAATCAAGTACAAAAGTATTAATATTTGAATAGTAAAAAAAAATCTAAGTGTAGAGGTAGGTATAAAAGTTTATTGTAGTTTTAATTTTGCAAGTAATTCTAATCAGTCTACAATCGTAAAAAATTGCAATGTCATTATTGTTTAATTATTACAAATGTCAAAAATTCGAAAAATGTATATGTAGTATATATAGATACTTAAAACTAAAAACCTTACAGGGCTGGACGGACAATTAATCAATCTTTTGTGATAAAAAATACTGTACATAATATACATAAAGCTGCTAAATGCAATTGAAATTGATAAAATTCAAATCTGGCCTCCAGTATTATCAAATTCGAATGTGTCCCAAAGCAGCTAATCCTATCAGGAACAAAGGTACACCCAAAGTGGAAGCTGCATTGCATCCATCAGAGCTACACGTGTAAATGCATGTTCTGTATTCAAGTTTATCACCAACTTGCTGTACATAGTTGCAATAGGTCCCAAGATCTAGGGAGGAGCAGTAGCGAACTGTACTTATTCCACCTGAAATATTAAATCACAATTAAAATTAAGTTTAAAATATCAATCAACAGCCATTTACACATCCTCACTACTGGTGCACAGAACTCCCTAATGGATGGGTAATTTAAAATAATATCAAGTAAAAACTAGGGTATGCTGCTAACCACTAACAGGAGAGGAACAAAGACTTGAGAACAAATTAGACAAAGAAATTTCTTTGTTATAAGTAAATGTCCAATAACAGTATAATGAATTCATATTAATAAAAAAATATTTCTCTTACTATATACTAAAAACATTTCTAAATCTAAGAGAGTAATAGGACTGGTACTATTGAAATTTCATATGTACAGCAACACAGACACTGCATTTAAATAAAAATAAGAATGCATGCAACCTCTTACTCACCCTCGCTCATTTCGTTTCTTGTTTGTATTAGTAAGTGCCTGGTGCAATACTGCAATAATACTCAAACACCCAGTGCCCAATATTAGTGAAACAAATTAGATTTTATTCTAATTGTGACTAATTGAGTATGCTAAAAATACTTTAATGGATTTTTAGCCTACATCCATTTCCCAGTTTCAGATACATTATATTGTGTAACATATTGTAATCAATACTTTATTATTTTTTCTTTATTATTTTAATATTAGGACAAATAAACACTAGTAAATTTATATGTAAAAGTTATATAAATACTTGCTCCTAAAGTAATGGCCTATGAAAACTACTATACATGAGTTAAAGCCCCATAAAATATTTTTAGCATGAATTATGTGCATTGTGATATCACCAAAACCTAAAATTTGTAATTTGAACCTGTTAGTTTAATGCAGTATTGTGCATTATGCACATGTTCACAGGATGTTGGAGTCAGAACACCTCCATCCAGGTTCATTAACCCGTCCCCACACTCCATTGTTGATGATGAATTGCACTGATAGCAATCTATGGCTAAACCTAGATATAATTGTTAGTGTTGGTTATTGTTAATGATGTTAGGCACACAAAGTTAATGACATTCCATATTAAATAGATAGTATTTATGGTATTGGTTTAAAGAGATATAGTTTTGGAATTATAAAAAATAAATAAACTTACATAATACTTATAATAATATATTTAATATACAATATTTATGAAAATAACATTAATTTTATACATTTTTAATCCTATCTATAATCAATATTTTAACCCTACACCCATGGTAAAACTATTTTGTTTCTACCATACTATATTATATTGTTAGTTAATTAAAAGTTATATTAAACTTTTAACAATCTGATTATTTACTAATAATTAGTTCAAAAGCATTAGATCCTAAAAATGTTATATTATAAATGCATCCAGATGCGCATATTATCAAGCCCACAATCACTGCCTAGGCCTACATGTAGCCTCAGAGGTCCCAAATATTTCTCACCTCCATTTCGCCCTACATGTTTTATACAATACTGAGCATCAGGAATATTGGAGCAGTTAACTGGCATCAATTCTGTATTGCTATCCAAGAACTCGTTGCATTCAAAAGGGTTGTCAGAATCGCTCCCGGAACATTGATAACAGTTTATCGAATCAACTATAGAAAAATAATAATATGAAAGACAAATTTATCAAAAAGAATTAATAATTTTAAAGAATTAGTAATTTTAGCTAAATACATATTGGGTTCTCTTACCAAACTTCAATGTGCTTAGAGTAACGATAACGTGTAGTACTAAAATGTAAGAAGACCTCATTATTACTATCACTTTATTTGCTAATAACAGAAAAACAGTTATTCCAATGGAAAATACGCGTATAATAAAAAACAATTACAAAACTGTATGTAACGTAGGTATGTACTAAAACGATCAATATACCTAACGCCCAACCCAACCAAAACTATTTATTTTACCGTATTGACTGTCACTGACAGTGACATAGTGTGTGACACTACATTAGTGATGGCGAATCAGCATAAATTTCTATCGATAAATCGGCAAATAGTGGAAATGTCGGAAAATCTACAAGACTATCGATAGTGCTCAAAACTATCTAACTAAAGCTAAGTGTAGACAGAGAAACCTATAGACCCCGTTACATCTTCCATTTCGCTAATACAAGAATTTCCGTATTAGCAATACACGAGAAGGAATGAGACAGAGCGCTGACATCTTTTGTCTTCATCACGTGCCCAAATGGGCGGGATGTTAAGTTGTATAGAAATCTTCTATCTCATTTGGTTACAATCATCCGTCGTCAGTTTAGTTTTATTGGTCTGGATAGAAATACTGACACTTGTTAATTACTAAATTATGGTAGATAATCCATCATTCCATCAAACCATGGGCCATCGTTATAAGAAAAAATTATTCAGATGTTTTATCTATCTGCGTTGTCTATAACTGTGGTACAATATAATATAGAGTACTCACTACGTAAGGGTGTATTTAATAGAAACTTCAGTCTATGTTGAAAAGGTTTTATTTTCAATCGCCTTTAATTATAATTATTTTGTATAAAAAAATGTTAAGACGATACTTATAATCTGCATTGTAGATTCCAGCAGAATCTAATTTTACATACTATGGACGTCTCTGTATATTGAAGTATAAAGCTTACAATCCCATTATTCAAATACCCTTTAATATTAAGTATACAAAATACATTCCACAAGATTTTTTTATAAACTGTCTGTACCTATCATAATATTTAAATCACAATAATGCATGAGCAGATCCCTAACTCATGTGAACTTAATTTGTACATAATAAATTCTAATTTAAATGCATTAACATAATTAACTCTAGGCACTTATAACTTAACGGCAGTTAAGTTTAATTATATAAGGTATTGTCATTATAAGTCTTAAATCTATTAGAAAATATAAATATATTTTTCCATCACATTTTGGAATGTAAGTATATCAAAACATACTATTATTGATTTAAGTATATAATTCATTTTAGCCGTTTTACAGAATTTATATTTTTACAATATCACTTATTCTATTTATATATTCAATAAAATAAGTAAACTATATACCTACGTAAGAAAATAATATAAGTAGTCTAGAATATCGTTGGCACTTATCAATATGAAGCAGAAATGATAAGACTTTTCAAAATTAATTTACAAATAAGTATGGTGTAGATCCAACACTTTAGAAGGAAAACTGTAAATGCGATTAATTTTTTAGAAAGTATTGTAATAAAGTGATGTAGATTAGATATAAGTAATATTTATTTTAATACGAGACTCCATCTAGGCGGACGTCAGATCAATGGAGCCGACAAAGTATAAGAGCTTGATGCACGCACGTTATATTTTTAGGAAAATATAATAGATGAGTATAGTGATGTAGATTATGAGGATTTAGTTGCTGAGGTGTGGTCTGAGAGGCAAGGAGCCTTCGACCCAGAAGTTAGGTCGCTGCATCATGGTCTGCCAGAGAGTGACTTCTTTGCCTACGCTGTCCATCCAATTGACATTTGCGCCCATATATGTACCTGAAAAGACACAATTAATTTTATTAATTTTTTTTACGAAACTTGAAACTTGACGCGGATATTTCAGAATTTAAACATTTTTAAGGATATGAATTAATTAATTTTTAATACCATATCTTAGTGATGAAGTAACTAGGTATGTAGCGTGTAATGTTCCTGAGATTTTATTTATCGTTCAAGCTTGTAGCGGATATTTCGACTCCATTTGAACGAAGCATTTTACGTGATGAAGTAGGTATCGGATATTTTCCTGTGATTTTATTTATTGACGAAGCTTGTTGTGGACAATTCGGCCGTAAACAGATTTACGAAGCATGTTGCGGATAAGGTAAGGTACGTGAACTGGTCCCAGATACCTGTGCCGAGTGAGAGTCTCACAGCGCCCATGAACTCGTTGGAGGCGAGGCGGTCGCGGTCCCACAGCGTGAGGTCGAGCGCGCGCGCCGCCAGCTGGCTCGGCGTCAGGCCGCGGTACGTGAACGTGTGCTCCCAGCGCGGGCTCAGCGTGCGCCGGCACACGCCCGTCTTCTGCTTCGACAGCCGTCCGCGCTCCGGCAGCAGGTAGCTGCAATCATAATGTCACTTATGAATTATCGATTAGGTTGTATATGATGTTGGGTATCTACTTTACACTCTGTCTAGACTAGAAAGATATTTAAAAGGAAGATGAAAGACACTTTATGATTTAGGTCATATTATAAAAGCATACATTTTATGATTACACGTGAAAAAGTGCCTGTGAAGGCCTAATTTCTGAATAAATGATTTGATTTGATTTGTACTTTGAAAAGTTATTTATATATATAATTAATTTTATGCTATTTTTGGTACCAGTACATATAAATCAAATTGAGTAGGTAATTACTGAATAACGGAAAGTGATAATGACTTGCTTAATTAAAAAAATACACATTATCTATAATGAAATGCATTTCCACGTTGTAACAAAATTAACAACTTTATCACCTGAAGAAAAATGAAGATATACCTAATTGAGTTCAGTTTGCCTGAGAGATTTTTTTATCTACATTTTTATACCCATAAACAAATCATATCTGTTTTTAGGTTGTTATTTGAGTGTGACTGTTGTTTTGTTGTAAGTTTTGTGGATTGTATACTATTATTAAAATGGTTAAACTTCGGGGATGGTCTCAAAATGAGGAGGTCTCAAAAGGAGGACCGATCAACCGCCTTGGTGTTTGAGCTGACGTTGGACCGGGAAATAATCATGATCATCATTTTAACCTCTTTGTGCCCACAGCTGAGCATTAATAAAATGAAGAAGCTTGTTGCGGATACCTATTGTCCAATAATCATTGACGAAGCATGTAGCGGCTTATAGTAGTTATGATTAGTAGTAGAAGTAGTTATGATGTAGGTATTGATTTTTAATTGAATTCAAATAATATACATTTACCGAATAATATAAATAAATTTAATTTACCTTTTGCAAAAAACATCGGCCAATCCGTTCGGTTTGGAAGCGACGAGATTCTTTGCTTCTTTGACGAGCACATGAAGTGTGCCCTTGCCGCGATTGGCGCCGCTCTCGTGCAGTTCGAATTTCAAACCCACGATCAAATCCCCGCGAGAACCCTGTTGCTCATCGAATTGCTCCGTCTGAAAAAAAATTTAAAAAATATATAAGAAACATTCAGTTAGTATTCAGTTAGAAAATTGAATTGTCTTTCCTTTTACTTTTTGTTACTAAATTATATTTAGTTCCGTGATATGGAAAATGAAATGCTCCATTTCCTTACGTCAGATTATTAAGTATCTTTCCCATTGAAGGAAGAAACAAGGAAAATCTTCCTCATTCGCGTATTTGGTAATAATGCAAGAACTCACCCTCTCATGCAACTTATGCCACTGGGGCGCGGGGTCGTCGAACACGACGTCGGCCAGCGGCAGCGTCACCTCGCCGAGGAAGTCGTTCCGGCCGAACATGTCGGCGTGCCACACGCTGAGCCACAGTGTCCGCGCGGACAGCGAGGCCAGCGGCTGAACGAAGCTCAGCGTCTCCTCGAACACGGGGCTGAGCGTGTTCTTCTTCACTTTTGTTTTGCGTTTGCCGGTTTTGGACTTGTCTGGGAGGAGGTACACCTGGAATTTTATAAATGTATGTAAGTAACAAATATACTTCGAGGAAAAAAGAGACGGAGATTGTTTAGTTCAGCTGTTACCCGCAGCTCCGCCCGCGGTTGCTTTTATTTCTTCCGGTAATTAACTACATCCAAATTTAGTCAAAATCGGTCTAATGATTTAGCCTTGAAAGCTGACAGACAGACTATCGCATTAGTATGGATACAACAACACATATATTTGTATGTTTAGTAGTTGTAGAAGGATGACCATGTATCAGAGCCAATATTTCAGACCGCTTGCTAACATATCCATAAATCAATGTGTGACATGTGTACAAAACATTTTTCATTTCTCTTTTTTTGAAGTCAAGTTTGAACAATACCTTGACATAAGGGTCGGAGCGGTTCCTCTTGGTGTCCACTGGGGCCAGGTCCCTGCACCTCTTGACGCCGACCTCCAGGGCCCCAAGCCTGTAGTTGTACAGCAACGATATCTGGACCTCCCCGCGGACCGTCACGTTCCCTCGGATGCCTTCGCCTGCTCCCGAATACACTGACGCCATTGATTCTGAGCGGGCCTGGAAATTATAACCATTTGATAAAAATAATGACTACGACTGCTACTGGCAACACTAAATATGTAATAAATCGATACACCAATAAATATAAATTGTCAGCCGTTCGGAAACCTATCTCATGAATCTAAGTAGTATTGAGTGACATTGAAGTTTAAAATTTACTTTATTGCGGAGATATTAATTCTTCCAATCAACCAAACCATTACTACTTATAAATACGTAGGCAACCTACACCGTATAAGCTATAAATCATTTCACAAATTAGATACAAATTAAAGTTAAAAAACATGTTTTCGTCTATAATTTGAAACATAAACTTTGTGTAATATATATAACATTGCAATATATGAGTCAATGTTTACCTAAGTATCTACTACCAGACAAAACGACACATTAAACATCCACCATCCACATTCGAAGAATGAAGACTGGCTGGATGGTCTTTTGAAAATAATGATCCTTTTTAAAAAACATCATTATAAAAATATAGGTAGGTCTCCTCGCACATAATATAGATAAACATACAAGACCCGGGCCAATCAGAAAAAGATCATTTTCCATCATGACCCGACGGGGATCGAACCCGGGACCTCTCGGTTCAGTGGCAAGAACCTTACCACTACGCCACCGATATACAATGTGGACATAGTAGACTAAAAGGAATTTAGTGTTCGCCGTTTTCGATTTAGTCAAATGTGACTACATTATGCAATAGGAAAAAAAATAACTTACCCGGGTTAACCAAACCTATATTTTCAAACGCTATTGATCGAAATTCGAAAATAGATGTTTGCGGTATGAAATACTTCAATAGATTCGTAAAATCTATTGAAGTATTTCATACTTTATTTTAACTAGCGTTATGCGATACATACTGCATTCATACATACACATTCCAACAGCGACATACTTTATTAATTGCCTTACGCGCGTTATGAAATGATTTGCATACATTTACATTGCAGCTGTTTTCGTAAGTTATGTAAAAGAATTTAACAAGTCAGGCCATGTTATGGTCTAATGGATTTCGTTAATAATAAAGCGGCTCATAATTTTAGATTTGCTTTGTAAATAGAAACTGGCCACGTGGTTTATGTTTTATAGGTTTATAATTTATTATGTTTTTACCCGAGTGAAGCCGGGACGGGCCGATAGTTCAAAATATAATGAACGATGTATTCAAATCAATGGGTGCATTAAAACAATACAAACGCAAATGTTTAGGTAAGTACTTCGTTGGTTAGATATTAAAATACATAACTATAGAGGTAGGTACTTCTTTCAATAACCAATACAATAAATGTCACTCTAATTGACCAGTTTGATTAATTACCTACGTATTATACAAATATTAATATACCTTTACTTTTTTCTTACAAGCAACGTTTGGTTGGATAATAATCTGACTATAATCATAAGTAGACTTAATAATATTATTAGACAACGTCAATTTTAATTACTAGCGGTCCGTCCCGGCTTCGCTCGGGTAAAACCTTAATTATTAGGTATACCTATACAAAAACTTTCCTCTTGAATATCCCTATTTATTAAAAAAAAGCATCAAAATCCATTGCGTAGTTTTAAACATCTATCTAAGCATAGGGACAGACATCGGAAAGCTACTTTGTTTTATACTAAGTAGGTACCTAACCTATGTAGTGATCAAGTTGCCGTAAGAAGGAATACGGAAATCTGTATAAAATGAAACGCACAGTTTATCGCTCAGAACGTGGGTGCTGTTAGTGTGACATTGACAATTTGTACAGTTCTGATAAATTGCTATATCGCTATGTATGTAGTAACTTATATGTTGTAATACACACAGACCACTGGTAGAGGTCTGTGCATTATATAAAACAAACATATTTTTGCCATGACAAACTTTAATTTTTATAAATTGATCCTTGTGTTTCTCATAATCTAGTGATAATTAATATCTAAAACCTTCAGATCGGTTTTATGTGACTGAAGTATCAAACAAATATACTTCAAATCTAGTATATAAGTGTGTACCTACATGTGAAACGGGCCGGTCGACCACATATGGCATTGAGTAATGCGTTATCGTATCTACCCACTAGTACCTACTCTTTATATGGGATTAATGTTACTACATTTGGCACATAAACAACGATTTACCGCATTATTTATACAATGATCGCGACTGGGTGGTATTCTGGCTCAGATCCAGAGAAGTGATATTTATTTTACCTGTGATATCTAGTAAGAATTAAGAAAAAAATTAAATTAGCCAAATTGTGTAATTTGGCTAATTTACGGGGTAAAAAATAAAATGTATAATACCTACTTACTATGTCTAGATAGATATTTATTGATCAATTTTATTTTATTTGTTCTCATTGTAGTAAATCTGAAATACTGTCGTCATTTCCACATTACAAACATAGATACAAGTGCTAAATAAATTAATGTTCTCAAAATAAACATGCAATGTAACTACACGATTAAAAAAAAACGAATGGGAATTTTGTTTGGACATAACATAAAAAGATCACGATTAAGCAATACCTACTTACCGAGTAACAGACACAAATCATTACGGTGGCGGAATAAATTATAATCATTTACATACTTAATATTATAAATGCGTATTATAGATGCATTCACGTTCAAACCGCTGGGCTTATTTCAATGAAATTTTAAAATTAAATATAGGTAGTTAATGACCCAATGTCAAACATAGGTTACCGCAGGGAAACAGCGGGCAATAGCTAGTAATTAATATTAATAAATACATTAAATATCAAATAATGTAGTTAAATATCTCCTCATTTAAGAAATTGTAATTTGCCCCCATATCTACAGCCAATTTGAGGTCTGAAGCATCTGTTGCCTCAGAACGAAGCAAAGAGAGAATAAAAGTTTTTTTGAAGTTGAAAAGCAATTCAAGTGTATAATTATAAAGACAGGCTTACTTTGCAAAACCTCGTTGCTCGCACGCCGTGTCGCAACGCAACACAAGTACCGAAACATAATACAATGGCCGAAGCCGAAGACAATATTGTTATACGCTTGCTTAAATAACGGCTGGCTGGTTTGCATTCATCACTCTGGGGTCAAACGTTCTCATGTTACGTTTGTCAACGGTTTTATACAGCGCATAAACTGATAAAGAAACGTCGTCTCACTCATTCCAAAGCGGTTTCCCGGTTACTTCCTTAACTGCATCGGAGTAACGCGTAATTACCTTTTTTCACTTCGCTCGGTCTTGGTAAAGTAACATCGTACATATCACCGCCTCAAACACATTTCGTTTTGGAGAGTGAAAACCCTATTCAAAATTTTAGTAAGTATAACCATACTCTTTTCCTATCCCTACGGGAAAGAGTATCATACCTTTTTAATCAATATGAATACTGTACAGTCAACAGCACGTGTCACCTTATCACTATGCCGCGGTAATATTGGCGCGTTTGCAGTGGGCGCTTGATATGTTGTTGATTACTCACGAACTGTTTGTAACAGACAATAGAAGTGTGAATTCTGTGATGCCGTGAAATAATTTATATTACCTGTAATCCACTCCTATTGATAGGGAAGCGATCTCTGTCCAACATGTCCCTCTCGTGCGGCAGGGGCGAGTTGGACCTCCGCGGGAGGGTCGCGTGACTCGGCGACAAGCTCTCTGATATGAATGTTTCATCTGGAACAACCAAATTTTACATAAACAACAGTGATATCGTATCAAATATCGCTAGCTAATTATACTGATTAACACCATTTAGTGAAAGTACAAAAGGCTACGTAATTTAATTTTGATGTGGAGCGGTGTTGTCAAAGAAATAGCGTTGGACGTGTTGCGATAGATAAACTGTTACAGTTTGTGCTGAGGCGATTGCAGAATAATTTGGTGGAATAAATTTAAGAAAAGAAGTGCCCTTGAAAATTATCTTAACATATGTATTCGTGCCCAGAACAGTTTGCTCTTATACCCTCGTTCTGCAACTCAATCCATTCATCTGCCTTGACTTTACGACATTTTTTATTTCTTGTGAGTGAATTGTCACACCACTCCAACGCTTTCAAAAATGTATCTCGACACGAAATGATTTCTCGAATGAAGACTTTCTCACCAGACTTAAAGTTAGAATCTACTTCACTTGCACTTGGATCTTTTCTCGACCTGTATTTACTCCCACTCAAACTACTCGTGATTGCACTGTCTCTTTGTTCACTAGACAAAAAAAGTTTAGTAGATGATTTACAGAATTCATCATCAAACACTTTACTGACTTTTAGTATAGGTATCTCTGGTATTGGTGATAAAGGTTTTATTTCAGTAATATGAGTTACTGACGGTGTTGGTTTTGGTTTATTATTCTCTCTATTCAGCGTGTAACTTTTTCGGAGCGGTCCAAATAGTGCAGAATTTGGATCGATAACTGAAGACTCTTCTTCATTCTCATACTTTTTGCAACAGCAACATTTCCTTAAATATCCAAAAAAGTTATGTTCCTTCTCGACTAATCCAGTTCTTGAATTGTTCGTGCTATATACATTGACGGGGTAGTATCTACTTGAGGACTCTCCTGGATGTAATGAGCTTCCGTCTTCTATAGAACAATAGCGAGTATCCGAATTTTGCCGAATCAGCGCCATATTCTGATGCACAACATAAAACACGACCGTACGAATATAATTAATACAATTTTATGGTAATTCCGAACAAAATCCTATTTTTATCGTATCCTGCATTGTGATTTGTCGCTGTTGTTTCCTGTTGTGGTAGGTATTAACGCTACTGTGCCACACATAGCGCTGGCTTGAACGGGTCTAAATGAGGCTGGGTGAACATTGCGCGTCACAGTAATGTCCGTGAAATCGGCACGACCATGTTTCATTACCGATTACTATCTTACTATGTTCAGATTCAGATATAAATATATTATTGTTATTTGAGTTTAAAATCACACAAAATTATAAATTAATTCGTTTTTGCGGTGAATATTCTATCATGATATAAACCGGTTATATAAAAAATGGAAGTAGCTAGGCATTATCAACCTACCATAATTGATTTAGTTTCTGAGAAATGTCGATCATTCTCAAGTCATTATAAAAATCACGAAATAAAAAAACGAATAAAGAATACCTCGAATCACAAATTTTCAGCACGCATGTCAAGTTTCCCTACTTAGATTTCTATGCGTAATGCAACGTATAATAATGCGATATTTTTCGCTGTATGACTAATACCTAATATAAATTATAAAGGTTTAAACTTACCAGGTGACGGTGGTAAACTGCGGTCGAGACATAATGTACTCCACCTCAGATATTTCTTACTAGATTCTGAGTATAGAGACTTTGTTGACGTTGATAGAATACTAGTTTTTGGCACGTTATGTACAGGTAAAGATGTTTTAAAATTTGGGCACTGATTTGGTGTAGTAAGGCTAGTCGGTTTAGAAACATTAGTAACTGCAGGTTTTGGTGCATTCTCAACTTCATTTAAATCTCTAACTGTAGATGACGATCCAGCATACTCAGAATCAGAACCTGTAGAACTGTTATCAGGTATAGTTTCCTCTTTGCTGCGTAGCGAAATTCTTTCTATCCTTCTTTCGTCATTTTTATCTATTACAGCTAAAACACTCGGGACAAGCTCCTCATCAGGCACAAAACGTCTTAGTACTGTTCTTGTTCTACGATAGGTATCAATGTTTCGATTTGAACTTTGTGAATTGAATATTGATTTTCATCTTTGCTTGATAATTTCTCTGGTACATCTTTATTGCTTTTTTCAAATTGTCGAGGCAAAATATGCACTTCGTTATTTTGGTTTCCGCTATCATTGAATTTTATCTGTAGTTGACTTACATTATCCGTGGGTGATGTATTATCCCATTTTCTATTTAGCACTATTTGTGTTTGAGTCATCTTTTCAGGTTTAGAAACTATTATAATTTTATCTATTGGTTTGATCGAATTAGTTTTAATTATCGGTGGATTATTTATGTTCCCGACTTTCGTTGGAATGATCACTATTTCATTTGCAGTTGTTTTTTTTATACGAAAGTTATTTTTAAGATTTTCACAAGCAATGTCTGTCTGCGTTATTTTATCAATTAATTTTACTGAGTTCTGTTTAGAAATATTTATACCTCCGAATTCCGTCAGGTGTAATTAACTTTTTTTTATTAATTGTAGTATTTATTCTGCCAGGATCAACAACGGCTGTGATTTCAGTCAGTTTGGCTGAATCCTTTGTAATTTTTTCTTCTATTTTCTTACCTATAGTATAGTTTTCACAAACTTTTTATTTAAGTGAAATAGCTTTTGGTTTGGATAATTCTAGCAAAGAGTATAATTTTAGTTTTTCTCTGTGCATCTTCCGCACTTTAAACAATGGTACTGGTTCCTCATCTCGATCATCTTTTGATGTGAAACAATTGAAGCACGACACGTCCATTTCATTTTTTGTTTGCTTCCTTTTATCACTGACCATTATTATTGCAACGAATCTCTGTTAGATATCACGATCAACTAAACCCAGTAAACAGTCATTTCTGTTTAAATCACATTTTTAATAGTTAGGGACATAACGTGTTTTAAACGACTTAATATACACGACCTTTAAAAATTCCGACTACTCACAATGTTATGCAATACAAAGAAAAATGATCCGGAATCGTCTGAGAAAGCATATAGATTTTTCTAATTGAAAAAAAATAATAATAAACCGGTCTGTACGAATAACCTGCCTATACAATCGAAAATTCGATTTGCCTCGTTACATTATTAATCAGTTTGTACTAAATTGCATCATATTATTGAAAATGTGTTAAGATTTAAAAAAAAAGATAAACAGCTGTCCAGCCATTTAAATGCACACCAGACTATATAGTTAGGTCAAAAGATCAAATAATCAATTTATACTCAATCTAGGGCTGACAACAGTCTAAAATGGCACAGTATTCATTATTGTTTTAATTTATTTCTGTAGTCCTCTGCATTAACTTATTTTTTGTTGTGATTGCGCATGTAAATTTATGTTAAAGATTATGTACTAGATAGTTCGGTGGTATATTTATCTAACAACTAAATTCAACTAAATATTATGTATTATGTAAACTATATTAGTAGTTATTATTAATTTTAATACAATGCGGTTGTTTGAAAACATTAGTAAAGTTTCATATCTGTAACTTCTAAGTAGTGAAAGGCGGTACAAAATTTCGTTATGAATTAATTACAAATTTTCTGCCTTTTCACATTCAAGTATTTCGTCACAATCGCGTAGCGCCATTTTCACAGGGTGCTATTGCAATGCTCTTATTATACAAAATAGCTGAAGAGTTTGTTTATTCTGTTTATAGTCTATATACCTAGAGGGTTCTTTCCCGGTCGGGTCAATATTGAAAATGATCTTTTTCTGATTGGCCCGGGTCTTGGATGTTTATCTATATATGTATTTGTTATAAAATATAGTATCGTTGAGTTAGTATCCCATAACACAAGTCTCGAACTTACTTTGGGTATTATTTAATCTGTGCTTTGGGCTAGCTCAATCTGTGTGATTTGTCCTATATATTTATTTAATATATTTATTTTATTTATTTATTTATTATATGGGACGGAGGAGTTTATACCTGATCTTGATTCACAAGGCTTTAAAGTGTTGTTTAATTTGTACGGCAGCGCACCTCATAAGTTTGTTTCTCTCAAACAATCACTAACCAACGGCCTTGGCCCCAAACTGCAGCCTCTGGGTAAACTAGCACCGTACAACCACCTCAATAGAAAACAATGTACTTTAATTAACAATGCGTATAACTTACTGCAGTAATTGCTTTTTTACGAAGGCTCAGTTCAGTTGCAATGCAAATGCAATATTATATTACACAGCTTGGCTTGTCATATCGATATGACCTAGATAAAGGACTCAATATTTTAAGTCTAGAAATTGTCACTGTTAAAAAAATAAAACAGTTGAATAAAACAATTTAATACAATCATGTTATTATTGTCAAACTTGACAATTGTAAATTTTGTTTGAGGAACCATAACTAGATGGCGTTACAAGTGCGCTAACGTTATCATATTGGATTTCAGCTAATCTTACAATCTCAATGAATGAAGTACCTACTTCATTCATTCTAGGTACCTACCTAGGAATAGTATTTATAAAACTTCCTAAATGATGTTGGAAAAAAAATCAAATTTGCTTTGATATACAATAATATTTCTGTCAATGAACTTTGAATAAGTATGTACTGTTAGGTGAAGTACTCAAAGTAACGTACGGTAACTCACGAACCATGGACCATGAAGAAAGTAGGAACAAAGAAAATTTTTGTGGTTTTCAACGGTCTGACAATGGAAGCAAAAGAAAATCATTCTAGTCTTTTTAAGTGTTTAAGTGACGAAGATCGATTTTTCTTGCAAAAATTCAGTCAACTACAAATTAGAAAAAAAAAGAACGTTTTGATTGAAAATTAGAGTCGGCAGATGTCAAGGGATATAAATAAGATATGTATGCTGTTATTTATACTTATTATTTGTATAAACCTACAAATGTGAGTATTCAACTCTCAACTATTAAAACCTAACTGTCACACGTACCTGTCTATTGAATCGTTATCGCATCGATCAAATATCCAATATATTTTTTCAGAAAAACGTAGGTAGGTAGGTACTATCAGTAGATTATACCAAAGATAAAAGTTATAACATCGCGACATAAGTAGAAAGTGAGATAATGTTAACATGGCTGAACGTGGTTTTCCCATGGCTGTGTAGAAAGTGGTCGAGTGGTTAACCTTTATGCCATCTTGTGCTTGTGACGCGACGATTGTGGAAACATTTATACTGCAGTTGTAGATTAGATTGGCAGCAAAGGGTCTATATTATTGATACTTGATTAAAGCGTTGCATCTGTGGAACTTCTTGTTAGTGACAAAAAATCTTATTTTTAAGTGATGCCAGAATTAATACGTATACAAGTACTAGCTATCCCTAAATATCTGTACTGCAGTCGCGTCGCGACCTTGATTCGAGAATTCATAATTTCAGAATTAAAACATTTAAGCCTAATTTCGTCAACACAAAAGTTCCCAATATTGATATTCCTAGATTAATTAACGTTAAACGATCAACATGTCAACATGGCAGTAGGATGATATTATCGAAGTTTTGGCAGACTGTTTTGCCCATCTCTGATTGCCAAACATACACACACTGATAGAAAGCGTAGTATGCCCCTTTCGCTTGAATATTTACTAAAACAAGGCCATTGAGAAAATTCTCTTCAAGTCATTTAGCACCTCGAAACACGAAGTTTCGAAACAATGGGACCTGCTGCCCTTTCTAATGCAGTCTGTGTGATTGTGGAAAACAAAAGCTGTCCTGTTAAGATTACGTTATGATTGATGACAATAAAATTATATTTGATGATAAAATCGGATGGTACTTGGCTTTAAATGTAGTAATAACTGCGCGATTTTCACAGAGCCTACTTCCAGAAGGAATTTATTTGTACTAAGTTGATAAAGTTTTCTTCCAACAAAAACTTTTATACCCAAGTAACAAACAAGGTGATTAAAGTTAAAAAGGAGAATGAACCCACGTTGCACCACCTAATTTGATTTACTACGAGATAAGCTGCGTGTGGGTGTCTACTGTAAACATTACACAACTCGCCCGAGATACCCACTGTGTCAACGGGAGAACAATAGGCAGTTTTCTACCATATTCCTTAGCCTACATTATCATGGTCAACATTTATATTTGGGAGTTATTGAAAATTACTGGAAAATTATAGGGTGTTACTTTGCATTCTTGCCATATTCACAGAGGTTGTTATATTACTGATTCTGAACACAAATCAATTAAAAAAACATGATCAAAAGTTAGGTATTTTTTTTAAGAATATTTTATTTAATCGACATTATGTTATGAACAACACTTATTATCGAAACATATGCACATCACTAGTCCGTCGGCAAACTTGAGTACATAAGTCGGCAAAAAAAGCTCCGCCCCTTTTCTTTGTGCGGCGTAAACGCCGACCGACGGCCAGCCATCCCCGCAACCCCGCAACGCACCACCACCCCGCCCCAGTCTATTCGCGACGCCGACGCACGGCGGATGTCAAGATTTCGCTCGCTCCGCTCGCTCTGCCCGGTCCGTGTTGTTTAAGTTGCGTATCACAATCAAATCAAGAAAATGACTGAAGCGTATACCAACCACGAGTTGGTGGAAATGGTGCGCTTGTATGCCATATGTGGTGACAGTTTGCGGCAAGCCGTGAATATGTTTGCGGAAATGTTTCCACATCAAAGGAGGCCGTCCCGCCAGGTTATGCTTGCGGCCACACAGCGATTGAGAGACTTTCGTCAGTTTGACGTCCCAAGACACGCGCAAGCTCGAGGCAGTGTAGGGCTTACTGTAGAGTTGCAGGAATTAATTCTAGACTACTTCGAAGTAGAGCCCCGTGCCAGTACCCGTGAGGCAGGACGACACTTCCATGTGAGCCACGTGACAGTGTGGAGACTATTGAAAAGTGAACAGAAACACCCGTTTCACTTTAGAAAAGTACAAGATCTGCTCCCACAGGATAATAATGCACGAATCACATTTTGTCGCTGGCTGCTAGACAACCGAAACGCCAACATTTTGTGGACAGACGAAAGTTTGTTCACAAGAGTTGGTGTATTCAATATCCATAATGAGCACTGGTGGAGTTATCGGGATGAAAACCCCAGAAAAATAAAAAGACACTCTTTTCAACACCGATTTGGTTTAAATGTCTGGGCTGGCATAATAGACGGACATTTACTCGGACCTTATTTTATTGAGGGCCGTCTTACCGGCTCAACGTACCTGGAGTTGCTGGATCACGTTATAAACGAGATGCTAGATGACGTTCCTCTCGCTTCCCTGCAAAACTTTTATTACCAACAGGATGGTGCTCCTCCACATTTTGCAATCCAAGTGCGTGAATACCTGACCCGCAAGTTCGGTAATAACTGGATCGGGCGTGAAGGTCCAGTAAACTGGCCAGCACGGTCCCCAGACCTAACTCCATTAGATTATTATTTGTGGGGTGATGTTAAACGTTTGGTGTACACTGAAGAAATCAACAGTGTTGAAGTGTTACGCGAACGAATCGTTTCAGCATTCGATAAACTGAAACAGGATTTGTACGTTTTACGAAAACTAAAACGAAATTCTTTACGCCGTGCAAGACTGTGCATTCGTGAAAATGGTGAGCACTTCGAACAATTACTTAGAAAGACTTAGATTTTTTTTACTTAGATTAATTTAGTGTTGTAAATAGACGAATCAATTGTAAATAGGATGATTTCAGCTTTTTAACTACGCCAAAAATACCTAATTTATAAAAACAAAAATAAGTTTTAACTTTTTGATCTCTGAAGAAATGAGGGATAATGTAATAAAAAAATAAAACTAATTAATTAAAAATAGGTATTTCTGTCGGTCCTAAGCCCGTAAAGTAGGAAGGGAAATCTGAAATTATTCATTTACATGCGCTGTTTCGGGTGATTTCGGCCGTGCCAGACGGCCACGCCCACTAGATTTATTCCTATTGCGACTTATGAATGCACTCGAAAAAATTGGTTTATTCCTCAGTGTCCTGTAAATTTAAGTTTATTGATTACTCAGCCTGCGTTATTCTAGGATGTCTCAAATTAAACTAAACTGATTGGTATTGGTTAGTACTATTAGCTGTGTGAATATGGCAAGAATGCAAATTAACACCCTGTATTAATGTATTAGATGTAAATAACAAATTTCATAGATTTATACATACACATCATCAAAATATATCGTCTTAGCCAAAAGTCTACTGCTGGACATAGACTTCCAAAGACTTTCCACGTATTGAAAGCATACAAGTAAATCACAAAAAGTGAAGTCATAAATTAAATTAAATTGAATTGTGATAGGCATTAATCAACAACTAATTGTAACTTTTTGTTCTACATAATCAAATACTATGTAGATGAGTTTCATGGCCCTCAATGATATTATCTAAGTTCGACAGTAAGGTCTACCTAAAAATATTATTATGCGGATATTTTGAAAGTTGTTTTTTGATACATTATTCAAGATAGTTGATACATTAGTCAAGATAAGAGTAGTCAGGTGTACTATTATATATACTCTCAAGAAAGGAAGAGAGAGTAGATGACCATTTTTTTATTTTAATGACTATTCGAAGGCCCTTATATTAAAAGACCAGTGAAAAAATTACTGGGTTAATGACAATACTTTCGAAGATATTTAAAAAATAAAAACACACATTTTTGGAATCGTCCAAGCGCAACATACTAAATGATACTCTAACGTGAAGTCACGATTAAATAGCTTCCAAAAAATATATGTTTATTCGACGTGCTGATGACTGCTGTTTCAAAAATTTTAGTTTTTTACGATGGTTTAGTGTATTTTTAAAATATATAATATATTTTAATGTACTTTCCAACCAACTTCGCATAACAATCTAACAGTATTTTTACAATCGATGAATTATCACAGTGGTCTTAAAATATATTTTCTACCATTTACTGACCTTGTCATAGATAACAAAGGTAGACCCTATAATGAAGATTTTAGAAATTACCAATGAAAATACACTTAAATATAATTTAATAGCCATTTCAACTTGACAAGAAGAGCGTGCGCCAATTTCCATATCGAGTTCGAGATAATTGAATAACGATGCGTTTCGATGACAATGACGACGACATACGCCTTTCCAGGTTTCCAAATTTTATAAGTATTATGGTATTAAATATATCACTGCACAATAGAAGCTTCTAGGAGTCGTGACCGTTTTGGAAGCGAAGGTAACTCGTCTTATTGTTAGAATGAACTCACGTGTTGCGTCATTTAGCGCTGGCCTCGGTGCAGCTTGTTGCGATTTAACAGCATTTTCAAATATATTAATGTTATTCAATTTATTACTCAGAAGTTTATTACGCCCCAAATGAGGTTATTGCCCTGAAGGATTGAGAAATATTCCTTTGTAAGATTAACAGTTTATAAAAGAAATTTAAGTAAACAGAGTTATATTAAGTACCTACCTATTATCAGCTCATAATTAATTGAACGCTGTTTATATGACGACGTGTTCTAGATATTGTTAAAATTTTAAATGATAATTCATTTCAAATATATTAAAGTTATTCAATTTATTACTTAAAAGTTTATTACGCCCCAAATTAGGTTATTGCCCTGAAGGATTGAGAAATATCCCTTTGTAAGATTAACAGTTTATAAAAGAAATTTGAGTAAACAGAGTTATATTAGGTACCTATTATCAGCTCATCAATTATATGAAATAACGAAATAAGTAACAAAAATACTTTTTCTGAAAGAAGAAAAAGTATTTTTGTTACGTACACATAACAGTTGAAATTGGACAGGTGCATAAAAACAGAAAGGTGGGTGTAAAACACCTTGTGATATTTAATTGCAGTCTTCTCAAGAACTACATAAAACGAATTTGAGTGAGATGAAAAACTACTTACAAATTCTCACACAATAACTCACCAATCAAAATGCATTAACAGCCTCCGCTGTTTACAATATTTTGGGATTCTACGATCCAACTCATTTTAAAAATACAAAACATAACGTTTTTTAAATTAAATTTATTGATAGCCAGAATCACGTAGTAACTCAAAATCTTGGGAACAACTAGTGATTAAGCAAATGCGCAACAACCAGATTACATCTTAAGTATGTTAAACGTTCGGCGTTGTTTATAAGCATCCATCGGAAAATCTATTGCAAGACAATGCCGTAGAAATATTGCACGGTTTGTAATCACTCCTGTGTAATTTACTAACAATTATCTGAAAACAGTATTTCCTCGTGATGCGGAGGGTGAGCATCACAAAATGATTGATGTAGATAGGACTTTATGTTCCGTCTTTTAAAATACCTTTTAAAAAAACTTGCGGATTATAAAGTCCTGTCTACAGTACTCCTGCAACTAGAATAAATAATAATAAATATAAAATCTACCTAGGTTTTATATTTATTCTAATTGCAGGCGTACGTAAGAACAGTTTTCATTCGATCTTTGTCTCGTCAATAGGCTTCATAACTGTCCATTACTGGCTGAAATGACGATATCAATGGTAATATATCTCAAGTTGAGACGTCCAATCCGAATGCAGTTACATCACCTTAATTCAAATCTCGTGTCGCGCTCACGACTGCTTCAGGAATGCGTATTTGCAATTTAAACAGAAGACCTTTGTGTCTTGCCATTTCGGTTTTGTAAACCATGACTGATGCCACTATTTATTATGATAAAGCTTTGATAAAGTAAACTATACCTCTAGACACAGCAAAACCATAGCCACATGAGATAGATGATTAAATACGCCGACTAGACAAATCGAGATTTGCCTAGAATTTGCCGGCTTAGAAGAGCACTTCTAAGCCGGCACACGATTAGAGACAAAATATATTTGCGCTCTATGCCCTCGGCATTTACGATTCTCTGATAGAAATAAAAGATATCTCGATATCTGCATAAAGTTTCTTCTGTTTACGCCTTGATCAATCAACGTTATGTGACGCTCGTATTGTATTGTGACGCAGTTTGTCGCAGATTCGTAACTAGTACGCATCATTCGATGTGACCATATTTTTATGCATGTGCATTGCCTATTGTGTGAGTTTGTACGTCATGTTTGACACTGCCATGAAAAATCAAATCAAAACTAAAATCTACGTGTCAGTGCTAAAACATAGGTATTTTTGTTTTTAATAATTCGTAATTTCGTTCGTCATTCGTATTCGTTCTTTTTTATGCCATCACAAAATAAGTAACAAAATATTTTCAACCCTAAACTCTCTTGTAGCTATAGAAACATTTTTTTATAATAATGTTATTTTTCAAAAGTAGTAACTAAAAATATTGAATAAAACACAAAAGACGGCGTGAAAGCAATTGCATATAGGTTCGATAAAGTTACTGAGTCACATGGTATCGAGTATCGATAAAAAACTCGGCCATGAACAATGGCTTCCGAGAGTAATTTCTCTTCAGCACGAGCTCGATGTGTTACAGTTACACTATTACTGCGCAGTGGACCAACTTTGTTGTTAGAAATCGACAGATTGGATTGCGAATACTTTTTTAAACATTAGTCCAATTTGCTTAAAACAATTTTCTTAAAAAAGCCTGCACCAAATTCATTCACTTATTTCTGTCTTAAGCCTTTTCTTCCCAGTTATCAAAATCTCTCATATCATAAAACTATCTGCCGTTTTCTTTCTTTCCCGGTATGTGGTGCTAGTCGCAGTACAAAGAGCACTGGCCTTCCATTTGAATAATCAAGGAGGATGGGGCCATGATCAACCAGACGGGTAGATGCGGATTGATAGGTTTTACTTATTGCAAATACGACCAAGATCACCAGTTTAACGGGCCATCCTAAGGACGGTGGAGTTCAAGATATTATATTAGTGCAATAAGTTGCATAACAGCGACTATCGCCAGATAAGCGGATGTACCGATGCGCCACCGAGCTTGATTTTCTGTTATCGAAGATATACATACATGTCATGATATCGAATACTGGGTTCAATTAAACCCACGCAAAAATAAGACGAGCTATAAATATAAAGACAACTGCTTGAAAAAAAAAATGGAAATATTTGAATCGTATGTTAGATCATTGCCTGCAATGTTTATTCGGATTGCAGCAACGGAGGCACAGACGTGATAAACAGTTGTATCAATATTGTTTTGTTTCGTAAAGTGCTCCAGAAATTGCGAAACACGTTCGAGAAAATATTTTTCCGAAAAAATATTTAATCTCAACATAGAAATTTTGGGTCAAATGGAAATCGGGAAGCGATTCAAGGAAAAGTTTAATTTACACAATTGATTTCACTACATATTTACACTACAAAGGACAAGATTAGTATAAGGTAATAGAAGCGTGAAAAATAAGTAATATACTTTAAAAGATCAAGTATAGTACATTATTCATAGCCATTAAACAGGATAGAAAAATTAAATTATTTAGGCCTTCGTTCTGATTTCAACTCACAGTTTCAACTTGTAAAAAATGGACAGAAAACATAAGCCACGTCTGTCATTACGGTTTTTGTAACACAAAATAATAAGGTTAAAGAAAGATATGCATTTTCCTATTTCTCAGGTGTTTAAAGATCGATATTTACAATAGTCGAGGATAGTAGCTAGATAAAACTATTCTCGACTATATGACTAGTGTAAAAAATTAAACCTGTAATGCACTTGTGTATATCAGCATTATATTTTTCATTCAAGCGATTTCCCGGTATTTTCCTGTAGCAGTAGATCGTCGGAGCCCAGGGTCAGGTTTCCAACTTTTCTTCTTCATTTAGCACGGTTAGTTTACATAATGTAAACACACAGAGAATTATTCCCCATTCATAGTTTGATAAAATACAAATTCTGGAACCTTTAACATTTTGTGGTGGTCATGAAGCGAAACGGTTGTGAAACACGGTCCAAGCCAAGATACGCCAACCGCACACCTACATTCAAAGCAGCGCAACGGCCCAGACGCACAAATAGATTTGTGTTGCAATCGTTATTGTTGACGTCGATAAAAAAATTGAACTGATAATAATTTACTAAGAACTAAGTAATACGAAGTGTAAACAACTTTTAATATATAAAAGTTTTAATATGATTATTTTAAAACTGACTAAAATTATATTAAACCCACCCTAAGACTATTAAATAAATTTATTTAATTTGCGCAAAGTACACACACAAAAATGCAAAGTACAACATTTTGTCTACATTTTGTAAAAGTCAGCGGCGCGCCGGTTAAAATCAACGTTAAATTTGACGGCGCAACTCACCCTTAAAAAACGCACAGTTCATTTTCAAAAATGGACTGGACGCGCCTACAATATTTAAAGGCCATTAAAATCTATATTTGGATCGTCCTCTATATATATGTATAGTTTTGTATATTAATCTGATTTGCAATTTAGGTAGCTCAAGATTGAATGAAGTCCAATAGAAGGCCAGTTTATCAATCTTTCGCGACTTTTAATGCGATAGCATTAAAAGTCGCGAAAGAATGATAAACTTTGATAATTTTAAATGTGTACTTAAATCATGCTACCAACCAATAACATTTTATTGTATGATCCTATGATTGCTCATTTTTATAACTAAGTACCTATCTCTGTTTGATATTATGGTTAACTGGTAGAGAATGCCAGTTGGCATATTAAGTCCACCTTTTGTTCGTTTGGGGCGTTTTGAAAGAGGTATATTATAGAAAATTTTACGCTCCAAACTTACTTCAGTGGAAGTATTGTCTAATCTATACTTCAGGTGTAGTACAGATTTTTTTAGCCATTTAGTGCATTGGAAATCAATGTTGTTACGTCCGTATCAAGACGGAAGCTGGCAACTGGTTTCGAAGTGAAGGCGTTATTACGTGTCACTGGCTTATCAATATTAGCAGCTAACTTACTATATATGTTTGTTACGAAACTTGCGACGGTTTGCGATGTTGAAAAGGAAGGTTTAATTTATATATTCATTATTATATTATTATAATGACCTCTTCCAGCTGTCTTTTTCTATTTGATCAATTAGAAAAAGATAGCGGCCCAATGGTGGGCCACCTTTTAGGTATCAGTCAAGGGTAAAATAAAGTAAATATACCGGAACATATTTGTAATTTTACGCCTATAAATCTAATCAAATAGAAATACAATATGGTCATGTCCTATAGAATCCATAATGTAAATCCATCTACTCGACTTTTTGATAAAGCTGCAAAAATTCAGGGTGGTTTCATAGCCCGTAAGCACCTGGATGACAATTTCATAGCAGAGTTCGTTCACTTTTCACTTTCAGTTCTAATTTTCGGAAAATTCTCCAAATTTATTAAATACTTAATACTCAATCAACTCACAGTGAAAACTAATGTAGTATATACCGTAAACGTTAAAATATCTCCTAATAATTTTATTTTCTTTTTAAATTAGGTACTTATTTGAAAGTAGATAAAAAAATTGCAATCACTGAACTGTTCTACAGATATCGTAATATTTATGAACGAACATTCACTAAAATACCAGCGAAAGTCGAAAAAATGGCTTCCTTTACACATCATAACGACGACATCACAACGAAAGTAGATCAGTTTTGCATACACTAAGCACGAAACAAGCTGAAAACACTTAATTTTTAGAAAGGTTTCGTTTTACTTTATTAGAATTCATTAATTTCGAATAACTTCTGTGTAGGTAAATACCATTTTTAACAACCATTAGGTTATCATTCATAAAAAAAATTGTCGAACAAATGTGTTCTAATGAAAGTTATATATCGTGTCGTGGAAGCAATGAGAATTTATGATTTTTCGATCTGATGAAACATAAGGGTGGGTTGCGTCGTCAAATTTGACGATGCAACTCACCCTTATAGATAAACCAAATTGAATATACATATTATGCTAGGATTTGGGTAGATTTATGGGCACAATTTTCCTGGCCAAAAGTAGATTTTACCACATTAAAAATATTTCCACAGACTTTTATCGTACTGAAACATCAAGTAAATAAGAACAACGAAAAATATAACCATCACACAGTTAATATATAACCTAAATTTTGAACTTGGTGTAAATGGTGACGTTACGTGCCTATAGACAACGAAACCATTTGTGTAAGTACACAAAAGTAACTAACTGTAGTGTCCTTAAGAAAGTAGAACACGCAGTTTGTAGGCTAAACAGTATGATCTCAAGGAATTGTAAATAGCTATAGAAAAGCGATTGGACGTGGTCTTGGCTTGCGTACTTAAAACGTGCTTAGTTAAATATGTTTGTAGATTTCGATCTAAATCGATTATTTTGATCTAGATTAGATAAATTGCATTTGCATTTCCAAATTGGATACGTTATGTAAAA
Source organism: Plodia interpunctella (assembly GCF_027563975.2). NCBI lineage: Eukaryota > Metazoa > Arthropoda > Insecta > Lepidoptera > Pyralidae > Plodia > Plodia interpunctella. The sequence goes on along the minus strand of NC_071300.1, from coordinate 6,629,244 downwards.
ACCTCTTCAAAATTCTAGATTAGCTTTTTTTATTCATTATTGCTTTATGCAGAATAGTCATTACTTCCTGAAAATGGCCGAAGCGATTTGTTTTTAAAGAGCTAAATCAAAATCTTGCTAGCTAAATCTAGATATTTCATTTTAACCAAGAATATTTTCAGTGAAAGTGTAACTTCTAACTATTCCAGTACGAAACAATCCAACGGCTGCATTGTAATATGCAATTATGTTAAACGTTAATTAAAATTATGAGATCTTCTGGGTGAACAGACGCATTAATATTCAAAATAGAAATCGCAATGAAGTGAATTAATGTTCTTTTAATGTCTTTATTTTTATTTCACAATCTTAGGTTGAGTCGTATTCGATCCTACAGTATACGAATATTTATGACAATTAAACAATTTCTAGCGACAGGTTGAATATCTTATGGCGATAGGTTGAAAAACACTTATATTGCATAAAATTACGACGTTTTAATGATTATACGTGACTACCGCTACAGCTAACTAAATTGCATTAGCATCTTGTGAGTAATTGCTTTTATTCGTTTACGCTGTTGCAAGTTATCGCATGATAGGTATTATCACGATTTCTGAAATTGCCAGAATCATTTTATCGAAGTTTACATTGGTAGGTTTCCATGATAGGTAGGTACTTACTTATTCATGAGGCTCATGTTAGTTTTGTATTTTTGGTAAACCTACCAATCGTAGATGTTCCTATAAATGTCATAGTGACCACTACAATATTATTATTTACTAGTTTCATTTACGGTATTACTACACTCGTGAATCATGAAACGTCTTGTAAGCTTATTATCTGTTCGTCAGTCCATTTTCATTTTGTTTACAAATTATCACAATACATTTCTACTAACCTTCTTTAAAGGTGTTTAAGGTTTAAGCAAAAAAAACATGATATGCTTGCGCGAATCCTGGTTTGATTGTATCACTTTTGATTGAATGAAATCTAAACACCCATAGTGATACTTAATATTCACTCGTCTCCGTGTAGACAAATTATTGCTAGATTACTATTCGCACGACATTTTCACAGAAAAATGAAATTGTTCACAAACAGTAGTCTTTATATCCCTTACCTTGAAGACTTGGAGCTGAAGCAGGTGCAGCAGGTGGCGGCAGATGCAAGGTGGGCGGTGGTCGTCGCCTCCTGGGCGCGTGGAGCCCAGGGGCCGAGGCTGCCCTGGTAGCGGTGCGGAACCCAGGGGCCCGGTACCGGGCGGACTTGACGGGCCCGGCCGGGACAGTGTTGGTTCCTGTGATGGACGGTAAGCGAGGAAGCGACCCAGCGCGCTGCTCTTCCTCTGACTGTGTGCAAACACAAAAATAATACTTATTAAAAGTACATACCTAGATGTCAAGAAGGTATACTGAATATTGTGATTCCCATACCATGAAGGGATCTCTTCCAGGCAGTGATAGTATTTAGTCAATATAAGAGTAGAATTAATGTTACAATATTATTATGCTTTGAATCTTTACAATAGACTTTAGTTGTCCTGGCGCGGATAATAAGTCTCGACAGCGGATAGGCAACAACAACATTCCAAAAGGTGGTTGGTTGAGGCTGTTAGAGACGAAAAAGATTCACGGATGAGATATACGATAGATGAATATTTATATGTCCACTTTCCTCGTATCATGTTGCATTGAAAATCGTAGATGGGTATATTCTATTGATTCGATACCCTGGCTTACAGGTGATAATTGATTTTTCCATATGACTATGAAAACAATTACATAATCTCTTTCAATGGATATTACGAGGAAACATCATTCATATTTTTACAGAAATAGAAGCTAGATTAAAAGAAACAAGAATAAAAAGGAAATAATTGCAGGTAATCGTGAATGATGTGAGCACCGGATGCGAAAATGTTGGCTATAATCTGGACATAATCATCTAGGAAATAAGTCAAGGGAATGTGGCGGTAATTTTTTATTGCAATAAAGCAGAAAATTATGTGAAAGAATCTTGTTCTTGCTGCAACCGTTATGGTAAAACTCTCAATTCTACGGTTTAACTATTGAAACAATTTAATTTTTAGTTGGCGATAGTGCTGATCGACATTTAGCCGTTCTATTGCAGAGAAATGATTGCGCAACTGCCGAATTTGTAATAACATAGTCATTTATGTATTTGCTATTTGCTAACTAAAACTACTTTTAGACGAACCACACCTAACCTCAGCCGAATCAACAAAACTTGTTTTTATAAGATGACTTCAACTTACAGAATATTATTATTAGATTCGATTGATGCATTGAATACCTGACGATAAGATTATGTATGTTTCGTGACGATGCGACTGGCATTGACAAAATGTACTTACATCCTTAGAATATTATATCGTATATGATGTGATTGAGATTGAACACACGATTGTAAACATTTGAAATACTCGATTTCTTTGATAAATTAGTGTCTTTGTACAAATTATACTTTAAAACATTCTTACCTCTGCATCTGGCGCAGAAGCTCGACGCCTTCCTCGCCATAAACGATCTTCACTGCCGCCTATCGCTCCACAACTTCTTGAGTGAGATCTTTGAGCTGCCAACTCAGCGCCCGCTGGTGATCTTCTTGCCTCACTTCCAGGACCACCCAATGTACCACGAGAATCCGTTGCCAGCAATGCCGACTCAAAACTACCGCGCCATGAAAATCGTTCACAGTCACTAGCCACACTTCCTCTGCTCACCGCCGCTTCGAGTATATCATGAGAACGACTCCGAGCTAAGGCTCCTGGCTCAGACGCACTATCATCATCAGTACTAGGTGACGCTCCAGCAGACACATCATGCATTAACGCCACTAATCTTCCTCCTATATGACGCATAACTTTTCCAAATAAAGGAGGGGATCCTTCCCCGGCTCTTCCCAATGTTGCAGCCAATCTTTGATATGCGCCAGCCGCGTCACGCTCTAATGAGCCTGCTTCGCTATTACCACGGTCGAATTCATCTATAATTTCCCGACAGCTGTCTGATATTTGTTTCCTTAGAGCTGAACGGTTAGCTGTGCCTTCTAAATCGGACCCCGCGTAGTCAGATGAATCGTACGAATCACTCCATGTATCTTCACTAGATAAATACTCCACAATTTCCCGAACTTCCTCATCTCTTATACCAGGAACTGTTTTCATAAGTCTCGTTAATTCACTTTCAAAGTAAAGCAATTGTGGAGGTTTAGGCGGTCGTGAACTTTCTGAATTTGATGATGCTGATGCAGGTGTTGATGTTCTTACATTAGCCGAGTTTATCATTTGCTTAAAAAATTGTCTCATTTTATTCATCATAAGATTAGTTTCCTCATCAGATGACCAATTGTTAAAGCTATCTTTACGAGTTAATGAACTTGGCGGGGGACGGGTTGACGGTGGGCCCTCTAAGCGTTCCTCAATATCCGGTCTTATCTCTTCTATAATTTCTTCTAATTCTATTTTAGGTTCGTGAGATCTACCAAATTCTGAACTCGAATCGCCGTTTCTTAATAAATCGTCACAGCTGCCAACAAAACCACTGTCTCTACTAGCTTGTTTTTTCGATTCAGATAGTTCAGATCCAAGCGGTGGGAATTCAGGCCGAGGAGAAGACCTGCCATCTTCACCTTCAGACACAGATCTGGTGTCATCTCGTGTTTCATCAGCAAACTCTGCTGATTGTCTCCGTTCATCGGCAGGTGAACCGCGCGTTTTTTTACTCTGCTTCTTTCTTTTTGATTCGCCTTGCACGTCAAGCCGCTCAGATGAATCGTGCCTATCTTCAGTTTCTGTGCTTGAACCGTCGGATACTTCTTGAGTTTCTTGTGACGGTTCTTCTCCCGTTAATAAATTATCCAATGATGATGAATGTGATCTAGGAGTACCTCTTGCCCGGACTAACCGTTTTCTTCTTTGTGGACTTTGTCTGCCTTCACTGTCACTTCCCACACTCCCAGATCCATCTGAATCATGCCTTTCTTGATTGAAACCCATAAATCCAGATAGGAAATATTTTTCCAAACGTGAAGACGCTAGTTCATCATTATCACTACTGTTTCTTTTCGGTTGTTCGCTATCAACCATAGATTCACCACCCTCACTGCACACACTAGACGTTTCTGACACTGGCTCTTCATCATCGCGCACATTTCTTCCGTCTCCTAAATCAAAGAAAAAGTATTTATCTAGCTCCGTAGCGGATACAGGTCGTGGTTTTTTAGTTGTATGTTCCGTTTCGCTTTCTTCGCAACTTTCTTCGACTATCGTGTGTAAAGTGAAGTCTATGGAACGCCTACAGTAGGCGAAATCGTCTCCCCGGGCGGGCAATGTCGCTTCATCCCCTGAGTCTGAGTCCGTCGCGGTGGTGGCCTCGTCATCGTCATGGCTGACGTCCTCGACCCACGAATCGTCGTCTGCAAGCCCCTCCTCGAGGCACACGACCGCTGAGAGAGTGTCGGCATTGCTAACGACAGTCACTCCGCCCGAAGGCTGTGGTACTTCGTCGTCGGAAGCCAAACTTTGTTCGTTTTCGTCTTGTGTATCGGAAATCGGTTCGTTTTGTGAGTTTGTGTGGTGCACTGTTATGTCCCGCATGAGCCGCGTTGTATCTGACGTGACGACCGAGACGCGATCGTGCGTTATCATAACGCGACTCGTGAAGCGCGCGGAGCCGTCCGTGCGAGCGCTGCGCGAGCGGCAAACTGTTGTCGCGGCAGGTGCGCTGGCGCCCCCCGCCTCCGCACTGCAAACCGGCCGCGTGCCGTGTATTTTCTCCTCTCCTTGTTCCTCGAGTAATTCTTTCTTCAATAGTTCACTCAGTGTACGTTCAATTCCTTTGAATAAGTCTATTTTGTCCACGGTCGGTGAACTTTGGCTGTCCTGATCGGGTTCCGGCGAAGATGATAATTTTGTCAATGGAGAAGCGTGTGGAATTTTGTTAGAAAATAATTCTTCATTGTTATATTTTTCATTAGGCACCTCCACCGAGACTTTTACTTTCATATCACTTTCTGCATTTAAAGTGTTATCTAATGAATCGCAATCGTTGCTGATTGACATACTTTCAGAACTATTTAATCCATTATCTATGTAATTCTTTTTATCTGAATTATCGCTACTTGTGCTACAACTTGCATTAAAACTATTATATTCTTCACAGGTTTCACTTTGTAACATATTTTTATCGCAAAATTTAATAAAATGAGATTTTTCGTCTGACTTATTACTATTATTTTCATTATTATCACTTCCATAAGGTATCATCGGATATTCTTCTGTAAAAGTCAAGGAATCCAAAAGCACTATGTTGTCATTGTCATTATTTTCTTCAAATTCCTGTCTTTGTTCCACATTAATATTAATTTCATTTTGCACGGCAACTTCGACGGCCATTATTTCTAAACTATCAGATTTTTTGTCGAAAGAGTCATCGCAGTCTATGCCGCTACTGTCAGCATTATCTTCTAAATCTGAAGATGAATCAGCAGGATTGACAACAAACACTCGTGAGAACCTGCCTCCTCCTCCGCCGGAGTCGTCGGAGTCTTCATCCGACGTCACAGGTTCCTCAGGCGCGCCACTAGTTAGGTCATAGCTCCTTCGTTCAACGTCAGCTTCAGAATCACTGGATTCTCCAGATTCATTTGATGATGGGAAAGCTTTCTCTGCGTCTAAATGATCCGGCATGACCTCTGCTTGTTCCGATAATACTGATAATGTATCCTCCTCGGCGATCACTTTAATTCCATCCGGCGCTTCGCACTCAACTGGCTGTTCAATAATATTATCATTGTTATCGTTATCGGGCGGTTGCGTCGTTTCGGACTGTATAGCTTTGTCGGTTTTATCGGGAGTCATTTCAGTGTGCGGGAGAGCGGTGGCGGTGGCAGAGGCGGCGGCGGAGACGGCGACGGCAGCGGCCGTGGTGAGCCTAGCGAGCGCCGCGGCATCGAGAGGGGGGAAACCGGGGTAGGTGTGCCAATGCGGGGTAGGTGGGGTTTGAGTGGGGAAGGCGAGGAGAGCTGGCCAGAGCGCGGCGGGGACGGGAACAGGAACAGGGACAGGGACAGCGACGATGCGGGGTTCAGCGCCACAGGAGCAAGTTCTGGGGCAGACTTGTGGCGTGTGTCTCGGAGGTGGTGGGGGTGGGGCCGCGCCGGGCTCGAAGTAATCCCAGTCGCAGTCGTCCGGAGCTGGCGGCGCGGCGGAGGAGGTGGAGGAGGAGTCCTCCGTGTCGTCGCGGCAGGAGGAGTCTGAGCTGAGGAACACGAGTCGGTAGTCCTCGGGACGCATGCGACCGGCCTCCGGTTCGCTCACTTCGCCTGCTTCAGTGCCGCCCCACTCTGGAAACAGGAGAAAGATACTCAATTTTTCGTCAATAGAAATATTTTTAAGATTCTACACAGGTAATGCGATTTACGTTTTATAGGTATTTAGACTGGCTTTTGCTCACGATTCGGGAACTCATATAATATTATCTTATAATATCTAGTAAACGGGCTCAGCATATAATTTCAATAGCCCAGATAAGTACTGCATGGACATAGAGGACCCATAAATAAAACTACAGTTTAAAATATTTATTGTTCCTGTAAAGTTTATTCCCCAAGGAATCATAGCATATCAAATAGCTATCTACGCTATTCTACTTTTGTTATTCATTTTAATATAGTCACAAGAAACATGAGCATTCTATTTCATATCATATAGTATAAATAACAATGTTTATTTAACGAAGTTTAATGGTACTAGTCTAACCTTAGAGTCTAGGCAATGCTAGCGCCTTCGTCTTTCGACGAGCAACACGCTCTTACGTGTATTATGTACACAGTCTGACTAGGTTTACATTTACTTTTATTACTGACTAGATGTTGCCCAGGTCTTCGCTCCCGTGGGAATTTTGAGATAAAATATAGCCTATAGTAATCTTGGAAAATGTACCTTTCTAATGATATAAAAATTTTTGAAATCGGTTCGGTAGTTTCGGAGATTATCCGCCTCAAACATACAAACTCACAAATGCTTATCTCTTTATAATAATAGTATAGATATTATTTGGTAGCTCAAAGAATTATCTAGCATAGTTGTCCCAACATAATTTAAATGAGAATTTATAATTATCAGGTAGATACCTATTCCGTTTTAACTAAGTTTAGATAGGTACCATAACCTTCACAATTCTCAATATTTATTGCAAGCAGTGAAAGTAGGTACTACCTACTTGACATCATTAAAGGTTATTAATGCATTATAATTGCTTAAGCCTGCTTAGACGTTATTAAAAATCTTGTTAATACTATATCTACTTTGCGGCGCAATGCATGGAAAATGCATGTAAATATAATTGAATAGGTAAGTATTAGAAAGTAGTAATGCATATTGGCACTAAGCCTAATACTGGAATTTCTATATGGCTGGTTGGAATCGTGTTAATATGAAGAAAGCACCACGGATGGTTGCCGCCATCCACGAGAGCGACACGAATGTATCCACATCTTCGGACTTTTGTAACAAGTATTGAAAATGATCATATTTCAAGCTATCACAGACTAATTTTCATTTTGTTTCATTGGAATACGTCACGTTGGTGACATTTCTGTTGTTCATTACCGTTATCCCTTAATAAATTTTCACGACACACAGGAGAAGTGTACCTACATTTATCTACTTATGTCTTAACGCGCATTATGCTAAAACTATTGAAAAAATGGATGTTTTTCGGCTTATTGCTGAAAGTTTAAACGCTGCCGATGTCGCGGATAAAAGTTAATACTTACAATTTTGTAATGTCACAAAAACTTCGTTATATTCATTTATTTATAAAATCATAAAAAAAATACATAGAACTTGTAGGCACAGTTACCTTTGTAGGTACAGGTAGGGATTACAATAGGAACTTGTATTCCTGGTACGTAATAATATTGTACAATGTTATCTACGTAGTAACCTGCGTAAAATACCTTATGCACAAATAAGTGAACAGAGAATAAATATACTCGTAATTTAAGGTGCCAACGCTGAATACACAGTCGAATCACGTATATCTTACGTTTCCATCTGCTGCGAAGGAAGTGCCTACCTTTTATGAGGCTCACAACACCATTACAACATGAATTGACCAATTGAAAAGATAAGAACAGTTTTCTTGTAATTCTGTAGTACCAACACAATATTCCATTTATTTATTTATTATAAATCATAAAATGATCTCGAAATTCTATTAAACTCTACTGCATAGGTAATCTACCATTTTAAGGACCTATGCTTTTTGGCATGTATGTTTTTAAGTGTCGATTATGATACCTATATCCTTATCCATACATATTATGTATAAAAATAAGGGACTTTCTTTATAATATGTAAGGATTTTTTCTTCCTGTCGCGTCTGTCTGTCTGTAAGCGACAAACTCAAATACTATCGGACGGATTTCACCAATAGATAGTGTGATTCCTTAGGAAGGTTTTGGTGTATATTTTACTATGGTTTTACCCGAGCGAAGCCGGGATATACAAATAAATGAAACAAAAATGACAGGAAAAACAAAAAAAAAATTGAAGTACATCACGATTATTACAAACAAATTATAGTCTCTGATTAATTACTATTGTTCTTATATGAGTATGCTAATATAAATAGGTACATGGTCTGAATATATCTGTGATTTGAATTGATGAGCATCCATTTATGGTCGTATCTGATTTATCTTCGTCGACAAACGTTTTACAAATAACAAACATATCTAATAGCAAAAAAACTAATAATTTAGAGATCGGCCATCTGCCCATTCTAAAAGCTACATGAATGTTCACCACGCCCGTCCATCTGGAAGTCCTGGCTTCGATTCCCAGCGCGGGCAAGTATTTGTACCTATGACCAAAAATATTTTTCTGTGGTTCTGGGCGTTTCTGTGTTTGTGTCCATCGAATCCGCGACGTAAGTTTAGTAGTGCTTAGTGTGTGCCGTTGTCCATATTTATTTATGAACCTTTTTTTTAATATTGTTGGTAAGTAACTGCATAAAAAAATCCCTATTACATTATTCATGTATCCCATACAGATTCCTATAATGTTCACTTTCACCATAGAGTCTAATAGCTTTCTCTCTTATGCATTAATGATGAGACTTTATTAATGTTAAAATAAGAAGCATTACGAAGCCAATACGCGTTTTCTCATATCGATTTTAAATAACTGTACAAAATTAAGCGAATCGAAATTCATGGAGAAAATTGTCTGGGAAACGTTTGTGGTTGGCAACCAGTTTATTATTTTATATGTCTAATCAGATGTTAACAGAAAACAATAATATTCCTTCTTCTTTTCAAGTGTGTTATTACCTAACATTTGTGTCAGATTCTATTCAAGATTCGCCTAAAGGCATCTGTCTAGTAATGTTGAATAGGTACACACTAGTGTACTCAACATTATTACATTGTAGCTTTTAAATAAATTACTATTTTGATTTGACATTTAAATATCTTAGTAGTTTGTTTTCATCTTTCCTTTTCTTTAATCATGAAATGTGTTTCATTCAAAACGCTTAGTGTAGAAACAGTCATCTGTGAATGAAGTCGGTTCGTCCACCTGTCGAATTCAAGTTAGTACAGGTTGTACAGGAAACCCACTTCCCCTGTGGGACCCCTGGAACAATTGGCGCGCGTCAGCTGTTTCTTTATATTGCCTTCTTTCTTTTCCGGATGTATTTTTTAAAATTGGAAGAATCAGTAGAAACGTTTTTTGTTTTTGTGTGAGGAGGTTATTTAGCTTTCAAATGACGTACGCTTAGTGACTAATATAAAGTTTTTGTTTATGTCTAGTGAGGGTAACAAAATGGCACAAATATGTAAATAGCTATTGGTATTGTAATGTGGACTATAGTAGATAGATTTAGTGTCAGATAGAACGAACTATTAGAGATTAGTTTACTCTCAATAACGAAGGGAAAATGATAGATTACATACATATATTCCAACAATGACAAAGCAGAATATACATGCAGAAACGATTATAGAAATCTAAATTTTGTGCTAGTACTCACACACTTATTATAAGTACAAACTTACACACATACTTACAATTTGGAAATTGATAAAAACTTCATGAAAAATTCTAATAAGACACAGTCCAAAATCATTCGAAATTAGAACTACAAAATTATGAAGAGAACCGTAATCCTTATTAAGTGGAAATTAAAATTGGAATATGGTTTTTCCCCTTGAAACTCAAAATTGGAACACCCAAATAGGTTGCCAGTAACATTAGCGACAAAGGAGTCGCAGTCTGTACGGCCTCGTCGTCCTCCTTGCATCCCACGTCTCTCAACTTAGGTAATGGAGCCTTGAGCGGCGCCAACATGCGCTCTTACTTTCATTGTCTGATCCAATAGTGATCTGATTACAAAGAGCCTGTACTCCATTTAGAGACACTTTATTTAGTTATTCTAAAGAAGACAGATGAATCGACGTACTTTTAAATTTGAAATTGTTACATCAAACCTGATACATCAAACGTTACATTTTAAGTTTAATAGTTATCTATTTTATTATTTTCCCTCAGCGATAAATGAAGGCAGAAGCAACCGGGACTATTAGAAGATTATTACAAGTTTTGTAGGATGCAATAAAATTTATCAAGCAGTACAACAGTCGATTAGCATTACATGAAAATTACACGGTTCCAAAATCGTAAATAAATACATTTTATTGAAATTATCTTTATTATTATTTACTCTAGTTAATATTGTTTTTATATTCTTGATAGATTTGTTTCTGCATTAATATTGTAAATAAGGTTCATAAGAGGTACCAGGGATTTTTTTTTATTTTATCTAAGTAGATAAGTATCATAACCGATGATTGCTACACAAATGGTTACTTACATCAGGTGTAGCCTAAATCTGTAATCTTACATCTAGATTCTATTGCCAAAGAGTACCGCACCGCATCGGACACGCCCTATTGTTTTTAACCACACCATAGACTAATGTAGAGCAGATTTTATCGAATCGGACTTTCTGTTTTGAGTTAGGGCTTAGCACACACTACTATAGATGAGTGATAATTCGATTTTTTAAAATATTTATGTAATGTGATTAAGTTTCGCCACTTGCAGCCTTTTAAACATTCATTCTTTTTTCAAAATTTCCAGGGTAAATACCTCATACTAGAATTATGTAAATAATTCGACTAGAATGAAGTTAAAAAAGAAAAATGTGAATCGATTCATGTTTTATGATTATTTCATTGACGGCACTTGAATTGCGTATAAGTATATAGAAAAAGTAACGGCGTTAAAAAGAAATTGGAAGTAAATTAAGCTTTTTGGCTCTGACACTTATAAAGTAAGGTATTTCTTTGATTTTATTATATTCACATTGACTGTTCCAGATGTATCTGGAACAGTCGATGTTAATAATAGCATTTTTATTACACGCAGGCCATATCTGATACAAACGCTCTGATGGTCACGACGCCAAAATTATACATCAAAACAGAAATTATGAAATGGTAATGTAACTTATATGGTAATGGTAATATACAATTTTTAAGTTTATTAAAAATGGAAAATATATTTGCATTTGTGACATGACCAAGAGTATGTAATCTACGATGTGGTGTGACAATGACGTCGACTACCATGAAAAAGTAGGAAAGCGGAGTCTAGGCTTCGACGCTCAACAGCTGAGAAGAAATCAATACGCTTAAATTAGATCAAACTTTGAAGCATGTATATCTAAACTAGGTGGAGGTGAGATGTTAGGTATTTAATTGTATGATTTTAACAAAATGTTCATGAAGCTATGGTTGCTGATGCTGATCGAGGAGCTGTTCGGTTCAGTACATTTAATTAAATAAACTCTAGAGATACAGTTGTTTTAAAAAATCAAAATTTAAGATTACATCTTCCCAAACACATTTTCACGTCAAATTTTATATTAAATAGTAATTTCTAAAAAAGCTACAAACTACTGGCATTTCGGAACAACCACTGTGGGATAAATGGATTTTCAGCGAAGTAGGATTAGGAAGGTCAACGCCATCAATTCATGACCACGAACGGAGACCATTCACCCTGGCCTGGAGCGACGTGGTCGTACCCACTCTACGTCATTGGGGCAAAAACCGTGCGAAATCAATTTGACCCATTAAAGAGCCGTACCATGCTTAAGTTAACCTGTTTTTACAAGGTTTTTATATTACTTAGGTAGTTAAATATTTGTAACTAACTTCTGCTCATTATATAAAAGGGAGTATCATATCATAAATTAAATTGAATCCTAAATTACCCTTATGTATTAGATAAAATAAAAAAAATATTTGTTGAAGATGAAACTAAGAACTTCATGGTCGTTATAAAAAAATGCTACTATGTTTTCTATATTAATATAAAAAAACAAAATTAAATATCGCGTAACAATATTATATTCCAATTACCGGTGATATTCAATATATAGCACTTACATTTTAGTCAACGTAATTGAAAGGGCTTCCATATAAGGCTTCATCGGAGGCTTTCAAAGTTCAAGTTTCACACAATTGTTGCTGAACTATTGCACGAACACGAACACCAAATTGATTAACAGTACTGTTATTTTTTAACTGGCAGGAGAAACATTAAAATTAAAAATAAAACTGTCAAAAAATTTGTTTTCATAAAACTGGCCGTGATTTTCTTTGTGTTGAAAAAAATTAAATTCGATTTTAGAATTTTGGCGTCTAGGGCTATGATACAGTCGCGTCGCGGGGCAGAACGCAAGCGGATGTGCGGAGGGAGCGAGAACCAAGCCGGCCGGCTGACTGTTGCGCTCGCCACCGCACGAGTGTTGCACTAAACTCGATTGTTTACGTATCGATATCGCTATAGTAACAGTCTTTGTTTTCTCTAATTCTCTAAACACACGCGAGGTGCCAAGTGAAATGCACGCTGCGACTTTTCTTTAACGAGATTTTCGCTTTCTGCTCTGATAAAGATGATCTGAAATTAATTAGTGGATAGCTATTTGTACACAGATGTTGTGTAGGCCAGATCTATGTTGAATCGTATATTAAGTACAGTATACAAACATAAAAATACCAATTATATAAAAATAAAAGACTTGCACTAATAGGATCGATAGCTTTATGAAACTAAGAAGAAGCTAATTAAATATTCAAACAGTTTATCATTATGTGTGGAATGGAAGTGGTACCAATTTGATACTGTTTGTTTAAGTAGAGCTTTCTCAGTAGATAAAGCTCTAATATCGATAAAAGTATCGACTTGTAGGTCGACCAACAACGTGACTCACTCGCGTCTCACCGCCAACAACAAAACGAATCCAAAGAGCAAAATGACGTAAGCGACCGGTAACATTCGACAAAAACCCCGCTCCGCCCAGTCCAAGAGCCTAGGCAAAAAATGGGCAGTCAGCGCCTGGCGTTTACGTCCACTTAAAATTGAGTGGGTATGAAGTTTCGAACAATGAACTTGAGGCGAAGTAGACCAAACAGCGGCTAAGTTTTGAAAAATATAGAACGAAAAGAATGGTCATAGGTACGTTTATTCTGCTTAATATTATTGGAATCTCTCACAAATGGTTAAGGGAATTTGAGGAAGGATGTATGGTTGGTAATCCCGATAATTCTGAGTTTAAAGCCCCGGTGTACGTAATCAAGTCAAGTGTAACAATGATCATTGAGGAAAAACGGACGGTGGATCAGAAAAAAGATTAGTTTTTTTTTATAATTCACAAATTAATCTAAGATTACTACTAATACCCAGAGCATTCATGACTATGAAAGAAATAAAGACTAGATAAGAAATTACAAAAACAAGTCTTGTTACAAAATGTTACGCAAAAATGTCCAAAATACAATGGAAAACGCGACAACCGAGAGTAGTCTATATCCCATTCATACTATCTTTTTATTTAATGTCAAGAGTTCGCTCATGTAATCAGGTTTTTAGGTTAATAAACTATCTTCCATTGCCACGAGTCATAATCATTAAGTAGAATTAGACAGATTTTTTGACATTGTAAATGGAATGGCTTGCGATCACCATATAACAAAGACAACGCTTGATGATAGCAAGGTACCGTAACTATCCGAGTATTAAAGTTGACATTTTTTAATACAACCCAAGCATGGAATGTTAAAATTGAAGATTAATAGTTGCAGTTCATTTTCAAATAGTAATTCTAAATTGAACATGTTAATGCCTACGTAAATGAATCGTCTGCATCAGTTACAAATAAATATATCTAGTGTTTCATCGGATGGAGATGAATGGCTAACTAGATGGGAGGCATATGTCCAGTAGTGGATAGGACAGGGCGATTTTGACGAAATTTCTTAAGGTCTAACACTTTTTATTTAGATCAACGATCCTAGGTATCCTAGGTTCTTCATCGCACCCTGCGATTGGCTCTTAGCTCTTGTCTTCCCCATAAGAGATTAAACCGATATATATTGAAGTGTATCACTCTGTAGTATAAAGCTTTAAAGTAGAGAGAAGTCAAAACCGTGACTGATTCGACCAATAAAAACTTCATATCCGACATTTTTTGCTGTAATTTTGTTTTTGTCAATTAAAAATTAAATAGATAAAGCCTTGTGGTTTGGAGGTCATGAAATTATCGACGATTGATGCAAAAAGTTGGCACGAGGTGAATTATTATGTAGTTAATCGATTGATGTGGGTTTAATGAAGTCGATATTTGTTCTACGTCTTGATTTGCTTGTTAGAAAACTTGTAATAATTGAATCTTAATTATTTTAGATAGGAATAAAGTTCAACACTGTTACAATCGCACTCCCCGCTGATATTATAAATTCGAAAGGGAATCGATTACCTCTTCACGCTTTATCTGCTCAATTAATTCATCTTGAAGTTTCGCATAAGTACAGAATTACATGTAGTTATAATAAAGAGTAGGATTTTAATACCATATAGGATTTATCACCCTCGGAAAAAAGTGTTGTTCCCGTTAGAAATTCTTACATAGCTCATCTCCTCATCTTTCATAGTTATTAAAGTTTTAGACTCATGCCAATTCATTAAGTTGTGCTCTGTTGCACATGACGTTGTGCACGACGCAGCACGTTTCAGCGCCGTCGTGCTACGTTGTTTTGACACAGACGTGCGTTGATGTACGTCGAAACGCCATACAATTTCGAAGTTGTTCTTCGTTGATCCGACCGCAATGGAGTAATGGGGCATGGCTCTTACTAGTATTTGAAAACAATATACAGAACCATAGGTGAAAGTATTTATAAAACCATTTAAGTAATGGCATTAGAAATAAACTCAATTATCTGTCATTGTCCCCGTGACTGATTCCTTCCGCACACAGATGGGTTTATGCCGGACAAAAAAGATTACGGCCCGTAAACGACCAAGTGCAAGCCGTCTTTGTGGTGGAATTATACCGGGCAAAAACGCCTGATTCACGCCCGGTCGTAAACCCAATTTCCGCGACACGGAGCGTAGAGCCCCAAATTACTGAAGCCGTACAAAAGACTTCAACGGCTGCTAGTGCGACGATGCTCGATTAATTAAAATTTAGTCATAACCGTTATTAGTCTGTGTTTTCTAATGAACTGTCATTTGCCCGCGGCTCCGTCCGCGTATGTTTCCCAAGGGAGCAAATATTTTTCCCGGATGAAAGGTAAGGTATTGGTTGAGTAGATAAAGCGTGAAGTGGTAACAAACAAACAAATAGATAAACAAACTTACTTTCGCAACTTGATATAATAAATATTTTCAATAATATCAATATAGGTACATAATATTGTTATGTATGTATGTATGACTATATAGGTACGTGACACATACCTATGTGTACAAGTTATCCAATTCTTCTCTCTGTGCTCTACTTAATAAAAAAAACTAAAACTAACGTTATGTCCGTCCTTTCCATCAGTCGTCGGATGCGCCCACATAGTTATTGTTCCGTTAAATATTTGACATTGACTTCATTCATTCACCACAGCCTTCCTACGCCACCCATACACTTCCGACCTTCCTTGCGCGCACGCCTTTCTTACAATTTGAACATAATTATATAATTAAAAACAAATGGTAAGGCTTCATAAAATACTTTGGTCAATGTGAACCTTCACTGTATGTTATGTAGGCTCCACACTATTGTCGAATGAAATCAAATAATATAATATTTAGAAATTAAACTTTCACTGACACTTTTTCACGTCATATTCTAAATGAAATAATATTTACCAAAGCTACAAAATAACGGAACGACTACTGCTGAGAAGAAATGTCGACAGAAACTCATTTAAACAATGTTGGTCTTACCATTTTTTAAATATAAATATTATATATAATTTTTCGAACTCGGAGAGATGCCGACGCGAACGCACAAACATTGCGTAGTTTGCATTATTTACCACTATGAAAAACCAGCAATGTATTCCGAATCCGTCAAAGTTCGGCGAACTGTTCCGCGATAGTGTGGAGCCGGCATTACAATTAGTAATTAATTTATGTTCTTAAAAAAAAAGATAAAGAGCGATAGAGTCGAATAAAAATAATAAGCGTTGAAATATTGTAAATAAGTAAATTGTGAAGACCTGCAATGGTCTAGTGAAGTGTGAAGTGACCCTCATGATTCGGCAAAAGCAAAAAGTGATGAGATTTCATAGCTTTTTTAATTTATTACATTAGGAAAAAATATCATGACAAAAAATGCGCTATATCTAATTTAAGGGCCATTAATTTGTATTATTTATAATATGATATTGATACGTGATATGTTCATAGACTGTAAATATGTAACCTACCTAATTCATTAAATATTTTCAAATCCGATTAGTAATTTAAAAGATTAGAATGATAAAAATACCAATCGAAAATATTCTAGTAGATAAGTTACGCCCAGGGCCAGTGTGAGACTCGTAACGCCATCTATCTGTATTTTACAAAACTACAGCATAGCTTGACGAAGTAAGCAACTTATTTTCTTGCTATGTTGTCGTGATGGCTGATAAGATGGCTCTGTACCTCACATGCTAAAAATTCGTTGTAGCTTCGTCGTTGACGTACTCGTACGTACGTTGCTGTGCGTCGAAACTTCATACAATTTTTACGCATGGAATTAGTAGGTACTCCCGAAGTACTTACTAAATCCATGTTTCTACGTTCTTCTGCGTTGATCCGTCGACGGATGTCAACGTGATACATCGCGACTGAGCAATTTAGGTGGGCTCTTCAAATCTGATCCGTCGTACCAGAGAATTAAAATATAAAAAATAAAGATTATTATTAAGTGACCCCGATGAAAGAGAGAGAGAGAGAGACCAAATTGTTTTTTGTTACGTTTAGCGCGAAACAATAATAAAAGATACCATTAAATTACTTAATATTGTGAAGAAGATTGTGGTGCCTGAAATTACCAGTAGTTAGCCGCACCTTAAGCTACCCTACATAGAACTCTATGCAACGGCAATAATGACGAATTTGCAATGATTTTGTACAGCTTGATGCGCAATTAAATGTACGTAAAGTGACTACGATTCGACGACTTCTTTCTTAGCTGATAGTGTGTATGTCTGGCACACTGTATTACATTGACATCGTATTTGGTACCATTAATTTCTATTGTTTTGAATATTAAAATTCTAAACATTATTGGGCATTAACAATACATTGATTGAATGAAAGTCGCAACAACTTTTGGCAATGAAGGTTATTATAACCAATAATCATACAGTAAATTACAATATTTCTCCTTGAGATGTGAACTGCCAACCTATTTATTGCAGCAATGCTGTTGGCTCCTTGTTTATCGAAAATAATTTATATTTAGACGTACACATATCAGTTATGATTTTACAACCAGTCTCCGGCCGCTTGCCTGACGCCAAATCTCTTTGAGAATGCTTTGATTGCCTAAAGTCTGACGGTTTTTATCCCGTAATCGTTTCGTACGACATCGATGAGGAGAAAACTTAGTCTTATTTTAAGGCGGAACCACACGCCACTGTTTTTTCCGTGGATACAAACAAAGCGAATTAGTAGCTTTTTAATATGTAAAATAATCTTAAAGTTAAACCTAATGACGATCTCGGTGGCGCATTGGTAAAGTTCTTGCCACTGAACCGAGAGGTCCCGGGTTCGATCCCCAGTCGGGTCATGATGGAAAATGATATTTTTCTGATTGACCCGGGTTTTGGATGTTTATCTGTATATGTACTTGTTATAAAATATAGTATCGTTGAGTTAGTATCCCATAACACAAGTCTCGAACTTACTTTGGGGCTAGCTCAATCTGTGTGATTTGTCCTAATAAATTTATTTATTTATTTATTTATTATTCATATAACTTTTCATACGGCCATAAAAATGCAATTTTATGATGGCTAATTTCCTGTTCGCATTTAATATTAGCACAGTATTAGTGTCAATGACAGTCAATTACTGTCGCAGATCAATTTGTGCTTCTTATTAGACGGTGCGTAACACTTGACATATGAATTGTAATGCTGTCATGTTAGGTGATACCTATAATATGAAACAGCTTTGAAAATTGATATTTCGTTTCCACCGTGCTAGCAAAGGAGGCTAAGGAGGCAAACATAAGAAAGGCTGGGTTTATATCGCCCGGGAATCATCCTTATATTATATCCCTAAATGGTCTCGTAACTGTGAACGCAGAAGACCGTACGAAGTAAAGGAGTTAATGTTGGAAAGCGGACCCTAGGTTACGATA
Organism: Plodia interpunctella; assembly: GCF_027563975.2. Taxonomy (NCBI): domain Eukaryota; kingdom Metazoa; phylum Arthropoda; class Insecta; order Lepidoptera; family Pyralidae; genus Plodia; species Plodia interpunctella. Next base: position 6,610,531 of record NC_071300.1, on the reverse strand, counting down.
CTCTCTGGCTGAAGAAGAGACCGGGAATAACTACCGAAAATTTGTAAGTTTACGTTGTAAATGCACTTTTTCAGGAATATATTTATGAATGATAATGAATATCTTTAATATTTAGTTATTTAGGCTTATGTAATTGTATTTTAGTTTTAATAATAAATGAATATATATGTATAGGCATTTAGGCATTTTAGGAGTAAAATTTAAACAAATATTTCCTTAGTTATGCATGAATTGATTTCAAACACATTTCGAAGGCGTATTTTCGAAACATATTTATGAAATCGTATTTTTTATACAGAATTTTATATTATTGAAATTGTTCCTAATAGTCATAGTTCTGTAATGAAATGGCATTTTCTATATACTTACAAACTTAAAATTTAAAAACCAAACAACACAGAGAAAGTTGTTCAGCGTTATGACTAGTTCACACGTAGTAATTTTGTGAATTAAGTTATTGATAAAGCATTCGCGTGGGAAACCTGCAAAAATTTTCCGCACGCAACCCATCACATACCACGGTAATGGGTGTGAAAATAGGTTTAATAAATAGTACAATCAACTGCAAGTCAATATACCATGGATCTCTATGGATTGGTAATAGAGTTGAATTTGGAATGAATTTTGTAGGGCGGCCGTACAACGGAGTGCAATAGTAGCTGCCTGAGCCAGACTGGGGTGATCGCCCTCGTGACACTGCACATCTCTGCACTCTCGCCGTTAGTGCAATTAACATTGGTTTTGTCTGTAAGACGTCAATAGAAACAAATTCAGTCTTTAAGGGCTTTGAAGGGCTTGACTAGTGACTAATAACTATGTTATAACAAATTGAAATTGTATAAACATTTTATGAGATGAAAAAAGTCGGGAATGGGAATCGAACCAATAACCCTGTCTAAACATAACATTTTATATCACTTAATTTATTCGATCTCCTACATCGCACATAAAAGGATCTGTTTGTCTTTTTAGTTTTGACTAAAATTCAAGATTCGACGAGAATCAATAGAGTTGAAGAGCTGGTTGTCAACCCGTCAAGTCACTTGGCGTCGGACAGCGAAGAGTTTGCGAAGCTGACGACCTACCTCCAGTAATGGAGAGGCACTTCAAGAACAATGGTTTTTCTTAACTTATAAGTCTAGGATAAGAACAGTGATGGGATCAATCACACGAATTCCTTTAGCGAATAAATCTAGCAGAACTAAATAATAAATCTTGTGGCTCACTGTCCTGGCACTTTCTAATCTGTTGCGAATGTTGCGACGTAGCATTGTGTTGTCGTGGAACCTGTTATTGCTGATTTTGACGAAGACAAGTGTTACATTTCTCATCTTCTCTGGTACTGTCAATGAAAAAAGTAAAGTTTTTCAAGAAAATTTAACGATTTATTCATATTTCATATAACATCTTTGTGTTTTTTTAGCGTTTTAAGAGCGTTGAGCGTAAACAAACATATGTTTGTAAATCATAAGTTAAAAAAGTAGTATTAATATTTGCATTAATACCATAAAATAAATTATAAAACGTATATCTACGTTTTTAGGGTTCTGCAAAATTATTATAATGTATTAAAAATAACGGAAAGTAGCAAGAAACTAAAAGTTTAATAGTAAAATACCGACACAGTTCGACAGATTTTTCGAATATACGAAGCTGTAGAGATGTTACATAGCACAGCTCCAAGTAAATCTTACTTGACTAAAGTGATGAATTTTCTAATAATCGTAACTTTCTTCAGAGGTTTGCTTATTTGTTTATGTTATGCTTAACCAACTTATTAATCAACCTATTCTTTAAAATTTTACAAACCGAAAATGCTACTACTGTATTAATATTAGATATTTTCTAAGTCGAAATAAATTATAATGATTTAAAATTTATAATTTATTTAGATTTAATAATATATGCAATTTTTTCTCATCGACTGTACCAGCGAGCATTGACCCTAACCGGTCAATTTCTAGACTTTAATATGGCAAAGATTTTCCCTCTCGTCACATTGTCACATAAGCCTTGTCTAGCTTTCTGTAGTTAAACTTTTACTAAGCTCGTATTTAATTTTATTTTGAAACAGTTATATAGAGGTAACTCCGCAATAAAAAAAATTGCAGCAGAATGAAAAGTAAAGATGTGAAGTTACTTAACCTGTATACTTCGTATGCATATCATACCAAATGTTGAGAAGATCGATAAATATTGGAAGTAAACATCACAAGTCTCACCTGGGTTAGCTGGCGTCCTGCGTCGCCTGGCGGAAGCTCTCCTCACTACCGTCGTCACCAACGAGTCCATTTCACTCCCAGAGTCCCATTTGGACCACTGCGGTGTCGGCCGAGGCCTAACGCGACCATCATCCTCTGTGTCCCTATCGCTACTCGTCGGAGGTAAATTGGACTCGTCACTCTCCGGTGGAGGTTCCACTTTCACTTCCCGGTTAAACACTCCCGTCATAGTCACATCTTTAATCTCATCTGACCCCGTAAAGGGATGAGTTAATGTCCTACGAATATTGCTTTTCCTATGTTTCACTTTGACCGAACCCTCAGAGAGTGAACGCTTGCCCAATTTGCTGTCCTGTTTCGATTCGCCCCGAGAGCATTTTAGATCTGAGGGTGACAAGGATTTCTTTCGCGAGTTGCGTCGTTTGTTGCAGCGTTTTTGCCGGCTCGACTCACGTGCTGTCTGCATCGTAACATTGGTGAGATCTGCAACAAAAAACGGTTGATGGTTAATGTTTGTGACAGGAAAATTAACTTTGTTCCTTTTGCAACCAGCAGTTGCTTATGCAATAATGTGAACTGTGAATATTTTCAGAAGAATGAGAAAATTCTTTCCATTCCCTTAAAAATATAAATTACCTAAGACTTCAGAAATATGTCTTAGGTATTTTTTTTTGAGGGTATTTAAGGGTATTCTGATAATAGACACTTAAAGGTAAACTTTTACATTTCTGTTACAATGCCAAAACATTGCTCTGTGAATTGAACATCTCTTTTAAAATATCAAGGTATCTTTTTCAAGTTACCTATTTCTATAAATGTCATGACAAGATTTAAATTTTTTCTGTTTTTTTCACATGTTAGATTTTTTGCATTTAAAATGTAGCAGCAGATTTGCAGCAGAGCAGTGATGCGGGCGAGGTGACCCTGAATTCTATTGTGTTGTTATCTCCGCATCATACTGCAGTTTGCTACCTGTATTCTGCAATTGATAATTATCTCGTTAGCTATTTCATCATCAACTAATTAAAGAGCGAGGCTCTGGTCGGTGGAGTTCCTTCCATTGCTCTCTCTCTTAGCAAATTATTTCATTTCTTGTCAATAAACAACGACGTGCACTTTTTCTTCTATTTGCCTGATGTATCTGTCTTGTTCTTCCTGCGCCCTTTCCCTCTATAGATAAATAAGTTATAAAAATATATAAACATTTTTCTCATTAATAACACAACCCTTTTATCTATAAGAAAACTGTTTATATTTTTTATTTATTTAAGTACAGTTAACATATTATTATATTTTTTATATATTTAAGCACATCAACATACCCAAAAGTAATTGCGAACTCATCGCTATTATCACGTCATAGAGGTTCATGCAGGGTAACTTGATGTGCTGTTGACTGTACACAACACAAGAAGTATAAATATAAAACTTACAAATACGACAATAAGTACAAAGGTACTACTTATTTCTATAAAATTATAATTATTTTATTACCGATACTGATGGAAAATTTATTTTTTATCTGAACACCTCTACAGTCTGTTGTGTACAAGTGGATTAAATGGTATAGTTATAGTAGACTACTATATTTTATTTGTAATTAGTCATTCATACTCTACTTTAACAATACTATTTACTGTTAGTACTCAACAGTTATTCTTGTATATTATACGAGGTTCATGTCATGTATTATACCGTTTTATCTGATTTATTAATATGCACAGCTTGCTTGAAATAAATAAATAAAATGAGAAAAGGTGTATAACAAGATGGATAAAAAGGCTATTGTAATAAATTTATTTAACTTTAAAAATAACTTGCAAAAAACGAACAACGATCTTTATTTTATGAAAAGAAGTTTAGAATAGTACGTATTAAGTATGTAAACGAAGTACAATACATACAACATGTTTGTTAGGACAATTCATAATGGTAGTAATTGAGTTAAGTGAAAATAAATATCCATCTATAGAACTTTTACTGTAAGTAAAAATATATCTCTATGCTTAAACAGATTCACAACTAAGCTCGACGGAAGTATGCAATTTGAAGCTGCAACTTGGATCAAATTACTTATTTCAACAAACGTGCGAGTCGTGAGAAAGGATTTATATTTAATTCCTTTTGCGGTGTGAAATTATTATATGAGGTCGAATACAATTAGATTTCACGATATTTTAATACAATAAATTATCAAATTATATTATTAAGTAATTCTCAAAGTTTCAGATGCTCTAAACAGGCTCAAATTCGAAAATTCTGCTTAGTAATTAAAAACTGTACATACTTAGTATAAATTTAATAACTACAAAACAAATTAAATACCTTATGAAGAAACCGCAAACCCAAGAAATGCTATCTACAGCATCGAGATCTGAACTAATCCATAAAACAAGCACACAACACTATCATAAAACCATGTCACTGATAAGACGTTTTTCCGATGAAAACACTGGCCATATAGAATTTATAAAACATGTAAAATGCCACGGTGCAAGAATGAGATTCAAAAAACAAAAAGTTTAAAGGTCGCAAGGTTTAAATGCACGGTCGAACGCAGACGTCCGCCGCCGACAGGCTTGTTAAACGAACTGCTTTATGAACTGATCCGACTAATACACAAAGAAAGGCTGATAAAAGTTTGCATAGAGATATTTACCTTGATAATGTAACTGTTAAGTCATACATTCTTGCATAGTAATTGTACTCAAAAACGATGAATACCTACGTAACTACAAAATATTCTCATTCATTAAAGCAAAAATAGTTTTAGAGTGCAAATAACTACTTACATACTATTATAATACTTACTGTACATCATTTGAAAGTAATTCAGGTCAAAAAATGTCATTAAAATCTTTCAGGCAAACGTTTATACTAGTACACCTATTGAAGGAATAGAGTGAAAGTAAAATTTTGAATTACCATTTCGTCAAATGAGAACTAGGTCGAATCGATCATGATTCTAAATCACGACTAAGCCATGTAATGCATTAGTAGTTAAACAATTTTTATAAGTAATCTATGTAATTAAATTTAGAACATCTTCATTATCGTTGACATCTACGATGTCCGTTTATTATTAGACAATAAACTGAAAAACAGGGATTTAAATTTCCTATTTTTTTTTGTTAGATAAGTAAAGGCCAGTATCAATTGAATTTTAAAAGCCGTCGGTAAATTTTGTTCGCTTTGTGTACCGTTTGTGATTGCTATTCGCATTGAGGTTTGGATTATATTCCCTTATTTATATAAACTGATGAAAAACCAGTTACATTATACTATATTAAATACAGATAAAACAAGCTACCAATAAGTGATTGAACATGATTGCTTGGATGTCGAAATAAGCTTTTATACTCAGTCGTAACGTTTAACCAAAACATCGCAATCATAAGACTATCGTTTAGTAGATCTGTCGCAAGCAAGAGATAAATAAACAAAAGCACAAAAGTAAGACCTTAGAATAAGAAGAATAATGAATGAAAGGGTTAATAAAACATATATATTTTATTGTGAGAGAAAATTTCAATTTGCATAAATTATTATACAAAAGATAAAGATAGACAGTTACAAATTACATAAGTATATTTCTCATCTAGGATATTTAGGAGAATATTTATTATTGGGAAAGTGATAGCCATGCTACTGTATGTTTCATGAACATTTAAAAAAATGCCTCATTACTTTTGTTTATATTTTAGTGCAAAGCAGTATATTTCCATGTTTTCTACATTTTGTATAGCAAACGCAATTCAGGCCAGAGCTCGATGCGTTTTAAATGGGAAATAATTTAGCTTATCGAGATGCGTATCTTTGGTATCTTTCCTACCGTATCGCGATCGAAGTAAATAGACACCACAACGCAATGTTTTTCAAGCGCCTTGGCTAGAACTCGACCAGTGCTGCACTATGCTATAATAACCGATGCTAAGTTTCGTACAACTAGAATATCGTTTGTCAAAAATTACGAAATTCAAAGGTTTTTGTCATGCATTGCCCAGCTGGACATTGAAGAATCAATAAAAATACTTAAATGATGAAATTCTATTAGTTGAACTTAGCTCCGCACAGTATAGCCTCGGTCGAGTACGGCCCTATAAGCCGCGTTTCGCCCTATATTGCAGAGTAGGAATTTGGAAACGAAAAACATACTACCACGTAGCATGTAACTAACGTGCACATACTGTCTCTTATTCCCAGTACGTATCGTGTGAAATAAAAAGAGAGAACTTGTGGACGTAATGACTGAGGTTACTTGTAGTAAATTACCGAAGTATTAATTTTGTGTAATGCCGTATGCAGTGAACTATTTATTAAATTAGGCAATTGATTTATTCTCACGGCTTTAAAGGTCACACTAGCACATGCACTACCAAAAGTGTCTACCGCAGGAAATGTAATTAAAAGCCACTGTAAAAGAAAAACTTATTTGTGTTGTGTATTGTTTGTATATTTATTTAGTTCAGTATTAATGGCTAGGATAATTTCTATGGTAAATGTAATATAATATATGCAAAGAAAGCGTATTACTATATAGAGTAAAACAAAGTAGCCCTCCGCGTGTGTCGTTTCTGAGGTTTGATGCAGTTCACTGTTATTTAGACGAATTATACCCGAAGACCTCGTGCGGAGTCGGACCAAGTCGCTAGTTCAATATATATTGGTTTCTTCTTTATCCACTAGGATCCACATCCTAGGATTCTCCTATGCAATATATAATACTAAAAAAAATCAATTTCCTCCAGTCAAGTCGTTTCAGTCGTATTACAGTTAGGTCTACAAAGCCGGTGTAAAGCAAGTTCGCCTTCCCACAACAAACTGAGGGCTCACGTTTCCCAGGCATAGACAATGGCAAACTTTATGGCATTATGCGTTCATACAACTCAGCATCTACGGTGTCATTTTCTTTACACGTTTAATTTCATTTAGAGAAAGGTGGGAACTTTGACGGCCTCATATGATGAACGGACGTGCCAGTTAGAAGAGGTACAATTAATTATTTAGGTATAAGTAAGAGTATCTTCTTGTAATTCATTATTATCTCTCATTATTATCTCATCTAGGGTCAGCGCAAGCTGTCTGTTCTAGCTTAGAAATAACATTCACATCTACCGTAACAATTTTTTTCTAGTAACGTGATATCTAATATTGTTTATTAATATTTGTACGAAGTTATCTACTTCCATTTAAAACGGTCTCCTCGTCACAGCATATGTCAAACAGAACGGGCAAAATATCTAAAATAAATAACGGTTTTTATTTTATGTTTAATTCAGATACCTACTTATTTGCGTGATTGGGTTGTGCAGCCATGTCATTGTTTATCTAGGACTACAACTAAGGTATTTTTTAGTTTTAATTAATCGTCATAATTTTACGTTTAGAGAATTTTACGATTTCTGTGGAAATTTCGATGCTTACCTAAAGAAATACTTCTATATCTACTGAAACTACCTTAGGGGTAATCTGAACTACTTAACCGATTTTACAATTAGGAACCTACCTACCTACCAAAATCTTTTACAATTAGGAACCTACATTTTCTGAGTGCCGTAAGGTACTTTTCATTCGGACATTTTCACGGGGGAGAAGTCTCGGAAGATCTAGGAAAACTAAACTGATCTAAACAATAGCATGGTGTATGTGACAAAAGTAAAATAGTCGTGTTACAAATAAAGCGGAATTCTAACTTGTTATCACAAAGAACCAGTTCATTAATGGAAATGTATGGATAATTTCAAGTCTTCTAACGAGTTTTTCCTATATAAAGAAGTGTATGTAACGCGCCCTTGGAAGGTTTTACATAATAAAACGTGTTCTGATTGCACTTAATGTAATTTGTAACGTGTTCTATCAACATTTAAGAGGATTTCCGAAGAGGAAGTTATTTTTATCTCAATAAAAAATAAACTAATTGATTAATAGATGTAGTCAAAGATTTTAAAGAATTTTATTTCGACTTATCGATAATAGATTTAGAATATCCATGCAAGCACACGACGATCATGATCAAAATTCATCTCAACTCAACTATGATATTAATCAAGTAATAATAAGGCAAAAATTGGGCTTGATGACATGACGGTCATGACACAAGTGGAGATGGACATGTTGTGTTTATTTTTTTCTTGATGTTTTCTTTTTATGTGTTGTATGTATGGATACCGACCGAGTAATAGACTAAACAAGCATTAAATGGAGACCTAGATCCCTAGGAGAAGATGTTTTCTATGTTTTTATACTTCAGACCAAGCAAAAAAGCATGCGGCCCACCTGATAAAAAAAATGGGACGTCATTAGAAAACATATCTGTCACAACTGGATGCGGAAACCATAGATTTAGTAAGTACTTCGTGTACGGAGTACATACTAATTCCATGGCGGAAGACCACATACAGTCATACCTACATGAAGATACAGGACAAAGTCTTACTTCATTACACATTTTATTAAGAAATGCCAAACAATAATTGTTGTAATTATTAGCATCAGCAATTTTGGAATTTAAAGTGTTGTAATGTATCGAAGATGTTGTGATTAAACTTTGTTCAGGTGTGAAATTCAAAGTGTTGAATGTTTTATTTATTGGACTATTCACGAGCTGATTGTTAATGAAAAAGTTAGCTGGTTTATAAAACACATATAGCGTCCAGTTTCTGCTATAAATAAATTGCAGCCACTATGCATTTGTGTAGGAAAAGTGCCAAAACTTCGGTTGTCGGATAAGTAGAACGCATATGCAGTGCTGTCTCAGAAATTTGAACCACCATTGCTTGTATGTCATGTCAGCTACTTTTTGCTGTATGAGATACGATATATATCGACACTGGCCTACTGAATTGATCGTAACAACAATAACTTTAATAGTAGGTATACCTATATTTTTATTGTTAAACATACATTTTTCATTGTGCTCTATATTGCTTCTACTCAGAGTTTTTATATTAGGTGTTGCGTAAGTGAAGATTTCAATATTGTTATCATAGTTACTGAGTTTATTTTTAGTAAATTTTATATTATGTTATTTCTTTTGTAAAGCAATTTATGGCTGCAATAAAGTCTGTTTTTCAAATAAAACTGCACATAATATCGTTTATACTTGTAGATGTTTTCGTGTATCATACATAACATACTTGTACACTAATTGTGTTGCTTAAATGGTAAGACCAATGTCGTTAAGACTTTTGCTAAAAAATAAACAATTTGAATGTGATGTTCGATTGACTGTCGCAACAAGTTGAAGAGTATGTAGTATCCGTGAATGCTTCTCAAAACGATCGCTTTCCCACAAAAACCACTTAGACTAAGAGGTCGGCTCTTGCTTGAGAAAGTTAAGTAAATGATTTCCGCGGTAAACTTACTTTAACATGATTTATGGACACGGACTCTCTAGTATGCATCTATTGACATTCGACAGGCAATTTTGCGCATGAGCCAAATTTAAAAGATGAAGTATTTTTAGAGACGGAAATGAAATATTGAATGAAATATTTTTATTCTTATATTTTTAGAGACGGACGATATATTGAAAGTCGAAGGTGGATGGGAGAAACATAGGACAAGGACAGCGTACAGAAAAACGATGAAATGATGGTGATAAAGGCAAGGAAAGCAGAAAATCCTCTTAATTAATTATAAGAAATGACACTAATCATTATGGACTAGCTGTTGCCTTTAGCTCTGCCCGTTTGCTCCGGATCATTAATTATATTCCAAATTTCATTGAAATCTGAATAAAATTTAGCTATGAAAGCGTGACAGAGAAACATAATTTATATTATTATTAGTATGAAAGTATGGATTCATAGCACAAAGGTATTTCTAAACAATTTACACTGCATGATGCCAACAAAAACGGATGTTAATTTTTACGGAAACGCATAACATTTCGCAATGGTGGTTATAATAAATGTCGTCACTACCACATATCAGATCAGGTTCGACTTTAATGAGAACGACACTAAAAACTGGATTACAACCAGTTTGGCCACGTCTTTCATCATGATAAATATGTGCACAAGTGTGAAATACACAGTTCAGATAAATACATATGAGATGACAATAGTGGCGAAATTGCAACGAATTTGGGCAGAAATTGTGTGTCGTTGACTGTACATACATTTCTGTATACTTATATGAAGGTAAATAAAACAATGCATGTATATCCAAAGTAGGTTTGTATATATTTATTCGGCTTTGGTAAAATTTGCCAACATATACTAGGTCCTCAGGGACCTACCTATATTGATTACTTATTCGTTATAATAAATTGTGGACAAATATACAAGTATTTCCTATGTCTAGCTAATAAATTTAAGAGGTAGTGGGAAGTAGACCAAAATTTAACGAAAAGAGCCTTTATTATATTGTAATAAGATATGTAGTACAGTGCCTTTAATTGCAATGCTAATAATTTACATTTCGTAAACGACGTGTGAAATATCTGACAGTGATTACTGATATATTGTCAATATTTCTTGTATTAAAATACTTAATTTTTATATTTAATCAAGTTTATAATAAATATTTAATCAAGTTTATAATAATAAAGAGGTCCGCCCCGGCTTTGCTCGGGTAAAATCATAATAAAAAATGTAGCCTATGTCACTCCAAAAGGTTTCGTCTATATTTGTGTCAAATTTCATCAAAATGGGTCCAGTAGTTTTTGAATTTATTCATTACAAACAAAAATACAAATCTTTTCCCTTTATAATATTAGTATGGAAGAATGAATGGTCTGCTTTCTATTTACCACGTTGACCCTGGGCTCTGACGCATAACATCTAAGTGTACAACCTAGAAAACATATGTCATAACCTCTCTAATCTGAGCATTTTCCGGTTTCTTCCCCAGTCGTTGGGCATCGGAGCTTAGGGGCCGCTAACATGTGTAATGAAAGACAATGTTTCCCGGAAATGTTGATGAAGTAATTTTGCCTCCATTTCGCAGAACGATTTCCTCACAGTGTTTTTCTTAAACTCTGGTGGTCTTTTGGTACTTATCTAAAACTTAAGCAATAATAATGCAAAGATACGAGCCGAATAAGTACCTACGTGTATAAAAATCTGTAATTGAAATTCAATTAATTAATAATTACATTGGGTTGAGGCCTTGGCTTTTACAGAGGTGACAGAACAATACAGTGTAGGCAGCTAGTCATGTACAGGATACTTCGCATCACGAGTACGAGTATAATAATGTGGCTTTGTAAAGGCCATTGAAACGATGTTATGCTTACTTATGTGTTATGCTTATCATGTTCAGTTAGAAGTATGCCACTTGGGCATCGAAAATAATGGCACCTGACAGACTGGTATTTGAGGTAGGTATTCCACATGCATTTTATAGGTATCTTTTAATTTGCAATTATTTATCACTAAACTGCAAAACCTATATAGGTATTACTATAGTTATCACAAAGCACGGAACGTCATTCTTGCTCGTAGCGGGCGAGCAAAAATTACGTTTTGTGCCCTGGCTAACTAGCTAGCTAACATTACTAGAATATTGTCACTTTTTTGTTAGAAATAGGAACGTCAACCTACGCTACGTTCGCACGCTCTGTCAGCATGTGGATGGACGAATATTTTTATCTTCAAGTGGTACTTAAAATAAGTTTGTTGATTTTTGTTATACGATGTGGCAAAGTACTCGAATTATACACCTCTGCTGAACATCTTATATTTTTACCGATTTGATACTGATGAATATAGTGATCTAAAAGGAAAAAGGAAATAGAAATTCAACCAAAATAACTTTCCGCGTCAGACCTGAACTTAGATTATCATTTAAAAATATGGAATTGTTTTCTGTTTTTATCTGATGAAAAGGAGAAAAAGAAAGAATTTGTTAGAATTTTGTTAGAATAGAAGAAGAATGATGAAAAGGATAAAAAGAAAGAATTTGTTATTCTTCTTCTATTCTAAAATGTAATATAATATATTAGAAAACATAAAGCGATCAAAAATATTATATGAAAGTCTGCAGTCTGAATGCCAACAGTAAAAGAGAATGGAAGTATATCTATTACAGTAGATGCAACCTTCAAAATTCGTTTAATGATTATTATTATCATAACCATAACAGTTATTTTTGGAAGTATATATTTGTTTGTATGTTTGAGGTTTTATTGTAATTTTATTTTAAAGACCTTTTAAATTTAGTTTTAATATATTCTTCTTATTCCTTGCCTGTTCCCGTTAGTTAGGGTCACTTTTAGGCGCTAGGACGTTCTGTCCTGTGTCTTGCCTCTGTGTTGAGCTTTGCCCGTTCCATATTGTTATGAAACAATATGGAGATATTACATATTGTTGGAAAGTATACTTATAATACAACAAACAGTTTGTGTAATTACAGGGTACTGTGGCAAAAGATTCTAGGCCACAAAGTAGGAACTCGCGTGTGACATTGTGAGACCCCTGGTATGCATTGGTAGTATAAAATAACATATTCATATTTGTACTAGTAATTCTATGAAACATAATATTAAGTACATTTAATATTATCAAGGGCTTGTAACTAGATTCATCCATTTGCTAAGAGAAAGTGAAATCGCTCTCCCTTGAACTAATACGTCGTGAAAGGAATACGAGAGACCTGTGTTAGAGACATAGGACTAGCTAGACTAGATTTAATCATAATCCTACGCGAGTTTTTCTAAAAAAATAAAAAGAGTGTATATGATCATTTTTATTTACCCCAATAGGGATGACGTCAGGCAGAGGACGGGTTGTAAAATCACAGCCGTTTTAAATATTTAAATGTATATATTTTGTCACAGATAAGGAACAAAGAAGGATGCAACCGGAAACACGCAAGTATGAGAAAGAGACATGATTATTTTTATAGAAACCCAGATTTGTTTTACAAGAGTTTTATTTCTAAAATTAGGTCAACGTTAGCTACGTTTCTTAATCGCAGTATTAGGTGGAATTAATTGTGAGATTCATATACTTGACATCATTGGCTAAGCTCATTTTGATCTAAATTTAGGGCAAGTAGCTGGTCGTAAAAATTATAACTGATAACAAGAAGTATAAAATGCACGGCAAGGTACTAATATGTCTTATAAAATATATTCACCAGGGCTTAATTGACTGACGCGACTAAGACGTACCTACATGAATACATATTGTGATTTTGTCTCCAAGGTTATTTAGTTCACGTCTTATAAGTTTCGGCGGCAGCTAAGACAGGATCGTGTTTTGAAACTACCTACCTGAGAAGAATGCATGTTTGACCTTGGACCAAAGACGCGTTTGAAACTGGACAGGCCCGTGCACACCGATGCGCGCAGCACGATTGCAGCATTACTCTATGGAATTTTAACTCACGTGTGCTCGTATGTATCATATACACGCATGCGTTATAATTCAATGCAATCGTGCAGCAAAACTGCTGTGTACGCAAGTGTGCAAGGACCTTTAGAAATGCACACACTCAAGAAATGGTTTCATTGAAATTAATAATCAACCAGTGTGCAGGTTTCCTCATGATGATTTCCTTCACCGGAAAGAAGTGGTAGTCGATGAAAACTATTATGGATGAGTCATATTGGTATACAAACTCATGTAGTACGAATAGAATTCGAATCTGGTACCTTTCGATCCACAGGCCTTTTTTTTTTGTTTACCCAGGGGAATGCTTGTTCGCGAAATCTCGCACTGAGTGTGGGACTCCTGGGCCGCTAGTCGGCCCAGCCTATCCACTAAACCCCTGGGGCGTTTCCACGCTGCCGTTATGGGGGACGTCACGGGGTCGCTAGGCATTTCACCGCGACGCCCCCCCGGCCGGCCTTTCGGCCCCGACCTGGGCGAGCAGCAAGCACAAGTGCTACCCACCCGCCCCTTACGCCACGCGAGCGTGGCGCGGACCATCAAGCCCGCTCCGCGCACCAGTCAGAAAGCTGACGGGGGGAGCGGGCATCACCGACATCTGGTCCTGAAGGGACCAGCGGGTCACAACACACACAGGACATACAAAATCTTGGGTGCCACAGGGCACCCAAGTCTGCCTCTGTACGGGCGCAAGAGGTGATAGGCAGGCGACACCCACTCATTGCGCCCGATACAGAGGCAGCCACCCTTCGGCCGCAGAGGACAGGGGGATCGTCGAGAGACATACCGACTCTCCTCTTCCACTGCGGCTCCACCGCACCGTGTTCAGCGCCACGGCCGCGCTGTGGTCGCGGAGGACAAACCCCCGCGACTCCACCTCTGGTCCCCTCTGGTTTCCACATCCAAAGGCTGGTGGCGGGTCACCAGCCAATGGGGTACTACCGAGGGGACTGTCCACCAGGCCCAGATCACCCACCAAAGTCTCTGGGCCTTGGGTTCCTCTTGGTTCACCAGGGTGGCTGGTTGTGTCAGACCAGCCCCCCCGGTTACTAAGCCCCACCATCGCGATAAGATGGGAACCCGTCGGGGGGTTCGATCCACTGGCTTGCGTCAACCAACCCTAACTAAAGTATAAGTATATGTAGTAAAATTGACTGCTAATAAGTCGGGGAGATCCGGAGGCCTAAGTGACAGCTTTCGGTAGTTAGTTTGAGTTTCCTGGGTTCCAACAAGTGTATAATTTAATATGTTTTTACCCGAGCGAAGCCGGGACGGGCTGCTAGTATTCTCTAATTGGCTCAGTTCAGAGTAGACAAAACAACAAAACAAGCCTAATTCTATTATATCCGATTAGTGTAACGTTTCGCCATAGGCTTAGGTACAAGCGAACAATTGACACGACCACTTCGCGTCGTGGGCGGTTCGCAATGCTATGGATAGTTCACACTGTACCAGTGACTTACATTATCAAGTTGACTAAAGCTTCTGTTTTTTTGACTGCGCGAGTAGGTACTAGGTGGAAGTCTAACTGTGAAGACTCCCGTCGTAGACCGAGAGATACCATGTTCGAAAGATGATGGAAGATGTACCTATGTAGTTTTAATAACCAATAAATGGTATCGGTAAAGGAAAACTTCGTGAAATCTGCACTTTAATTATTATACATAATGATTTATCAGCTAAAAGTGTTATTTATAAAAATGTTAAAGTATATTTTATCACTTTCGCACTTTATAATATTTGACATTGACAGGAAGAGACAAAACATATTTTAGCTTAAAGTATTGTTTAACTTTATTATGAATAAAAAGAGTGTATAAAAGCGAGAAGGCAATGGCAAAACACTGCATAAATATTGCCTAGGTGAAGACGTTGTGTGTTGTATTACTATACTAAAACACCTTGTATATGACCACTAACCTCGGCCATGAAGAAAAAGAATATAAGATAGGAAAATCAAATATATACCTATATAGAAATGAGTTTAAACAAAAATACTAAATAATTATATTTAGCTTTAATATTAATTACTAGAAAAAATATTTTGGAATCATTATTCATCTAATCAGTAATGTTGCGAAATGTTAATCAATTAATTAAATAAACATAAATGTATACAGAAGCCACGGTTGACTGCGACTCGACTATAAACAAGACTAATGTAAACTAACATTTGCATAGAAAGTTCTTGTCATACTAGCTTGACATTAATCCGTAATATCTCAACTCGACGGTTTCGTAATATGATCATTTATTAATTGCTCTATGACACGTTTGGCTGTGCAGTCCGTTACCTATGAGTAGAAATCATATAAATTGTAATTTATTTAGGTATTGTGGTATAAATAGTTCATAGAGATTTTATTTTTGCCCATTATTTTAAGTTCTTGTAATAAATTAATTTATACAAGGCTTGCTGTCTGAATTTGTATAATACTTAACAATTACCAATACTGGCATAAATGATTTTAATTACAGTCTAAACAATATTAATTTTATGCCCACGTGTTTTGTTTGAGATATATTCAAAATACTTTTGTTGCTCGTGGTCCACCCATCTAGTTCACCTGGGTGGACCACGGGATATTTTCCCGCAGTTCACCTGGGTGAAGCTGTAATCCTGCTTTTAGTGCTCGTCGACATCTCGTGTACATATGTTCGTGTACAAACAAGTATGTTCCCCATAAGTACATACTATTTTTTAATACTTCTGAAGATTAAAATTAATCGTAATTGTATCTAGAGCTGCTTAATTACTGCAAATTATCCGTCGCACCGGACGTACCAGACACTTGTTTAAATGGAAAAATAATTGAAAATGACCTCAAAGTCTCCGCAGATCAATTAAAACACGATCTAGTTTACTAAGAATCAAATTATCTGTAGCTAGTCTTGATGTGGCATATTGGGTTTATTTTTACGTTCTAATTGTAATATAGTTTTTTTTTTATTTAACAAGGGGAGGAAACAATACGATTGAATGATGTTTTGAATGACATTAAAATTATTTAAACTAACCGAAAACCAAGTGAATTTGTGTCTAAAAAGTCCCCTTTTTAGACACAAATTCACTTGGACACAAATTCACTTGGACACAAATTCATTTCTATAACTTTATAATTTTAATTATAATTTTTAATACGGATCGTTTAGGATTAGATACGTTCTGTGTTAACTTTAGAAGAATCTATTTAGTTAAAAATGCGGACATATTTAAAAGGACATACAAATTAATTGAATAGCAAACAGGCCGTCTTTGGCTTTGCGGTTATTCATACGATTGCTGGTTTCCATTGTGAATTCGTGAGTCAACTACGAGTTACTGATTTATCTACAAATTTATGACACAATATTTTTTCCAATGATACGTTTGTATTTCAATCACATGTTATGGTACCGGTGACAAAGGGAAAACTGAGGGAAGATTAATATAATTCACAGCTGTATCCAAAGAAATCTACACCTAGCATTAAAATAAACGGTTTCTGGTCTCCCATACAAAATTCAATTAGCTAATCGGTTTTAGTACAGAAATTTGAAAATTTATTGTAGTTATCTGTTAACTTCGCTGGTAAGCTACACTATTATGATTGAGTGGTTTATAAAACACCGGTTAAATTCTATTTTACTTAATTGGTTAATGTATCTTCTAAAATAATAATCAAAATTTATTTTACACTAGTCGTTACAAAATTTTAGCTCAGTGTTAGCGATATTATTATTATCGATCGATTGGTTCAACAATCGATAAAATTTTCAAACTTCAGACAGTCTTAAAATTTTGCCTTCGCACATTGTTATGGGCGATTCCTGTAAAGTATCTTCTCCATTGTCATGTTCTCGCTTTAACGTGCTAATTTCCACAGAATCATCAGTATTCACCTTGAGCTTGGTTTGCAATTGCATGAGATTTTCAACGTTACTATGATGTTTCAATTTTTGTTTGTGGGTGCATAAAAAAATATAACTTGATTGATGCAAGTTTCTATAGGGGCATTTCGATAAATGAAAATATCTTCAGCATTTTTCGTTTTAATAAATACATATGTGTCAAGAAAATTTTATGAAAAATAAAAAGAGGGTCAGAAGAAGACAATAACTCGCGACCTTCTTTGTTTAAAGTAAATGTAGACAGAGGCACCAAAATCTCATTTTAGTTTAGAAAATATCAATTATAAATACTGTTTAACGGTTATTCAACATATTTTAAATTAGTGTGCCAGTATTATAGCAACAGCGCTACGTGATGCGCAGGCGCAATATACTGCGCATCGCAAAATCAGGCCGAAAGGTCAGACAGGTAGGCCAATGTGGTATTGAAATGTACTACTTATAATTAAAACGATCATAAAGTTACATGAATTTTATTGCAGACTAATCTAAAATGAATAATGTTGATGTACAGCAAATAAAGTGGCACAGTAGAATTTATCGATATTATAAAAATAATCCTTTTCCATTAAGTAAAAGGTAAGTAAAATATTTCAATATATTATTATATTCAGCGATATTGGAATATCATATGCATCTCCTAGTCTAATGTGTATTTTAGATTAAAAAGGCCTCTATCATTTATCTGCCTGCCTTATTCAATATCAGCTACTTTTGCAATCTGCAATAGATTTTAATTATTTATTTTTTAATTGGTATAGCATGTTGTCGCAATTTTTATTAATTTAACTTAATTTAATGACTTTTATGGCTTTATACATTGCAGTTATTGATATTCTACTATCGAATTGGGACTTTCCAAGTGAGTCATATACAGTCAAGCGATCATTTTTGATCTAACATTGTTGTCTTAAGGCAACAGTGAATCATTTTAATGTAAGGGTGAGTTGCGCCGTTAACGTTGACTTTAACGTGCGCAGAAAAACGCAAAGTAAATTACTAGGTAATGTAAAGTTTGCGTTTTTCTAAGTCAGCAACGTGCCGGTGAAAGTCAACGTCAAATTTGACGTTACGACTTGTTAAAGTTAACGTCAAAGTTGACGGTATATAATAAAATAATATTACATAAAATAAGTCTTACAGCTCATTGTTGAAAGGTTAAATTTTACTGCAGTGAATTGGGTATAGTATCGCATTTCTAGTGTCCGACGACGTCTAATTTCTGAATTGGCGTTGATTTGTACTCGGAAACGTGTAGATACACAATTTCACAAATAATTGTGCAAATAAGTGGTCTTCAACCTATTTAGGTACCCTATATCAATCTGCTTAAATCTGCTCTTGTTGCCGAAGTGTTTAATATGACCTCGTTTAGTTTGGCAAAACTTTAGAATCGGGTTACTCCAAAAATAATTTCAGATGATGATGTCATTTGAGAAGGCGTTTTATTGCAAAAATTTTGGACTTTGTACCGTTACTCATTTACATACAAAATATATGTTATGTAGAGTGTGAAAATTTATAACATTCTAATATCACAACACAACCAACTGAAATTCACTGCTGGATTTATGTTCAGGAAGTATTACATTTCTTTATTTCTTTTCAAGTCGCCTAAAGTCGACTGATATGGGTTTAACGACTACCTACCGCGTCTAGTGGCAACTGGCAAGTCATCACATACATACTAGCGAAACTGTCAACCAGTGTGTAGGATTCCTCACGTAGTTTTCCTTCACCGGAAGCAAGTGATGGTCAATGAAAACATGAGTCAGATTGGTATAGGTACAAACTCATGTGGCACGAAGAGAATTCGAACCAGGGACTTTTCGATCAACCACCATCGCTTCCTATTCAGTACCGCTTCCGTCAGTATAATCTCACTCCATAAAATTCCTTATAAATCGATTACAATACATGTAACTTTTATTTTTGTAGATAACTAGCGGTCCGTCCCGGCTTCGCTCGGGTAAAACTATCTCTTACTTCCTCAGGAATCACACTATCTATTGAAAAAACCCGCATCAAAAACCGTTGCGTAGTTTTAAAGACATACATAGGAACAGACAGACAGCGGAACAATTTCTTAGCTGTACGTACCTATATGGTTGCATAAGGTATGAATTAAGAACGTTTGACAGGAAGTTTGTGTTCGATAGCTAACGGTTAATCGAGACAAAGTGATAACCAAACTGTACTTTATGTAGACAAACTAACCATCTGAAGGTTTATTAACGTGTTCTATCTAATATGCTTTTATATTTTTTTGTATTTATTCACTGTACTTATATTATAGTAGTAGGATGTAGATCCCAAAAATCAGACGCAACTGGGATTCGTTGCCAATACATGTTTTACCTAAAGAAATTCAGTATAATTAATCATAGTCCTTTTAGGAAGCTTAAAAAAAGTGATTGTCATAAGCAAAATGAAACCAGAAAATTAAGAGGAAAGAAAATATGAATAACTAACATAAAAAGGTAATACAATAATAAATGTCATATACCTACTTACCTACAAAATTACATAGATTTATCTGTCTACAAACATGATAATAGACAAAAGAGATAACAAACTTTTAAACTTCATCGTTCTCGCAGAATGCAAAATGGCGTCGAGCCAATACATACAGTGAAAAGTATGCTACAGTACCTATCTACTGCATAAAACAGTGAATAAAAAGTTAAAAGCAAAGTTAAATCGATTAAAAAGATGGATATAGACAAAGCTAGAGCCCGTTTGGTCAAGACGGAGCGTAGGAAGGGAGCGCCGGGTGAATGTCCTGCCGCGTGAGCTTGCACGGCATACGTAATGCCAGATCTGGAGGCAAACAGGAATTTTGATATTTTTGCTTCATTCTCGATGTTTGCAAGAAAGTTTAGATCTTATTCTAGGTCTTGAGGGTCGTTGATATCAGTGTAGAAGATATTATCACTATTTTCTGGATACCTACGTCACTATCCGGTAGGTAATATGGTCTTGGCGGTTTGGTCTTATGGTTGTTTACCATTTATTGAACATAATAATATCTTTTTTACACAATATTAATCGCTTATAAGGATAGTGGACTCACTTTTATTCCACTAAAAATGCTTGTGAATCCGAAAAACTCTGCAGTAGTTCAGTATTTTTATTATAAAACTTGTTTATAGCAAAGAATAAAAAACATACAGTTTGTATAAAATTTACTTTTGCATTGATCTTAACTACCTAACTACACATAGATAGAATAATTTTTACATTTAGAGTTCGTGCATTATGTTTATGGGCCATAAAGTTCATTATTATTATTTCCTTTAACCATATAGAAAACTATGTCATCGTTTACTTTAACCATTACGATAATATTGATATCGTCACCCTATTTAGATTCCATTAACTTCTAGCCGCAGGGCCCAGGTGTAATTTCGAAGACTACCTTATGCATATCTTGCAGTATTAAAGCTGTGTTGCAAGCATGCGTCGACACCTACCTATCTATGGATCTGCTCCGTCACGTGAGCCTTATTTATAATGCTAATGAAATATTCATTTATTGGAGCAATGCCCGGTTATTATACCCAAGTCTCGAGGGAAAAAATATCAACACCTTTGTGTTAACTGATCAGTCTTTATTTCATTTCGAAGAAGAGTTTAGATCTATCAAAAACGAAATAAGGAATTTGCAAAAAATAGCCTATGATTAGACATTATCATTTAACAAATATAAATTTTAGAGAATTCAAGTTCAAATCAGTATTTCTCCAGATATACTCGTAATGTACTATCGACGATGTACCTACCTGTGAACCTAACTATTCCCGCTTTTCCTACTAATATAACACGCCGACCGAAGAAACGGGAAAAATCCCTACCTATCCTAAGACCTACCTATACTAGTAGGTATTATGAGTGTGATAGTTTGGATGTGTGATGTTTGTAAGAACGACAAAATTATAACGGATTTATTTACAGGGGTATAGTAATTTTTGGAATAGTACATGTTATTTTTATCCCGTAATTTCTGTGCTATATGTTTATAATTAGGTCTCTTTTGTATCAACACTGCAAATATGAAATCAGTCCACAGTTGCATTGCCACACGTCCTTTACGTCTTAGAAATTATTCACAATATTTATGACCGAAAATTTCATGGAATCATTAAATAATTATAACTATTGCCATAGCATCGTGTATTTGCTTGTAATCGTAATGTATCTACCTACCTACCGTCAATAATAAGCGTCGTGATCTCAAAATCATACCTACCGATTATTCGCACTGACCGAATTGCGTTGACATGAATCTAATTCGTCTTATAGAAAATGTTCGCTTTCGAAACATTTATTTAGACGGAAAAGTAACGCACGACTGTTACGACACGTACTGTTTTAGCTTAAAAATTCATTCCAATAATTCGTGGACTTTCTTTAAAGTTTAATATATAAAAAAGCCCATCGGGTAAGAAAGGAACAAAGTTTAGATTTTTAGCAATACTGTTACTCGTATTGTTAGCCGTATCGTACCTATGTACCTAAAGATATTTTGTAAATATTTGCGTCCCGGAGCTTCACTCCTGGCTCTCATCTGAGCGTTTCCCGCTCCGGTTTCGAATACATCCGGAAACAACAAATTGCAGTCGTGAAACCTAGCTAAATGTTCAAAACGACCAACATAGAGTGCGGGGAAGTGGGATGGAAGACCGTATCGTCTCGCCCCCCCTCCCGAACCCCTCTCATATTCTGTAGTGGCTTATTGCCTAGTATCGCCCGACGCCGTGCCGCGCGCACATCGTCACCCGCCTGCTTCCCCTTCTTTTATTATCACTTCGCTTCAGTCAGTTCTCTACTAAACTCTTACAAAGCACCACGTATCGCATGGTCGCTGTGTTGTTGTAAAATATTTAAAAACATCATGCCTAGTAATACTGAGTGGAATGAAAATGAAATAAAACTGATAGAATTTATGAGGAAAAATCCACAATATATATCGCCGATGTACAATAACTGGTCAAAACCAGATTTGGACAAAATGTGGTCAACATTATCTACAAGTCTTAATATACCGAGTAAGTTACCATCTATGTGAAATTATTATTAGATGTTAATATAATTTTTATTTATTAGAAGAATTATTTGAATTATTATAATTTTTATTTATTGATTAATTAGAATTATAAATTTGTGTTCTGTCATAATATTGTAATCATTGAAAATGTATAATAAATATATATTATAATCATTGAAAACGATTTCAAAGTTAATAATAAATTTATTGCTTGAGCTTAGATTTTTGTTTCAGAGCACGAATGTCGTCAGAAATGGTACAATATAAAGAACAAATACACAAGTATATTGACAAAAAAACATAAACCAATAAAAACGAAATATCTTGATGGAAAATTATCGTTTTTAGATAAATATATTTTAAATACCAATATCAAAACTGGCTCTCACGTGGAACCAGATACAGATAAAGCAACCGATTCTGATGAAGACAGTGGAGAAGAAGATTTCGTCACAATAGACTTGAAAATGATCGAAGATCTTTTAGTTTTACGCGGCGAACCACAGAAAGATAACGAGATATCCAAAATGGATAACATTTTATCAGTTGTGTCCAAACGAATTGATGAAGCATTGTCTTCATATATACATCTAGCAAATAAATCACTAAATAAACCAGAATCATTGTTAGGTGTACAAATTTCAAAAAGTAATGAAGTTACTTGGGATGTTGAGGTACAAGATAATTTGAATTTGCCCTGTAAATCAAATTATACTGAAATTAATGAAATGGTTTCCACTAATTCTCCATCGCACGAGAATATGAATGACGCCGCGCATGATGTTCCAAGTACCTCAATGGCAAAAAATAGATGTAGGACATCTCTATTAGTAAAGGAAAGGCCTGACAAAGATGATATGGAAACTATATTCGATATACATCAAAGTTCTGATTCTGAATCCTTCTATTTAAAATTAGAAAAATATATAAAAAGGTTTTCTGTGGTAAAACAGGAAGAAATACGTTTGAAAATCTGTTACTTAATAACGGAACTAGAAATGGAAGAAGATTAATTGTTAGATTTTAATTGGATTGTATGTAACCCTACCAGTTTATGAATGGAATTATTGAAGTGTATTATTTGACTAAATATTTTAGTTCTAAAGCCAACCTATCCCAAAGGATGTCGCAAATCCAATTGCCTATCACTCTATGCAGGGACATCATTAAAAAATAATAGAGATTATCACGTAAACCCTAGCACAGATATTGACTCATCTCCTTAAAAGAAATAATATATACTCCCTCTAAGGGTGCACATGCAAATCATCCGATGCCACGGTGCACAAGTCAATAGTTTGTGTCATGCTTTGTCAATGTCAAAATACGCTACCTTATGTCAGTGATGCACTCTGCTGGCGTGATGATAATTCAGTAATATTCCTAAGAACATATTTTTTATACGATAGACAATTTTCTTATTATCTCATTGTTTATTTGCTGGTCGGTTTGTAAGTTTGTGTAGAATTAAACCCCCAAGAGCGGCTTCATCATATTTAGGTACTACATGTCCGAAGATAAGCAGGGCTGCATTGCGTGTAAATTTTACATGTCATGTCTTGTGTTTAACGGAACCTGCCCTCCCGACTGTTACCTACTTAAAGATAAGCTAAATGTGGTCTTTGTGACTCTCATATCTTGTGTGTTCTCGGAACTCACAAGATATGGTAACACCCATCGTTAAAACAATTGAGGCGCCTTATTTTCATAGCATGGTGTTTTCTGTCATTGTTCAACTTTCCATCTAGCACGTAGTAAAATATTCTTTATTCTGTGCCATATGATTTGCAGTTAGTTATCTACTGTACACTTAGTACACTAATGAAAAATACATTCCTTAGAACAATATTTAGGTCTTACGCACGTACCTACTTACATAATATAGTATGTATCTACCGTTCATGTATATTTTAATTTTAGAACACAAATGCAGACCATTTAGCCTAACACAAATCATTAGGTGATGATTGTAGCTGTAGGTAGGTACAAGAGATTAAAGGTATAATGCATCGATATAATTTAAAGGTTAAATGCAATAAGGTACTAAACACTATATTATTAGGTACCTTGTGCAATGAGAATACCTGGTATAAAATATAATAAAAAACAGACTTAAAAGCTTACCTTTGCTTCTAGGCGGAGTCCGATGGAACATAGAAGAATTTCAAGCCAGTTCACAAAACAAATATAAAGCAACATTCAATATATCGAAGACTTGAAATCTGGTTCTGCAGTACCGCTATGCTATGCACTTTATGTTTCATAAAGTTACACCATGTAGTTATATATTTACACTGTATCATCACTGATCCGATATATACTTTATTGTTTTTGAAAATTTATTAATTTTAACTTTAGAACACAATGAAGTTCGTAATAATATGACGTTCGTTCGATCGTTGTCGTTTACGTTCAACCGGTAGAGCGGGCGAAGCGCGATACCTGCTTCAAACCCGTCGACTAATGGACTGTCTCTATAGAACAGGTAAAGGCTCTATAGGAACTCACGTGTTTACGTGACTTTGTGTATGTGTGTTGTATGGCTGTGAGTCAGAATAACAGAACCATACAGAACTCAAGATAGGTACCGACAGGCGGTGTTTCGTGGGCTCAGGCTTCGTGTCCTTTTTGTGTGTACATATCAGTTTTGGTTTTCACAAGGAGCTATTTCTACCATTTAAACATTTTACAACGAATTTTTTTTACAACGAATAACAAATAAAAGGCTACTAATAATGACTTGTTTTTCTGACTGATGTAAAAATAAATCGATTAAAGTGATAAATAATCAAACACAATCTTTAATTTGTTCATTAGGAAGTTTTCATCATTAGTGTTTACGTAATTTACTATATTTTATTGTCAGAAGTTCAGAACTAAGAATATTAGAAATGCTTTTTAAAATTGTGTGTCATACCTAAGTACAATCCAACAAGCTCATACATTTTTGTTTTTTACATTAGAAAAAAAGAAATAGGTAATTACTTACGTAGGTGCGTGTATAGTACTCAGATTCCTAAAGGTCATTAGTTTCTTTGTTTTTTATGTGTGCCATGGAATTGTAGGTACTTCGTAGTACGGAGTAGCTTTAATTCACCCCAGTAATGTGGTGACTAGAAACATAAACTAGAGACCGTATCACGAAAAAAGGCCCGTGGCAAAATAAGGAACTATCAACAACAGATAGGCGACATTGTTGTTAGCAGCTACAGTAGTGCCAGTGCGCTACTGTAGTCGCTGTCGCTGGAAACATCAATGTCAAAAAATAACAAACCTTTCATGGAACGGACTAGAAACAGATTCTTAGGTTGTTGACAATCATATTGTATTTAATTAATAAGAAATGGTTTAATTGCTCGAGCTAAAATTACCCGTATGAAATCGCAAGATACTAGGTAGTTAGTACATAAATAATAAAATATTCGCTGAAAAAATTAAATGCTATAATCTAATGTAATAACTTACTTGACGTGACCAATCAAATGTAAATCATTCTAATCACTCTACTTTCATTTCTACCTGGTTATTTAGACTGTGTGTTCTATTTTCAACCCATTCCTGTCTCTTAGGCAGTTACCCCTCATACTTTCCACCCCAATTATAGGCAATATTTCCGAGATTTTTTTTTGTTGAAATCTAGAAAAAACGGACGAAGTTAACTAATTTTTTATCTTACAGCAAGGATATAACTTAAATAAGCACTTGATCAATTACAGTAACTATTCATAAAACGCTTATTAATTATTTCCAAATGTATTTGCATGCTCATTGCTTCCTAACTTTGACTTTGTTTTGCCTTTTAGAATTGTCAAGAAATTTACTACCTAGTATTGTGTTACTGTTGTAATAAAAGTCAACGTACTGGTCTTATTTGAAAAAACATAGGTAACTATTTCGTTTTGTTCTTAGTCACCCCGTGCGTTCGAGTCACCCCCTTTTTTGATAGAAATTTTTTTTATAGCAACATTCATATACGTAAATAAGAGCAACAGTAAATACAAATAAATTTAAAATCAGTCTTCAAACTTTGAAAACAAACAAAATTAAATTCGCTTTCCTTTCCTTCCTTTATGCTTTGTTTTGAAAGAAAACTTTTGCAAATAGCAGTCTATACATGAATTCTCCGACTTGTTTTAGTTTATAAATACCGCAGACTGGGTTTTCACGCATGGTCCAGGACCTGTTGCGCGATTTTTGGGAATCAGGTGGTGAGTATCATCAATTTTGTATTTGTGTTATTTAAAATCCGGCTTTGACGGCTCTGGTTATATTTTGAAGATAAATTTATTAGTTATTTATTGTGTCCCACTACTGGACAGATGTTTCTCCGGTAACCCTACCAGGTTCACTTGTTTAACAATAACATAAGTAGGTAAGGCAGATTCTTTTAATAATAATTTGATTTCAATCAAGTTAAATATTTTTATTAGTATACCTATTATTTGTTCAATTTAAACTGTTCAGTTATCACAATTTTCGACGTCCCAACTTGGCAGCGACCTTCCTTATAGACTGGGCAGCGACCTTCCTTATAGATGTGTGTCCTAAGATGGTACACGATACGGGACATGGATATGGGACAGAATACTTCCTCAGTAGGTATTTCCATTTCATTGGATGTATTAGCTTAGCTTTAAATAGCCTAATATCATAAGTTCGCTTTAATTTACTTAAATGTTTGTAGCAAAATGAAAAACATCATAATTTTTAAATTCATTTTATTTTCAATAACATAAAAATGTTATGTTTTTTTTCCATTTTACACATTTCAAAATGAATTTTTGTGGGTATCAACCTGATTACTAAAATGCTCAGATGAAGTTCAAAATTTATCCTACCGTACAGTTTGGCTTACAGAACTCCGGGTCATAGGTAGTCGCACCTTATTTAGAATTCTTCTTTCACTTATTTCCAAATGCTGCATCTTATTTGTGCGAGCACAAAATCTACTCCATTCAGCAGCAGTTCATAATAATATTCAACAAAATATATTGTAATCATTTACTCATTTGGACAGATCATACAACTCGATTTTTGTACTTTTAAATGTGATATGCTATACATTTTTTGTGATATTTTTGATTTTATACAAATGAAATTATTATTTTTATTACCTAAAACAGGTATACGAGTAAAAAAGTACTATTTGGTCTTACAAAAATCGTTATGATGATCCATCCAAAAGCAATATTTACTACAATAAATAGAACTAGCTAACTGGAATTGAAGGTCCCTTAAAAGTATGTATTTTAATGTTAAAGCCATGATCAACTAGACATACAATTACTTTGTAGGTAAAATTTTTCATTCATTATAAATAGCAATTAATTGATCCACAAAAACTCACGTATATCGCTCCAGTTGTCTGAATAATTGACCACGGCTTTGTATAATACTAATTTTATTGTTTTCGTAATAGTTGACTAACTCTAAAGAGGCGTCCATATTCATAGCATGAAGTAAAGATGCGCAAATCACCAAATTTACATAAGTTAGTGAAAGTATTGACAGTTTACATACAACTCTAAGTTAGAGATATTTATTAACTGTTATTTTAAAATTTATATAAGTATGTCAGAAAATTTCACAACACCTAAATGAATTATGGAGTAAGGATGATTGAAATTTGGGAACTTAATTCCATTTAGAAACTTCCACAAATGTGTATCTAAAAAAAACAATAAAAAAGAAATAATGTTTTTTCTTTACTTTAACATAGCGTCAAAACGCCAAAAAAGTAAATGAAACATTTGAAAATATGTGAAACAAGACTTGTCAGTTCGATGCTCATCACAATTTTTATCCATATTATTTTTCATTAATTTGATAAAATTACATAAATCAACAAAGATATACATATATATTCTCTCAGTTAACTGATAAATATATAATCTTATTTCATTATTGCTTGATTTTATTGAATATTTATATATTTTAAGATGATCTGTACATTGAAGTCTTTGAAACAAAATTAAGATGAGCAAAGATTTATGACAATTTTCATGTATGTATATTGGCATATTTGCACTTGTGATTAAAGAAACGTATCAGAGTACAGAGCTTAGTTTAGAGGTGATAGATAACGCTTCGGAAGTTGAACATAGCGTTAACATTCAATATGCTGCAATTTTTTTACTAAATTGAACTAACTATTGAACTACATAGTATTTTCAATGATTCAGAATGTTTCTGTTGATTCGATACTTATGAGAAACCGATATTCTCTGTACTCTGAACAAATGTAATACAGTATTTTGTATTATGTACATGTAAAACCATGTGTAGACTTTATATTTTAGTAATACTATACTAAACTGGCCGTCGTATAAGTATCTGCCATGATCTAAAATATAACTAGGTAATATAATATTCTTAACTAAAATTATATTTACAAATAATACAGTTCATTACTATTTATATAGAAATTAAAATATATTTCTATCATTCTTCGCTTCACATAACGCAAAATAATTTAACAGAGTTCATTTTTGCACTCACATTTACAATATAGTTTTGTAACTAATTTGTTACCATTTATTTGTTGATTTCGAACAACTCATTTAGATTAATTATATCACCCATTATGCGAGTAGCGCTATACTCACTAAACCTATCATATCTTACTATAAAAATGCAGAATATGCGAAAACGTCAAGGAATATTTCAAAGTACCTAAATGGCAATTGAACATTATAGTTCGCTCGCATCGAATAGGAACTATAAGATTCATAATGCCTCCAAGCAGGCGACGCGCGGTACGTTATAGTATATTTACAAGTCGCAGCGACTGACACCTCTTGCAGTACTAAAACAACTAGCACAAATAAAATAACTCCTCTTTATGTACACTCGGCAACGATCCACAAATAGTAGACACAAATCAAAACTCTAGTAGATTATATCATATCGAATACGAAATTGAATTTATCTATGATTTGTGTTACAGTTTATGCTAGAGTTTAGAATATAAGGAGCTCAGTAGCGCCACCGTTTGCGCGGCGGTGCGAGGAACTATACATGCACAACACCGCAGTGTTTATGGCCGGCGCGGCGAACGCCCCGCCTCAATACTTTACCTATAAGCTAAAATTTTCTCATACACCAACGTATCAATTGTCGATGCTTTCGTGAAATAATGCTCAACATCACATGCCCATTTCATAGACACGTGTGTGTACCTTTAGGTCACCGAGATTCCGTCAGTTATACTCGCAACATGCATGTTCAACATTACCACAAAAGGAGAAGAAACTAAAATCTAGTATCACAATGTCGGGCTTCGCTGGCCTGAAAGCGAGTTAAACCAACGCCTCACTAAACCTAAGGATCAACAAATCACATCGGAATTATCTGCGCAACGAGAAAGCGATCAAATGTGTTTGCAATTAACTGGTTACCAGAGGAACATTGTCATAATACTGTTAGTTCTGCAAATTGACCGAATGTAATTGAGATATTTATGAAAAAAAAGAGTAAAAACACAGAATTACAAAGAGATTACCTTAAAAATATTTTTGCCAATTTGGAAACTATATCATAGAGCGGTGGGAAAGCTTCTTTTGCAATGCTGGCTGTTCTGGTTCGTTTCTCGTTACGTATATTCGTCTGAGATCTGCATGGCGAAAAGTTATTCAAATAATGCCAACAAGTCGTCTGAGGATGGCGCTCGAGGCGGATGTGATCCAGCAGAAGACGATGATGACGGTGGCGTTGCTAGTAACTCGCCCAATGCAGGAGCGTCCAAATACGACAGTAATTCCATCGGATCTACGCTCGTTTCTGGCAACAACTGGAATAAAGAAACATAAATTGTTAACTGTTTTGACAAAGTCTGAAGCAGTGTGATCTAGTGAACGTCGACCTCTACAGAGTTTTTATAAAATTGTAAGAAATCAAGAAATAAATAAGAAATAAGTATTTAAGTTGTCTAATAAACTTACATTGAGATTATCGGTTCCCTCGCCGTCGATAACGGCAGCAGGGTCAAAATTGAGATCTCCCGGGATATCAACTTCATTAAGGCTGTGATGGCCAACGGAAGGAGGACCCGGCGTGTGAGAGGAACCGGGAGTGTGTGCTCCACCGCCGCCTCCCGGCGTGTGTGCTGATCCGGGCGTGTGTGGCGTGTGAGGTGTGTGAGGCATCTAGAAAAGTAATGTTGCGATGAGATCAGGTAAAATATGCATTACTATGTGTGTCTCCCCAAGTTTTGCATTATTATTATCATGAATAGCCATCGCTATCTCAGTATTGCGTAAAGATCTTTCTTTTGTTCTTCCAAGGCGTACAATTTAGGACCTGTTGCGGACTTCTTTCAAAGTTTCACATGCGAAAATAAAGCGTATAGAAGTTGACATACAATTCTGCGACAAACAGACGTACATGTAACATTTATAATAATACCTAGGTCACAATATACTATAGTCACTCGATACAATTCCAAAATACGTACCTGTTCATTCAAACTTTTCTCCATTGCATTGAGAGGATCTAACGAGTTGACGCTATCATTCAAGTGTGACAGTGGACCGTTGCCAGCAAACTCGTTGCTTCCAGGGCCATTGTTCATGCCGAAATCGTAGTTCTGATTATTCGAGCCCGAATTCCTATTCTGCCCACTTTGGTTGTACGATGAGATCATGGAGCCGCTGGCAATAGTGTTCATGTCGGGAGGAAGGTAAGGAGATAATGCTTGGTTCATATCCCAGTTGTTCATTGTCGGCATATTCATCGAACCCGGTGAAACTGCCTTTCCTCGTTTTCCTACGCTGTTGTCACTATCGTCTTCTTGCTGAAATTTGAAGTAAATTTTCAGTTATAAAAAGGCGCTAGAACAGTGAAGTCTTCGTCATTTAAAAAATATTCTTTCACATTCGACTAATACTTATGAATTAAAGTATTATATTTACCTTAATCCCAGTACTCGACGGACTTTTAGCCGCTTTCCAATTAGCCCCACTATCAATGGTTACTTCATCTACGTCGGAACTATTTAGCGTATTGAGTATCCCCCACATATACTGATCTACTTCTAGGCCTTCTAACTGCGCTGGTTTACTGTAACATAAACAGTTAAGATTGTTAGGATTTTAGCAAATATGTAAATTTTAGGACAAAATTACATGTCATAGATGTCAAATTACATGACCGCAGGCAATATGGTAAATGACTTTAGATAAAATAATCCCTGTCAACTTCAAACGTTGTGTGGTTTTTTGTTTACTAATAATATGGTACTGTTAGACATACATTTGTTGATGTACTTACTTGCAAACAGGACATCTCCAAGATCCTCGTTCACAATTGAGTTGCAAGTAGGATTCTAAGTCAAAACACTGTATGTGTTTGCATTCGTGGCCGCGCGCCGGTAACGTGATTTTCTTGAATGTGATAGGACATTTTAACGATACTTTCAATGCGGTTTGTTCCACACTGTCCCGATCGTTAGCTGTGTTCGAACCATTGCTGTTTGCTGGCGTCTGGTTGAAGTTCATCTTTATTTTTGCAATACAGTGATCTGCTGTTAGCAATCGTTTCCTTAGTAGTCCTTGGAGAACACTTCGGACGCTCGGTCGATGGACTAATTGTAATACAAATAGATGTGACTGAAAATAAAAACAAGTTTTGTCAAGGAATAATTTCGGCGTATGGTGTAAAAGAGAGTTGTTGACAGTATTTATTTATTTAAACGATACGATTTATAATGCGTTGTAATGAAGATACTTACACAACAGCAGGCTGAGACTGTGATCTGTATCGTGTTTCTGCCTGGTTGACACACTTCTTTCAGGTACAACGGTTTGTGTGATGTTTTGTTCTCGCCTCTATCTATGACTAATGGCGTTGCATTGACTGACACCTGAACACTCGCTGGCCAGTTTGTGTTCATTTGCCGATCCTCGTGATGGAAGCATTTCAGTTGTAACTCAAGGTCCGACCTGCAAGAGAAAGAAAATATCGTAAATGTCTTGTTCGTGACTTGACAACATTCAGTAATATTGGTTTTGAAACAAAGCGCAATAACACTCACCTCCATATTAATGTTGAGTGGACCGTGGGTTTTAATTGGAATACATGATTGCTAACTGCTAAATTATGTTCTAATCTAAACGGAGGCAGTATAATACCATCTCTTACGGGGAATGTTAACCGGAGCTCGTCATCTGAAAATAGATACGCACCATCTTAGTTTACGACATATTTGTCTAAAAATCCATATAAGAAATTGATATAATATGTCTAAACTTTTTCATAAACTTACTTTGCATGCCCATCGGTGGTTTGAGCTCATTGAAGTGGGGCTTTACGTCAGCATTTGGACTAATGTATGGCGGCATACTGCTTGCTGGCGTTAGAGGTGGCGTGGGATTTCCGGGCACGGGACTATGCTGGTAGCTCATATTGGTACGCATGGCCACTTCCTGCGCAAATTGTCCGCTATATTGACCACCATACTGCCCGTTCCCCCCTTGGTGCTGAGGATATTGGTTAGGAACGCCACCGTTAAAGTATTGCCCTTGGTTCGAATACGGCGGCGTCGTTTGCCTCATATTTCCCCTCATTGATGCCCCAAAGTTTCCAGAAGGCCCCAATGGTTGCTGGGGAGGATATTGCCCTTGGAAGCCCGGTCTGCCGCCGTATCCGGCAGGGTATTGCCCTGGGCCGAATCCTGGCTGAGCACCCATGTATTGACCTTTTCTCTGGTTCATTAACATGGTTCCAGACGGGTACGGTGTATGTCGCCTCTGATATCCAGGTCCCATTTTCGCAGATCCACCCATTTGACCGGGGCCCATTTGAGTGGGCATCATATTAGCGTGCATACCCATATTAGCCATCTGCGCCATGGGATTCATGCCATTCATGCCGTTCATGCCGGAATTGCCCATCTGGCCCATTCCGGTCATACCATTCATCCCACCGTTTCCCGCCATTCCCATGCCAGTCATCGCTGGGTTATGGCTGCGCTGCTGGGCGTAGCCATTCATCGCGCCATATTGGGGGTTTCCCATAGTCATGTTGTTTTGCATCTGGAAAAAGGAAAATGATTATTTTTAGCAACCAAGTCACACGTTATGATTTTGTAGTGTAGTACACACTGTTATCTTGATAATTTGAAATCATTATACTGTAAATGTAAAGATGGTTACCTGCGAGAATGGCTGCGAGTCCTGCATCGCGGCCGTGGTGGCCGCGGCGACCATTGCGGCGGTGGCGCCGAACTGCGCGTTCTCGCCGCCGCCGCTCATCGCGCCCGGACCGCCGGCGCACCCATTGCCGCTGTTGACAAAATATAATAAAATAAATATACCTACTCCGTTGGTATTTAAAAAACTGAATAATCTAGACATATTTTTATTGAAATATTCATTTAAAAAATTAAAATCTTTTCACTTTGCTAATTAATTGATACTTTAGCTTTTTTATAAATATGAGGTGAACACTTCAAACACACTGACAGTGAACACTTTCATACAACCAGCCTGTTATTTGTTTATACTTTAGTGACATTTAATTTAAATTAAATATTATAATTTTGATAACATGATATAGATTAGGTGAAGCTACAAAATACAAATTCCACCGTTGTAAACGCGTTATAGCGCAAGTATGTTTTAATGTGAAATCGGTCTAGTTAATTTTATTTCACTCACGATATAAGCAGTTTCTATTGCAAGCGGCCTTGCAGAGTCGAACATTCCACACGTTAACGCTTCGATTATTAATAAACTCAAGACTCAATATTCAACCCAAATTCAATCTATGTAAGATCTGTTTTTTAATGTGTACGGGTATTTTATTATTTTACACACAATGAGAGAAAAAAATCAATATGGACGCGTTGTTACCCCTGTGTTTCTCTCGGGATGTGTTTGATTTTTTGTATGGCGCTGGAGTGGGAGACCGATTCATGTGAACCGCTTTTGGGGCGAATTCCCGAGCCTCCGCGGAGCCCTTTCTAATAATTCCCTTTCGACAAATGCACGACAAACACTCGCACGGGCTATCCATTGTTACATTCTTTCTCTGTAGTAGTGCAACAATATTTAGACTATTGTACTGTATGAAATAATTTTAATGAATACAAACGAACATATACGCGATAAAATCTTCGTAATGATGCTCTGTTTACACATATACATTTTCGATACTGGTTACTTAAATTCACGCAGTTATTTAAAACCAGAACAGGTCAGAAGTAAAACTGTCAACACAAAATTATTTAAAAATTAATGGTCGGAAATGACCATGTTAGTTTTCTTCAGCTACTTAAGTATTCTCGTAAATAGCTTAACAGATACTTAGTAGCATCGACAATCAATAAACACACAAGTCAACAACGCTCAATTCGACGTCTCCTCTATTCATCGACTCTGCAGATGATTTACAAGGGTCCTTCCTTAGGTAAACTGGGCCCGACCTGCACTTCTTTTTATAGTTTTGTCAGAGCTTTTTTTCTTTTTGCCGACCAAAATGTGTTGCCGACAAAAAATCTGTGTATTCTATATCCTGGTGCACTTTTTGTAAAAGTGGTACCACATCCGAATAATCACTTACGTTCTGTTCAAAATATTTGGGATTTTGAATGCGAACGTCGGTCGGTCGCAGGCGTTTCTTTTGGTTCATTCTTGGAACTTACTTTTTGTGGAATTTTATTTTTCGGCAAATTCGTACTTACAGACATGTCTGATGTTATGTGCTTTAATTTCAAAATTCGGTACAATTTGAATCTAAGCGGACAAGCGAATCTTGTTATTTGTGGACGCATGCGTTGACTTGCTTTTCGACAGGAATCTGCTAAATAAATCAATATGAATGAGTAGGTATGTTACTATTTCGAGAAGCTGGAAGGTGTTTGGCATAGTATTGAGAGATGAGCGTATAACGCGTTGGTATTTTGATACATAGGCTGCAGTTAATTTTAGATTGGTGCGCAGACGTGTCGGATTCCTAGTTAATTGGCAGTGGAGATCATCGCTTATTGAAACAGTTAACAAATGCTTCAGGCACAGTACCGTTTCACTATTGTGCCACATTAGTTTATATAAGTATAATGTCGACGTATATATTAAGGTTAAAAATGATGGCACAAAATGGTTTGTTAAATTCTTAAGGTGTTTTATTTTGCTATAAATTAATTTATATGGTTTAACACGTTTTCTTATTACTAGTCGAGTGTTAAATAAGGCATTAATTGTGAGTCTCGTATAGATTACTATCGTGGTAGCGTGAAGCCGTGCCGTGTTCCACCCCATGTTTCGACGACAGTTGGTCACCCCCATTTAAATGCCACTTCACATTGTGGCTTGTGCGCACATTGCTTTATGTAAAGTTGACGCTTTAATATTATATTGACGTTGTCACGTTTAGTAACAGTTTGTCGGAGTAATTAAATTATAATTCTAACATTGTAATTGACTTTTTGTCCTTACTTTAACATTTCTGTCAGCAGGTTCATTGCAATACTTAACATATTTATATAGAGCGTATAAGTGATTCTTTAGTGTTATAAACAATTATTTATGAGAGACGTACAAATTATTTCAATATATAAATTCTTCACGATCATCTTTTGTGGAAAGACAGTAGATGTAATTGATTAATTAACTACCTTTTTCGATTTCTATCTAATTTTAGTCAATTGACGGCGGGGTCGGGAGAGAATGAATCATGCTTCAAGGAGCGGATTCCGGGGGTTACAAATGGAGGCGAGCGTTCCGGGGTAAATACGGCACAATGAGTGGGGAAGGGTCGCCGCGCCCGATCGCCCGCTTAGGGTAAGTGGGCCCGGTCACGTCAATATGGGGCTTTATTACGAAGCTGCCGATAATAATTTGTTTGTCTACGACTATATCGAACCATGAGCTTTTTAAATGGATTAAAACTATGATTTAACTTGAGAATTTCATGTGTACGTTATTGTCTAATTAATCAGTGATACATTCGCGGTCTCAATTAAACTCAAGTAGGTTTTGCATTAAAACATTAATAATGTGGTTCTTTAATGATAATTGAATTGTTCAAGATCATTTAAGGAAGAATTGGTTCAACCCTATTGAGCACGTGTGTACTTAATGCCTGTTATGCCCGCGCATCCGCCCCCAGCCCGCCCGTTGAAAACTGACGTTTTTTCCCACGATAACTTACTAACTGTTACAAATCTGTTATTACTAGTTACAGCTTTGTTTTGAGATCGAAGATTGTTTGTTTTTGACACTTCATGTCTACATATTGATAATATTATTTATCGTGCTAATGTAACGGTTGGCAACAGTGGGTTGATCTCCTGGTCGCTACCCTCAACTGAAGTAGACTTCCTGTGTTCTGTTCACACAATCTCGTTACCAGACCCTGCTGTATTATTATTTACTTATCGGTTTTGTATAGAGGCAGGCAGCCATCAACAATATGTCGTTTGTAAAGGTGACTACAAAACAAAGCCGTTGAGCGCCTCGGCTTAGCACCTGCTCTGAGTTTTTTTATTAAAATATCGAAGTTAATTATTATTAGAGTAGGGTTATTTGTTCTTTTCTAAATTATTGATCTGTTTTTAGACAAAACTATTCGGCTCAAATATAAAAAATAGCAGTCTGACAATCCCATGAGTCTAGTGATGCTACTCTAATATTTTGTTTGTTTGTATTTATTGTAAGCGCTAAAGTGCAGTCACCGCTTGCATTCCCACTGTTCGCTTGTGTGAGTTTGGCTGCCAGTGTGTGCGTGTTGTAATGGTGTGAGTGCGGCGGAGTGCGTCTGTGTGGGTGCTGGATGCCCTGAAGCGCTTGTGCGTGTGAATGGAAGAGCACATTTCATTTATAATTGCAGCGGAGCGCGGTCGACAATCACACTTACTTGTGTGTACTTTTCACCCCTCGTAGATAATTCAGTTTAGACTGCATATTTGTATATTTAACATTATATCTGTCTTGAGAATAATTTATCTTCGCAAATTAATTTCATATTTTCAGAAAGTACATTTTATGAAACAATTCTAGCGTCAGGTATTTACGTGGTGGGTATTTTGATTTTATTGCTTGTTAACCACGATAAGGTGGCGCAGGTAAGCCGAGTCACGTTTCAGCGTTTTGTTCAAATGTAAACAAACTTGTTCCGGATAAGATAAAAACAGTATTATAATACAAGTAGGTATCGTGTTTTGGTAGTCTGATAAAATACATCACGAAGCGCGCTTTTCGTCATACTAATGAGCTAATTATTTTTATAGCACAATAAAATCAATATTTTCGAAAAATAAACTTTTGACTTTTCCATGACGAATAGGTGTATAGGTAACGAATGCGAAATTAGATCTAATAAGTTTCAAGCTCTTTAAAATTTGCGATTTATTTGAGATTTAAAATTTTTAGAAAGTCTTTCTATGAAGATAATATTTTTCCAAGTAGTTGTATTAGGATTTTTTTGGGTATAATATACCTAAAATGGTACTAACCTAGGATTGTTGACTCTGTAACCAATGGTCCCTTGCTGGGAGTTGTGTTTGCCGGTGTCGGGAGCGTGTGCTCCCTGGTATCCGATGGTTGTGTAGCCAGACGAGCCACTAGAGTTCGCCGTCCTGTCGATTGCCAGCACCCTCTGAAACACCATGCACCTCGATGTAGCACCAACTCACTCTGCATTCAACTCACAATTTTATTTTCACGAAATGACATCAACACATTCGATGATGCAGATAATTCTTGTATCGAGTAGCGCGCGTAAATGCAACCAACCGTTGGTGGAACGTCAATTACTCGACGAAACGTTCATCGTCACGTAGGCACAACCAAAATATTTGCCCGTTTTGGATTATTTTTAATGATTGAGATTTTCGTTTCTATTCACTTGTTATTAATTATATCAATTTCGATTTTTTATTTTTGTGACATTGACAAAAAACACACATAATTGTTTTCGATCTGTTTGCATTATTTAACATTAATTTTTTTTCCAACGACGAACGTTCCGAAGATTCCACATCTCAGTCAGCTGTAGCAAAATCCAACATGCGCTACTTTGTGACAGGTGGTGCATAGTAGGTAGTTTGGTAGCTATGTGTTCGTTGTTAAATTTTAGACAAGTTCTTATCTTCTTAAGAATATTTTCTTTACTTTTTACGTCATGGACTATATTTTGTTGCTTTTTTAAAATTGATTCCTATTTTTTGTAAGCTCATTTAAATTGTAACAACAAACACATCACTTATTTTTTTTTATCTTTTAATGCACTTTAATATTTACTTTGTTATCACTTCACGAAGATAGAGATCCTTTTGATGCACTACGAATAACATCCGTCAAAATCCAAATTTTATGTCACTTGCAATCCTTTTTGGGGGGCCACTGCACAAAAATCCACAAACATGCAAAAGTTCACTTTTCACAAAACACCAAAAGCATCCAAATCCAGGGTAGTACAATTTGTACGTGTCACTGTGTTCCAGTATTGATAGGCAACGAGTTATCGTTCACTCACGAGTTCGACTTTGAAATCACCGAAACATCATAGACGTGTTGCACGAGTGTCGACCGCGACGTCACTGACGGCGAACGTCCATGCATTCGACCGTCAAAGGTAACACTGGATGGCGATAGCAAGCCGGCGACGGTGAGTGAGAGGTTGCGGCGCGGGGCGCTCCCACCCCGCGCGACGTTGCCAGCTCGCCGCGATAAGTGGCGCACCCCCGCACCCCCTCTGTCCCGCTCGTACGTCGTCGTCTCGGCACTCGGCGGTCGGCCGCGCTCGGGCGCCAGCGCGCGCTGTATCGGCGCTGCCCCGCCCCGCGCGCTCGACGTTTTCACGTAACGGTCCTCAATCGAGCGCGATATTGCCAGTGCGATAGTTGCAACGCTCTGTCGTCATTGGGATTAGTCGGTGATCAAACAAAGTCCTTATGAAAATCATGATGTTATGACTATTTTTATTTTCAGGAGTTTTGATAAATAAATAAGGTTGATATCAAGAGCAGACATAAGTATTTCGCAGGTAGACGGTTTATCGAGAAGTTTTTGCGCAGTGGCTCGTCGACGCGACGGTCGGAGAGCGTCTGCGTTGAGGCATAATAATTAGCGACGATAAACAATGGGCATGTCGTCCTCTGGTCGATACTGAGTCGCTACCTGCGCGGTTGACGATAGAGGACACATGGCTCGTCCTGTAATGTCCTTGTCGCGCATTGATGCGCTCCGCCCGTTTCGCACTCGACATTAGCAGTTCATTGCAATTGTTTATTTAATATGTGATATTATGATGTTTTCTCTGTAATTATTACAATCGAATAATCTTAATTGTTATTACCATGTTAAGTACCTATTAGTGGGATATAACTTATAGGTCTTGCTTAGGTAAACAATTTAAGAATTTGGTTAAAACTAAATGTCAAACAAACTCATGTTTTATCATAAAACTAATTAAAATATGTGTCATGTCAGTAGTGAATAAGTAACACTAAAATATTTTAGAAATAAATCATACAATGCAACAAGAGTACATACAAGAACAAGTATATCTACTACTATTTTATGATATCTATTAACTAGCAAATGTCTGTATTAAAAAATAAAAAATGTGGTTTTTACTTCCTCGTAGCACCAACGCGCTATCATGCTACAAGATTTTGCTACGAGCTACGAGCGAAATCGCGCGATATTTTTAAACTACGCATGAACAGGCTAGAGATTTTACCTTTCTTTAAAAAAATGTACTTACGTGCTTAATGCTATTAACGCTGTTTTTTATATTGCTTACAAGCAATAAGAAATTAGTGACAGATTGATTTAGTTGTTATAATTTTTTAATTGTATAGTACATTGTTCTAAATGTATATACATATTTGCTTATATGAGGAATATCAAGGAAAAGTGCCAGCAGGCTATGCTATAAAAAATTATATTGTTTGCTCAAACTAAAAAAAATGTCGGATCATCAAATTTTTAGAATGAATTCGTACATCCAAGCAGTAAAAAAGAGAAATTCATCAAAATGTTATATTTAATGTGATAATTATTGAAGCATAGACGGTAGTAAATGGCGGTAGTGAGAGTAATATAGAGTTTTGGTCGGACACGCGCTCGCTGGAAAGTCGGGAAAGCGGCGCGGGTGCCAGCGAAACGCCGTCCGCGTTCCGTTGCGCTTGCGACTGCCTACAATCACAACTAAGTGCAACTGCGAGGACTTCCATCTAATGTTATTGACAGATACAATGATTTCCTATTAATAGCAATAGATTAAAACATGCCATATTTAACAGTCTTCCAATGAAAAAATTAAAATATATGCTAAAAAACAAGAAATGAATAAATTAAAATTAATATAAAAAGTAAGAAACTTAGAGTAATTTTGTATGAGAGAAAAATCCTTCCTTATTTGCTATTGATTATGGATTGTAGTTAAAACATACAAACAACGCGCTGTTCATCAATCGCACTGAAACATAAACACCTATGTTGTTTTGTCAGAATCCCGTCTTCAAGCTAGCTTAACAATGTAATTTTACAGTACGCAACTATGCGAATTGTCGTTTTAACTGGTCGTTGTTGACACACATTTGTTATTTTAGACAATAACGTGTCAGTATCAGTTTTTCATACGTTAATCAACGCGGTGAGATGACATTAAACTTGAGTCACGTGCATTCTACACGCTCCGTTTCTAGCCGGTTGCTGTTTAACAATAGCTCATCATCAAAGCGTTGAAAACGGAGAATTAAAAAGTAAGTTTTTCCTCGTACGTTGACAACAGTTATAAATCACTGTTGCTGTGTTTATTTTACGATCCGGCTATTATCGTCAACTCCGTGGTTTTGCAATACGGCCGCCTGCGCTGCGCCCGCGCTTCGAGCTTGAAGCGCAGGAGTCATAAAAAGCAGATATACCTACTCAAACATGTATCAGTTATTTCGGTAACGCCTTGTGTTTCCACTCTGTCCATAGTATGGGCAGGACGTGGCCATATTACTATTCCTTAGTGAAATACGTTTTAGATGTTACATTATCTTACGGAATCCCCTTATCTATTCGTGATATTCATCATGATATTGCAGTTTTCTTGTTCAATATGTAACGTAAAATTTATACAAATCTGTTTTATTTCATACACTCTCGAAAGACTAGAAATGAAATAGGTTTTTATTAATATTAAAAGTTATATAGACAGTCTTTCTCTTTATGGTGATTTTATGGAGTAAAGTTTATTGGACATAACATACGATTAACTTTTAAATAACCTATAAATAGCATTACACGATTAAGCCAATTGAACTGTTAGAACGGTCATAAGTGGCACATAATGCAGTGTAGCAAGTGCATGTCGGTTACATGCACCTCCCTTACCAACAAACCTGTTTCGCGCTTCGCTCGGAAAATGTGTCGCCAACACCAATCGCGCGTGCCGACCTGCCGTTTCCTTCACTGTTGGGTATGATTAAGTAATATTCTAATAATATGTTAAATTGGACGCTGACTGAGAGGTACAGCGCAGATACATAATCACTGAATTTAGAAACTTGAAAACGTTTAGAGGATAGATTTTGTTGTTTAGACAATAATTATAAACATTTTTTTACTAGTATAAATGAATTAAATTGAAATCCTTCCCTAAAAAACAAATTTATGTGGAATTGAGCCGAGGGCTACTAAACCAAGAAACTAACTAGGTGGTCCTTTTCTAGGGCGGGAAACACACATCTCATTTTATGTATCCTTGTTCTCTGTTGTTTTGTTTATTTTATTCCAATACAGCCGAGAATATAGAATTAAATTATCATTGCTTTTTTTAATACCAGGTGTAAAACAGGTGCATTTAGCAAATGCTTTTGCAAATAATGTTTTTAATCGTAAAATAAAAATTGCGTTTAATATAATATACGTGACCGGTTTTATATTTAATTATGTTATTAATTCAGTATTTTGTTTGTCTTTAATTTATATGGGCTAATCAGCACATAAACAGCACATTTACCTAAATTCATTGCAAATTCGCCACTATTACCGCCGCATAGAGATTCATGCAAGGTAACTTGGCATGCGGTCAAATGTACTTTTTTTTAACTCCTCACGTGCGATAAGAACTTTTAGAGCATCAAACTTTGTTTGGCGCAGTGGTAAATAAAGTGCTTGCCTCTGAACCGAGAGGGCCCGGGTTCGATCCCCGGTCGGGTCATGATGGAAAATGATCTTTTTCTGATTGGCCCGGGTCTTGGATGTTTATCTATATATGTATATGTTATAAAATATAGTATCGTTGAGTTAGTATCCCATAACACAAATCTAGAACTTACTTTGGGGCTAGCTCAATCTGTGTGATTTGTCCTAATATATTTATTTATTTAAAATGTTCACTAGGATACAAGTACACTTTAATGTTGCGAGATTGCAAATTATTGTCAAATCTCAATAATAATTTTCTGATTTCTTTCTTTCAGTTTATAAAAATAAAAAATATCTATGTGAGAGTTCAACTGCCCTCATTGTATACTATTATAATTGAGTGATTATGATTATACTATATTAACACGGAGACCTTCACGGTTTGCGGAAATCCGCAACTCTAGTCGTCTAACTGCTATTAATGAAGCCGTAAAATGTGTTTTGTTTTATCTTAAAATTATCTGTGATATATATCTTGATCATGTTATCTCTTGTTTTGGTAATTGGCTTGGGATTGACACAGATTTTTATGCAATTTGTGATCTACATCAGCAAAGTATTTTTAAATGGATTATTGTCTCTTAAAAATACCCTGAATTAATGCTTACTTTGTTGTTCAATTTTCCGTAATACAACTTTTACCGCTCTCGCTTTTCTTTTAAGACCACATTTGAC
The DNA here is from genome assembly GCF_027563975.2 of Plodia interpunctella. Classification (NCBI taxonomy): domain Eukaryota; kingdom Metazoa; phylum Arthropoda; class Insecta; order Lepidoptera; family Pyralidae; genus Plodia; species Plodia interpunctella. Next base: position 6,567,213 of record NC_071300.1, on the reverse strand, counting down.
GTGTCTATATTTATTATTTACAGGCGAGTGATGATTTCCATTCTTTGCGCTGAATGGATGTCGCGTCGTCGTCGCCAACGAGAAAGCCAGACATGAAAACAACATTCTTCACACAATAAACGCATTTGTATTATGACAAGTTGTGTGTTGGACTTCTTTCTTAAATCACGTTTATTATGTATGTATGAAATTTTGAATTATTGAATTTAAATTTAAGTATTAATTATTTTCTTTACATGTCTCCTAATTTATTGCTATCGCCTATGGCTAATGTTTGCGCTTCTATTTATATACACTAGTAATGTTTTATGACATAGGTAATAAACTTGTTATTAATCACGTTATTCGTGATGCAACAGATTTCGGTTAAATATCGAACGCATCGGTTTCCATCAGCACCGGTTTGTGACAAAGTGACAATAACGTGAATTTATTGGGCGAGGAAAATTTAATTGCCCAGTGTGGAGGTAACGAGCAACAATGATACGCGGGAAGGGTTAAGTGTTTTACGAAAATAAAGGCTACAGAACGAGCACAATGACTCAGATGGAATTCAGTGTTGCCCGCTATGCTAAGCTTCGTCGGAATCAGAAATACAATCCTAATTATAATCGCACGCATCCGTCGAGCTTCAATCGGTCGCTCGGCCCGCCTCTACCTCAACTGCGGTTTGTTCTATTTAAATGCATTTTGCTTCAGTAAATTTTGTTCGCCTACTAATAATTATAAATGCAGAATGTCGAGAATAACGTAAAATAAACATATTAGTTTAGCTCTTCCCCTCAAGTGTCCTGATCATCAATGCGTAAACCGTTTGGGTTCACATGATACGGTTGCTTCTTATAGCTTGGTTAACAACACTTAATATTATTTTTATTTAAATATGTTCATGATCACGGGTTTTAATGCCAGCTGTTATATTATAAAAATAGGAAATGAGCAATTGTTAGGTAGACCAAAACGTATTTAAATTAATTGTTGAAATATCTCATCTTTTGAATGTGACCTAATATTAAATTGATTGAGCACACAGTCCTTATCACAACAATGTTCATTTGATTTTTAAATTAAAATTATATTGATAAGCGTTGTGCTCAATAGCTCAATCGCTAAACCATCAGTTATGTGTACGAATACACTGACAGCGTAAGCGTGTGGCGAGTGGTTTGTGTTAACGTTATGTGTACATAGGAGCAACATTGCCTTGCCGCAATGCGGTGAGACGCCCATATGTCGGCATATCGCTCCTGCCCTTTTAAGAGCCACATTCAAACACCATTTACATCTAAATCACTTTCGTTTCATTAATTAGTCTACGATTCATTCTGTTAAAAATTGCGATGTTAAGAGCTTTTTGTTTGGTTTCAATATCGGACGTGAACCTTGGCATTTACATGCTCGCTTCACAATATGCCCGTACCTTGACAACGATCATTAGTATAAAAATAGAATGATGTGAGAATTGTTCATTTAGGTCAAAGGTATGCTGTTAGTGTTCTGATTTTATATTAATATCGTTTGCAATGTTTCTTGCATTAGCGCCTTTTTATCTTGTTTTTAATGAATATGCTATATATTAGATACAACGGTACAATGTTCATCAAACTGTAGTAATTCATTTTATCACTAAATAACATTTTAAAATATGTCTACTTTTCCATAGGTTAGGTACCTACCATACCATATCAGTAAAAATAATATAGAGAAAGAATAAAAATATGAAAGTTAACTTGTGTTTTTTGTTTCAGCTCGACATGTATCGAGTTAGTAATACATTAGGCCAGCGTTGATTTACAAGACTTCGCTCCGTGGGCGAGACTATTCATAGTACTAATATACTAAATATAGTACCGATTCCCTATTATTTCTCGCGACTGAGTCAGTCCGTGAGTGGTTCCGTAGTTATAAGTAGAATCCATGTTTTGTACTGGGTACGGAAGCATGTTTTAAGAAATAAGGTCCTATTTGTTTTTAGTATGCAATTTTTGTTATGATTTTGGATTAAAAGATTTTATAAAAATAAACTAGTTTCATATCAATCATAATCCTACATTATGGCGATACTAATAGCATCTCAAGGACAGACAGCCGATGGGCCGTATGCAGGTACTTACGTCTGAGGAACATCTGCCTCGTACGCGACGCGTGGCAACCATAGCTGCCACCCGGCAGGGCCGAGCCATGAGTGATGGACACAGAAACCATTCATATGTTACCAGACTTTGCCGGGCGTGAATTCCTGTTTTAATCAAGTTTGTTTTATATTAATAGTTAGTATTCTTTAAAGTTTAAATGAGGACTATTTATTAGGTTCGATGTTTTACTTTATCAGAACTATGTAGGTAGTGGTCGATGATAATTTATCTTGTCATACTACCCTGTGAAGTTTTAGATATGTTATTATTCAATCTAATCAATGTTCATGCATTTTGTTATCAAAACTAAACGATTAATCGTAATAAACACGTATTTTAATGATAAATTAATAAACTTTAGCGTGAAAATGTTACCTTAAAATATCTATCAATCGAAAGGTGAATATCAAGCTACTGCAAGTTTTTCGATACTTATCAAATATGTATTGCTATAAGGTGTTTTTATAACAAGTTTTATATATAAGTACTTATATAAACTTTGCTTTCTTTAAATATGTATTGCTATAAGGTGTTTTTATAAAAAGTTTTATATATAAGTACTTATATAAACTTTGCTTTCTTCAAATATGTATTGCTATAAGGTGTTTTTATAAAAAGTTTTATATATAAGTACTTATATAAACTTTGCTTTCTTCAAATATGTATTGCTATAAGGTGTTTTTATAAAAAGTTTTATATATAAGTACATAAACTTTGCTTTCTTTAAATATGTATTGCTATAAGGTGTTTTTATAACAAGTTTTATATATAAGTACTTATATAAACTTTGCTTTCTTTAAATATGTATTGCTATAAGGTGTTTTTATAAAAAGTTTTATATATAAGTACTTATATAAACTTTGCTTTCTTCAAATATGTATTGCTATAAGGTGTTTTTATAAAAAGTTTTATATATAAGTACTTATATAAACTTTGCTTTCTTTAAATATGTATTGCTATAAGGTGTTTTTATAAAAAGTTTTATATATAAGTACTTATATAAACTTTGCTTTCTTTAAATATGTATTGCTATAAGGTGTTTTTATAACAAGTTTTATATATAAGTACTTATATAAACTTTGCTTTCTTTAAATATGTATTGCTATAAGGTGTTTTTATAAAAAGTTTTATATATAAGTACTTATATAAACTTTGCTTTCTTCAAATATGTATTGCTATAAGGTGTTTTTATAAAAAGTTTTATATATAAGTACTTATATAAACTTTGCTTTCTTTAAATATGTATTGCTATAAGGTGTTTTTATAAAAAGTTTTATATATAAGTACTTATATAAACTTTGCTTTCTTCAAATATGTATTGCTATAAGGTGTTTTTATAAAAAGTTTTATATATAAGTACATAAACTTTGCTTTCTTTAAATATGTATTGCTATAAGGTGTTTTTATAAAAAGTTTTATATATAAGTACTTATATAAACTTTGCTTTCTTCAAATATGTATTGCTATAAGGTGTTTTTATAAAAAATTTTATATATAAGTACTTATATAAACTTTGCTTTCTTTAAATATGTATTGCTATAAGGTGTTTTTATAAAAAGTTTTATATATAAGTACTTATATAAACTTTGCTTTCTTCAAATATGTATTGCTATAAGGTGTTTTTATAAAAAGTTTTATATATAAGTACATAAACTTTGCTTTCTTTAAATATGTATTGCTATAAGGTGTTTTTATAAAAAGTTTTATATATAAGTACTTATATAAACTTTGCTTTCTTCAAATATGTATTGCTATAAGGTGTTTTTATAAAAAGTTTTATATATAAGTACATAAACTTTGCTTTCTTTAAATATGTATTGCTATAAGGTGTTTTTATAACAAGTTTTATATATAAGTACTTATATAAACTTTGCTTTCTTTAAATATGTATTGCTATAAGGTGTTTTTATAAAAAGTTTTATATATAAGTACTTATATAAACTTTGCTTTCTTCAAATATGTATTGCTATAAGGTGTTTTTATAAAAAGTTTTATATATAAGTACTTATATAAACTTTGCTTTCTTCAAATATGTATTGATATAAGGTGTTTTTATAAAAAGTTTTATATATAAGTACTTATATAAACTTTGCTTTCTTCAAATATGTATTGCTATAAGGTGTTTTTATAAAAAGTTTTATATATAAGTACTTATATAAACTTTGCTTTCTTCAAATATGTATTGCTATAAGGTGTTTTTATAAAAAGTTTTATATATAAGTACTTATATAAACTTTGCTTTCTTCAAATATGTATTGCTATAAGGTGTTTTTATAAAAAGTTTTATATATAAGTACTTATATAAACTTTGCTTTCTTCAAATATGTATTGCTATAAGGTGTTTTTATAAAAAGTTTTATATATAAGTACTTATATAAACTTTGCTTTCTTCAAATATGTATTGCTATAAGGTGTTTTTATAAAAAGTTTTATATATAAGTACTTATATAAACTTTGCTTTCTTCAAATATGTATTGCTATAAGGTGTTTTTATAAAAAGTTTTATATATAAGTACTTATATAAACTTTGCTTTCTTCAAATATGTATTGCTATAAGGTGTTTTTATAAAAAGTTTTATATATAAGTACTTATATAAACTTTGCTTTCTTCAAATATGTATTGCTATAAGGTGTTTTTATAAAAAGTTTTATATATAAGTACTTATATAAACTTTGCTTTCTTCAAATATGTATTGCTATAAGGTGTTTTTATAAAAAGTTTTATATATAAGTACTTATATAGACTTTGCTTTCTTCATTCTATGCTTTTCTTACGCTTGCCTTTTTTATTAATTTGTTTTTGATATTATTTTTAGTTCTCATGAGCATTTTGTGTCTCTCTGATTACCTTTTAATGTACTGTTAAATAAATATTAAAAAAATTAAGCTTATAGCTACAAATTCTATACACATTCCTTTCAGTATGTGGCTGTCGCCTATATTCTGTGACTTGTGCCACTCGCCTTCTCGTCGGGAGCACGGCTAATTATAATCGACTAAACATCATCGAGTGTTCGTTACTTAGGGTCGCACCTCGTGTAAGTATTTATAAATGCGGTTTCTATGCTCACTTCCTACTCGATCGATTATACTGATATAGATTATGCTTTCATTACAATATAGGTATTATATTTAGTTTACAAACCGTACTGAAAAGTTTATATAAGCCAGTTTTGCTCATTATAACTTAGTAAAATATGTTCATGAATGGTAAAAATATTTAAAGAGTGTAGACATAGTATTCGTGTAGCGTTTTTTTATCAGTATCAGCCCTATACACCTGATCTCGCCACCCGCTGTACCTACTCATCATACCGCATCGCACCTTGTCGTGCCGTCATGTTGACGATTATGCATTTGCGTAATTTTATGGTTAAAAATAACCACATTACACCAAATGTATTCGTATTACAACGAAAGAAGTCAGATACGACAAATAGATTCATTGTATACGCGATAAGAATCTAGACTCAAATGTGCGAGTGTTCAACAAAGTCACGTGTCATAATAACTAATCTACCTACTCATGCTCTATTTATTCAGATCGTGTTGGGCGTGTGCCAGTTATTCTAAATACCATACGTGGTCTCGTTCAAATCCGTCTCGGAGAAATTATTGAATATAGACAAAAATCTGAAAAAAGCTTGAATTGTGAGAAACTTCATTATTCATTGCGATTTTGCTTGTACTCTATTCCGTTATTGGATTGAGGGTCCATTGTTTGGTTTGTAGCGTGAAAATCAAAGCTTCCGCACTAAGCAACATTAAAAATAATTCAAGAAACCATCTTGCTATTGTTTTCAGTTTATTTCTGGTATATTTTTAGTAACAGCGACCAAATGTGAGGTCATCATGGTCGAATCTCCGAGACATTCAATCGTTAACATTATGGAATTGTAGACAGGAATGAAATAGGTATAAATTATTGATATTAAGTGATTGTATAGTTTTGATCATTATTTGTGTTACATTATCTTAAAACGAAAATTCAAATATGTACATACTGGTACACTTGTTTGGTCACATAATAAGGATTTAGAGATAATCCAAATGAGTGCGCACTTGATTTTGTCGCAGATTTCCTTGTAAATCTTAATTCCTACGTTCCGTTACAGCAATTCCAGTCTTGAGGCTACGGCTGCTCATTTTTCTCTTGAAACATATCACCTTGTCGCCGGGTAGCTGGTAGCTTACAATTAAAAAGCGAAAAGAGCGCGAATTCCGCGGCGAATTTCGAGAAATATCGACGGGGTCGACGAACCATGTCGACGCATCGTGTCCGTCTCCGATTTTTTTTATTTTGTGTTATACGGACGATTTCGGATGAGATTTTATTGATGTACTTAACTTGATGCATGTTGATGCCATTAAGATAATTTTATTGTGAAATGCAACTTTTGAGTGCAGTTTTACAAGTGGCGAACCCGGCGAAAGCAGAAAGCTGACATGAGATTTAAATAATTGTTCGAATAATAATTTAGTTTTATCATCGCATAAATGCAACTGCAGCTTATTTAATATAAGGTAAAATTAACACTAGATAACAATGATTCCTTATTTTACTACCTACGCAAATACTATACATGTTATGGCTGATGAATAAAATATATATCGGAGATGTAAAGGCCAAACAAAAACATATTGAATTCCTAGCCACTCTGTCACTAAGAAACTTTGTATCTTCAAGTGAAGAAAGTACTTTTTATCACCGCTCGTTTAAAAGCGCATACGCCGCTGCATTTCATTAGTGTAACATTCAGTCGAAGGCGAACAATAAAAATATCACCGACGTTGAAATAAATAAAAAGAGCAGCCGGGCCAGGTGCGGCGGGGGCAGGTGGAATAATTGGCAATTCTTTGTTTCAACCCATACACACCCATACACTAAAAGCTACAGATACTAAAACTTCACGACAATGATGTCTCATTTTATTTTTCTCATAGAGACATGGCGGTGTTGAGATGTGTGCGTAAGGGTTAGATATCTTTTTTGTATCTTACTCAGTAGTTAGCAGGTCCTTTTGCATGCGAGATCCGCTTGGATCTCTATACGTAAGTAGTAGTTACATCCTTACAACGGTATTTATATTAACACGAGGTAGTAGCTATGAGATGCTTGTCACTGCAAAGTAAATTAGGTATATAAGGACAATATGTTTATATCATCGTCATTTAATTTGAAGAAACTGCCAATAAATTTCAATGATTATTTTGAAGTGGAATTTGGAATTTGTCACGAGTTCAATTTAATGTAGCATTCTTAGGTATCGTCTTGATAAAGAATAGCATTAAACGTCACGAACTCTTGATAACAATGATGGCGATAACGGCGTTTATGTTTATTTTACTTTTCGCGTTAATTTCACTCCGAGGCCATACGGAATACATTTCCGCACGTTTTTGTATCTGTATTGTTTTGGTATCCTTTAATTTAAATTGAGAAATCCGAAATCTATAAACATGGAATGGAAAATAGTTCTCAAGAAAATTTCGCGTATTGTACTTTAGTGCTCATAATCTCAAAATATTATTTCATTTGGTTTTTATCTAGAAGTTAAGTACATGCTTTATTTAAAAGTTAATTAATTGTTAAAGGTACAAATGTTATTACTAAAAGATTATACAACGATTTTTACGCTTTTGGGAGAATCAAAATAGTACGCCTATGGAATAATCAAGAAATTTAGTCATATTTAATAAAATAAAATAGAAAATACTAATTGCTGGATAAGCTTCAGATTAAATTAGCCAATGACCGATTTCGGCTCCAACACGATCATTGTATCACATTGCGACTGTCAACGTGAGTGAAATTCCGGAAGGCAGGAATGTGGGTGAGGTTACCCCATTCGGTCGGTGCACATGCGCACTGTGCGCGATTTCTGATCAAACCCAACCGAATAAGATGGCTGGTTTCATGCTTTGCGTAGTGGTTACTCCGCTTTTATTCTCAACTTGGGCGGGTATTAACCTCATTGTGTTAGAGTACGAAGCGCAACCCGGTCACTTTGCTAGTACGCGTATTATCTCCATTTGCATAGTGCGGACAAGTAGCGGTGTCGACTTACGCACCACTGCCGCGATTAATGCTGTTTCCTCCAACTGCATCAAAGTAGATCACAATTTCTCTTCAAAACTTAGCAATAAAATTTCTATTTGTTTTAGAAAGTACTTATATACAATTGATATCTATCACTTTCGCCAAAGACTTACTAATTGACTAGATCTAACTAAGGGAATAAGTTAAAAATATACTTACATATTACTTTTTTTTTGAAACGTGGGTTGAATTTTTATCTGGGTAATTAATTTTCATTATACAAACAGTTATTATTTTGTTTGTCTAGGTCGAAGGTAATATCAACTACCTAAGTATTTTAACAGATATCACTTCCCCCCGTAATTGTTCTTTGCTTGCTTTACATAAATTATACTTAAACAAATAAACTGACAGGCTAATAATAATAATAATTTAGTAGGAATTTAGTAGACTTTACCGATGACCCAGCAAACCCTTTGTATTATTTTCTTGGGTTTGAGTTTGGGAAAGAAAGTGAACCTTAATTGGGTTATGTTTTGGGCGTATCCGCAATTACATAAAACTGTAAAATATACTGGACAAACATAGTGTCACTTATCTTACCTGTCTAAGAGAGGACAATATCCAAAACAATAAAACGTACTTTGAGCGACATTGAACGAAGCACGCAATCCATAACAATGGATATGAATGAATGTCGTTCACAATACATACCTACCCGGATAATGATGTTATTTGCTTTGGCTTCCGTCATCGTGGATAACTGCTGTAAACACGTGCACTGGACGACATCTTCTCAGCAAAGATGGCTTTGGCTACGAATATTGACAACAGATTTCATTTATTTTTTGCGAGAAAATCCATCGATTTACTCCTGTGTAACTGTTAGCTTTACTTATTGCAGAAAGTGCGATCCACTTTAGTCAGACCGATAGATTTCCAAAATTAGATCATCTAGACATATTCTACAAGAGTCCCGTACATTTTTTAGAAAACCACTTGGCCGGGACTTTTTTACATTACCATTTTAACATTTGATATAATTCAAATTGACAAAAAGAACCCTTCATCGAGTCAATATTAGTCGCATTCTCGTTTGTCCATTTTTTTAAGTTTTCGACAAATGTATGTTCTATGGAAACACAACCGTCATATTTTTCTCCGGCTGATAAAAAATGCATGATTCACATGAAATAAACTATCTTCGAATATTATAATAGTCTTTTATGCAGTTCTCAGAAAAAACGTAATCTGCTAAAAACTAGTATTTGTAGACTTCATATTTCAAGCCTCATACTTGTGAGTGTAACTATTACCTGACTTAGAGTTAATAATTCGAGCCCTTACATCCATCATTCAGCTTACACCATTGTCTTCAAAATTGGGGTGATTGGCCCAATGTCAAATATGTATTGACATTCAATATAAGTCACCTTGATACTTACAGATGATTATGATTCCGATCATGACGTGTTCATTGATTTTGAAATGAAGTTCAGAAATAGACCAGTGTATCTTTACCTGTTTAACCTGTAATTTATAATAACTTAAACTTTGTAATCAAACCATGGAATCTGCATAGGGGTCACGTGGTTGGTCGTGGTCATGGGCCATACTCCTTATTCATCCATAAGGAAAGGTATATTTGAATAGCTGATGATGAATCTATTTAAAAAGTTATTAAAATAAAAATAAAAAATTTTGGATTCATGTAAAATAATGAATTAGTAAACTCGAATAATTATACTATTTATGAAGATTTTTATATTCATCCCAATGATTGTGGGTGGTACTGAAATATGTCGACTGCATATAAACAATATGAGACGCGTAATTATAACTTTGTCCTTGTCACACCCGTGTGTGCATGTGCATACGAAGCTAGGTCAACGATTGTTATTGTCAATAACAAGTGTAAACAAGACTTACCTACATGCACTGATGCTAAAGCTATACGTAGAAAATTACACTTGAATTCAATTGATTCGGGATCGGTCTAATACGAGAGAAAGATCATTTTGTATCTAAACGGACTTTTCAATGAGTAGGTTCTCTGACCTGAGAGTACAGAACGAATTTTTATATTAAGAAAAGCTTTATCTGGTAGAATTTTTTTTAAGTATTGCATAAAACACAAAAACTGAAACAAATTTGTACCTAAGTATAAAAAAACCTACTTAGGTATACAAATAAAATAAACGTAAAGAAAATCAAATATAGGCTGCGAAGTTGTAAAATGTGCATTGTGGTGCAATAGAATTTGTATGAGTACCAATTTTAATTATTGCAGTTTTTTATGGAATAAATATGGAAATAACTGCAAATAATTTTATAAACACCTACCTGGCACCTACCTGAATTGCTAGTTACATATTTGATTTTATAGTACTAACCCTACATGGGTTAGTACTTGTTAGCTTAGTGAATGTTGGTAGTGTATTACTGGCACTGTATTGCAATACAGTTCAGAGAACGAAAGGGTCACCAAGTTGACTGGTTACCTACTAAATATCACGTTATGCCGATTAAAACATTCCGCAAGAAGTAGATTTAGACCCGATTTGCTTTATAATTCTGATCCATAAGCCGTCCTAAAGACAGCATAGGTTTTCCAGAATGTTGTTTGATTTTAGATGTATTTTATAATCATATGGAAAGGTAGATAAAAATATTAATTTTAAAGTATTTTTTACCGCTTTTGTATATTATGTTTCGTCACATAACTCTAAAAACTCAAACGAAGTTTTAAATGTAATTATTGAAATGGACATGGATGTCGTACCATGTAGATCCATGCTCAGTCAACAGTAGGCGGAAATACAATGGGAAAGAAAGCATTATACAAACGTGCCCAGTCGCTATATCCTAATTTTAATGCGGTTTTTTTAATAGATAGAGTGAATGGAAAGGAAGGTTGAAGTGTATAATTTATTATTGGCTTTATCTTAGTGTAGCCGGGATGGGCCGCTCGTACCTATATACCATGAAGTGTTTGGTAAATTTCGGAAAAAAGGCAGCTTTGCTTTAATAGAAAATCTATTGTAACATATTGGAATCTTTACTTCGAATTATCTAGGTTAGGTCTTACTGACCAGATTGAGTCTCTCTAGGTGTTGTCATATCAATAATTACGAAACAAGAATACTTCTAGATTCATGACCGACATCGCATCGAGTTTGTGTCATGATCGTATAAATTTACATTTAACGATAATAAAATAGTGAGAAAAACTCATTGCTATAATCTGCTTTAACTCACTTGATGTTGAATCAAGGTATTGTGACATATTTATGCCTTTTTTATAAGATGATCAGGTGTCACAGTCGGACAAATCCAATTCTAGACCTAACATATGTCGAAAATTAAAATTACTTAGTAGGTTAATACTGATTTTGGTTTTCTACGTATGTTTTATTGCAGATAATGTAATCTTTTATATTTTTTAAGCCTGTCTCTAAAATAAATACAGTATTATCGGAATCTTTAATGATTTCAAAACGATACACGGAAAAATTTGTTACCTACTACCGAAAATTGTTTATTTTCATTATTTTATAAATATAAAAAAAGCCCGATACCTTGATTGGGTAAGCAAGTCAAACTCGTCAGTTTGTTTATTCTTAAAATAATTCCGTAAGTAAAAACAGTTTGTCACAAGGTTATAAAAGAGTTAATTTTAAATAATGATTCACGTGATGTCGCATACAAATAAATAATTGGCAAACAAGCCAAAAGGAAAATCACGCTAGATAACAAAGATTAAGCTACGATATGTAAAAAACAAAGTAAATGCAATCGTGATGTGTGTGTAGTGGTTATTAGCTCCGGGTTGCCTAAGTTCCTAAAATTTGAATGTGACCGTATGAGGTCATATTTGGGAATATTTGGGTATGCTTATGAGTCATTGACGACAATGCGGTGGACATCAAAAATGGACCCAAATTTCAGGTCGGATGCTTTGTTCTGTCAAAATGCGAACTTATTTATAGATTTGAGTTTTAAAATTATTTATAATAATGTTAAATGTGAATATCGTTGTTTCGTTTTTCTTTCGCGTAGGGTTAAATAATATTAATACTTATTTTAGCGCAATGGTCCCCCAATAGCTCGAAAAATTTGATTGAGTGTGCACATTTATGATTAGTTACAAAAAACGTCGTGTACACTAATTGATTGGACTTTTATTTACTTGTATTTCTATTTATAAATTACTTAGATGGAAAATAGAGGACTATACAGTCTTAAAAGTAATATGGTAACATAAAATACTTACACTTTTATTACAAATAACTTACAGGTAACTTAAACAAAGGGTACTTAGTGAATCACAAGTCCAGACTAGCAATAAGTATTTCTGTCTAATTGAAGAGTAACAAAACATAAAATAAATCTCCGTTGTATTATTTGAGATAGCCTGTAGCCTTTACGTTTAAATGTTACGCGTGTCCAGTTTACAAGTTAGTTTTTAACGTCTTTTGTTATCGCAAATTTTATGGGCGCACGCTACTTCAGTGATTTTTTCACGCTCACTGTTAAAGCATTATGAATTGAACAGCAAGCTATTTTGGTCCGTATTGCGTTGGCTTAAAGTCTAGCTAGATTATACAGTTCTGAGACCACCTATTCTCAAACGCGTCTGTTCGACGTAAAATCGAAGCATTATGCAAACTTACTGTGATAACGAAGCATGTCGACTGTTGATAGAATTCAATTGATAACTTGCTTTATTACTAAATCTTTAATGATCATATTCGTTTTTCAATAAATTTGATGTTTCTATGTAACACGAGTCAGGTAATAGCAATTTTTCTCCAAAATTATATGTTTGTCAAGGTCTAAATTATGCGTAGTAAGTAAATTAAAGTAAACAGCTCACAACGAATAACAATTTTATCTATTTATAAATTAAATAAAAAATATATAGGGTTCCTGTAAATAAAGATAATTTATCTCAAAGTTCGATCAACATATTGTCTATTTATAATAATTAAGTTAGGCTATATTTTGAGGTGGCCAAGTATCAACAAGTGTAACAAGTCGGAGTTCTGTCAGAGTGTCAACTTGCAATCAGCCCGAGGCATTTTAAGCGGAAATTACCCGTAGTTGTGTTCTACACATATCTTTGTCAAAATATTGACATGTTTGATGTCTTACTAAGAGTGGGTTGCACCAGTTACCTTAGTTAACTTTAACTGCGAGTTGTCGTTGATAATGAATATTGCATTTTTCTGTGCAGGCTAATGTTAACTTCAAAGTTATTTGTGCAACGCACCCTATAACATGTAACACTGGACGGATTCTCTTCCATTACACCATCTTATACTAGCCAGTAAACATATTTTAATATTAACTAAAATTCTATTATATTAGTCTGCAAAAGTATTTTTTCATCCGTCTGTAGAACGAAACTAGCCGTTCTTTTAAATATATGTTGAGGTTGTCTTGTCCCCCATCTTCTTCACAAAGTTGCAATATTAAGCACGTGTTTTACTTGCTGACCCTTTCTATCTTCTTGGGCATCTCCTTATCCATCAACCTTAGTACGTAGCTTTTTCTAAGCATATTCGGTTTTTACGAAGTATATAAGTACTATATAATAAGTGCGTGTAATAGTTTATTTTTGCTTTGACTAGGATTTCTTTAGTTCGTAACCCTTCATGCAATTATCGTATGTGCTGGCTTTGTTTTGGTTACGTGAGCTTAGTCGAGTTACGAAAGCAACTGAATCGAATTTAGCGCTTTGTGAAGAGGAAGCCGCGTTTAGTGTTTATACTTAGATTAGTGTATACTAGATGCGATATTATGATGTATTTCACTTCGGTCACACGTGTCTGCGTCACCTAATTATTTTACAAATATTTGTTTACCATAAAAGAAATCTGTATAACTGATAAAAAAAAATATTATTGCAAACAAACAAAAGTTACCTATTGCCTTATGCTATTTCAACCATTTTTTCTTTCTTTTTCTTTGTTAATTTAAGTATGTATTTCTTAATAAAGCCACAATAAGTACCTAGCACGATTGTTTCGCACAAACTAAGAAATAATTCCTAGTATGATAAGGTTTACATTATCATTACTTTCTATTCATTGTTTGATACGATTTACAATGTCGTGTTATCTGCTTTCAATTCCATGAAGTTCAATTACTTACGTTTTATCTTTTTCATGACGCAAATTGTAAAAAAATGTGTTTACCTAACTATAGTTTCTATTAATTGGAATGTTCACTTTCCAAGCATATTTCACGTAAAATTTTCATAATAATCCTCAATTCTACGAACATATCGGAATGACCATTATTGACAATTCCCCAAGACACTACTAGTAATACTGCCATATATAGTTGTACCTGGGGTAAGACACGGAAAAAAATAAACTCATTTAACAGTACTAATGTAGGCATAGTGTTTTAATAACCTCCTTCTTAAACATTCAGACGTGGGTTGGGCCTATCTAGGTAGGTTTATGTTTAAGTCTTCGTTGTTTGGTAAGACGTACAGTGAAAGTGATTGCGCGTGTCGCGTGCGCCGACGCCGCTCCGCGACCTTGCCATATAGGAGTACATAGGTTTTGCACCTGAATTGCACCGCTGCAACGCTAGTATTTTGGCGGGAAATTTAGCATTGAATTTATACATATGGTTTATATAATCGTAATATATACAATAAATCTTTTTATTCGTCTTTACAAGTACTTATACAGAAGATTACAATTCTGTTCGAATTAAATGATCTGTAATCGTTGAAGGGAGGAAGATATATTATAAAGTATTTACATAGGGAATATTGAAAAAAAAAATATGTAAGTCGTTTCTTAAAGAATAATAATAAAAGACATAATAAACAAAATAGTTACGTAGGAAATGTTCGTGGTGTAAGTAGAAGTCTGTGAGGTGGTTAGAAATATCTTCTGTACTTAAATGATTTAATTTTGGTTCTTATAACTATTAAAAAACAGTGTTTTATTCATGTGGTGACATTAGTTGTACTCTGAAGTTAATTGTTTGAATACATACGTAATATCTGTTTCGAGACGGGCACGTGCGAATTGACGTTTGAGGAAGCTATAATTGAGTACTGTATCGAACACTAGTTTCTCATATTGTAGATGCACGCGCGCATATAGTCACGTGGTCACGCGGTATCCTAGGTGCGCGGTGGAACGGTACACGATGTAAAGTGATGCTGCGCGGGTTTGAGTTATAAGGGCTCTGCTTGAGCTATTCAACAAAGCGTTTATGTATATTGCGAAAATTGTGATGCGTCGCCCTGCTCTGTCGCGTTTGTCGCTAAGCTAGAACACAGGATAAAAGCCGAGGACGTTACTGTAAGCGCAACTACGTTTCGTAATCACAAGTTTATATTGTTCTCCTTTGCATAATGATCTTATGGATGAGGCAGATGGGAAAACTGATTCCCTTCTTGCAGATCTTACTAAAAGCAACGTATCAATAGCTTTTGCCAAATTACTAGCTCAAAATAGGAATATGAAATAGGTAAAATGTGTAAAATAAGTAATTCACGAGAAACTCCGCACCGTTGCGCTATAGTAGCAGCTAGAACTTGGCATTGGCTTCTCCGAGGCGGGCGAGATGTTCAAGCCTGGGCGGGAGGCCGCTTAATTCCTTCTTTTTATGTAAATTTGCTCCAGGCACAGCCGCGGGTTACAGCTAATTATTTATAATTTTATTAATTTAATTGACAACATAAACGCACAAAGGGGCGTATTAAAATGCGATGATTCAGATGTTTAGTAAATGTAGAGTGAGTCACGAATTGTAACGCGATCGCGATAATTACGGAAGATGGTATGCAAGACCACAAGATGGCCTGGTACCCATTGGTCCTTCAAGATTCGACCCAAATGCAAAAAAATGGTTGTTGAACGAAGGAACCCCGTATGCTATAATATTGTAGATAGTAGTAGACACTTAGACCTAAGAACTTTACTGTTAATTTAAATGTATTAATAAAGTACTTTTTATGTGCTCTTTGTAAAAGACCACGTTTACTGTACGCATTAGATCTTCATATGATCCTTAGATGGTTTATTTTTTACGTGGACTCTGGGCTTCCATGTGTTATGGTTGGAATTGTAACCGGTATACGTGAAAATGAGAAAGATAAAAATTTGGCAGGTACATTGGGCATAAGAAAGCTCGGGGGCCGAGTAAAACAAAAGTATTCAAACCTTTAAAGTTTTAAACATTTGGCTCTGATTTTTCTTGACGTCAATTCTCTTTGGGAATGCCGTTTTTGGCTGTCAGATGCCAGGGTTGAGGCCCTTAGTCACCTCCACAGGTGGTTATGGAGTGGACCTATTCTAGGGCGGAATCACACGCGACTGCCACGGACACTATCTGTAGTGTCAATGAGGTCGAATTACGGAGACCAGTAAGTGCTAGACCAACAAGATGAGCTGCCATTAAGCAAACGACCTTGGATCAATGGTTTCAAGTAAATATAATTACACGCCTGTCTTAAACCAAGTAAATGAGGAGGTTGACAAAAAAGGATACAGATGTACGAACAAACTCATTAAGAACTTATCATTGTAGTGTTCATACAGAGCTTATATGCTCCTGTTAATACTGTGATTCTCTTATATAAGTGCAGTTCCAGACAAAACTACATAAATTGATAGATAAATAGTCCTGGAAAGTTGCATGCAATACACAATATTAGCAATCCTTTCCCACTAATATTATAAATATGAATGTTTTTATGTTACATACCGAGTCGTTACTCAATCGTTCGTATTTTACCTACTGGATGAATTTCGATATAAATTTGCTGCAAAATCACACAAAAAACATATGCTGGAATTGCGCATAAGATAAATGGCTACTGGTAAATTTTAAGCAACTAAAAAAGTATATCGTCGAAATTTCTTCAAATACCTTAAGACTTGTTGACATTTAAAAGAGAAGATATTACGTGAAAATATTTCCTCACTAATCTCTTACAGACCTTAAGCAAAGTATATAAATAAGACATTTAACATCATATTCGTATTGGCAAATACGGGTAAGTGTGCGTTCGGGGCCATGGCGTTGGAACGGCGACCTCTCGCCTCCGTCTAGCATTTGCCTTTCTTAGGTCGAAGTTGTCCTCAATACCAGGCACTACGTTCAGTGCAGCGATTTGAATAGCTCCATGCTGTTCCGTTAAAGATCTAATAATTATTTTTTACATTGGATAGATAGGATTATTCTAGGACTAATTAAAATGTACGTCGAGCTAAATACATGTGGTAAGTGGATGGGATAGACCTACTAGCCGGTTGGTGTCTCGAGAATGAAGTTGGGATCGGGCGAAGGTGAGGAGTGTAAAGAAGTTGAGTAGTCTAAAGAAGTTAGAAGTAGTAGTACTTAGTTTAAAGGAGATATATCTATACCTTTTCTGTTTTTTTCTATAGATTATTTAAAACCAACTGACTTTATTATTATTAAGTTATTAGTAATAGGGTCAATTTGTTATCAGTAATAACTATTTATTTTGAGGTTCTATAGGCTAACATTATAATCATTCTTCGAATAGCATCTGATATGGATTGATCTTTGCCCTAGACCGCACAGCTAGGAGCTATCGAAAATGTTGCACTAAACGGAATACTTCCACCAAAAGCGTTGATTTATTACAATGTATGGAATGTAGACTCAATTTAGAGACAAATTTTGAGCAAGAGTGAACGTTGTTTACGCTATACAACATTAGCCTTGTTTGATGGACTTGATAAGGTAATTCGTGCTTATGAATTTGAGAGGTTATTGCTGACCCCGTTATGAAACGCAATTAAAGTGAACTAAATTCGGTTAAGGATGATTTATCTTTGAAATACAGACTCAAAATGAAACATAAAATAAAAATATCATCAAAAATCTGAACGGCGAGCTTAACGAAGTAAGCACAACTTTGTTATTATTTATATGGTCGGATATTTGTGTGGCGTACTCCACTGAACTGTTGATTAACCTTTACTAGACAGGCAACAGTGGCTGACAAGAAAGCTTAGGTATATCTCCACCCTTCAAAATCTCCTCGCAATAAATAAAAACACAAAATAATCTCAAAAAATGGAGTTAGCATGGAAATATGGATTAATTAACGAATGCTTCAAACGAAATGATCTTAGATAATAACATAAAAACAATGGTAATTTCTAAAATATTTAGAATTCACAGACGATTGATCTTTTGTCTTTGCCTTGAATATATGCAAATTGGTTAAACTCGTGCATACGATCAGATTTTATTGGCTAATTATTTGATATTCTAAATCCGGACCGGTGACGGTGATCTCTCTTTAGTTCTAAAATTTTAATTTTAATAGTAGTACTTATTAAGAAAATATTATATGCAGTAAAAAAGGTTTATATTTCCTGACAGTGTAACACCCTATCACAAATCGTTCTAATTCACATAGACATTTAAAAAAGTCAGAAATAAGATTATAAAATAGTTCGTCTTTCCATTCAATTGATCGCTCTGTTTTTAGGTATAAGGAGAACACTAAAAATAAATTTTCGTTTTAAAATATCTTAATACTCTTTTTTGAAATTGGACATGATTTCCTCTAAAATGCCATTGAACAACCGACTTTTCGTTAGGTCATTATATAGCAAAAATTCACCTAACAATGAATGCATTATTTAATAACAATTTGACATTCTTCGAGGAATTCAGTAATTAACCAAACAAATAGTCGCTCATTAGTGACAAACTAGTTGTTACGCAGTGGTTGACGGACAGACAAATTTTCCACTGCGCTTGTAGATAATAGATTACTGGACAAAAGATTGTTATCTATATCAGGAAAAGTGTTTGCTTTAGAAATATAGGCGCATGTCCACACCACAGATAAGGTAAGAAAAAAATTATTAACTACTTACGAATTTAAATTACATCCGCGTAGAGACTGCATAGACCGACTTTAATTTTAGTTGACTTAGAATAATTCTTATTTCTTAGAACTAAGAAAAATCAATACCATCAATACATATAATAAAACAGTAAAAAAATGTTTCTGTACATTGAAGATATTTAAATTAAAAAAAATTGAGATCGATATAGAATAAGAAATAGAATAAGAATAAAAAAAAAGTCTGTGTTTGTCTGTTTGTTTGCACACGCTAATCTCTGGATTTACTGGACGGATTTGAATGAAACTTTTTTTGTTGTATAGATATAACGCCTGGTCAACATATAAGTAGCGTATAAATGATTTTGAAAACTGGAACACCTGATGAAGTACTATGATGGTACAGCTAAACTATAGGAAATATTGAAATGACGTCTTAACAAAAGTTATTCAGTCTGATGAGAATTTTCTGTTGAGATATAAAAAACGATAATCTGGAATACCTGATGTAGACCCATGACGGTGCAGCTAAACTATAGGGAATATAAAAACAAAAATTGTTCACTCTGATGAGCATTTTCTGTTGAGGTATAAAAATCGAAGATCTGTAACACCTGAAGAAGAGTCATAATAGTTCAGCTAAACTATAGAAAATATAATTTTTCAGTCTGATTAGCATCTTCTGTAAGTATAGGTATCGTTACATTTGTCTGTACAATTAAATTTCTCTAATAATTTTGACTCCTTACCAAAAATTGTTCGGCCACACGAACGAAGTCGCAGATATCAGCTAGTATAGCAATAAACGTGCAAGTAGTAGTAAGTTTATTCGATTTTGACTTCACTTAACTTTAACGTGCGCAGGTAAACGAAAAGTGCGCCATTTTGTCTAAACGTCAGCAGTGCACCGGTCAAACTCAACGCCAAGAAGGTGGAACTCACCTTTAGTGCATACCAATGGTTTAACAATCAAATTGAACCTCGATCGTCCCTGAATTTCAATCAATAGTTAGAAGACTTTTGAATCATAACTAATCCGTAAACCATTGTTTCTTCTATTGTTTAAAAACAACCAGTTTCAAACAGACTCTTGTAACTGAAACTGTATAAAATATGCCGAATGGTCGAGATTCAGTTGTGATCTAGCTGAAGATATAACCATGATTGGAAACAGGTATGTGATGATTTAAACCTGAGGGACCAGGCGAGTGCCCAGGTAGACGCTCACATTTGTTATCCCACGTGGCATATTTTTAATCATAACAGCTATGGAGTATCATCATTATCGCTGATATAGTACATAAACTGAGGTTACACTAGATTCAAGTAGAAGACATGATATTTTTCTAGAACAATTATATATAAGTTCGTTCCTTGCAGTAGTTTAGGATAATCGTCGTTAAATGGATTAATCAAGGGACGACTGGCCTCGCACGTTGCCCCATTTACTGTGGACGCATCCAATCTATGTACACAAGCTCATCACGATTCCCCGAATCACCCTTTATCACCTTAAGGCACCTCTTGCATGCAGTTGATCACTTGGTATTGTAACTGTTATGTGGCTAGGTTAAGTTTATAAGTTTCAGAGCTACATTCTTCAGTTCTTCGAATCTTCGAAAATGTATTGTATCCATCCTTAATAAGGTACGTGCCGTGCGTATGCCTATGGGTATACGTATTTTTATGGGTTAAGTAAAACAAAGCTATTAAATATGAAAATGTCATAATTTGATTTTAATACGTAGGTAAGTACATAATTTTAGTACTTGTTTAATATTTTGTTAAAAAAATGGATGTAGCTCTGACGCACAGGCCCGTCAAAGTCAATGGTGATATTTGCCATGTACTCGTAGCTCATTTTACGAATAAGCACAAGACCAAAGGTGGAATTATGAGGATGACGTCATAGCAAATTTAAATAAGTTGTTATTCTAAAATATTCGCGTTAACGTTCAAGGTTATGTGTATGTATGTTATGTGACGATTGTCTGAGTGTACTTACGTCATATACGTAGTTTTGATAACAGTTGATAAGTGGAAAGCAAGTCATGTAGACTTTTGAATTGTCTATTCCTAGTCGGAATTGCGTTGCTGAGAAGGTCTCCCACATGGTTGTGCCTAATTCTGTTATTTGAATTATTTATACGAACAAGATATTGAAATGTATGTTAGTATAAAATATAATGATTTACTTATCTGATAATAATGTTAGATATTATCAGATACCTACCTAAATATTTTTTTGGTTTTATTCCAACATTGAGTAAGTAATACGCTGTCAGGAACGACGAAGATAGGCAAACGGGCAAAGCTCAACACACAGACAATACAAGACAAAACTGTTCCATAGACTATAAACGAGGAAGGCAGGCTGACGTGAAGTAAATGGAAAAGGTCCTTACCTTTTCCATTAATCCATTTCCAAAAAGATAGATATGATACGTAATTTTTAGTAATTAACGATGAAATTTCATTGTTTACAGATTCAATAAGAAAATATTCATATTAAATTCATGTTATTTATTCGCCAAATAAGTCAACTATTTCAGTCATTTCAGATTTTGGGAAAACCATGACACTACAACACGTAAATTTAAATGAAATGGTAACTGATAAGAAGGTCAATGTCAGTTCGAGTGATGACTCATCGATGTGAATACCAGTCTATTGATTGGGTGATGCTTGTGTTTCCTTAACTATTGTTTATACTATGATTTGGTTTTGTATTGTTCGTTGTAGTTTCCCTGTGGTATTTTAATTAAATTCGCAAGCATTTCTATTTAGTTTAAATAGTTATATGTTGCTTTAGTTGACGATATTTTGATTATAATTATAAATAAGTAGACTAGTTTAAGTATCTTTTAGGAATTGAATTATTTTCTAACGATATCGGTTTCAACATTTTAAGATTGTATATAAAAAGGCTGTGACATACAAGATTTTTTTAACCTTCTCTATGGATGTGACAAGGAAACTGTTGCTTGTATAATTATCTGTTTTCGCTGCAACCTCGATGACATTGGAGCGCTTGAAGCAAACCGATTAAATGCAGAAGAGCTGCAAGGCCGCTTCACTCTATGCTATTCGTTTCAATTTAAATATAGCACAGAGAAAAGGATGCAAGATAAGCTTAAACAAATTCAGTAATTTTATTTAAAAAAATATTAAGTACCTATATTCCTGTTTGCCGTGGGATAAAGTAAGGACTGTAAGTAAGATTAACTTACAAAAAATATAAGAAAAATTGAAACGCTTTCGCGAATGTGCTATATTTTCTGTGTCATTATTTTGATACACTGTGTCTCTCTTCTTGAGATATAAGACGTAGTGTGTTCTCCCTACAATTATAAAGTAATTATATATATATAAATTAATATATAAATTCATAATTATATATATTCATTAATAAATAATTTAAATATATAAATTCAACGAATTATAAAGACGCATCGACTACAATAGACAAGACATACGTTGTCACATTAAAACTTAAAGAATTGAAGTGTATTATCTAACTACGTAAATTTGCAGATATTTAGTAAAGTACGGATTTAGCCAAATTAATTTGAAGTCAACTTAAAACTTCCTAATGACAATAACATTCACAGAACAGGTTACAAGCTACCTACAATTTTCATTTCTGCATCCCAAATGAGACATGTTAAAAGCGAGTGACATTAACCAATTCACGTTTTAAAAATCATTGTCTGGTCTATCATTAGCAATTTTGTCACGTAACCTGTATTATGTCGAGATATGATCAATAAGAAGTGAGACTTGAGGTGTCGAAGGGTTAGCCGAGTATGCGCACGCGTCGCAAACCGGTGACACCAGTTCAGTGCAGCAGTTCTGATAGCCTTCATTGTCGGTCAATTGCCGCGAAGCAAGTTGCTAGCGTATCGTACATTTCACAAAGATCTGTTGTTAATTCAATTATGTTCATTTATGTAGTTGTCAAATTTGCTATTGTAATTTAATCTAAGTAGTAGATAGACTTGAAGAAGAAGAAAAAATTTTAGTGTGATCTAATGACTTGGCGGAAATGTCTCTGTCAGACTGTGTGTATTGTTAATAAGAATTGATTTCATTGAGTTTTAATAGAATTTTGATTATATTTATTTTATACTCCTTCAGCTACTAAATACATCATCGACATAAATCTCTTCATTCATTGTAGGTATAATTAAAACTATAATGTTCAGAAAATCAGAACCGATGATATCATTTCATTTTGCAACGTATATAGTGATAGCGATTAAAATTGTTATTGCACGTCATTTGCATAATTAAAAAAAATTAAATATCTCATCAAAATCGCTTCATCTTGTGAAATGCACACCGGCGTTACAACATCGGAGCTACCGTGCGAATGAGTGAATCTCTCATGCCCTTTTACGGATACATATTTTCGTACACTTCATATTAAAACAGGATTGTAATGCGAAGACACATCGCAAACTGTAAATATACCTCAGCATCGTGTGGTGTAGAATTAAAATAATTTAGTCATAGGTATTGTGAGCTCAATTGTTAGCCATAGGATAATAAAATGCTCATTAGTCATTATATATTGTTGTATTTAGGTTTAAAGCTTGATGCGTGAGCGGCCATGAATACTATTTTAACTAGTAAAATTATGTCCAGAACGGTTACTTGAGAGTCGCACGGGTGGCCAATTAATTCCAAACACGCCAAAATAGTATCAAGTGGATATATACTGTAAATCAATATGACAATAATGTAAATCGTTGTGATTGTGATCGCTTTGAGCTGATGTCATGCGCAGGCTTTGTCGACGGAACTATTCGTGGTATTATAATAAACAGTACGTCTTATGACTTTGCTAAAATATTGTGTCTACGGACTATATATACAACCATTTGTACTTTTAATTTTATATGTGAAATTTCTTATTAAATACATATTTCACTTTATGTACCTACATACTGAAATAAAACTGATATGAAAATCTTTTTATTTTGAAACTAAAAGCTAGGTACTTTTAGTTTCAAATAAATTAAAGTTACGTATTAGATTTTAAAGAACTTGGTCGATTAAATATACAATTACAACCTTTTATTTTACGTTAATACTTATAGACTTTTCAATTTTATTCTAATGTATATGTTCATATAATTCAAGTAATGGAAAACAGGAGATCGATTTAGCCGTAACCCTAACTACAACAAAAAACTAAATTAGAAGTAAATCTTTCAAGGTTAATTCAAGTAGTTACTAATATAATTCTTATATTAATTAATCTTAAGGTACTCTTAATATTAATTACGTAACATACTGCTTATTATAATGTCGTATTGTCATAAATATAAGAATTAAAACTGAACAATTAGAAGTACCTAGTTTTATTAAAATTCGTAGAACGACCGTCACCTAACCTGATGTCATAATCACAGCTCGTGGTATTGTAATAAAAACTGGTTTGGCGTAGTTTTTCTCTTCCCGTTTGGGTTTATTACTTATTCGAGGTGATATTGAGCTATTGAGTATTTAAACACTATAAAAAATTGTTTTTTTTTTTGGCAAAATACACATTAAAAATTTGCCTAATCGATTTCAGATACAAAGAAGCTAACATTACCTAAGTTTATTGAAATATTTCCCTGCGGTATCCTCTCGTAATATACAGACCTAATGGCAAGTAACTGGCTGCATATGATGACGATGAAAATATTAAATTATTCGAGAATATTTTTCAAGAAAGTGCCTTTATTGCCATGTTTATACTTACATATTGCGAAAAAAGGATGACGTACGAAAGTTGGGTACATCTCGACTCGTGTCACAAGGTGAAACTTTGCAGCGGGTCAGTTGAGTCGTATTCGTAATAACTGTAAATTGTAACCAGAAACATCTTAACTCTTATAAACACACGTCGGTTAAAAACGCCGAATTTGCTTTAAAATACATAATTTAAAAATATTTATGATATATTAATTGATAGACATAAAACTTTTGCATATTTAGAATACACGGACCAGATGGATGGGCTGGAAGGACACACAAGACCGAAGAGAATAGCGTGCATTGCTAGAGGCCTACATTCACCATTGGATGACAATGGACAGAAGAAGAAGATATTTAGAATGGTTAAACTTCAATAGTTGACACAGTCCATTATTACAATTCGTCTAAAAGTTCTAAATATATTATAATTACTCCACGTGTTACATTAGTTATAAATTAGCATTAATTTATTTATAAATAAATATTTTCCTCATGCCCTTCACAGACAACTTTCTAGAAGACGTCCTTTACAAATACGACAACACAGTTCCAAAGAAACGGTAGTTAGCATTGCACATTGCGAAAATGTACATGCACATGACATCATTTAGCGTTGCAATCGACACATATGTCGTACGAGATACAAAGTACTTCAGAACAAGCTAAATTATAACTACGCCACAACAACTAGTAGCTTCACAAAAATGGGGAAGTGTCGTCAGGGTCGACTGACGTGGACTGTTCATCAAGAATAGGTAAAAAAAATCTAGGCACGTAAATTCTATACCGAACATAATGCGGAGCCATAAAATAAGCGTTTGTTATGTTAATTATTGTTCAATTATTGTGAGTTTACCTACTTAATTTTTGTATTGATAAGAATAATTATTTACTTACAGTTCAAAAGTTGTTCCTCTAATGTATTTATTTTTTTCTTTTTTAAGAGTCACCAGGGCTTCATCATGATCAGACCTGAGAAAGAATTAAAATAAGCATGACATGAAAAATTGTAGCTTTCTGAACTGCCGTGTGCCATGGTCTCCCAAATAGAAATAGAATGTAGATATTGATAAAATTAAATGGTTAAGAATATAAAAAACAAGTTCGCTGTTTTTGTGGCCTCAATTTAACACCTATTAATTCATGTTTGTGTGCGTGATCAACTCGCGAAACTATTCATGTAACGAGGTAGCCATGACCTTTTACACAAAATGGCTTATCTTAAATTAATTTACGGATATTGTCCATCTACAAAATAAAAAGACAAAGCAAACGTTGCAATACTTTTGTTTAAATTTATTTTAAAATGTAACAGTAAGATGTTATATTCATTAAAAGGAAGATGAATCCTATGTACTTCGCGCCCTCTATAGTTATCAGCGTCAAGTGGGTTCAACATATGATAGGTAATTAAATCAAGTAAGTATATCACAGAGCAGTTCAAAAGAGCGTGGGTGTCAATGTTTTGTAATAAAAATGGCGTCCAATGGACGTTACTGTTTACATCCCGCCAGAGCATTGCATCAAGTGTAATTACTAGGAGCTCGAAAACGTTGATACGACGAATTTGAAATTTGAATGGGATGAACTGGCTGCAGGAAAAAAAAACATTGTGACGTTACATTGCCGCGTTATAGAATAATTCAATTCAGAATGAATGATACAAATTGTTATTTTCGTACATTTCTAACTGGTTTCTAGTTTCTCACATGTTTTTTGTGGCAAGAGGTCGTCTTTTCTTCACGGGACATTCACACCGAGCTTAGAGCAATATATACATTATAATAAGGATGCTAATTCTAAAAACCGGTTGACTTAATATAGATTAAGATTTCCTATACAAAAGATTTTGGTTATTTACAACTAAATTCAATGATCAGAATAACTTTTAGCCTTAAAATATTACATTTTAGGCAGTAAAGTTTAAATTATGGTTATGTTACTTGTTCCCACTGTCATAATATTGTGATTAGATATCCTAATTTCTTCATTTCGAGTCCAATTTGAAATTAAGTGGAACATTCTGACCATATTCATTTTATGATTAGGATTTTCAGGCAAATTAATTTTATTCAAAATAAAAATGTTTTGAATAATGTGACATTGTGGTTGAGTTATTTTTGGGAGCATATCTGGTCATTACGAGAGATGAGTATAAAACACAATGTATTTTGCAAATACATAACTAATCACATTGTGTCAAGTGATTTCAAATAATTATTATGACTACAGAGCGTTTATTCGCGTTGTCTAAAACTTCCCGAATACCTGTACTTCGGCAACAGTAGCGAACTCACGTAAATCATAATAAAATGTATAAACATTCTTATGTGATACCTTGTATACATCGGACAAGAATTAGAATTGAATGGTCAATGCAATCTGCCGTATCCATTTATTAGTGCAGCCTAGATATAACTGGCTAGTGGGCGTACTCGGTCTACTAAGTACAAACAGACACGGTCGCCCCGCTTGATGCGGAGACGTGTATGGATATCAAACCAAGCCGAATGGCCGGCTCACCTCATACTCGTACTTACATTATAATTTCTAGAAAGCACCCACTGACTCGTTCATTTGCTTAAACTTTCAATTTGATATGAATTTATGGACGGGCCTCTGTTTTCTCTACATGCTTTCTTATTTATCGCCTGGGTTTACTTATATTATATATCGGTGCCCGCGTTGAAGAAAATGTCGTAATCAATTATTTAAATAGATAATTTTTAAACAATTTGAAATAATGCCTTTTACCTCTACCCTTTATCTGAAGGTTCTGAGTTCGATTCTCAGTGCGGGTGTGGTGTGTATGTGGTGGCGATGTGTCCATTTCTGTATTTGTGTTCATCGAGCCAACGATACAAGCTTAGTGGGAACCGTTCAGTGTCTATTCATTTACTTTTTATTTATGTGTTTTTAGATCTCAAAAATCTTCATAAATTGGTCGCATTTTCAGCTCCTATAATAATTTTAGGTATGTTTGTTTTCAAAATATGTAGACATTTATATTTATTTATTACAATATTATTGCCTCCTTAAATAAGATCTTAAAATAATAAAATTATAACACGCATTTTTAGGGAGACAATACTTCGACATTCGATGATAATAGGTATAAGGATATTCAGTCTTTGATCTTGTAAAAATTGCTTTATGGCTTATTTTTAGGGCAGGATTATGATGTTACTTCATCAATTACAAAAAAGAAAATTAATTATTTAATATTTTTTGGAATTTAAGTGATCACACCAGCATCGATCTTATTCAGCACTTTTGACTTGTTAAGTCATTTCCACTTATGAATGTGTTTCCATTGTAAGTACTATATTTTATAAACTTAAAAGTTAGACGTTAAAATGCCCTTGGAAGACTAAACCTGTTAACAAAAAGTGAAAATTTTATCTTCACTATATGGACGATGTTTTTATAATTTCTGAATACATACGAGGCACCCTAAACAAATGTAACTTCGCCACTGATACTATCTACAGCAGATAAATTAAAAGATAATCTCATACAGAAGTGTTTGCTTTGTAAAACGCTACAAAACTGTGAATTACACTGATGAACAGTGTTATAAATTTCCCTAGCATTCCCACACATTAACGTATTGCCGTACGCAGATTCTCTTTGCTTATGTAGTTGTGTGTCGTAAACCTAACTTTGTGTGGTTTTCCGGAAGCTTATTAACCATATTGCTATCGGTATAAGGTCTAATTTGGCATGCCGAGGAAATTACGTTGAATGTTTAAGGTAGTGTTAGTGTACCGTATTGTTTCACGTTTATTTACGCGTCTGTGTGACGAGGTTAAGTAGAGCGGTGTTATCGTTGAACAGAGGTTCCATAGAGATCTCCGGATTATTGGACAACGTTAAATGCCGAAAACCACTGATTGTGGTTTTTACTATACTTTTAGCTGACTAATGGTGGCTTAATTTAGCAATATGATATTTTTATTTTGTAACTTTTTTTTGACAAGAAGTGTTTAGTGAGCATATTTTTTTGGTAATCTGTTGGTAATTCGCATAGTTGAATAGAGACGCCAGACCGTGAATATGTAATAGGAATAGTTCGCAACACTTGTTACAGATGGTCTCCGATTAAATCTATTAACAATTACGAAACGTTTGCGGCGCAAACAAAATATATTTCATAATTATTGAGGGTTTAACTCATTGTCTGTCCAGCCTAAATGTCATCGAACGGCGTTTCGCAAGAGCGTCAATCACGAGCGGTCACCTACTTTCGCGATCAGTTCACGGCGATTAGTCCGCACTCCACCGTCCGCACTCAGATACATTCACCGAGGCCGTACCTCACCTCACCTCCACTTCTACGCAACAATTGTTTCTGTAGGAATCTTTTATTTATGGCAGCGGCGCGCGTGTGTGCGTGGGCCGTAGGCGACGGCTGTGTCGTACCTGTACACTTGCACTACTACCCATATTTTCGACTGTCTCTAATTGAAGTAAGGTGCGTTTTAGCTCGGAGACGTACGCACAGAAATGCCCTACCGGCAATAAGTCAACGCTCGAACTCGCCTGTTTGACAAGATTCCAACCGCGTCTGTCCTGTTTGTTTATTGTAATCGGTTTGACAATGAGCTTAAGGTGCGGTTTCGAGTGATCTCCTCGCTCGATTGTTCTGCGCTACTCGGCGCGCGCCTGTGTTTGTGTTGGTATGATACGTCATGTATACCGGCTTACTGTAGATTCGCCTCTTAGCATCCATAATAATTGCTTGGCGACCGAGCGACTTTAAAAGTTCTTTGTTGATTAGTTTCTCTTGTTGACTTATTTCAGTTTTATTTTAATTTTAGAATTTACATTACTTTGTAACATTGATTGGTGTTGTTATTAGCATGATAGTTTCTAACCAAACTTGTCTTATATATTTTTGAACTGTTTGTGACATAATGTTTATTAATTAATGATAAATGTCATAAATTAAAAATAAACATAATTTATTATTAAAAATAAAATTAAAATGCAGTAACAATTGATAAGTCGGCGACAATCCTAGTGCAGATAACGGAAGGTCAATGAAGGAGACGTCAGACGATTGAAGCGGCGCGCGGCGTCAGGTCGCAAGAGGGGGTGAGCGGCGCAGGCGGCGGGGGAGGGGAGCGCTATAGGCGTCCTACTCGCGCGCGACCGACCTCCTTGGATGCGCGGTCCGCAAGGTCGGCCACCTTAATTAATAAACCCACCGTAAAGTATTTGAGGCCGATCTGAGAAGCGACTACAATCTTCTTTGTCTAGTTATTGACCCGACAGATTTTTTTGGTCACTCCATAATCTCTGAGGCACAGAGCATCACAGCCATATTTACATTTCTGAGATAAGGCACCGTGATAACGTTTAAAAACGCATAAAATACTTTTTAAAGAGATATAAAATCACCATAACTTCAATTTAACTATGCAAATGGTCTATCACATAATAAAAATATTCAACAAGTGAAAATAAAAGGAAAGTTAATATTTGTTGCAAGTGGCTAACGTTCATTAAATACAATCATTGTTGTTCTTTATTCAAAACCGGAAATATTTAATTAGTTATATTTCTTACCAGCTAGACACAACAAATCAACTTTTTTGTTTGTCATGTCATGCGCGGTCGATGTGTGATGGATACTCCATCCGGAGAAATATCGATAAGCAAGTAATATATTGATCTGTTAGTGTGTCTAAGATCTTGCTTATGGGATTGGTATAAATAGCGGTTTTGCAAATAACTGGACTGACGCCGAGTGCCGCAGCCGTGTCGGACTCTCGGTAGATGTTGCAAAGATTATTATAATATGCAGACTGGAATGTGCCCACATGTATACCTGTGGTAATACATATGTGCATAACGGTCTGTATAAGGATGTAAAATTGCAGGTTTAGAAACGAGATGACATAGTGATATAAAGCAATCAGGCTAAGTATTAATTACGTACATAGAATTATAGGAGGTGGAAGGAGTGACTGGGTGACCACGTTTATGAAGATTACTGAATAAAAGCTAACAAATACTGTTTCATTAAATTATTAATTCCAAGTGTGTAAATAAAATGCATTTTTTTTTCTTCTAAAATCGGTTGCAATCGGTCTGAATAAATCAAATTCAATTTTTTATTTCATCAACACAAGTTCGACGGCACCTAAATTCTTGATCTCCACTATAACAAACATCCAATCGGCTCTACAACAATTATATTCATAATCTATGCGTATTCGGCGTTCACATTGTTGGCCGCTTATGTAAGCCAGAGCGTCTTCCACTTTCGAATCAAGTTTATTGACACGGCAAGCTCGACAAATGCCCACTTCGTCACAAATTAAAAACAGTTCAGGTAACAAAATGTATTTTAAGGCTTATTTATTCCAGTGAATAAGATTTAAAATACATTTTGTTACCTGAACTGTAAACTGAAGAAAGTTTATTTTGAATATACCGCAACGTACCTGTAAAAACCGCGATGTATTGTTGGTTGTAAGGTTAGTTTCTCAGTGAACCAAAGATTGGTTCCAATTTAAAACAGGTCACAGATGGATCTGGGACCTGCTAACATTAGAACCAACAATTCGTCGCGGTATATTCGGTACAGGTATGTTGCGGTATATTAAAAAAAACTTTCTTCCTAATGTGCCCATGCAGATTATCTTGTGCTATATAGTAAATAGGACCCTGAGATGGTGTAGTCGATCGCCTGTCCGTCACCGGAGCAGTCGAATGGCATATATACTTTAGGGTTAAAGTAATGCTGATTATTAGATGTATAGATACATGAGCTGTGTCGATAATACGAGCATTGCGTTGATAAAGACCATAGCAAAATACATGGATAATTTACTCCAAACACAATACAGCTGTCGCAATGAAAGTGCACACTACATAATGCAGCACATAGTCGGATCATTCTTCTGTGCTCTATTTATTTTGCGCTTCACAGTTACATCGGCATCATCGCGGCCTCGCTTTGATGCCTCCATAAACGATTTCGTCATTATTTCAAATTAAAAAGAATCATACGAATCATTCGAAAAGTTTCTACGTTTCGGTAGTAAAACACATTAGAATCTTTTGATTTACTTTACCAATTGGGCGCTATGGTCAGTAAGGTCATCGTCTTTGGTTCTTGACCGACACTTTATGTATCAGTACCTACGTACGACGCCTACTGCTTCTATATCTCCACGTTCATGCTAAATATATAAGGTAGTTAAGGTTATTTAAGGTAATTTAAGTTTCTGCAGGCTTACTGCAAATCTATTGAAATCCTTTTTTTTTTGTTTACCCAGGGGAATGCTTGTTACGCACTGAGTTTGGGACTACAGCTTACCCACTAAACCCCTGGGGCGTTTCCACGCTGCCGTTATGGGGGACGTCACGGGGTCGCTAGGCATTTCACCGCGACGCCCCCACGGCCGGCCTTTCGGCCCCGACCTGGGCGGGCAGCAGCAAGCACAAGTGCTAACCACTCGCCCCATACGCCACACGAGCGTGACGCGGCATCAAGCTCGCTCCGCGCACCAGTCAGAAAGCTGACGGGGGGAGCGGGCATCCCCGCGACTCCACCTCTGGTCCCCTCTGGTTTCCACATCCAAAGGCTGGTGTCGTTATGTCCCACCAGCCATTGGCAGTACTACCGAGGGGTCCGTTCACCAGGCCCAGAGCACCCACCAAAACCGGGGTGGCTGGTTGAGTCAGACCAGCCCCACCCCGGTTACTAGGCCTCACCAACTCGACAAGATGGGAACCCGTCGGGGGGAAGTCTATTGACTATTGAAATCCTGGCTCAACTGTTCTGTTTACTCATTAATTGGGAAAAATTAATAAGTGTTTGATTGATTATTAAGTTGACTATTTGTTACGCGTCCGAAAAGTAAAAAAATCTAAAAATTATGGCTTGTACGATGGGTTGTGATCCTCAAAATTTGGCCTCAAAGTTATGAGTATATTGTAAATTTGATTCCATTTTCCATTTTCTATACATCGATAAAAAAAAATTTTGAAATGAAATAATGTCAAATTTGAAGAAAATTTATCGCAACTGATAAAATAAATCATAATTAATAAAATATGAAAAGTAAATTATATCATTTAATATCGTGTAAAAACAACAAAAATCCAAAATAAAGTCATCATTTACACCGTAAACAGCTTGTGCAATAAATTAATCCTAGACAATTTATATAGTTGTGTTAACAAGTTTTATGATAATTTTATGTATGGTCCGCCTCCAGTGCATTAATTTTGAAGAGCGCTAGAGCACATTAGCTTTTCTATTAACAATAAATCTAATCACTACTTTGCGTTTGTCGCAGTGAAATCGCAAATCGTACCAGCCATGTACGTGTGGGAATTATTATGTAATATGGGATAAAATGTATACCAGATCACTTTTAAATTAACGTCTCTGTCTTACCTGAGTATTTTTCCAGTTCGTCAGCTTTGGAATGTTGGAGCCAAGGGTTCCCATCTCTACCTTTTCGTCTCCACTTCGCACGGCTTACCATACTTGACGACATCTCTCGTCACTTTAGCTTCCGTAGATATTTGAGTCAGACATGTATATTCTAAGTACTTTCATTGTTAGTCATCACAAGTATATAGCAGAGTCGACATAATAAGATAAGGAGAAGGTACTCGCTTAATTTTTGCGTATTGGACTGTGACCCCATTAGACAGTGACATATTACTGGCAGGTACATATTACGCAAGTGTTTCGAAGCCTACCTACTTCTGGCTATTCAGTATTCAAGAAGGCGTGTACAATAATAAGAAACAAAATACGCGGAGGCTTACATAATAAGAAGTTTCCAAAGCAAAATTAAAACATACAAAATACAACATCGGTTTACAACGGAATTTTATGTAACATGGAAAATGTTATCGATTGGTTTAGACTTATTAAATTTTTAGAATAATTCGGAATTTCTATAGCCAACTTAATTGAGCCGACAATGCGGCCAGTCTTTTGGGTACTCTTCCGCGGGACAACAACCTGTGGTACATTTTTTATGTTTTCTATTTTTTTATTTTATTTTTAGTAGATACAAGTTTGATTGTAGTTAGATTTAATTTTAGTTCGTTTTATAATAATTGACCGTTATAAAGTCTGCTAAGTAAAACCTAAAATAGACCTACACCTACATGTAAGTTCAAAATCAATTTTAAAATTTTTGACTCTTCTATAATATAAGTACTTATGTTAAAGACACAATACGAGTAGTCGAGTATATCATATACCGTCAAAACTACATTTTATCACAGATTTTACTACTCTATTCATTATTATCGTTACAAAATTAACCTTGAATGAGAACAAATGCAACAAAAACATTTGAATATACCTATTGACAGACAGGTGTTCGGAAAAATATGTGGAAAACAGAATATATTCCTTTATTTTAATAGTACCGGCTTTAACCCGGCTTCGCTCGTGTAAATTTATCACGGGAACAGTTATTTTTCCACACACAAGATTAGTAGCGTCGTGTCGTCAGGATCAATCCATCGATTACTATTCCTTATCGTGTGTCTTATTACTAAAATTCATATTGGTATCAGATTTTATTGAAGCTGCCGTCGTCATAAGACATCTGATATGTCTTTTGTGACTACCGCCATCTAGCGGATGGAGGCGTAGGTAGACACACTAGTGAACTAAATATTTTCACTGTCCTAATTTCAATAATATTTCCTCCCAGCACAACTTTTGCAGATGATTTGTGTTCACGAGGATAAATAATAAAAATACATAAATAAAAATTACAACATAATTCTATTCAAATAAAATAGCTATAGTTTCTATTAATAGGTAAAAAAGTTAATACAAGTGGACGAGACAAGGTCAATAATTATCCGTTCATAAATTAAATAAGTCACAGAAGTTTGTCTTATTTTAGATCAATGAAATTACTATCATCTTTTATCGCGATCCAGTTCAGGATCTAAACTGATCCTGGGGGGCTACCATTAAACATAAAATACGTAGCATATTTTTGCGTCCACACGTTCTGTCTCTTTTTTACGATGCGTACACGATATGACAAAAAAAGACAGCATGTGAACGTTAGTAACGTGCTACGTGTTTGTAGGCATTGAAGTATCGCAAATTCAAGGTTCGTAAATTAAACTGCGCTGTATTTGAATCGTTCCATAAGAGTTGATGGTACACCTGCCTGGCCTTCCTGGTTAGACTGAAACATGATTAAGACATTGTAAATAATATAACTCATGTTTTTGCAAATAAATTATTATCTTTGTTTTACAGATTTACTAACTCCATACTGGCTGGTTGGTATGTTTGTGCAGGTATGCTGTGCAAAAATGTAATAATGTCATACGAGATAAAATTTTACACAGTGTCATTTCTGTTTAGTCCTTATTCTATGACCCGGTTTGTCGTTCAAGCGCACAGATGCACATGCATGTATAAATATAATGCTATTGTGGTAAGCGCAATGCAATCGTCAGTCACTGACATAGAAACGCATTGCGAGTGAAATCGCGTAGAATCGGTGTTAATTCACATTTATTTAGATCCGTGTGTTTAGTTTACGAGTTGATGAAACATTAAATTTATATTATTGTGATATCTATACGAGACGTGAAAATGGATATGTAATGGAAATCGATTTGAGAAGATATAATTACATAGAAGATTAACAAAAACATTTTCGTGAATTTTTTTTTATCTACTACTATAAGCACACGGGCAGCCCCATGGGTGTCACACATGTATACTACATGGAATTTCTATACAACATATACCAATCCGACTCGATTGGATATCAACATTTGGATGACTTTACAAGTTGATATTATTCCGAAAAATCAAGATTAATGTTAGATCCGAACAGATTACGCTGTAATGCTTTTTACAAAAATATAATTTGAAATAAAAAAGAAAATGCTTATACATTTTAATAAGTCTAAAATATGTAAAAATGATTACGAGAGGCGACTGTCTCCATAACGCCGTAGTTACATCTATGATACCATCTCGAAAGCGAACGAAGCGTGTAGGTATTCACATGGAGCGCGCCCACTTGTTTGCATCCATCCACATATTCCACGCACACTTTATATTTGATATATGTTTTCTTTTAAAGATTGATTAGTTATACTAGTACATGCAAATGTAGTGGGCTTATTTAAATATAATAAAAATAAACCCACTTGTCCAGTTATCTAAAGGATGACTTGATCATAAAGATCAGCGATTTTCACTTTGTTGATGAGAGATCTATCTCAATAAAGATGAATTTAAAAATGTTAATATTTTAGTTTTTTTATATACTCATAAATTAATCTGGGTTCTACAAAAACTGAAGTTTTCATAATGTGGTTCTACAACACCACATACGCAGAATTACTAACATACACATGAAAGAGGGGACTCGTTCTGACATTTGTTTTGTCTCAATTGTGCGCTCGCTCTTACCCAGATCCAAACAACTATTACACGGTCGAGTTGAAACGTTGATAGTTGCCGAGACAATGTATCCAGAACGGGTGCTACTCAACTTTCAGCATTCGGTTTCGCCCGCCGCGCCGGGACAGGTTTCCAGACCGGAATGCGTGGCGTACGGCAATGCGCAGGCGCACTTGCCCGCCACTTTTTGTAACAATAAGTTAATTTTTTATACAAAAATAAATGTTAATGACACCGTAAGTTTATTCGCTCGTTTTATAATATTTTAGTCCACGTATCGGCCCGAGCCACGCAAGGTGTTAAATATTTTTCATTATAGTAAATAAAATGCTTATTTCTCTTCATTTTTACACAGTTTTTTAGAGATGAGAACACCTTGATGTGATTAACTCACCGCTCGGCTCATGGCAATGGTTTTATTGTTTTATATCGTAAATAGCCTTCTTTTTTGTCCTCGCCACTTTCCGTAAAGCCGGGTTACTTATATTATTAATAATATTTATTTGCCTGTTAAAACATACGAATCCTTTTTAAGGACATAAAAAAATGTATATTTATTTATAGCTAGCTGAGCTCTGGGGCTTCGTGCCGGTGGGAATTTCGGTATAAAAAGTACCCTATGTGTTAATCCAGATTATTTTCTACCAATGTCCAAATTTTCATAAAAATCCGTTCAGTAGATTTTGCGTGAAAGTGTAACAAACATACACACATACATCCTCACAAATTTTCGCATTTATAATATTGAGTAGGACAACGATATTACATTATTATATATTACACTATACATATTTTAATCTAATCGCGATGTCGATTCATAATACGTTTTTTAATTTTATTTGTAATCTTATAAAAGTAAACAAATAATCGCGGAGTCTTTAATTTACATACGACTAAAACTAAGATTAATCGTCGAGAAACTATATTTGTCAGTGCACAAAACGCATTTATAATTAAACATTTTATAATATCTGGTGGGAAGTATTCGCTTTGCGCAATTGGTTGCGCAATAATTTCACTGTACATTGCAATCTATTTCTTTTTCCATACTGATGCAGCGATTGTGTTGTGTAACTTTGATGGTCGACTTGTTTATTGAGTTAAACTTGTAATCGTGGGGCCCCGCCCTAGAATACGACCACATCGTATCCTCTCGCGGATCAAAATCAAATTAATATTTGAATTCATTTAATATGCTAAACATCTGGAGAATCATCGCAAAAGTCATTTTGTGTACAAACATATTCAACTTTCAATATAAGCGACTTACCACTACATTAAAAAGTAAGACAAGAAACTAACAAACATTAATTGCACATTTAAAATATTTTAATTTAAAAAAGAAAAGCAATACTTATCTCAAAATAGAATCTCCCGCAAATTGATAACTTCTGACGCTTCTCACCTACGCTCGTAGCGGTCGTAGGCGCGAACGTCAGCGCCCTGCGCTACGAGCTACGAATTGCTACGAGTGCCTACGAGCCCACGCGTTTCACTTGC
Organism: Plodia interpunctella; assembly: GCF_027563975.2. Taxonomy (NCBI): domain Eukaryota; kingdom Metazoa; phylum Arthropoda; class Insecta; order Lepidoptera; family Pyralidae; genus Plodia; species Plodia interpunctella. Next base: position 6,529,495 of record NC_071300.1, on the reverse strand, counting down.
CCTATACTACGCCTCCGTGCGCCGATTACAAATACTGTTTGCAATCTTTAATAGAATATGTTAACTGCATTAGCTTATTTATGTGATTTATTATCTACACTATTATTTAGTCCAGATATTAATGTAAATAATAATTCTAGAGAAACCCTATCTAATATTTATTAATATGGACAGTTTCTACCTGAATATGTGTGTATTAGAATTATGATATTTGATATTATTTGATATTATTTTCAATAATGTACACATTGGTTAGATAACTGAATTCATAATCGTAATTTTTGAATCAGAAATTTAAAAGATATATTATTTCGCTTAATAATTATGTAATTATAATTAGGTCAACACATTGTTCCTTCTGGAAGTTTATGTACATATATTTGTGTAATAAAGCGTATTATTGGCAATATTATGAATTTCGTAAGAATTCAGCCTCTTAATAAAAAAATAAAAAAATAAAAAAACAAAATAATAAATACCCACTGTCAATAAACAAGCCAACAAATCACATAAAACATACAATGGAATGAGTAAATTGTGACGAAACATAGAACAATTTAACAGTCGCATAGCAGAGCAACACGGCCCGTGACGGATTGGTCACCGTGTCTTTCAAATCGGTCTTTCAATTGTTATGAAGTCGACTTAATATTTGTGTTACTAAATTTCTCTGCCCACGACCGTATATGCTGCGAATGGGTTTTGACGCATAATGACGCGTCCGCAAAATGTCATCGTGAAAAATTTCGTCACTTTCGCGTAATGTCATTTTCTCATAACGATATTAGCGCATAATTTCTTTTGAGAAAAAAGATCTCGACATTTTTCGAACATTATGTTTTTCGAAAATTACATTAAACGAAAATGAAATTTACCACAAGTTAAAAAAATATCGTCGATGACATTTTGCGAACGTGACGTTGTGCGTGAAGGCGCTAACCTCTGCCCACGGCCGTGTGTACCGTAAGTGGAATGGTTCACGAGATACAATCAAATCGGACTCGTACTTAGAATGAACTTTCTAAAGCATATTTCTGTATTGTACGCAATGATACGGTATATCTCCGATAGTTTTGTTTTTGACATGGCTTTATTAATAGTTTGCGGTTTTTTTTTTAGAAATCAAAAGTTTACTACCTATGTATTTGCTAAAGTTTGTAGAGTTCATATTGGTACAAACTCTAATATGTACACGTATTGAGGAGTTGATACTTATATAAATATTATATAATGAATATTCCAAATATGCTGAATTCCATATTTCAGAAAGCAGATCTATGTTAGCATACTTAATCTTTGGATTTGGGGCAGTTATGGTATGTGTACTAAATTTATAACGTAGTTGTTTTAGGGTAAGCCTGTATAACACGCTTAAAATTGATAAATAAATAATTGCAAAGCATATATGATACAAAAAGTGGGGGAAATAAATTTTCTTACATTGTATTCCAGGTACAGGTCGACCTATTAAAAGCGTGTTGAAAATATTTACTCACAGGAGTAGAGAATAAATGAAAGCGACACAGTATCCTAAAAAGCGTTTGTTAATCAGTAAACTAATAGATAATGCACTACTAATCTCCCCTATACAAAGCCAGAAGATATGGCCGTACAGATAACGGCCTGGTAGTTGCCTGTGTATAAAATAAAATGTATAAATATATTCACATAATTAAACGCATTAATTAAATGTCACTTTAATAGATTAATTGTATTTATAGCAACAATTACTGCGCCTCGGAGCTTGGCTTCTGTTAGTATTACGGGATAAAATGTACCCTAAGTGTTATTCCAGGTTATATTCTACTCATGTACCAAATTTCATAAAAATCCATCCAGTAGATTTTGCGTAAAAGACTAACAAACACACATTCGCTTTTATAATATTGTTTTCATTGGAGCATAATTAAAACGCTTCCTGACTACAACATTTGTGTCATCACTTGTGCCCACTGTCATACAAGTCCTATATATTTTTTTGTTTTTTAAACATGGAAATAAGTATCTGATTTGACTTGATGGTAACTCCCTATTCTGTGATAATGTTTTAGTTACTTGTCGCAGGCGCGGCGTCTCAATAATAACCGTGATATTGCGATGATACGGACTGGAAAAACTCGTTCGCTGGATGTCGATATCCTTAAAAGTTCACAGGTTTGTCTCGCTTTTAAAACACATACACGCATTGCAAAGCATACATTGCTGACTACTTTAATACGAGCCTCAAATCCGCTTTGAGAGCAAAGCATTGGATTACGAGGAAAACAAAATGAGCGTGGTTAATGCAATCGTGATCAGGCAAATGCGAGCGTAGTACGATGTCAGAGAACGTGCTCAAAATAAAGAGGGAATCAAGGTTAAACGTTATTATTTAATTTGTATATTTGCAAATCTGAAGATTTCTAGCATTACTTGTGTCTGCAAGTAGTGCTATGCCGTTTCTTTGTAGTCTTTGTTGATACGTTAATATTATTCTTGTCTCAATCATAGAATTTAGTGATTTGAGTAATCGGTAGACTTTTCACAACAAAAGATGACATCAAGAGACACAGTCTTGAGACTGTGTCTCTTGATGTCTTTTTTTGTTCCGCTTGGGGAATACTAACCTTTCGGCTGTCAACAGCCGAAAGGCTTAGTATTCCCGAAGCGGGTGACGTTAGGCAAGCGGCTGATTGTGAAATCATTGCCAAATATCAATGTCAATTTTGGTGTAAACTCTATTTAAGTATTATTAAAATAGTAATGTATTATTTTTTTAAAGGCACCAGATAAATATTTTTTCTTCCTTTCTATTTTCAAAAAGATCAACTTTTTACAGTCAGAGTCAGTTTTTTACGCCTTCGGGCAACGCAGCCCCGAACGTAACCTGGAACACAAATGAGAGAGAGAAAGCTATATCTCTATCACTTCGATGTTTCCAGTCAGACAGCGGCTTTCATTCATGCCGCCGCAGGCTGCGTTCCACACCAGATCCCATCTTCCAATTACCGACTGCGTCCGTGTGCTCTGCGACTTTTGTCATTGTTGTCCAATCAAAATCTGTGGAGCTATATCGATTTCTCGATTCGATGATTTGCAGAATTAAGTTTTATTCGCATGACATGCTGCCATGTCATAAACGCGATATTTTGTCGGCAACGCTGTACAGTTTGAATACATGTTTGTTTTATGAATTATACCATTATCTCTTTGAGTGTCGATGACCGCATACCGCTATTCGATTGGTCTAAGCTGCTTGCCAGAAACAAGCAGATGTCGTGTGAGGCGACCAAGGGACCTGAAGAGCAACAATAGCATTCCGAAAGCGGGATGACGTCAGGCGGCCGGTTTAAAATCACTACCGAATTAGTTTTAATGTTCATTATTTACGCAAACTCCAGGCTTCACGGCATTAAAGCCTTGAATACAATCTTGAACACGCGACGACAAGAAAGAAATTTTAATTTCTTGTTTCGTTCATATTTCTTCACCCTAATATCATATGTTCATTAAAACCTATTTTCTTGTGCAGTTCAAACAATATGAACCATTTGGGAGGGTCTAAGCGATGTGACGGTGCTGTTACACAAACAGCACGACGACTGCAATCGCTCATTTCACAACCGGGGTCAGTAACCGGCACAGATACCTAAATTAATTTTCTTTTTGGGCCGTCGCTCATTGTTCGGTTTCTCACTACGTTCTCACTTGCGATATGGATTTCGCGAGTAAATGGTATTTATTTATTTATTGTCTGTCTTTATTAATTAAGATAGGGGCCAACACTGTTTAAATTGGTTTCTTTTGGTATTTCTTCTCAGCAGTGGTCCTTCGGAAATGCCAGTGGCATTATAATAAATATATTGATTTAAACCCCGTGGCTAACCTTTGAGATTTTTTAAAGCTACATGATTCTTACTTTATTACTTTCGTTACTTTCTTTTTAGCCATATTCATCCATTTCATTTTCAGCCACACCCTACTTCTTTTTCCATTCAATTTTAAATCCATAACAATGTTGTTTTCCTCCCTCGTCATAACGTGACCGTAGCTTATAATAATTCGTCTTCAAAACGTCAATATGACTTAATATTACTGCAGGACGAGTGGTAGCGTACCGGAGTGTGTTAATGCCTCAATAACTGACCTTGTTACAGTTTCAAATGTCAAACTTGCGTGTTTTGGTGATTGTAACGGTAAACCAACGTAGTAATGATGTTTTGTAGACACAAGATTAATATGTATAATATGTTAATGTATACTAAACGGTGAGAGATGTTTTAAATATTTAATGACCATGCAAGCAGATATACCACTCATTTTGTATAACCCTTATATCTACAAACACTTATATCTTATATCTATAAACGATTATACGATTAATTACGTTTAAGAATAATAATTTGAATAGCTATTTTATTATTACAATAGATGGATGGAAATTAACATAGATAGTACAATACATGGAAAGACAGTGGAATGTGGACGATGGGATATGTTGTATCAGTTAAAAAAAATGATTTTTTTAAATGTTACAATGATTATTGAGTTCTTCATTCTTAATGACACAGATAAATGACAGGTTTCACTTGTTCAAAATCAAAATCAATCATTTATTCAGAAATTAGGCCTTCACAGGCACTTTTTCACGTCATAATCTAAATTAAATGATATTTACCAAAGCTACAAACTACTAGCGTTTCGGAACGACCACTGCTGAGAAGAAATGCCGAAAAAAACTCATTCAAACAGTGTTGGTCCCTATTATGCCAGAAAGGCTTATCATTTTTTAAATATAAATTTATGTATACTTTTTTATCAGTAATATAACAATGTAAGTAGGTACACAATAAAGTACATGGTCGAAAGGTATACTGAAACATATTATGATTGTGATCAAGTGCTGATGAAAGGAAAAAAATATATGTCTACATAAACATAGACAAACATGATTACAAAAACTAAAAATAGCGTCAATAAATTCAGCGAGTAATGAAACATTCACTAGGAATGCGACAAAAAGAGTGTTCAGAAATGGCGGCCATGCACATTCATCGAAATGGCAGATGATACATTATTTTACAGTATTTATTTACTTAATAGATCGATCACCTGCGTACACGAACTTGGTTATTGGGTCTTTTCCAGTTAATTTCAGACAATTTCCTTTTAAATGTGACCATTTCTCGTCCAGTCTCACCATCGTTTAGTCGAAAGAGGTCCAGAAATTATCGTAATACATGTTCTTAATCGACTAATTTACCCGCCATAAAAAAATATCTAGGCACGCCATCATATTTCGTTATGAGTTTGCTCCCGGGTCGGTTCTGTCTCTGACATATTTCAAACCGTCTAAGAAACTGAGAAAGCATATAAGAACCAATTTATAGTATAACCCACTGAATTAAAATGATACTGCTAAATAATTTGTGAGTGAGAATTGATGAAATGAAAAAATCTGGAATTGAGCGATGATCTTGTAAATGATCCGTTTTGCTCGAGCGGAAATCGACCCCACGCCCCAGTCTAACTGTAAAATGGTAATGGGAAATAATTTTGTTGTTTAAAAAAAGTTATTTTTTATAATATCGATCCCCGGGTCAATATCATTACGATTTGGAATTTTTTAAACCTACATAGTTTTACGATTCCATTATTTGTTATATGCTTCTAGTATTGGTCAAGTCGAAGAGATCAGCTTGATGATACTCGACCTTCACCGTTTTACTGTGGGAAAAAGACGCAAGCGCATTATCTACAAGTAATACGGTAGTACAAAATTGGTTCCCAGTAGAAAATAAACCGCTAATGAGAAATGTCAGTCATTTAGTTATTGAGGGCTGAAAACTAGGAACAGATTGTGGTATTATTTTACGGCACGTCCGGGGTTAAACCAGGTCAAATGATTGTCAACCAAGGTAAATAGAAATAAATTAATAACACCCAACGGGCCACTCCTAATATAGTAAATACGATGGATAAAACTGAGGCAATTACAACGCAACCTAAATCTTAGTTAATTATATGTAAGAAAAATCTAAGTATAATTTGCACGCGCTTGGAATCGAGCCCAGGCTTCCAGGTGAAGAAAATGAATCCTATCACTCCTATCAATCTAAGCTTGGCCTCTTAGAATAATATAATAATCAAATTGAAACTCTAAATTTACGAGATTACGCTTAACTACACTAAGATACATATAAAACCATGCAAAAACTAGTTCTCATTACTGCATGGTTTTTTGTATTAGAAATTATATTATGTAAACAGTTGACAAATATTTGCCTATGTAATATTTGAAGATTGTAATATCGATTTTTTACGATAATCTTTAATACACGTATGTAACCAGTTACAGAAACTATGCAGAAGTAAATAAATACTAATAATAACTAGCTGGATCCCGGAGCTACACTCCCTTTGGAATTTCGGGACGAAAACTGTATATTGTGCCACCGTATAAGATGTACTAGGTTTGTAAAATCTGTCCAATAAATTTTGCATGATCGATTATCTCACGTCGCGTGTTCCCAGTGTTTTTTGGTGCTGTGATACCACGAAGCCCAGGAAACAAAACGAAGTCAAAATGAATGAAGTGACGTCAACCTTTTTTGGGAATACTACTGTTCCTAGCAGCTGCCACGGCTATGTGTTACTCACTCACTCATACCATATCCAAAGGAGTATCTATGTGGAGTAGTCTTCGCTCATATACAAAGTTTTTAATTTAATACGTATACTAGTAGGAATTAGGATTTCTGGCGTTATTCTATAACAGTTCTAAGTATACGTACCGTGAAAATAAACGCGTGTAATTTACAGTGGCTATTAATATTTTATGGAAATAGCGGCTCGGATCTTCAGAATCGAGGTCGGTAAAATCATTAGATATCAATAGCATAAATTTAGTGTTAGATGCTAAAATTTGAAGTAAATTGTGAAATGTTCTGGAAATGTAGTGGTGCTTTGATTTGTTTAGATTTGTATGTCGGTTTTCGGGGTTAAAAAGTACATTTGTGCTAATTTCACAATTAGGGAAAAAAAGTCATTTTTACGACATTCGCACAGTTTGTTTCCACAATCTATGTAAGTAATTTTTTTATGTAGCTAATATGCATTGTTACATACTACCTGCTGTAACTTTTTGTATGAAGCTAAATTTAAAATTAAATTTGTTTGCCTCTTAGTTTTATATATTTGTGGTCATCATTTAAATAATAAGTGATGTAAAATCTAAATGTAATAACCAAAGCAACATTATTATAAAACATGCAGTGTAGTGTAGGTAAGTTAGTAGTAAGAGTGTCGGTGATCTGCCTTGCGACATTCCAACAATCTCTTTACGTAACGGACAATGCAACTTGAAGAGAGTGCGCCTGCCATCAAGGATCCAATATAAATGAACTAGCATGCGAAATCAATATTTTTCAATTAGATCGGTAAACTTATTGATTGGTAATATGTATTATTTACGAGTATAAATTATGTTTTGTAAATTATACGTTATAAATCGATGAGTATTTTATAGTATTTTACCAGAAAAATACTCATGTGCATGAATGGACTTTATGTTTTTTAAATTAGAAATTAATAAAAATATATTGAAATTTCCATGACATCGTTGGGTAAAGTTACTCTTATTAAGTAATTCAGTGTTGGGCTAATTGAAGTCTACTTATCTTCGTTTATTGAAAGTGAATTTATCGTAAAAAAATTACAGACAAATAGACATGACGAGATGTAAACATAACTCGAAGTTGGGATGCGAATATTTTTATATTGGTTTTGGTTGGCATGTGGTATGCATTGTTGATGATTGTTCATAATTATTTCTTTTGATGATGATGATTATAGTCAAGTAACTGATCAGCAGTATATATTCATGGATCAAAAAAGTTATTTCTATCATTCAAAAAATTTTCCTTGGAGTTTTGTACGCATAAACAAAAGAAATGATGTATTCTTACGTACCTATTCAAAAATATCAACTAAGAGACGCCGCGACGCAATATTTTTCACTATTTGTCCACACCGACACATCCACATGGTAACATAAAAAGGTGACTTATAAGGCGTGCTATAAATAAACGTGAGACATCGTAAATAACACGATACATATTCAATGTTTTAGCCGCGAATGGCCGTGTCATTGTTGTAGAACAAACGGAGAAAGTCTCAACAGTCAGTCGAGCTTCCTCAGTTCTCACATTAATGTCATCACGGACGAGATTGCGTGTTTAAATGACCATTAGTAGGGCTTTATTATTTTGAATTATGTTATTGTGTGCTAACAAAATCTTGAGTGTTTTATTACTTGTACTAAATAGATTTAAAACTCTTTCAAAATTTATTGACTCCTGGATTCACACGGCACATTTTTCATTCTAATCTCAATTGTAGGTACATTGTTAAACATATCATTGGAGATTATGAGAACAATTCGATCTAATTTCACAATTTTGGCACGTACAGTCATCGCATATCAAATTACCCTGCAATGAATTTTATGCTACGGTAATAGCGGTGAATATGAATAGGTTATTGTGGATGTGGTCTCGACTGTATAGATCTACACCTTTAAAAACCAGTCTCCAAATATTCAGATCTATAGCCGACAAGTGATTAGTCTTGTTTTTAGATTCTTTGTTGTGCAACCGGCCCGTTTTGCTCGAGACGTTTCATAAACCGATTGTTACGTTCGTTTCGCCTGTTTGCAATCTGTCTTGGATTCCGGACTGGGTTGCTAAAGGTATTTCCGAAGAATCTGTGGTGTTGGTGCTCTATGTCTGTGCTAAATGGATGAGTCATCATCATCAAAATTTATAAAGATATTGCACTCTGTATCGTTCTCTTTGCATTGCCAATTGTTTCACTTCTAGATACCACTCGATGTCCACTTTATTCTTTTCTAGCATCTGGTCATTCGATTCGATCTTCAGACAGGACTCCCTCTTAATTTTACCATTTTTAATAATATTTCTTAAGACTTAGCTTGCGGAGACCCCTGGGACTCCGACGCGATTACTGAGAAAGAAACAGAGGAAATGCTCAGATTAGAGATTTATACCTAAATAGACATTGTTATGAATTCATGTAAGAATACGCGGTTTACAAATAATGTGTTGAAATTATTGAAAAGCAACCTTAACTAGATAGAATACGATGTAAAGTATAATTTGTGTTTAGTTTCATGTTTATTTTTACTAAACATTAACTTATATGTATTTATAGTTATCATGGAATCAATAGATTTAATTTATGTGTGAGAAAGTACTTAAAATTTTTAAAATTGATAAAACCTGAGTCATCTGTTATATAGTCTTCAATATCTTCAATTCATCGATTTATTAAATAAACATTTGTAATGACGCACAAGTGATAGTGTTAGTATCGATCACCGAGTGATAAAACCTGATAATAGGCCCATATCTACCGGCCATATATATATATGTCTTCCAATCCGACCGTGTCTCCTATTAGAACTTATCTGTTTTAGGAATTAGGGTGATATAAATTTATACATAAGTTTATACATTATATTAACGAGTGGTATTTCCAAATGGGTTTTAACCATAGATAAAATAGTTTTTAACATTTATACTTGAAATTTCTCGTTGTTTATAAAGTCTGCACGACTATTGTATAATAAGTACTTACATAGGTTGCGGAACTTGTTTATCATGCTTATCATCAAGTAACTCGTAAGCACGTTGCTCACTATGCTATAAAATTTATTAAGGTCAATAAAAGTCTTTGCTTTGATCAGAATTGGTACTATATTGCTTTTAAAAAAGTGTGTTGATAAATACATGTAAGGTGACAACCCTATTCCGCCGCCGCCGCTCAGATTAGTCACTGAAAGCATTCCAGTTACGCCGATACTCTGAGAATCAACCGCAGGTATTCCTCACAGTATTGGCTTTAGAATCGACCACCCAAATTGTGAATGGTCGTAACAAATTCCTTTTATTTTCAAAATAAACAAGCAAGCCTGCAGTGTAAAATAATAATAGAATGTGCCAGCTGCCTTTCCCCCCGCACAGACTGTAACAACCAAACATGGCAAAAGCTATTCTTTCACCTGTAATTCTATAACCTTAATTCCACCTATAAGTCCCACCATACAGCAAACGTGGCCTTCGAGTTCTGCAACTCTTGGCTCTGTCTACCGCGTGCTAACATTAAGTGATTTGTGAGGAAATTGTACTTTGCAATTAGATTATTGATTGTTTCTATCATCCTACTGATATTATAAATGCGAAAGTTTGTGAGGATATACGTAAATTCTGCAAGTGGTTAGACGTGGACATTCAAATTCAGTAGACTGCTGGCCTACACAGATACAATATCAGGTATTTATCTATTGTATCTGTGTAGGCCTGAATTTACGTAAATAAACTAAATAAAAGTTACAAGATATGTATCCATGACCTAGACGATCGGGCCACGGCTAAAATTATTTTCAGTTGACTTTGTAGTTGTCCTTTAGACATGTATTGGTATTATATAAATGATCGTTTTCAGGGTCACAGTAACTCATACTAACATTTTTGTTTTAACGATGCGAGCTCACTGGCGCAGTGGTTAGCGGTTAGATTTTGCGTAAAAGAATAACAATCATACATCCGTAACAATCATACACACATACATCCTCACAAACTTTCGCATTTATGATATCAGTAGGATGACAGAAACAATCAATAATCTAATTGCAAAGTACAATTTCCTTACAAATCACTTAATCTTAGCCCGCAGTTTATACGCACATAAATAAACAATGAATGGAACGTTGTTACAGTTTTGGTATGTAATTATTTCTCAATAGACAACAACTTACATAATTTGTCAAAACAATTGATCACTGACAACTGTATTTCTACCAATGACAAGAAGTAAGGCTGAGAGGTACCATTCGACTTTAACGTTGATTGTAACCCGCGAGCCACCTACATTATACAAAATAGTGTACTTTGCGTTTTCCTGTACAGGTTAAAGTTAACGTCAAAGTTGACTGGTGAAATCCACTCTAACTCGGCTATGACACAATTTATTAAGAACATATCTGTTTCCACGGTACTAATTACTATGTTTAGATTATTTTTATACATAAATGCAATGTGTGTAAAATATGGCTATATTTTACACACTATATTTATGCCTGGTGATCACAGGGAAGCATACTTATTGAAACACACTTAATTCAAGTAACCTATTTACATAATAACGTCGTGAGAAAGTGATTGTTTATATATATAAAACAAATGTGGAGTATGTAAACAAAGTTCGTTCAACGTTTGAGAAATTAAATGAATGAAGATCCATTTACAATATTGAGTGATACTTATTGTATCGTAATACCTATTCAAGAAAACTATTAGTTACTACTACTATAAGCATATCGTCAAGAATTGCGCGCATGCAAATTCCAACTAAGGGTAGATTGCATCAGTCAAGTTTGACGTTAACTTTAACCTGAGCAGCAAAACGAAAAGTTTTATTTAAGCGACGAAGGCGGCGGCACAGGTCAAAGTCAACGTCAAATTTGACTGGTGTAGCCCACTCTAAGTAGAATAAAGTTTTGCATTCGGAGTACGGAGAAGGGATTCTTTATATCCTTGAAAATCTTATTATTCCCATGGAAAATTGAAAGATTGTAGACTATATAAGAACCCGATTAACTACTCAGCTTGATAACTTATAATAATCTGGATGTCGTGATTAAATTTAACGTTTAGCATTTGTTTGCCCAATGTTTAATATCGCCCGCCTGTAATAGAAAAGTCACAGGTTCGAAATCTACTCGTGCCACACGAGTTTGCATACCATGCTGTCTCACGTACCTATATTAGTTTTTACAGACCACCACTTGCTTCCATTGATGGAAAATATCGTGAGGAAACCTGCGCACTGGTTGACAGTTAAAGTTCACTAGTGTGTATGCGAGTACTTGCCATCGTCGGTAGTTAGTCGGAAAAAATATGTCAGCATTTGGGGGACTTGAATAAATTTTGACACCAGTGTTAGAAACACACTCAAAAAGATGAAGGAGAAGATGTCCTTACAGCTCACTCAAGGCTACGTCAATGACTTGACTATCTGTCACAGACAGAACAACGGGCAAAATCTAGTAGCACAACTAAATAAATTATAATTACATGTCTCAACTAACTTATTGCTTAGCCGCTGCAAATCATTTCCTATATCCACACGACATTAAGAAAGAGACAGCATGCAATCTGCATTCACAGTACAGTCAACAATTTAATCCTTACCTTTGCGATTAAATAAGTTTAAATATTTTTTTTTTCTATAATCCTTAATTCATTCCATCTTATTGATAGTGTTATGTTGTCACATTTTATTCAAGTAAAGTCACATTTTATTCTAAAGTCATTTGATATGACTTTTGTGACTAACGTCATCTAGCTGCTAAATTATTCACTAGTAAACTTAATTTAGTGAGTTGGATTCCTCGCGACGTTTTCTTTGACTGCAGACTAGGACTCGAACCTGGGACCCATAGTTTAACTGACGGTATTAACCTCTCGACTACTATTAAGTATAAGGCAATTTTCACGTGGTACTGCGCTATGCTTAAAATGTCTAAAATCCGCTCTCGAACGAAATCCAGATCGAATCCGGTATATTCCTTCAAAATCCGGTGTAGACTGGACTTACCCGATCATACATGCGGCGCCGTACGTATGTGAATCGACTTAAATAAAACTAAGTATAAACCATCGTGTTTTAACATCATAAAACATTCATTGACTCATTGGTTCTGTAACTTCTTCACTTGTCAACTTAATCTACATATAAAAAGAAGTGATATTTTACCAGCGTTTCTATTGTCGACTGTACACCAGACATCAGCGTAGCCGAGTCTGTTCTCATTGCGGAGCCGTTACCCGGGCGTCCAACGGGACCCTCGCATTCACGCTGTTTAAATCTTCAAATGACTTGGAATTCTAATACGAGATAATTCCGTTTATTCTTGTTTGTTTTATTCACTTGATTTTTTTTAGCTTTTAGTATGATACTGGCTGGATACACGTTCTAATTAATCTTCACAGCATGTTTGGAAAACGAAATTCAAGGAAATTTATAGCGAAATATGACTATATTATTTTGCTCATTCACACAAACTTACTGATGGACCTTAGTAAGATGAAAATTCGTGTTATTTTCTTACAACATTTTTTGTGAATATTGGGGTGGTGTGTAAAAAACTAAAAAACACCTAGTTCAGTTGTATATTGTCCGGATTATAAAGTAAATGTTTAGTCTGATAAATATTGCGATGCTATAGTTTCATTCTATTGGTACAAAATCCTATTCAAAATCAATAAAAAATATACCATGTACTTACAAAACTTTTTTTAGTTTAAGATCACAGATAGCAGATCTAAATTACTGACCAGAGCATCGAGCTAATGTACTAATAGAATATTAGAGCATGCATACCGAAGGCATGCAAAAGTGCAACAAATACGGTGCGGAGTAAACAAGCCCTCGCAGGTCAAAGGCTTTCTCTGTGGGCAGCCGGTACCGATAGCAGAAAAAAAATTCGCTCCTGTTGAACACGAGATATATTAACTTATATATACGCATGTTATTTAGGACCCGTTTCACCAATTTTAGATATAATATAATAATGCATTCTCACAGATAAACTAATTACTAAATCAGGATGAAGTGATTAACCAGTTATGTGCTATCCAACACTTGTGAAAAACAACTTTTAACGGTATATGTTCGATATAGTTTTATCATTCAGCGGTGATGTTTCACCGCTATAAGATAAATGCCAATAACAACATTCAAAAGTAGCAATCTGCTGTTTTGAATTTAGTAGCTATTGTACTTAGATACATATTTGAATTTACCGATTATGAATGCCATATAACTTAATTATATAAAGTATACAATATAAAATAAATACAAAATAAAATAAAATAAATTGTTCGCTGCTCGTAGTTATTTTAAAATAGTCTCGCAAGTAATTACAAAATTAGCATTCAACTCAATTGGCTACAAATATGAAATGTCATAAAGGTAAATCAATTATTAATCAATAATTGATGAAATCAGACATAGATTCTTTTGCTAACTCTACCTATTTACCGCCAGTGATAGGGGGCAGCGGGAGCAAGAAAGTGGGGGAGGGGGGACGCACGCGCGACTAGAAAGTCCTCAGAGCATTGTTTTCATTACGACACTTATTTATCAGTTGTCACTGTCGGCTTATTGTATTTTTTATGCTAATTTAATTCGTTTTTGAGACACTGACGATGGACTGCTAGAATCTGGGTTTGTATTTCTTTGTTACAAAGATATATTTTAATACTTCTCTAACGAAGAATTTGACTTATATATGTACTTATGTATGTGTACATTCATTAATATTTACAGGGCAGTATATCATGAATCAATTATGATTACAGAATATTGAGGTTAATAATTTCTTATATCGTACAAAATTGGATGCCGATTGATGGAAAATCTGGTGAAAGTGTATGTGAAAAGTAAGAAACGTATACCTAACTTTTTGCCAGATTTTTCTTGGTCTACGGGAAGTACCTAAAGTGTTAGTTACCGTGTTATACCTACGTACGTCTGTAACCTCAACGGGGAGACAGTACCTACCAAGAGTTACCGAAACGAAAAGGTCACGTTCAAATTTTAATAATTAATTTTTCAATCTTTACAATTATTTCGCCTTTTGAATTTTGATAACTCTTAGCTTTCCCGGTAGTAATTAAGATGGAAGTGAAGAAAACAAATCATCGACAAAATTTATTTTTTAAAATAAAAAGAAAAATGAACTAACGCAAATAAACTTGCATAAGCATTTCTTACATAATTTTAAATAACGTAAATAATAAAAAAAGGATTGCACCATATGATTAAATGTCCCAAAGTTTATGTAAAATAGGAATAGAAGGTCACTTCGATATGTTCTGTCACACGCTCTCCGCCAGCAGACCGTGACCATAGGATTTCGGGTAACACATCATTTGTAGTTGCCAAACACATTGGTTCATTCTATTGTCCGCGTGGGAATGATGTAAATGAGCCTTCGCTATTTCTTTGTTTGATTTCGTGAAAGTTTACACGATCGAAGAGGAAACGCGGCCGGCGACCGTCGATGTGAACGCAATTTTTATGTAATTGTTACGTCGCAGGCCGCGGGTGGTCTAGGCGACAAGATCGCAGCGGAAAAACAGAGAAATGCACAAACCTACAGAGACTGATAAAATCTAGTTTCAGTAATTTTACGACTGAACGTTGTTGTTATCAAGGTGTTGAAAATAGGTTTAAGAGTAATGTTATAACTAACATATTATGTAGATCCCAATTCATTTTTTAAACTTTGGGTCTTAATAAATATTTAACTACCAATCTATATATGTAATGAAACTGTGCTCGAATCTTTTACTTCTTTTTTTATTTTGATGAAGCTGCATACTTTGTTCAGTAAATGGGGTTAAAGCCTGCATGATTTCTGTACGTAATCATGTGTAATTTTTAAGAATATTATAATACATACTTTTTCATGTGCCAAAGAGTACAGAAAAAATAGTAGTCATAAGTCTATAAATTGAACCGCATTACAGAAGCACGCTACGGAGGGGAACGCCCTTTATGAAATCAGCTGCAACGCTCCCGGGTCAAGAGATTTTGTGCTTTTCAACGGAATCCCAAATCAAACCTGTTATTTACTGCATTGTGAGTATGCGGAAGGGCAAGCTTCAGTTACCAGTTCTATGTTAGTCAATGCTGTTTGAGCGTTGTGAAACTATTGTCATTTCTGTACTTGAATAATTCTTGATCATTCCGGAATTGCTATTACAACATAATGTGAAAGCAGATCCGCCAGGACTTTGCCCAGCTACTATTTGGTCGAATGAATAAGACCTGACTAAAATTTCTTAGTTAAAATCTGGCAACACCTGAAGTGTTTTTACTTATCCTTACATATTATAAAAATAAGTCACTTTATCGCGTCTGTCTGTAGGAACGCTAAACGAACTAAAAAACGATCGGACGGATTTTTGTATGGTTTTCTCCAATACCTACATAGTGTTTTTTAATTTCTAAGGAAAGGTTGCGTGTTTAGTTTGTTATGGTTTTATCATAGCGGAGCTGGGGCGGACCACTAGTATAACCACCATATTTAATTTATCTAAATAAATTAAAATTGCCAGTTACCCGCTTCTAATTGTGTAATATTTAAGTAATTCATTTATTCAATGAGCCAACAAATGCTTTTAGTGAAGGAAATCTTATGAACGAGACTATTTATTACCTCTATATTAATAATCGAACATTTACTTACTAGTAAATGTTAAAGTTAGTTTCCTTTGAAATGTTTCGCTATAGCAAACAACATGGCAGCATAATGATATGAAAATTAGATTATTATAAATAGAAAGGGCTTGGAGATACTATTGATATTGTAATAAACCCTATGTGCTAATGGTACCAGCATTCCTCAGAACTGGTCCACATTTACAAAATTGTGGTTTATTTTAGTCGAAATTTAAACATATAGGACAAACATAAGTTTTCGAATTCAGCGATTCTTCATGCATTTTTGCAGCTTGATTTAAAAATAGTCATTAGTCCAGAAAAAACACTTTCACAAAATGTATAATATTATTCAGCTTTTATAAATACAATTTTTTTTTATATTAATTGGAATGACTTTCCAAGTCTTCAAAGATAGCATTGCATTGGTTTCAGGTTTAATTTGTGCCATTGTCATCATGTTATCTTATTGAGTAGCTTCAAATTATCCCCCAAAACACCGATGAATTCATCGCATGTATTTATATAAATACCTGTCATAATTTGTTAATATAAATATCTACCATAACAACTGCGAAATTCTATGAACCTAGTTTCCTAACTGTCACCTCACCTCTGGTCCTTATTATAATCTCAATAATATCTGCTGTTTTCTCAACTCTATGGCATTCACTTAAGAGCTATGGAAAAGGAAAATGCAATTAATCGAGCATCGTACTATTGCGCCAGTATACGATCAAGAAGCCTTGTGAGCTGAACGACAATTTAAAATTATTTACAATACATTATTTTCTTCTGTCGGCATGCAGTCAGTTCGTTTATATCAAAGCGCGCAATGGAAACTGTAGTATTCTCAAGAATCGCGGGTATGGTTGGAAATGGCAAAAGGTTGCATAGAAAAATGGCTACGAAACGGTATGTCACGGCATCTATCCACTCACAGTAATTTAGTTGGCACTTGACTGTTGCAATGGCCGGCCCTTTTACTTGTACTTACCGAGATTTCCAATATTGCGTCGATATCATTTCATGTATGAGTAGGAGAGATAATATTATTATGCCGATGCTGAATGGCTACGTGTTTATATATAAGTTGAGATGTGAGTAAATGAAGGTAGAAAAAAAATTATAAATCGTGCCATTTCCTTTTTTTTTGTTACTGTTAGCTGTTTACCAGCGGCTCCGCCCGCTTAAATGCCTTCGGGAACAGTTTTTTCTTCGTATTAAAGTGGGATTGGGACAGTTAACAAAATATCCATAGCGCATTTAAAATACACAAAGCGCCATCTAGTGTTTTTATTAAAAAGTTTATTTTATTAGCATTTAATGCCACCTATATGTTTTCTTTTTATATAAAGGGCATTATGTTTCCAAAAGACAGAAGGGATTTCCGATAAACACATTATTTAACTTTAAAATTTATTTTCCTACTATTTAAAATGAGAATTATATATAACGATTGAATGAAAATGGGGCGTGATGACGTGCGCGCGTTGTTTATTTCACAGATAAATATAGCAACAATGCCAGTGTGGTACATAATTGATGTGTTAATAGTCACGTGACCGCGAGCCTCGCTAGACCTTCACCAGGTGATCTACCTTTCGACCCCGGCCGACCCATTTTCCTAGTTCCGATATACTTGTCACTACTAACCTGTAAATGTATTATATCTAGTACAAAACGTACCTAACTCTGTAGAAAATATAATTAAGTTTCTATTAACATTACAAGACCAACGTACTTTCTATCACGCCAGTTTTACATGGGTGTAGGCAGATAATTGTGATTTTCTCTTATCACGATCCTAAGAAATCTCACAAAAAATATTAAAATTAAAGAGACATATCTGGCCGATAAAAAAAAAGAAATCAGCCCTAATTCTCCAAACATAGATTACGCCTTTAACTTTTAGACTAGGTAAGGTACATTTAAAAATAGAACATCGTAGACATAATAGCGTAACAATTTAATTGTAGCAATATGTTAAATCAGAGGGCAGAAGAATTGATTCAACATGAGTATATGTGACCTCATCTAGAACAATGGTTCTCACGCGGCCGCGCTCCCACACTGTTTAATACTGATTGGTCATAACGGGGCTTGTGTTTGTACCAAATTGTGTTTAAATGTATCTGTGCTATATATATTTATACCAAGTAAGGCGATCGTTTTTAGGTTCAATAAAAATACTGAGTTCTCAATTCGAAACGAATTACTCTTTTTCCAAACTTTTTCAAAACAATATTTGGGCACAAACCACATAACTAAATTTTTAAATTTATTTCATTTACGATCATTACAGGTATCTTTTTAGTTTAATTAAATATTTTTGATGTCGGATGAAGGGTCTGTCATAAGCATGCATCTTTATGTCAAAATCGTGTCTAAATGGTTTATTATTTGTAGTTCATACCGCAGTAAGAACTCATATTGAAAGATAATTGAGACACGGTAATGACTAACTGACAGGGAACTTGAAATAGAGAATGTTAAATGTCTACTAAATAAAAACCTGTGCTCATACTTCCCATTGCAGATTAAAAATCATGTAAATTAAATTTCGAGGCGGGCGGGATTAGAAGATAGCTATGTTCGTTAACCTTCACAAGTTCGACACTTTCAAAGTGATGATTATATTATATATAGGTATTAGATAATAGACAATAGAAGGTTCGGCCTAGATTATGATTACCTTAAATCCGCCTTCACCGGGAGTTGCCTGCATCCTTGAAGTGATTTCAATTCACGCTTCAATTATGAAGTTGCGAAAATACCGTCGGATAATGAATTGGCGAGATATTTCTTTGGTGAGATATTTACCAATATCAGGTAGGTAGGTACTATTCACTACATTCTTCATTTCCTATAAAACAGATAAAATCCAGGACCCAGGTGCGTAGGCGACATCTGCGCTGGTCTGGCTTAAACCGACAAATAACGTAGGAAGCAAATTTTCTTCTGCATACAGCCAGATATTTGACATCTCTGCCTGAAGGCAGAAAGGACAAACTCAAAAAATATCGTCAAAAAATATATGTGTGCCATTAGTCTCCTAACTAATGATACCGAAGATCGTGCGAAGCGGACTCTGGGCTACGAAGTTTAACGGTTGAGAGAGGGATCTATCAGGGGTATTAATATTTGTTTTTTTTTTTAAATACGTAAGTACATTTTATGGACAGGAAAATAGTTGAACAACGACAAAAATAAACTCTTCGAGAAAAAAGTCCGAATCAAAAGCAGGTAAATGTCACTCACTTTCAATTGATTGCATTATCGGTTTCTTCCACAGCCATCGAAAGACGGTCTTAGGAACTGCTTCCTCATTGTTTCTTCTCCATTGCTTCTACGTTGTGTAAGACATTTAGCACGTATTTCCTCCATCTAAAATGTGACACAAACGTATAGTACAAATGTTGACGTACTTGCATAAACGCAGTCAATATAATAATAATCATTTAAGTCTATTAAGCTATGATACACACCTCTGTTGTCATTCAGTTCCATCAGCTAATTCGCAAGGCTAAAATGCGCACGCGCCGCCTTGGCCACTAATAATTTCCAACGATCTTCACGCGTTGAAATGCCGATTCCCACGTCTTTATGACTGCTACTAGTGGCAATAACAATGCCAGAGTTAGGTATGTTATATTGCTGCATCGTGTGTGGTCCTTATTTAACTAGCTGCGCCACGTGCCCCCGCCCTCATAGGAATTTCGGGATTAAATGTAAGTAGGTACTTATTCTATTGCTACTTCAGGTATATTCCACATATCCACACTCGCATTCATAGTTAGTAAGTACAATATCATGAATACAATGTCATCCAGCCTATGCCCTTTATTTGTTACTTATTTTCGAATTAATCTTGATTAGTCTTGGTTCTTTTTTATTGTAGCTAGATATCAAGTAATAATTTTATCCAAATTCACCACGTAATATTGACGATGACAACTATCAAGCAGATAATATTATGTTGATAAGTCACACGTGCTCGGAAGTTTTGATAACAGTCTTATCGAATAATCGATGGTAATGCTTATAAACTTAACTATATAACGTCACGCAGTCATCGGTTTTTTTACAAGCTTTTATTTAAATTGTAATGTTTGTAGGTATGTACTCGTATATTATAAGTGTTTATCCCGGTGGAATCTTGCAACTCATTTTAGAAATAGATGTTTTCAACCGATTGAATTGTAATTTTTATACACGTTTTCTTTCGATGACAATCTATTACTATGCATGACCAGATGGTGTACCCAAGCAGGATCGGTTCCCGACGAGGGAACTCCTCCACTGTTTACTGCACGGACATGTTTTATGTCACGTGATAATTACTTTGAGTTTTATTTCGACTTTAATGTAAACCGGGATTTCTTTTTCTTTTTTCTATGAATGTAACATATTTTTAATGAAAACAGTACTGAATTCTGTAAAAATATTTATGTCTAAACAATTCTAAATTTAAATGTTACTTATTAGACATAGGTATGTATTGGTACGTATTTTAAACTTTGGACTGTACATTCACCAGCTATTCAGATTTATTTTGAAATTCGTTAGTATTGGGTACCACTGCACAGGAGCAGAGTTAACTTTATATGATGTTATTTATACAATTTCTGCTCATCATGGTGATCAAAGAAAAATACATATGTACATACGTAATACATACTTATCCTATGAACGTGACAATGGAATTTGTAATTATTCAGCACATACATTTGTTTTATTGTTTTTCCAATGAAGCAGTATATTATGTTCTTACTTAAGTTTTATTATTATTACGTAAGTAGTATACTAGGTACAAGTATATTTACAAGGATTATCGTTTTACATTATATACTACTTTCCATTTTTCGTTTCCCGGTGAAAAACAAGACGTTTATTTTACACATTTTTTGGAACTGTCTATCCTGTGACACATCAGCTGATAAGCCTGTGTCCTTAAGTTATCTCATCCACGGTAGGATATGGCGTGGTCCTATTCTAGGGGACAACACGCCACACATTTAGAATATAGTGCGAGTTATTTCAAGCCAAATATAGACACGGAAGTTGGCGAAGCACACAGCAATACAAGTTAATTACAGTACATCGTTAAGACGACTGTGGTACTGCAATGACCGTGGCCGTCAGTATGCCACCTACGCTTCCAATGACCAGTTTACTTGACCTCTAGATAACTGGACTCAATTATAGGATTTCATTAGATTTGCTGTCCAAATATACGTATATAGAGGTATCGCGTATTTGATTGGAGCTTATCGTATTCTGAATCATCAGCTTGTCGGAGTGGAAATTTTCAGGTTTTTTCCCCTAAACAGGTATGTCATTATCATTTTAACCATAAGAACGTCGACTGCTAGAGAAAAGTTTCCATAATTACTTTTTGAGATCTTCACATCAAGTAGTAGAAGTGGCGGGCCTGTGATCCAAAAGCACCAAGTTCTCAGCTTCAAACTCATGTGTTACAAGCGGTAACATATGAGTTTGTTAACAAATAGAATGTTAAGTTCACTGATATGTATGAGTGTACTGTCATTACTTTCTTCGCTGGCTCAGTGACTAAAAATGATTTTGCACTCTTTCCCTTTTTTCGCCACTTCATACCAGTCGGCTCTTTGGAGGACTTCCAGGTCTCTCATACTTCGTCACTTAAATTTGAAGAATTAGAATCAATTAGACGGCGATATCTTTAAAAGCTAATTCAGTTGAATAAATTCTGTCACCAGTGTTAGTAATAACAAACTCGATATGAAAGAAAACATAAGTAAGTAGGAAGGGGCCTTTGTCCAGCCACCTACTTCCTTCGTCTTGGTCTTGGACAATGCAAATAGAGCTGGCAAATAAAGTAGTTTCTAAAATCAGCGCAACTTGAGTTAATCTTAAGTTAAACCTTAAATCGAAAAAAATATTTACGCCACCAACACCTACGCTCTCAATTTCGGTGTGGCGCGTTTTTTCAACCAATCGGTCTTTGACACTAAAGTTTTCAGACCAATTTAAGTAGGCACTCTTTTTAGTACATACCATTTATCTTCTAGACTCTTTTAATATTGACCAACTACATTTTTCTTCTTATTCGGGTTAAAGATCTTTAGTCTGAAATTATCATTAATGTATTTATTTGTCTGCATTTGTTTTTAGTAAAAGTTTAAAACAAACTGACTGATATTGGGTTTATTGTTCCTCCTATAGTTGTCAACTATCAATTTAGTGATTATTTTGTTAATTAATTTATTTATTTATTGAACATTATAATCATTTATTAAAATGAAATGAAATGAAATGAAATAAATTTATTTACACAAAGCACGAAGGTCCTGACTTGAGGTCACCTACATTCTTCGAAGCGACTATTTACAAAATTATAACTCAACACATACTTACGATTCAGACCACGGTGTATCTTAATGACACAATACCTTACAATAATTTTACAATGGTTCGATGACGAATTTAAATCCTAATACTGGTAAGTATTAGGATTTCAATTCGATGAAATCCTACATACAATAGCCGGGAAATAATATTGTGATTCATTAAATAACGTAATATTTTTTCATCATTATGGGTATTTGGACGGATGTTAACAATCTAGATAAACCCGAGGATAATCTTTATTTTTATATAAGTTGCGGTTTGCGTACGTCTGTTTACCGTACGTCAGTAACATATCCGTCATCAGTGTACAAGGGTATGGTCTAAGTAATAAAGCGGTTTAATCCTCTGGTGATATATATTCGAAAAGTTATTTTATTGACTTCAATGGCTTCAATGGACATCAAGATGAGATGCTGAAGTCCTGTCTATGAGTCAAAATTTTTTCATGTCACAAAGTATCACATCACAGTGTTTCTGAATAATCAATGTTTAGGTTTGAAGGGTGGAAGAAATTGTTAAAATACTAAGCATAATAAAACTAACTTCTGTCAGATAGAAGAGTAATCGCCACAAGCTCCATACTTATACCACAGACCATCGGATATGAGTCTCGCGCGGCCATGACCGAAAGTCGCTTCGAAGAATGTAGGTGACCTCAAGTCAGGACCTTCAGTCTTTGGATATTGACATCTTCGCCAGACAAATAAAATGTCGAGACGTAAAGCACCTGGCAAGAATACGGTATGAGCAACAAAGGGATTTATTTTTAGGGCAATAACCCTGGAATCGGTGATCGAGAAACGAATGCACTATAAATTAAGTTGAGTGTCTTGGTACATTTCCAATACTGTTATCAGCGAAATTATTTTAACATTCATTCAATACGTCGAGTATTGATTCTAGGCTGTTCTACAATATCACACATAATTGAAAATTCTAGGCCTAATTGAGTGTCACCATTTTAATTCCTTTAACTGATTTAGAATTTCCTAGGGTAAAACAGGTCGCAAACCAACTTGGATTAGCAAATTAAATAATAATTATTAAAAGGTATATTCATCACTGTTATTGCTGTTTATGTAATGAATTACCTTGGTTATGATATGATAAAAATGTAGTTAGATAGGTACATATTCTCTTGTATTTTGCCCCGAAACATCATAAACAGTAGGTTGGACGGGTCATGGTTGCAGAGCGTAAACAACATTGACATGAACACTCATCCTTGCGTATGTACTGTATTTTAAATATGTTACCTTTGGTACCTATGAAGGTATGAATTGTAAGGTATGTGTTGTAGATTATAGGAATTATAATGTTTCTTCCCCATATATACAAAACGAGAAGAGGTAGGTTGTATGAATATATTCTGATGACATACGTAAGTTCGAGGGTTTATGTTGGAAAGAAATAATTTATGGACTGGAAATTTGGCCCCTGTAAAAATACGACAGGAAAAATAAAGGAACTGTAGGACAATTAGAGGAATGAAAAAATCAAGAATCTAATAGATAGGCAATTTTAGATCAAATATTAGAAATGGCATCGGGTGGTAGAACTAAAATTTATGGTGATAGAAAAATAGGCATTCATCAGTATGACAAATGAAGTGTCCAGCAAGAACTTAAGTATGTGACATAATTTTGATCAATGTAATTTAGAATAAGTTGCACCCTCAGGTTTGGCGTTGACTTTCATATGCGTGCCATTGATGTTTAGACAAAATGGCGCACGTTAAAGTTAACATCAATGTTGACAGTGCAACCAATCCTTAGAGAGGAATAGTATAACTGAGATATAAAATATAATAGTTATATATTTCAAATCATATAAGTCAAGGGTAAACGGTAACATAATAACATGATTACGTCTGCAGTAGTAGTATTGTGTAGAACGTTTTTATAGAAACCATGTAGTTGATGTAACAATACAATAGGTAAGGCGTACAAATTTTCATTTTTTTCCTTTTAACATGTCAGTTTTACATGAGGAAAGAGTCGAGTGTTAGAAACATAGGATATTTATTTACTAGTGAATTATATAATAAAATTTATTATTATAGTTGTACTAAATGACAATGATTTGGTAGGTCTCAATAAATAACAAGCTTCGATAGCCATTGCTAAGGCATTTTCACTAAAGGCATTCACTACATAGTACATTTTAGTGCAATCAGTAGTAGGTCTAATTTTTCGATTTTCTCGAGTTTTAACTTCGCCCAGGAACTTTCTTAACTTATTTCTTAGTTCAGGATAATATGCCACTTTTTGCAGCAAAAAATATTAGTGTCGTCATGACGAACCAATTTTGTTTACAACGTTTAGTAAAGAAGCCTCACTAGTTTCTACTATACGCTCCATGCTAGTTTCTACTACGGCTAACTACTAAGCTAGTGTAAAATAGCCATTACTGTAAGCATAGCAAACTATTACGGTGTGTGACATGCGCGCGCGACACGTGATTTGCAGTGCACACGTGCATTGAAGTCTAGTTACAGAGCTGTTTCAAGTTCATTAATTCTAGAGATCTTCCGTGTTAGTTTCAAATGTATTAATATAAAAATGTGTACTAAACATATATCTGTCAATTCAGAGAGTATTAAAAAATGTTAACTGTTTGTGAAGTTGTGAATTCGCTTATTATCATCCTTGCGTAGCCATGCTAATCTCTGTTACGTTCCAATTTTGAAATTGATAACATATTGGTGTGTAAGATAAAACTTAACAACAACGCTATCTCGATAATGTCTGTCTGGATGAATGTTTGTGTACTATGTCGATTCAGTTGCCAGTGGATCATAATTTAGTTCAGCAATAATATTTTCTACTTAAGATTTCCCGTTCTTTTGATCAATTAAGTGCATAAGAAAATCAATCTTGTGAAGATCTGAGTTTTTGCTGCCTTCCTATAAATTACAATATCATTTAGTTTAGTATATCATACTGTGGTACCATAAAATGTCACCAGGTTCATTAGATGCGTACATAGTTTTTTTGTGATCAAAGACGTTCTTATTTGATCGTAAAGTACCTTCGAGGTTTTTGTAAGTCGGAAAAAACATGGAAATTAGCTTTTTATTGATTTAGAATCTAACAGCTTCCTTTCGGATTTTATATTTAAGTTTTATCAATCTCGATGACTTTTGAACATTAGTTCAAAACAGAAAACAAAATATTACGTTCTATCTGAAAATAATATTATATTGATTGCCGTTCAATGTGTCAATCGTTGAGTGGCCTTCATGTCTCAGTATTTTGAGAGCGTGTGCTCTATGATGTGTAGAGTTTCCGTTTTAAACTCAAGGCAATGATTTTACGACTATTATTAACACAGTAGCTAAGTCTTGACGGAAAATTTCTTGTCAGTGGTTAATTTTTTCATATTCGACAAGTACCTTTAGTATTCCTATTATTCACGAGTTAATAAGAAAACGTAGATTCGTAAGAAATTAATGACGACCATGCAAAATGGAGACGTTGGAATAAATCGTAAAATCATCAGATGAGATTAGTCTACAAGTTCAGAGGCTTTTACTTGTAATATTAAGAAAACTAAATGTATACTAACTATCAGGGAAATAAATTTTAAGTGCACCAAAATTTGATTGATTTCACATTGCTACAAGTTTGCTTATCCGAATATTAGCTCAGGTTCTTTCACTGT
This sequence comes from Plodia interpunctella, assembly GCF_027563975.2. Lineage (NCBI taxonomy): Eukaryota > Metazoa > Arthropoda > Insecta > Lepidoptera > Pyralidae > Plodia > Plodia interpunctella. The sequence continues at coordinate 6,503,149 of NC_071300.1, read as the reverse complement.
AAATCAGATGTTTGAACCAAAAACTAAAGACAGTTGGATAAGCAACGACGTATTCACAAACGGTAAATATTTAAAGAACAATTATCACCGCTATAACAGATTCAGCCGACGTTTCTTTTCATTGACTATTCACTGCTGTTTTCAATATAGAAGCTTGTCTTTCTAATAATGATCATGCAGCAATGGATAAGATTCAAAGGAGATTTTTTATAAATTCAAGTCTAAGTGTGCGTGTCGGATTACAAAGGTTGATTACTACGTAATCGTGTAGTGTAGTATGATATCATTTGAGCCGTGGTCGTGCCCGCAATGAGATTTCAAATGCATCAAGGCTGTTTGCTTTAATCGTTCTTCGTTTGCCGGAATTACGCAAATTATCCTGTTGCTGCAAACAAAATACTACTATTGACATCCTTCAGTTAAATGGTTTTAATACAATCATTTTAGTCTTCACAATCATAGATTTTATAGACTTCGATGTCCAGAACATTAAAAACATTATTGTAATATTACGAAGACATTTCTTAGTGTTCTTTTAGCCTTTTATAAGTTTATGCTCCAAATATACTTACCAAATATACAGGTCACTTTTGCTGTCATTTAGTATGAATTAATAAAGAACACAAAAAAATACAGAATGAAAACTAAAAGATAATCATAAATGCAAAAGTAAAAGGTGTTGCCTGTAAGTGCCCATAAATTGATTAAAAATCATACAGTAATATTATTGTAAATTCGTTATGTAGAAGCTAGCTAGGTGGATCCGTTAGCTGGCTAGTAGACGCGTTGTCAACTGTAAAAATTATAGCGAATAAAATGTGAGGGAAGTAAAATATCGAATGATTATATTATACGAAAAACATATATAATGATGATTAGGTATCTAGTTTTCGTAAACAGTTAACAGATTTCCGCATAAGCGAGCTAGCTGACATAGGCTATGCAAATGCTATCAACATCCTGCGACGTGTATTGCATTCGGAATTATCGCTCTAAATATAGATGTGACAATGACTGTTGATGATTCTATGATTTTGTTGTATCTGGAATAATGATAAATGGGTTTCAATGGTTTTAATAGTCACCACCTGTGGTGTGTGGTCATACCTTAGAATTGCACCACTTTTTATCTTCCTGGGCATGTCATACGAGGCGACTAAGAGATAACAGCTGAAAGGCAACAATAATATCTCCAAAGAGGGTAGACGTCGGACAGGCGGTCGGTTATAAAATCATATGTATGTTAGCTCTTTAACATGGACTCCGCGGACTGTGTTAATTTATGTATTTTATTGTCACTTACTTATTTTAAATAACAAACCAAAAGAGTGTTTTTTTACCGATCGCTTCCATCTCACGTAGATCAGCCTCTAAGACATATTCATTTAAATTAAATAAATTCTTTATTAGTATGTAGGTCAACTAACTAATAACATTATTTGCATTATCACTGTACAGTTTTACTAAACGAATATACACATACCCTTGTTTTCAAAGGGGCTCCTTACGACCTCTAGCGATGAGTCAGTTATTGTTTTTAATATCATAATAATATTACGTCGATAAATCTAGGTACTTATATTTTATGAAATCTACAATGACGCAAATTACTATGATTACGTAACATGCATATAATAAAATGGTAAGTGGGCTATAACTGTAGGTGCATAGGGGATATTTATGAAAAATAATATCCCCAATAATATGCAGGTGTTGATTCATCGGCGACCATTAATGCTCCTTCAAAGCTATTGCAAATCAAAGATACCTACATCTATAAATCACCCTGTTTTACTAAGAAGAATATCTATGAAAAATCAAATTAGATCAACCAAATCGGTCTGGTTCTTATACCGTCAAACTATTTTCAATTAAGTTTGAAGAACATAAGATCACTCACGCCAAAGACCACACAGGTCGGCAGGTAGACGACTCCCTTTGTGCCCGAGGCAGGAATCTCGATATAAACACTCATAATTAGCTCGATATCTCGATACCGAATGGAGCAATGGTAAACATCGAATAGTGCATCGATTTATTGGAATGCTCTTTCAAATTCCTATTATGGATGTTTGATCGTCGACGTGTTTGATTTGTAGCGATGCTTTGATAAAGAAACTTTTTGAAAATTAATTTTATTGTCACAATGACACGTTTAGATCAGGAACGTTAGTTACTATTATTAATGTAAATAAAATACTTAAATCTATAGTTATATATTACATACACTATCATTAAATTGGGATGATATCTACTATATGGGAAAAAGCATCTTTCGAAGTTTAACGTCGTGAATATGACGACATTCTATAACTTGCTTGCCTGCATAATCTGAGATTTCCATTATTTTAAAGTCCTACTGCTTTGGAAAAATGACTTATTATGTAAAATACAACAACTCTTATTATGTAAAATATTGTCTGGGCATTATTATTATTAATCTTTCATATATAATTTAAGTTATATACTTAAATTTTAATGCGAAATATGTGTGTGTATTGTGGTAGGTAACTTGTAAAATAAATAAAACTAAACATATTATACAAAATAACTTTGAATACGCGCATATGGTGACGTTGGTAACACCGTAAAAAGGGTTTACCTGCAATTTGTTGTGTTGTAAAATTGTTTTCGATGCGAAAACCAGAATTCATGCCAGTCTTTGGAATCCGAAGGCGTGAGTGTATGTTAAAAAAAAATACAAAATCCCACCAAGTATAAACGTGTGCCTACTTGAAGCGGTTTCTTTGGTGATTCAGACATAAAGACTTAATTTTTGTGTAAAAGGGCAGGTAGGTAGTAATAAAAAAGTGTCTTACCGCCAAGCGGGCAGATCAAAGTGGTACTGCTCCCACGACCGATCTTAAAATATAGATTTTTTTTATTCTACAACTCTTTTTGTTGTTCATGTATTGGTATTTGAACTATTGCTTTGTTTACTTTTTACATGTCTTGATACCTGCAACTAGTTGTTGAATGAAAAATGCATGCATGTAAAATTATATGTAGGTACGATGGTAAGATGTCTTTGTAGATTTTATCATATCGTGTATCTGAATATCTTTCTATGTAACAAAAAATGTTTACTGCCAGATTTCACGACATACCTATGTGTAATTAAATGTGTAAGTAGATGTAGAAATGGCATACACCTGAACCAAGAAACCTGTTAGAATTATTAAGTGATGTCAAAAATTGTGATGCGATTGCTGAAGAGTTCAGTCATATAGGAAGAAGATACTTTCTCCATTTACAGTTGTGATCAATATGTTCCACAGACCATTTATATGTCCTCTCTCAAAAAGTGGATGTGCAAAATTTCTTAACAAATATTAATTTTAATATTATAAGTACTAAGTAATGTAAAAGAATTCAATTCTGTTTGAGGAGGAGAATTTAATAAATAAGTAAATTAAGTTAGCCCTTTCTAGCCACATATCTAAGCAGACATGTTCAGTTCATACAACGTAGAGGATATTGAACCTCGATACAGGTACAATATTGAAACGAAGTCTGCAGTCAACAAAACAGCCTATCACCATGGCCAGACTATATAAACCTAAATTCCTTGGTCAGACGTATCATCATAAGCCACAGTAAAATAAACCATGCTTACTAATCGTTGCAGGTTAAAACCGGCTGCAAATGGTAATAAAATAAAGGTACATACATACATAATGTGTCGAAACGTTCTCTCTTTCTGATATAAATAGTGTGAGGCGAGCGCTGCGTGGCGCACTGACCGACCATCGACAGCCATCCCGATAATCGGGTGAATGTTTGAGTTTCTCTATTTTCAAATCGAGTCCCAGCGAGTCGGCGTGTTATAACGAGTGTAACGTGGACGTGTACGTTACGTCTTCCATGGGCGGTGTATGCGGTTAGACGGGTTAACTGTGGGTTTGCGGGTGGTACGCGCGTAGGGACTCTGACGAGAGGACGGCCGTGTGAACGCGCCGCGTTAATTGGCGCGCGGAGTGTCCGGCTGTCTTCGCGCCACGCGCCCGCGCCGTTCATCTCGCGGCAGTTTAAATTTGAATTTAGAACAATAAATTTCCAAGTAAATTGCAAAGCTGGTCTTATTCAAAGAAATGCGAATGAACATTTCTTGTTAACGTATTTATTGCTATGGCAATTTCTTGCAACGTGTTTTGGCCAGTTTTGTGCGGGGCAATGTTCATATAATATTATTCAAGAAGAATCATAATTCACGTAAATTATGATTAGACTGTCGAAATTTGCAAAGCAAATCCTACTTACTATTGAGTAATCTAGACCGTGTTAATAATATATAATGTATATAATAATACCAAGACAACAACAGAACTATGGCAAGTTTCTGTAAGATTCTAAGAAATATAGCGATGGTTATTAGTTCTGTTATCAGCGTTTCTCGTTATCGGTGTAAGTCGGACAAGGTCGGTAACGCTCTCGTCCTGCACGCGCTCGTACATAAATTAATTTCTATTAACCTTCCACGACAGCTTCGAGTTTTATAATTGCAAATAGAATTTCTGCGTCATAGTGACATTCTTCTTTGCGTGTCGATAGGTCAATCGCTGAAATTATCAGTTTTTTCCTGCCGAAACTGGGCCACTTGGATGACTTCATTAAGTGTTATTTCTATCAGTCAATTAGCTAGGAGGATTAATTATAAATAAGTTTTTCTTACAAAAATGTAATTTTATAGATCAAGCTTTTATTGTGATTCGATAAATCTAAAAATCATATCCGTGAAGTAACCCATCCGAACGCACATAAGTAGGTAGGTACTTTAAAAAACTTGTAAAATAAATACTCCTTTTAAAGACAAATACCTACTAAACATTTTTTCCTAAAATTCGATAAAAAAATAATAATAAAATACCCATATATAAAGTAAATTAACGTAACATCGAAAAATCGACCGTCGATATTGACAACGTGTCTATAACCTATAAATCATAAGGCGTTGAAAACAACAGGAAATACCTGTTAGCATACACAATCCACATGTTTTAATTGCTCCTGTATAACTAGAAACTGATGGTAGGAACTTTTGGCACGCGCACTGTTTTGGCGACAGCAGTTATTACGAACTAATCTTGTTTTGACATTGTGAGGTTAGCAATTAAATATATTATATCATCAAAAGCAACTTGTATATTCAGGTGAGCTTTTTCTTTTATTATTTGTAGCTGTTTTTTTCGTAATGGTGTGTGTCAAGTGTCATTCAACTCTTAACTATCCTTATAATGGTTTATCCATAGATTGCTGGTAGAGAAATATTTATGAATTATGTTCATTTGCTTTACTAAACAAAATTTATTATCAAAGTCAGATGAAACTTGTAATCGGTGATATAATCGAATATTTATTGTTTTATAGCATTTTATATGAACACAAAGTATTAATCTCCCTTGTCGGTGCGTTGTGGAAAATAACCGCTATAGTATAGAGAGGATACTTATGTAGGATGCGATGTAGCGATATGTACAGTCAACAGCACATCAACCTACCGAAATTCATTGCAAAGTAACCGCTATTACCGCGCCATAGAATAGAGGTTCATACAGGGTAACTTGATGTGCTGTTGACTGTATGAGTATGAGTGTGACGCAGCGTCTGGGCGGTTGGGAGGCAAACGTTCTGAAACTGTTGACTTCGGCCATTTGTATTAAAACATGTGTAACAAATTATTTGAAGCAAGGAAGTTCTTTTTATTACCACTTTTCTTCTCTGTTTAAAAAATATTTCAGGTGGTTAAATCTTAATCAACTTATTAATATTTGGTTTGTTAAAAGTTTTTATCAGTGAAAACTTGTAAATGGCCGTATTTGTTTAGGTTATTTAAGTTTTACTTATATTATTAGTCGTAAGTTAAAAAAAAATAAACTGTGTTTTTGTCATTTAAAAATATCCTTATTTATATATCTTATCAGCTCCAAGTCAGTAGGTACCGTAGGTACTCCACTCATATGAAATAGTTTTTCTGTTGTTACAAGGTATAGGCTTTTAATTTTTTGCATACTTTTTAAAATTAAAAACGCAAAATTTACTTCTTGTGATGACCTTTTACTTGCATGTTTATTTGTCATGGATATTACAATTATATTCATGAAAATATATAAATGAATTGTTTTTAAATTTTTTACTTCGTTCTCTAGTGGACATAGGTAATATGAAATTCATGCAGCTTTACTTTAAATTCTTCTAATAAGTATGGATAGATGCAGTTTAATTTAACTTTTTGAAATCTTAGGAGAAGTGTTTTAAGATATAGAGGTACCTACAGGAGTACAGGAGGAGGAGAGGGTTCGTTCGTTTGAAATAAGTTATTGCACACAATAATACAAATATTGACGAAGCATGAGGCGGATATTTTCCTGTCTTTTTATTGACGAAGCATGTGGCAGATTTATGTCTGTACGTTAATTGACGAAGTGTGTTGCGATTTTTTTTATATTATTATTCTTTATGTTGAAATAAATACTTGCACACAACAATATACAAACAAAGTAAAGAAATTAAAAAGAAAACTGAATGACAACGGCTACAATACAGCACAGAGCAGTACAGTGATTTGGCGGCATTGAGCGAAGTTTCAGTCAACTCGCCATGACGAGCACTTGAAATAAATTTATGATTATTTTGAATCGCCGTGCCAACGCGTGGTTCACAGAAAGATGTGAAATCGAGGAGTTTCGATTTTACTCGAAATGGATAAGATTTCATTGATTGTATACTTTACGACTCAAACGTAATTGATAAACAACAACATGATCAACTGATTGAACCGTCTATGGGGGATAAAACTCTTTGAAATTATTGTTGAATCGAAAATCGATAATTGGGTGCATTTGGGTGTATCTACCTACCTACATAATTTTGTAGTTGTCGTCAAGCAACTTGGTTTACTACAACATATCCGACTTATGTATATACCTAACTACTTACCTACCTACGTATCAACACCTACTTATATAAGTAAGTATAAAACAAAATGTTTCCGACTCTCTTAGTGTTTAGATTATTAGATCTTATATGTTTAGATTGTTGAAATAGGAGAAATTGGAAAAGTTCGCCCGAAGACATTTTTTGTCATCATCATGGTACTAGTGCAAATCAATAAAGCAATTAAAAATTACCGCATCCGAAGCCAGGTTTACGCCGCTTCACTGCGCATGCGACGAAGCGCAGTTCTGTTATAGTTTAACGACAACGCTGACATTTCGGTGTATAACGCAATCGGCGCCGGATGCACGTATTATAGCGTCTATTTGCGGACAATTGAATGCGGATGCAAAACTATACGATCCTTATTATGTAGTCTAAACAAGCTAAAATGCCTTTTTCTAATAATATGCGCAATATAGCTGAGTTGGTTAGGAAATATAGGTGACCATGAACTTTTTACTACGTACACGGATTATTGCTACATAGTCACTACACAGAGTATAAAACAAAGTAGATTCCCGCTGCCTGTCTGTCCCTATGTATGATTTCACCTTTAAAAATACGCAACAGATTTTGATACTGGTTTTTTAACAGGTGGAGATGGTGTGAATGGAGTTTGGTACAATTTACTATCCCTCTTTACCCTCCCCTTTCTCTCTTCTTTCTATATAATATATATATATATATATATATTATAAAACGAATTTCTCAAAAGATATAGAAAAGATCGCGATATCAATATAATGTCAAGATTTATGATATACCTAGAAGTAGGTACGTGTAAACTTACGTAAATTTATTGCATCAGTATTGTAATCAAACATGCGTCTTTTCTACATAAGCGACTTTATGTAACAGCAATTATTTCTAATCTCAAATACTATTTTGATTCAATTTTTTTACATCAATCAATTTCTAGAGAAATCTGGTTATCTGTCATGTGGTTACATTGTCATTAAATATCAAATTTTTATAGCCACCAAACACAATATATTCTTCTCCAATATATTCTTCTCCATATGCCATGAGTGGCACATAGGCCTATCCCATATATACATTATTTATTTATTTTATTTTTATTAAATTAAGATCACAGTAAATACCTGAAAAGATGCAATATTACAATATTCTAATGTGTATTCATAAATGTGAATAATTGCAAAGACAGAGAGCAATGCAAGGTACTTATGATTAGTGTCGAAACAAGTTCGTTCACTCTGCAATATTATCATGAGTTTCATGCAAATAAAAATTACTCTATAATCGAGTAGATAACGCGTGTGCTAAGTAGGCGAAGGTTTACAGCAGTAAGGCCCAGAACAGGCGGTGTAACACAACTTGCTGCATCTAGTTTCTTTTGAATTTAATCTGAATTTCTATATGCCATAGATACCTTTTAACTTGGTTGAACTAGTTAGTTGCAATTTTGATGTAATACACCCATGGATCGGATACAAAAGGACCCTGTGTATCAAAATTTAATATTATTATTTGGATATTCACTTTTGCATGATCACTTTTGCATAGACATTGTCTATCCGTTGGGCCTCGAGCTATATCTTATGCAGATGGCGCTGCCCCGTGCCTCAAGATCCCGCGATACTATACTATACTAAGACTTTAAGACAATAATTTCCATCTCCGTTAATTGTCAAATGGTTTCACCGTCTGTGCTGGTCCTAAGCATCGGCTATCGGAGCAATAGACTTAACGAATGTGGCGAAACTAACACGCAATGTAAATAAATCACATTTATATTGAAATAGTTAGGTTTCACTCACGTGCGATTAAATGCAATTCGATTGCAAAAATATCTATTGTTGTTGCTGTATTTCTAATTTGTTATCAGATTTAAACCTTATAATATGGTATTTGGGTTGTGTTTGAATGTGCTTACTTCCAGATTTTGATATTTCTTGACTCCCGGTCTTGACATTTTCATAGTTTGATATTAAACGCTGATATATTTTTACATATCAATCAGTAACGCTAACTGTGTCAGAACCAAGATATTTATCAAGTAATTTGAGCTCACAATGACCGATTTACTTTCTGGCAACGTCTGCGGTTATAGGTATTGCATATTTTTTACAAAATCTGACATTGATATTATTTGAAGGGTACTACCGAATATTGGTCACTTTTAAAGTTATTTATTGATTTAGATATTAAAATGGCCTGTTTTATGAATTAATGTCTATTCGTTGGTAGAAATCAAACATAAAGTAAGTATTTGAGAGCTGATTGGTTTTTAAAATTCTCAAACAAACTGTTTACAAAATGCTGAAAGAATCCTACTTATTACAAACTTTAAATTTATTGAAGCAATAATGTATATGCATTTCATTAGGTCATAACAAATTCGACACATAATTGTCGTGTAAAATTTATCATAAATTATTCTTACTAACTTCATTGTTTTTATCACAACCTTTACATTTGAAGCAAGTGATTTTGAAGATAATAACATTTCATTGAATACTTAGAGAAAACACTTATAAAATACAAAATACATTCAATTAGAACAAAAACAGAGATGTAAACATACGATCGTAAACATAGAGAGCGCATTGGCCGTTTCACCGGCGCGCGCGGCGATACAACGCGATCTAATTCGAAAGCGATACGCCTTTCACCTCCCGACCACGACGACGGTGCGTTATGGACACGCGGACTTATGGAGAATAGATAAGATACTAATGAACAGGGTATTTGCGATCAAGTAAAATCAGATATTTTTTACTATGTGTCAAAATTAAAACAAAATATGGGTAGTATGACAATGGGCTTAAGTGACATCACAAATGTTGGTCAAAATAGCGTCTTAAGGAGAAATACTAAATGTTTCTATAAATAAAATTGATCAACATTTGACTTTCATTACATGAATGCGTTTATAAATTTTATTTTATATACAGGCACTTAATTAATAAGTTATTATTAAGGTGCCTGTTTTTCTCCACTCTTCTCTGAGGCATCTCTTTCATTCCAAACAAAACAAGACATAAAACGATGAAGAAAGATAAATAGAAGAACGAGAACTAAAACAAGATGGTCTGATGAATTAAAAAAAAAATATATATGATGTACCTTACTCTTTGTTGGTCTTCTTTGGCCATACTTCCATTGACAGAGCATCAAGAATGGAGAATATGGAAATATTTTAATAAAAATTCAAAATGTTTTATATTTCGAAATTCCGCTCGAAAAATTTCCACTTTCGAAATTAAACGTATAGGTTTATTATAGGTTTATTCGTCAGATGATTTCACATTCAGTATTTATAACTCTGCGTACAGCGACATAGATACCTCCAATCATAGCGGGTCACTCGCAGCATGTATTGTTTGTAAGCACATATTTGCTGTCAGTTTTACTGTTGTTTATTTAAATTTGTCTAATTGTATCCGATTGAGGAGTTTAAATTGGTTGTTTTTTTTTTTGACGAAAAAATAAACTTTAAAATTTTGAATTCGCCTCAAAGAGGGTTTGCAGGGAGGTCAGGAAGACCTGCCTGCAACCCTCTTTGAGAATGCTATTTAGACCTATCAGCTGTATCAATACTGTGTGTCCTTCAGTCAATTGAACGTCAAAGCAATAACATTAGGTACCAATAATAAAAATCTTTCTTCTTCTCAGCACAGTTTCACAGTTATCTTTAAAACTAACCTACATAATGATTATTTGGAATTGTGAGAGAAGAGAGTGGTGGCTAAGGTCAGAAGAAAAATGTGAGTATTGATGCATAAATTATAATTTAGACCGCGATACTGCACAAGTGTAGTAGTTTTACGTTTATGGTGTCATATTATCGTTATCAAGTACAGTATTTTCGTGTTATCTATGCATGTGTGTCGACGACCTAGTCAGTTTACAAACATTATACGATAATCTCAAACGTATGTAGAAAACCTGGTATCGTTAACAAATGCTATATTCTGGATATGACAGATATCAATAATGACAGTTTCTAATAATGTCACATTGTAGAGATGACAGATTTTGGTCATAAATTATAATTTGTCACAATTTGTACATTAAAGGATAAACGAGTCAAACGCATTTATAATTTAAACGTTGTTTTCTATATATCTATGACTAAATTTATTTTTATGACGTAAGGTAACGTTATACTCGTAATAAATAATTTTACTTATATATTTCTCAACTGGCATTTTTGATGAATTAAAGAGTAGGTACACGAAACTACCACGCCATGAGATTAATTTGTGTATAAGTAATAAGTAATAAATTCCATTTCTATTCATCATCTTAGGGCTAAGGGCATCTCATTTGTAAGGCTCTCGTCTCCGTATCTTCCATGTTGCGTTCAGGGCTGTGACGCCGCGAAACTCGGGGTCAGCATAAAAACTACCTTGAAATTATGAAGATTCAGTCCTTATTTTACGACCGGCGACTTATACCTATTAGAGTTAAAAATGCTGATGCAATATGCTACATACTTTCAGAGTTTATTTAAATTGTGGACAGAACACAGTAGAAATAATCTGTGCATGAGCAGACTTATATTGTTTTGTAGACAAATCATAAAGTACCAACATCGTAAATCCACCGTCTTAGAAAATTTCACTTATTTACAGTTCAATAAAACGGGCCCTTCGAATGAAATGAGGTGTGATAGAGTAAGGAGCAAGCATCAACTTACAAGTGAAAGTACACTTTCTTGCCGCCTTGTCTCCGTGGAAATGATGTTGTGTGTCTAGATGTGTTTATTTTTGTGTCTTTGTGAACTCGAGAAAATCTTGCTTGCGTGTCTAAATTGGAACACGTGGAAAAATAACAATGCCAAACCCGTAACAAACAACTTTTGTATTCAGTTTATAAGTATTTTTTGACTTTATTAAAAAAAAGTTCTATATTCAAATTTAACAGCGCACTGGGGCTTTTAAAAATGTACCATATATGTCTACTACATATATGACCATGTATAGACTTGAAACCCTATGAATTTCTTCAAAATCTATCCACTAAATACAAGCTAGGTAAGTTTCCTAGCTTAAAGGTTGCAGGCAGGTCAGGAAATCAGGCGAATTCAAAATTTTAAGGTTTATTTTTCGTTAACCCCAGGTTAGGTTATCGCAGACGGAAAAATTCAGATAAAACAACCAATTTAAACCTCAATCGGGTATAATTAGACAAATTTAAATAAACAACTGTAAAACTGAGAGCAAATATGTGCTTACAAATAATACATGCTGCGAGCAAGCTAGGTAACTTACTTAGCTTGTATTTAGTGGATAGATTTCGTAAGGTACATACGTTTCAGAAAGTCGTTTCAACTATGTTTAGCTCTGCGACAGTCACTATAATTGAGCAAAACTCGTGTGACGGTTTTCCCTACAACACTGTGGGTTAATGTATTGTCACTTTCTTCACTCTCGGCCGTCGCATCGTTAATTGTTCGATTGTTAACCTACTAATTTAAACCGTCGTTCGTTTTAGAAAACTCCAAACTTATTCCAACTTTTCAAGAAACCGTGATTTCACTTGTATGACTTGGGTTTTAATTGCGCTTTAAATAGATGATAGAACGGACGTCAGCAGTTTCTTGCGTAATATTAGACGATGAAAAATTTAACTGCGGTAAACTCGTCGCTAATAAATTATAATACATACTAATAGTTGAGATCTCACGGTCATTACACACGTTCGATACAGCACACCACGTTACAATTTTGCTGAGACTGACTTGCGTAGGTCATCTGCGTGAACTCATTTAAAATGACAAGAGGCAACATGATTTTTTTTCTATAAAGGCCCAAGTCTAATGTGGATATATAGCAACGAATACTACTATGTAATATTAGTATGGATTTTACTACATATATAAATATTTGTATGTACTTAATTTATTTCGATGTTTGTCCACTCCAATTTCTTCCGTGGATGTCTTACGAGATGACTAAGGGACACGTACCTTAACAGTTGATAGGCAACAATTGATTTTTTTTACGCGAACCCTGGGATACGGGGCGTCACAGCTCACGCACTTTGTCATGAACTCGTGACGTCTGATGGCATCGATGTGTTCTGGACCTAACAGCCTATTGAAACCCGACAATCATTGGCAGCAGTTCAAGTACGCGAGTTGCACTAAATATTTACCTGTCTGTAGCGATTCGGTGTCACTCAGCCGAATTGGGAGGTCGCCACTCCCCGTTTAATCACTGCGTAATTTGCTACTCGTGTATTTGGTCGGGTGACGAAGCGAGCTTATTTTTTGATTGCTCGCATATAATTATAGAGTTGGTGTTTGGCAAACATTTCATTTAAAACGTTACCTTGACGAAACACGTCAATCAGCTCATTTCTGTTCTGATATATTTTAAAATGTTCGTATATTTTCTTCCTGAAGTGACTTTTGGATAATATTTACCTAACTTGCAAATGCAGACGCCATGTTATATTTATGCGGTGATCTGCTTCCCCTCTAGAATTTTTAGAGCAATAGCGCATATTTTTCATCATCAATAGATTTAATTCCGGTGAAGGAAAACATCGAGAGGAAACCTGCACTCTATGGTCGATGATTTATCATTTATGTGAAAAATGGAGAAGGCAATGGCAAACCACTCCATTAATATTGCTAAGTCTTTATATGTCATAGATAAAATAAAAATATATAAAGTTATATGTGCTTAATTCCACTTAATGACCTGACCCTCAGCCATGAGGAATACGACTGAAGGAGAAGGTTTTCAATAGGTGTCGTTCAAAATATTGTGCATCTTTTACAATTCTCTCTATTGGTTGCAATAGATTATAATGGATTTGACACTCATATCTGTATTATTCTCATCATTATTCTAGCAGTGAAATTCACCACAAGAACCTTGGCCAATCGTAATTAGCTTTTATTTATTAGTTTTCATTAGCGTTTGTAGTTTTTAACCAGCATTTTCTAACAAAGTTGTACCTAACATTTCAATTTGGATGAGAATTAACTATGTACTTATATGATTTTTGTATTGTCTCAGAAGGCATTAAACAAATACCCAATTACCGCATTACCCAAACAAATCGGTGAAATATATTTGATGTAAATAAATAGGTAAATAGGTAGAAATAGGAGGAATCGCCGAACGAGGTTACAGACCGTTCATATAATGTAGACAACTATACAGAGACAAGGCTTCCAAGAGAATCTACTTGAGAATGTTGGAAGCCTTGTCTGTGTACACTTATACAGAGACAAGGCTCCAAACATTATTGAATACTCACATTTACAGAACATTCCGCATGGTTCAGTTTTTAAGTTACAAAGTAAATAAACTTGGTTCAAAAATTTTCATAAGTGTAGTCTTATTAAATGATACTTAGGTACAATATTTTATATCAATCTGATGTAAAAACTGAGTTCATTAGAAAAAATAGGATTGGCTTAAACCTAGACCTTTGCACTCTGTAAAGACTGTGTGTAAATTTTTAATATGCACTTTACACTATAAATAAACTAACTTGTAGTAACTCGAAAAAATGAAAATCATAAAATATTTACTGGCTATGCCAGGTTTTCGGTAAATGTGTTATTTCAGGTTATGTTTTACTCGTATATTGTATTAATGTCATCAATTGACAACCTCGGTGGCGCAGTGGTAAGGTTCTTGCCACTGAACCGAGAGGTCCCGGGTTCGATCCCCGGTCGGGTCATGATGGAAAATGATCTTTTTCTGATTGGCCCGGGTCTTGGATGTTTATTTATATATGTATTTATTATAAAATATAGTATCGTTGAGTTAGTATCCCATAACACAAGTCTCGAACTTACTTTGGGGCTAGCTCAATCTGTGTGATTTGTCCCAATATATTTATTTATTTATTTATTTAATGTCATCGAAATCCGAATAAGATTTTGCGACATTGACTACGAAACATGCCTGGTATGGCGCTATATAATGTAGATAGTGCTATTGTGCATGAAAAAATAAGTTTTTTCTTTTTTTAATAATCACGCGGGTAACACCGCGTGGTGTTGCTAGTTTATAATATTTTTTGTGATTATAATAAAGCTTGGTCTCTGTGTGTATTCTGTATGACATAGGCCCGCAATAAGGGCGCGACTGGCAGCGCCCGGCGGCTCGGCGCCACAAACATACCTACCGTCGCGACGCTCATTGCATTATTATTTAGCCCACACTTGTGACTGTCAAGTGTAATGAACTTGAAGAAAGTAGTAAGTACATCAGTCACACTTCAAATACTTCTTCTTTTTCTTCTTATTTAAGAGATATGCTTTTGTCGGTGGAGTATATGCCACGCCTTACACACCTGTAAAGGCGTGGCGTATACTACACACAGTGTAACACACACTTCAAACACTTCAGTTGCATCTTACAGGTCAACTACAAATGATTATCAGCGATATGTTTCGTCATATCTTCGAAAAATTCTTATCAGCAACATGCTTCGTCATTACAGAAATTCATCCGCAACATGGTTTGTCAAATCGTTATAGTTGGAAAACAACCGCAACAAAGCTGTAC
The DNA here is from genome assembly GCF_027563975.2 of Plodia interpunctella. Taxonomy (NCBI): domain Eukaryota; kingdom Metazoa; phylum Arthropoda; class Insecta; order Lepidoptera; family Pyralidae; genus Plodia; species Plodia interpunctella. Next base: position 6,487,709 of record NC_071300.1, on the reverse strand, counting down.
GTCAGAAGAAAAATTAAAAAATACTATTAGTCAAATAGCGATCAAAATATAATATCTAGCCGGTGTTATCAAGGGTCCGAAATGATATTTAAAACGTTTGATCCAAATGCATAGATAAAATATTAGCGAAAAAATAATGTGATTTTGTGGTTACTATTATTTAGATTTGAATAATTAGCAGTCTATCTTTGTTAATGCAGCATTTATAATTTAGTTGTTTATGCCCTACAGTTGTTTGTTTACCAATCTCAGTTTATGATAGATCTTCCTTCTAGGCGTTTCTTTATTCGTGCAAATGACATGTTAATAATCAGTGGGGGTCATGACCTGTTTACCGCTTCCGTCGATCTCTGAGATCACTTCCGGTGCGCGCGCGCCGATAAGAAACTAGGCTGCCTTATGTTTATCATCAATTGGTGTAGTTGTCTCATCTGAATTTTAAATAGGGATGTAAGATAAGGAACGCCATAGAAACTAAAACTATTATTAACATTTACGGTTTATTTTTATTTTGCTATTTTCATTTTAAAAAAAATGTAAAACAAAGAGAAATCTTTGTCTAGCTAATTTTTTTTTGTTTAGCCTATTTAAGTGTCCCACTACACTTAAATAGGCTAAACAAAAAAAATGTTATTCAATAATATGTATACATGTTAAGAAGAAGTTTAAATAAATAGCACAGGTATGTGAGCTCCCGTCAAAAGCATTTATTTGAATAAGCATTGGTTTATTCAAATAAAAGCTTTATATACCAGGTATCATAGTTTCAACTAAATTAATCGTTAAAATGAGTCGTCCGGATATCCTTTTTAAGTGTCCGTATACAAGTTAGTCAAAAATAAATGATAGCTTTTGAGAATTTGTATGAATGAGTCATACATCTCCTTGGAACTACCTCGATTTCTATTTCCTTTAATTTGAATTAAAAAGTGAGAAACAAGTAGTTACATGAAGACAAGTAATGAATACCAATTAGTTTTTTTCCTAATATTAATTGAACTAGATTATATTAGGTACTACTAGTTTGCATAAAACTACTGGAACTATCGTTTCAAACGTGCCGCAATCATTGTTTATTATAATATCTATAAAAAGGAAGGAATTAGAATTCTGGGTTCCTTCGCTATTTGACTTATTATTTCGAAATTAAAAATTTAAGTTTTGAATTTCGATTGTGATAAAAATCATATTAGATTCGTCAACAAAAGTTACGTAATATCTACGTACATTTTCCGCCATGACGATCGTGAACTCAATGTCGGGTTTTCGTCATTTCCATCCTGTTGTAGAGTAACGATGACGATGACTGCCTCGGATTTCCTCTTAAATTGTTTAGTAAACGCGAGTTCGTTTTATCCTTTAGTTTATAGTAAAAAAATATTTATAGTTATTCTAAGAAGTACGATATGTACATTTATCTTAATAAGTAATACGCATATTCTTAGAAATATGAATATTACATTACGTATCCATCACGGATATATGGATGCTGCCTGCATTGTTTCTTCACTGTCTATTATATATATTTTAATATTATATAGTCTATTATATATATTATGAAAATTTTTTTTAAAACCTTTTATTTAGTCAGCCTGTATGTAATCGTTTTGAAACCTAAGAACTGTAATGAAAGATAATTTTTCATTAAAAGCGGTAGATACAAAAGTTCTTTATGAAAATAAGTAAGTACTTTAGCTTAAAATTTCATCTTCACTAAGTTTTCATGACAATATATTATTATTATAAGATTATTACTGATAATGGCGCACCTGCAATCGCTTCCAACGAGTGAATTCTCCAACAGTTTGCCGCATGCACAGGATATCCATGACGATAATAAAAGCATGTGTCAACAAGTAGATTTTACCTGATATGTCATTTGCCTGTTTCTTCAGCGGCTATAAAGCCCTGGAGCCCAGAGACCACACTGTACTACTTTTTCCTCTCTACTTCGTACGGCCTTCAACAACATTCAAATTAGACCATTAGACATATGACTCATATCTTTCTTGACAACATTCTCTTCCAGTTCTTCTTCTTCCTACTTAATATTATATATTCGAAAGTAGGTACGTAAGGATGTGTGTGTGTATGTTAGTTGCTCTTTCACGCTAAATCTACTGGACAGATTTCTATGAAATTTGGTATACGCGTATAATATAACCTGGAATAACAAATAGAGAACTTTTATCCCGAAATTCACACGGGAGCGAAGCCTCGGGGCACAGCTAGTTAGCCATAAAAATGCAATGTTTATCGGATTCACGGGTTATACAAATTGCATTTCGATTTTTTGGTCAAGAATGTCGTTTGTTTTTGTTGCATACTTGTTGGAACCCTTAGGTATATAGCGTGATCCGACACGCTCAAGACCATTTAATTATTTTAGTAGGTATACTGATTTGCTTATCTTGACTCTAACCGTCTTGTTTCTGAACTCTTTCTGAATAAACATTTCATTGTATCGTAAATCCAATGCCTGGTCGTTTGTCATCGTATTAGGCGTATGAATAACATTTAGATATACGATAAACTCTATTATGTCAGATATGATTTTCATACCAATATAAGGATAACGTCTCCTTTGTCACCATACAATTGATTTGCCCTTGACACAGAATTCTATATTTATTGTATAATCAGATATTAAAAGGATGTAAATTTACATTTTGATGTTTACATGATCATGATCACCCATATGTACGTACACGTTGTGCTATTGTCTTGAAATAGTAATTGGTTTCCTTATTGGCTGCGTTGCACCAGTCAACTTTGACGTTAACTTTTACCTTCGCAGAAAAACGTAAAGTACGCCATTTTACCTAAAGAATTGCGGTGCGTGGGTTACCGCGCGTTAATAATAATTTTTATTTTCCAATTTGATAAGTACAGTCGACCACATATCAATGGTCTGACAACTAAGTATGTTGATTATGGTGCGAAGTGAAGAAGATAAAGTAGGAAAGCGTACCATGGGCGACGACGATAACATCTAAGGAAGAAACTAGGTACAGCAGCATAAAGATGCAGATGCAGAGTACATTGATCTGGGTTCGACTCTCTCTCATTTGAGGGTTTTCCTGGTTTCTTCCTCAGATGCTATCGTCGTCGCCCATGGTATGCTTTCCTAAATAAAATAATATAAATATATATTTTTATTTATTGCAGTTTTATAAATATCAATGCACGTGACTGTACATCAAGTAGGCTTGTGGCATAAACATACAAAAGTGTTTTGTTTTCATTCAAATTAAATGACTACAAACGACGATATTAACCATATGAACCCGTGCAAATACGCCGGTCAAATCATTGTTATTAATATTCTACGCGATCGACTGATTAAAATTGTTTTATTTATACTGAACAAAAACAAAATATCAAATTATTATATTCATAGAATCAATTTATACTTAGACGGCGGGTTTCGTTGATGCAAGCAAATAGTTCATTTATTTTTATGTTTAACGAAAAATTCCGTAATAGATTTTATTTATAAATCTAATTTTAGTCACCATGAATATCTATTTGCACAACGATACGACCAAGGCTACAAGATAAGATCAATGAGGCGAGAACGCCGTATGTATATGCAACATGTGAAGCCTACACACTTCACAGTTCATGTTTATATGGTTAATATAAAACACCCACTCGTACGAACTGTAATAAGATAATATACACAGAATGCACTTGAGATATTTATAGTAAATTGTAACATATCATTCACCATTTATCACGTAATATACCAGAAGTGTGATACAATTTGTACCATCACAAAATCTTGTGCATATATATAGAGAGTATTTGGCGATATATAACTAATTACAGTAAATAATTAATAATAAAAGATGTCTGATTCTTATGGGATATATTAGGAGTACATGGGTTACCTCTATACCTCGAGTGTAATTTGTTGTTGAAATTCCTTGTCTCTGCCTACTTTCCTTACAAAAGCGTAGAATAAATACAAATAATAACTATTATATTTTTAGGCATAAAAAAATATCGAAGTAAGAAATTTTCAATATAAAATAAATCAATAAAGTTATTAGTGTAATTAGCCCCGCGAAATCGTCTAACACTGAAAAAAGTTTGACTTTGTCACTCTGCCTCCCCGTTAATATTTGAAATATGTAGGCAGTGGATATTTATAGATATTTTCGGCTAGGATCCGGGCGGCGGCCGAGGGTCCCAAGATTTATGGCTGAGCGGGAGAGTCCCATCCAACAGAGCTCCTCGAATGTATGGTCCAAATGTAGAGAGATTTTCTCTGAATTATCGATTTTTTCTTTAGTCTAATAAAGGCAGTAGACGCTTAGGACAAGTGAGGTTTTGTCCAGAAAATATATGCGCATTTTAGACTCCGTCTTAAGTAACTGTACATTTCTAAGTCTTAAAACAGATTTTACGAAAGTTAACAATAACTATCTGTTAGATGACTAGCTTCAGTATAGATAAATTAAATCAAAGTCGAAATTAACGCCGAACATAATAATGTTTGCCGGAATAAAACAATGAACAAGCAAATTATTTGTTCAATTAAATTAATTTATAATTAATTACTAAGTATTTATCATTAATGTTTACATCATATGGAGATGAGATACTCTGAGACTCTTCTGTGAACAAAGTTTTCTAAACACGCTCAACCTTTTCCCTTGCACCACATGCCAATCTCGAACGCCTCACACCCTTGCCGGGTAAGGGCAACTCATTTCACCGCTCAGTACTATCTCCGTCGAGATATTTTTCTTTGTAATGTTATTGTTAAAGAAATTGGCAATAGCGTGGCGGGTGAAATTCGCCAAATAAGTAACTGAAGAGAAAGTATTATTAAGAGTCGTGGGCGTTTTATTTGACTCTTAATTAACGCAAAAAATTGGATAACTACTTTATTTAAGTACTGAATATTAAAGATATTTTGATCTATCGTTGATGTTTTTGATTCGTACCTTATTGCGGGTATTGCAATTTATTTTTCACTTGTGAATCTTTTCGCAATGAGACGCGTGCAACCAATCAAATTGCGGTATGGTTGTCGTCGCGACATAATGTCACACTGTGATTGGATGACTGCGTCTCACTGTGAAATGATTCGAAAGTGAAAAAAGTGCGTCGTCATAGACTGGAAACAGTCTCCTGTACGCTTTACACACCTTAAAAAGTTTAAACTGTCTACCAAGATAGTTAAATAAACAGTACTTTGTAACAATCAGGAAGCGTGCATGGCGTCGTTAGTTTATTTTTAGTAGTTTTCATTCTAAATCTCGAAATAGTACTAGGGGGCGATCACTCAGCGTCTATTCGGGAACTAATAAAGCTATTTTAGCTGTTCCGATAGCTCTATGTACTGGATGGAAATAAAATTCTACTAATATATATTAAGTTTAAGTTGGTCCAGATGAAAATATCTCCGCGACAAACAATCTGTTGAACAGATTTTTATGAAAAGTTGTGCATTTCGATTATCATGAATATATGCAACATGCAATGACAACGGCTAGTCAGAAAGTTTAAATTTGATTCCTACGGGAGTGCTAAGAGACAATTTTTAGAAATTCTCACGGGAGCGGAAAATACCCATCATAATAATAATCATCATAATCTTTTACTCCACTGTAAAAATATTTTTATACGCATGGTACTGGGACGTACACATTTATTATCGCACTTGTTTTGTCATTTTTTTCCCTTTTTTTCATGTCAGATACTTCATTTATGTATTTGTACATGCTACATGCTAAGGAAAAAATGAAATATCCACAATAATTGCACGAGTTCCACCCCAGACAACAGCTTGTATACATATAATTGCATTTGTATGTATAATGCAATTTTAAATATTACCGGTAATCTGGAGTTTCCCCGTCTAGACTCGAGTCCTACGGGACCCCATGGAAATCGAGTCAGCCTCCCAAAGGTAAATAAATTAATCCCGATCAATCTATTTTTAGAAAACAGATACCCGGCTGATGCCGTTTCTAATACTGGACTCAGTGTAATCGTACATATATCCGTGTATGTTTTCTTTCAAAATAATATTGAAATCAAGGTCTTTTTAATTTTTTTCAATTGACTATAACTTAGTGGGTGGAAAATGTGGGCAGCTTTTGAATAGGTATTGAACTAAATGTTTATTTCATGGTAGACTGGAGACGAGACAAATAAGATAGAAGGTATGTTATATTATTTTCTTTGATGAATTTGACTTTTGAACTCCAAGATTGCCGCCTTCGTTGGTACGGCCACGTCTTGCGTAAATCAGCAAATTACACTGCTCCTTGTCCTGGCATAGGAGGCAACCTAAGGAGTGGCCAGGTGCCGTCAAGAATATGCGTGCCAACGATTTGACGACTAAGGATGGCGTACTTAATCGGGATTAAAAGTACAAAGCACCCTATGCTTGTTATGGCTGGTTGTATTCTAATCTTGCACCAAATTTCATAACAATCCGTCCAGTAGATTTTGCGTGAAACAGTTACACATACACACACATACTTCTTCACAAACTTTCGCTTTTATAATGTTAGTAGGATATTGCTATTACTCCAGAATGGAACGTGTCATGTTCAATATTATGACTGGAATGAATATCGCAGGATTCGTAGGTAGATTTCCACAACATGCAATGACAAAGAGCCAACCTTAGTCCCATCCGAGGGATACCGTTACGGCAGCCTTTTGAGGGTGGCAAAAAACATAGGAAAGGCACCGCCACCCTCTTCAGGCAAAAAACATAAAACAGAAAGAAAGGACCACAAATTAGGGAATCGGGATCGGAATGTTGCACCCGTAACGTTATAAGCATTAAAAATTAAAATTATAGTTTTTATAAAATATATACTAGTCCTCTGCCTATTGATAGTTTACCTCTCAACGAAAAAAAGAAGTAAGAATTGACACTGTTGCCTGATTTATCATGGTTTCTTGTAAATTTCACAAAATAATGAAATATTATATTCGACGGCCCTTATTAGAAATACTAGTGAAAAAATTACTATGGTAAATCACACATTTTTGCACTCGTTCAAATGCTCCATACTAAATGACACGTGGAAGTGAAGTCACAACTTGCTAAAATGTTCGTAAAGCAGCTATGTTTGTTTGTTTGTTCGGCAGCAATATTTACGTTATATTAAATAATGTACGTTTATGGTGATGACTTCTTAATAAAAGTTGTTACAAATTTTTAGTTTTTTTTATGATGGTTGAGTTTGTTTTTATTCATATAATTACATACTTTTTGAAAATGGACTTTCCAACTAATATTAAATATTCGTATAATATTATCCAGCTACATTGTTATAGTCTATATATTATCACATTGATTCTAAATATATGTATTTTATCTAGATTAAACATTTTTTTACAATTCTCTGACCTTGTCAACTACCCTATTAGTGGTTGAATCTTAACTTATAAATTGTTTGATGACCTATTTATTGTTCAGTATTATTTTTACAATATCTTCCTATATTCAACTATCCTAAATAATAACGTTACAATATCTAATCTGGACAAAAGTAAGTTCTCTACTGTCTCATTGCATTAGTGAGATCTTACACCCATGGTAGGTAATCCATCTGTTACTCAAAAGTACAAGCGACGTACTCACCAGCGTGGGAAGATAAGAAAGAGACACTTGAATGAATAGTATTGCGACCGATATGCGACTGGAATATTCCCAAACTTGTAATTTGGCTACAAAAAATCTTTACCTGCAGTTAAATAGCGGAAAGGACGGTTGCCACGTGCGGGTTGCAGCTTGTCGACAAAATCTCTTTTTGTTGCACTAGTTTACACCCACCTTCGACAAATATAGATATCGTTATGAATATGCTTATTTAAATAATATTTTATGTTGGTTCTCAGACTAATTTCAAGAATATAGAAACAGCGACCACTGAACAATTTTGATATTGAACAGAACATTAAATATTAACGCAACATTAAAACGGGATTAATTTCTAAAGTTAAATAACACACTTTTATACAAACATCACATACATGAAATCAAAAATAAATCGTAAATAAAATCTGTCTATGATAGTAATTCGTCCGTAATTGAGATTTATTTTAATCATTTACATTATTAATCTGTTTATAAATAAGAATTTAGTAAGGTGATGTCCTATTTTTTGTGATGCATATCAAATTTAGTTTCCCCTGAACATGCACGTCAGAATATTGTACTATTTTCGCTTGTTTAAAAAAAATTGGAATGTCCATTGTCTAACCGGTATGAATCTATTTAAAGATGTCGATTTGTTTAGTGAGTCTCAATGAACGATTTGTAAAAAAATCCGCAAAGACAGCCGCTTAAACAACAACTAAACAAGCGCGGCGGGTGTCAAGGTAAGCTGAGCGAATGCTCGCCACGGCTGGTAGGAGTCATGGCATGTAGCGGGTTGGTAAAATAACTTAAAATGAACTCGTTGGAATTTTAAACTTTACATATTATAAAACAAAATCTTCTGTCACGTCTATCTGTCTGTACGCGATAAACACAAAACTGTTGCACAGATTTTCAAGTATTGTTTCTTTTCCAAGTACCGTCACAAAAAAAATATTATAATAAAACTTATTATTTGTATTTCAACCCGCTCAATGCTGAAAACTGACAACGCGTGTGTCGTTCAACGTTAGAAACTTATTTACGTCTCGCGCGTTTTCAGCAGGTAAAGTAAATATGTACTAATTATTAAGAAAAAAGATGAATAAGAGTAGTATCTAGTTATACAGAGAGGTTAGTTTAGAGGTACATTAACATGTAGTTTAGTGCGATACATAAACATCAACAGCGAGCACAATACTTACCAGCTATTAAATTCACTGCTGTCGAAAATAGAAGAAACAGTAGATGTACTTATATATTTACGGTTGACCACAAAACGTCTCAGTTATCAAAAAACATATATTTTCACGCATTCGCGCGTTTCCTCTTTGCACCAAACATGAATAAAGAGCCGAAAGAGCACAAAGCTTGCTTGCACCAACAAGTTAATTAGTTTAGCCTGCATCCTTGTGACATTACTACAATAAGCACCGCTGCGGGGCATTTTGTTGTCATTGGGTCACAAAAACTGTTAAGGCTTAATGTTTAACGATGAAATGACAATGATTTGTTACGCCTTGTGCGGTATTAGTGGGTAAACTAAACAGACTGATTGTATAATGATACGATTTTTTCAAATATGCCCAATGTTGAAATAGGCATATGGCAATGAATGATATAAATTTCAGTTACATTTGTGAACATCTTCTGAATTTTCTACAGCCCTTTAAAGATTAAAATCACAGCGTAATATGATAAATAAATTTTAATTACGGACCGCGGCTACCGGAAAAACGAGAGCTAAATAGGGCACAGAAATGGGAAGCTACCTAATTGTAAATTAAAAAGTTCGCAGAGTTACGACACCACAGCCACAATGACACCCCGTCGGTCGGAAGGGGTGAGGACCCCCTCAGAGGGGGCACTCCCCCCTGCCCCACAGAGGGGCCGCCGTGGAAAGCGTGTGACATTTCGTTTTAAAATATTGTCCGCGCGAATACATTCACGTGGATCATTTTTAATCGTTTGTTTGTTTTTCTTTTTTCAAATTTTCAGTTTCGTTTTTATTCTGTTGCCACATTCATTTGAATTATGGAATTTTATCTGGTCTTCATTTAGTTCTTTTTGGTTTCACATTTCCAATTTATAAAACAATGATAACTGTTATACCTACATACTTTATGTAACTTAGAGTGGGTTACATCTATCAATTTTAACGTTCAACTTTAACCTGCACAGAAAAACGCTAAGTACGCCATTTTGTCTAAATGTTCTTTGGTGTGCAGATTAAAGTCAACGTCAAAGTTGACTGCTGCAAGTCATCCTAAAGTTACTTTTAACTTGTAATTACATGTCTTTATTTATCTTTTTTATTTAAGACTACTAATATTAAAAATTATTGGTATTTAATTTTAAATTGATACATATTATTGTCCAAGTTTAAAAATATATTACGGTAATAATAAAACCGACTTAATTACCAAAGACCTGATAAGAGGCGATAAGAGGCGTCAGCGCATGGGCGTGAAAGTTCAATAAATGTTGACATAATTCCAACAACGACCACAGTCCACAAAAGTCCCAAACGAACTATTAGTAGACCGGTTTTATTTCCTCCGCATTTGGTACGGGAAAAGTTAGAATATGTCTCAGTTGTTTAGTCAAGTACCAAATTTTGTCATGTCAAGGCCATCGGCTTTCTTCCCACATTCCAATCCCACCGCCCACCAGGATATCTCACGTTAAGTTACATAACATTTCTCCAAGATTCGGATACAATTGATATACTTAATTTACCTGTTGCTCTTTAAGGGATTTCTACGTAAGTTTCTTTCATTGTTACGGTCAGGTCTGTAGAACCGGATTTAAACGGATTAAAATATTCAAAATAGTCAAGGACGATTGCTTAAGTTACTTTTGCAACATGTGTTTTGAACAAAAGTATCAATACATAGCTCTAGTAATAATAAGTTCTTCTTAAATAGTATTCTGTCAATGACTGACTTATAAAATTCATGTAGGTAAATTGTATCGCTTAATCGCAATTTATTTATTATTTAACTAATTTTTTATTAGTAAATTATTTCCAATTATTAAATGGTATGTTGATATAAATAGGTAGGTATATAAATTTTTCTACTGTATTTTTATTTATATATATATATTTTTTGTTGGTATATATATATTTTTTTTGTTATCACATCGAATTGACTGGAAACTAAAAAGAAAAAATAATTTAAGTGCCACATCAGAGGTGCATTCGAAATTCAAACAGAATCACCAATGAAATGATAAAGCTGCCGGCGCCGGTGTAAATAAAAGGGACACAATTATCCCTAACGGGATTTGTGCGGGGCTCTTCACACCCCGCGCCTGGAGAGATGCTTGTTCATCTGTGGCGCCGTGTGGCCGCAATCTGTAAATTGTTTTCCATCACTGATCGCATCGCAATACTGTGTTGCTAGAATATAGAAGCAAAATTTGCTCCCTTTTCTTGAGGTACCTAGTTATTAAAGAAAAGTTAAGATTTTGTATGATCTGAATGATGTGAACTAATTACCTACCAGAGAATCTGTTATATTTGTAGAACGTCATTCAGAAACTATAAAACAATTTGACCAGTTTTCAACTTTTAGCGTATGACTTGAGATCCATACTTTCTTCTTCTTCCCTTTTCCTATTTCACTTGGCGTAGGTAAATCCATAGTTTATGTGCATGACATAAAACCTACGTGTGGATGACTTCGTTCAAATTTTCCTTAAAAACGTGGTAAATTTCACGACGCAGCATCTTGAAACCGCCCCGGTCCGCTCGTTGTGTAGACAAGTTGGGACGGCCAATGCACCTTATTGACTTAACCCAACCGACCGCTCCCGATTGCTCCCGAACACTCCCGAATGAACCTGAACGCTTAACATTGTCTTTTTTTCATTGTTTATATAAATAAATTATTTTATAAACAATTATATTGAAATATAAACAATTGCGTAATATGTATAGAGCTTCTTGAAGAAGCTCTATTCATATTATTCAATTCATCAAAATTGTTTTATTGATTTATCTATGAAGGCATGACAAACAAAAAGACAAACTTTCACATCGTGTTTAAAATTGTTAGTATGGAAGTATGTATATGAATAAATTTAGTAAACATAAACTATCAATTTTGTTTGTGCGAGAATTTCTTCATCCAAAATTATCTTTACCACATATAGTGTGGAGACATAAAACGCATCGATCTATTCTCAATAGTCGATATGAACCATTCGACTATGAAAGATCCAATGGAACGGGATAAGCTCAATGAACAGACAACTCAGAAGAAATAGGAATTAGTAAAGAATGTGAAAAAAAACGTTATATTTCTCAATACATGGCTGAAAATATTTTATAAATGTATATAGATTTTTTGTAATGACAGTTTTCTTTTCAGCATACTTCCCATTGTCTCTATTCCGGAAGCATAAGAGGCTGCGACGCCGCGACGCTTAGGGTTAGCATAAAAATTAACCTAAAAATGATTAACAACAATTTTATTTTACCACCGGCCTCCTGCCTGAAGGTATCCCTCTTTGCAATGCCTCTCAGCCGCCAAGGCTATTGTATTCTTTAGTGACCTCGTATTGCATAGAGATATGATATAGAGAAGAATATGCAGTGGTTCCATTCCACATGCCGTAGATATTGCCCATAAATCTACCCAACAAGTAGACTGGATTTTGTAAACAGAAAATCAGTTGTAACAAAATGTCTGACTTTGAAAAAGGAAGGCAATCGTTATCATCAGACTAATGCACTCACACCACTCCAATTCGTTTATAATTCTGGATTCATAGCAGCGGCTTATTCTCATAAAAAGTTGTTCCCTTCAAAATGTAGTAATTTCGCAGGAGGGTGTCCCCCCTCCCCCTCCCCTTCCCACGGTCTGAACAGGCTGGCCTTTTAACGCTGGAGATATTGTCTCTTTAGTTAGATCTGTATTTACAGTAGTATAAGTGAGATGCTGAGAGAAATCCGTTTATTTCTTTCACAAAACTCTTGATTTAACCTTTTTTTGATGATCGATATAATTAACATTAAAAGCGTATTTTTTATATAATCTACTAACTTACAACGCGGCTCCTTGCTCATAAATATAGATAGATACATACACAAAATACGAAGAACCGTAGACCAATATTTGTGATCACAAGTTTTAATTTTTCCACGATGGATATCAAACCCAAGACATATATTGTCTTGGGTTTGATACCCATCATAAACATGGAGATCTATTTCTTAATACTTACTGAATTTGCTCCATTTCTGTCAGAATTTCCAATGTTCCTCAGCATAAACCCGCCGTCCGTAACTAAATAAATACGAAGAAAAAATTATTTGATCGGAAACCTCGATCTAAAAAACTGGACTCTTAACAACACATTTCTATTCATGATTATTTGTAATTACTATAAAATATACTTCTTTCTTTAGATATTAATTGCACTGATTTATCAATAAATTTGTCCTGTTTCCTTTATGATTGATTGTCACGTTGTATAATTTATTGTGTACTTGTCGGTGCTACGAGCTACAAAAAGTGCTACGACGAATCATCGTGTCTAGTAGTGCCATCTATTAGTTTGGATGAGCACTAAAAGTTGATTCGTTTTGTAAATTATTTTTAAATAATTAATTTTCTATTTAAGTGAAATTGCTATACCGGCTATACATTATCGCGAAACAGTTCGCCAAACTTGGCAGATTTGGCATACATTGCTGGATTTTCATTGCGGTTAATAAAAGCTCTCATACAAACTACGAAATGTTCATGCATTCGCGTCGTCATCTGTCTGGCGGCATTAAATATTTTGTGTTCATGTTTCAAAAATTTAGGAACAAATTCTCAAAATAGAACTTATTGATCGTGATGTTTACGAGAAAATAAGAAGATGATATTTAAAATATATTACATAATAATCTTATATTAACCTTAAATAAGATTTTAATTCTTATTACAGTTAATTACATATTTGTAAATGAAGTAAATAAATTATGTGTAACAAAAAAGTTCTTATACAGCTCTTACTGAGCTTAGGTACTTTTCATAATCTTTGTATTTTTATTTTTATATTGTAAGATGGGGTTAGGTCTCTAACGTAATCATCCTATAAAACTACATACGATATTTCAATTAACAGCTGTAAAACTATTTGACACTTATTAATCTTTATTCAAATAGCTATGATATGGAGTCATAATGCTTTAAAATCTCGATCGTTAACTTTTTAAATCTGTCCCGGGGCTAGTAATACGTTATTGATATTTGTGAATGGCCAGGATAATAATATTTGTATAATGTTGGCCAGTATTACTTGACCTTCCACGATCTCAAATTGTATTAAATAATATGTTTTTAAAAACCCGGTTTACACATAGGCCAGTGTCGATAACGCGTCACAGTATTTAGATCTTATTGCATGTGTAATAAGAACTACTATCGGGAGTCTATTCATATGTTAAAAGAATCTACATCCTTTTGAGTGAATTATTTCTGTGTATCGACCTCCATTGCTTAGTATAAACGTAGGCTACGCGTTGTTATGGAAAGTAACTTAGCAATGTATGTCGATTGACTTCGGCTATTGTAAAATCATTGTGCAGAGCGGTCTTTTAGGGATTTCTGAGAGGCAATAAGGTTTAATTTATACTGGTTGGTAAGTGGTATAGCCCACAATGGATGACGTAGGGCTTCACAATGATTCCTGTCGCGTAATTGTTAGGCAGGGGTTGACTGGCATGTCAACTGTTTCGTCACAGATGTGACTCAAAATGTTGTATCCGTAACTGCTTTATTTATTTGGCCTAATTTACTTTTAAAAACATACTATTTTATAAGTATTATATAATTTAATTGTGTTTAATTAATTTATGAAATAATTAATTAAACACAATTAAATTATAACATATATAAAAAAATGTTGATTTTATAACGTGATATTTCGTTCACTTAAATCGACGAATATCACACGTATTCAGATAACTTATTCAGTTTTAATTATTTAAAAAATTCAGAAATTATTTTAATATGAATGAAAATCTATCATCATACCGATATGTGTTACCCTATATGTTTATTATTACAAAAAAAAATCAATTGAAAACTCATTGAACAATAAAAAGTATTCCGTGTTAAAACAATAAGCTAATTGATCACTAAGTGTTCAAACAATACTGTCGGCTTCACCACAAGGTGTATTCAATAAACTTCATCGTTACCTTCCGACGTGAATGAAGCTAAGTGCGTTGATAGCAATCACAAACTGCTGAACAACAATACGCTTCATCCCTTATTAATTATTTTATTGTAAGCATAAAGGATGTCGTAATCGTCAGAATAATAATATCATCGCGCCGCATAAAGAACCCCAAGTAGCGACAACACAAGCGTAAAAATGACACGCCGTGCTACCAATATGTTTGTGTGTATTACACTAGATTTATTCGACTGGGTCACGCACACATGCGCAGAGGCTACCCCGAAACGGGGTGCGCTTAGGGGCGACACTACTACAAGCGCAGCCAGGGTTGCCACCCGCCCGCCAGATGGCCACGCACACACGCACGGAACGAAAGGGAAAGCTACACTGTGTAAACAAATCGCAGAAGCAAGTGCCGTCCCTCTCGGGTACCAAGCGTGTGTGTGGCATATCCTTGTGTGCTGTCGACGTTTCAACGTAGATTGTTCTGTGAAATTGCCAGGTAATAGGCCGAGGGACTATAGCATTACACTTACTTATTGGTGGGTTTAGGCGCTCAACGGCCTAATCGAATTGAATATTGGCGACATACAGACGCCACTGACTTCCCAATTGATATTCTGATTGGGATTGACTGATGAAGGATATTTGTATTCGTTATTTTGATTTTATAAAGCTGTAACTTTGGTTTATCGAGTGTATCCTTGCATAACACTAGGACATATCACATTTCCGATTCAAAGTTTGATAGTAAGTAGAAAATTATCTGTTTATGTATTAACGTTTGTCATGCAAACTAAGTATGGAAGAACAAAAATGACTTCCCATAAAAAAAAAATAAAAAATATGAATAACCACATGACGTATGATTATCGATCGCCACTCAATTGCTCGTTATCGTGTTTCATACAAATAAACAACATGACATCAATGAAGTTAATTGAGTGAACATACCTTATTGCCCCTAATTCGAGAACAAAGAAAAAGCTCGTCTATGATTAGATGACGTCAGAGGTTGACGTGTCTGGCCGAAGTGTCACCAAGGGCGTGACGACAGAGATTAGAATTGATCCGGAGACGACTCGCGTCGACAGTCTGCACCTATGTTATTGCTGTCTGCTGAGTAGCGCCAACCCTGAATTTAGTGGAGACTGCGAACACTTCGACGGTGGTTTAGGGATGAGGTGTAAGGTCGATATACGATTTTATGTCGACATCTAACCATTTTTCGTAAGACATTTTCACTGTAGTTTTATTATACGTATACTTGTTATCATTTATTTAATTGGCTGAAATTGTAGTTCAATTTTGAAACCGTATTTTTTTTTCGGTTAAATACAGTCAGATTCATTAGCATTTACTTGTTTTTCTTGCTAAAAGTATAAATCAAATTAGTTAATCTGCTTCGAGTTTATAAGGCCCAAAATAAAAAAGACCTACGCATCACACAATATCAATATCATCTCGTCAAACAGCCGATAAATGCGCCGCAACAGGCTGGCGAATTATGACTATGGTATTGTTAATTCGCAGTCGCCCCAAAATTTATTACGAGACGTCAGAAAAGGGCAGAGCGATACACAGAATCATCGGAAAGAAAAAGACGGAAAACAGCTAAATGAGGGGGGTGTAAATAATTTCTTCACTTATACTGACAAGGTTCTTAACTGGAAGGAAGTTCTTATCAATATAGCACTCTATGTTCTGAAATTAAGCTACATATTTCTTCAGCAAGTGTATATCAGTGAAACAATGTAGGCTAGAATGAGGAAACGGATTACGAAGAGTGTCGGTGGTTTTCACTGTATTTAACTAGGATTACAATTTTTCGATACTGTCTGTAATTAAGTTTAGATAGGGTTGCCTTAAATTCTCGGTTTGTTATTTATTAAAAACCTTCTGGCACAAAACTACAAGACGACGATTTGGTAGCTGTAATTTTTTTAATGATCTAAAAAAAGCTAAACAACTAAGCATATAGTTTTTATAAAAATACATTTTTAAGCCAGACGTAAGTTCTTACCTTATCTCCACATATCTACCTAATACTATTATCAAATCTATGAAGAGGTCGGCAATCATAATCGAATCTCTTCGTTCGTAGGAATCCAATATCGCAATCAATCAATCGCATGCACCAGTCTTCCTGACGACGACAAGGACGAATCGAGTTTTTGAATAAAATCTTTATTAAACTGACATTAACTACATAGGGTGTTACAAAACTTAGTTTAAACTTAGTTACAGTGAATATTGTAAATAATACAAAAACCTTCTTACAAACACTTCTACCTTTTCAGAAGTGTGTATGTTATATTAACCTAAAACTTCACATACCTAATGGATCGAACCACATCGTTTGTATATAGGTATTTTTAACAACCTAGTAATTCGTAAGTCGTATTTTTTTACAAATTATGTGGATGACGCGAATTGCGCGACCATAATCACGCGAATCACGTCAAAGGTGTCAATCGTGATAACACAAAGTTAAATTAAAATCACGCCTCAAAGTCAAAATAACTTATTCAGAAACTACCTCACAGACAATATTTACCAAAGCTACAAACTACTAGCGTTTTGAAACGACCACTGCTAAGAAGAAATGCCCAAGGGAACTCATATAAACAGTGGGCTTACCATTTCTTTCTCAGTTGTATAGCAATATAAGTACAAAATGTAACCACTAGCGACACCTATTCTATAGTATGTGAACTAAGGTTTTGCTCTAACCATGGATTTGTATGCCATTGTATATATTTTTTTGTATTAGTAACATCGCATACTTTTGAATTAAAGTCTGTCTGTGATCTGCACTGGATAACCAAACGTTTTTACTTTAGATAGGTAAGGTAGAAGAACAAAACAGAAACATTATGATTGTGATTCAGTATCATCATCCTCATTAGTAGTACTTATTTTCCTTTTTCATTCATCTAGTCCTGCAAATCAACGTATTGTAATGTCTGCACAAGCATAACTCAAAGCGATTTTCATACATGTTTCATTTAAGTTTGACCTGAGAATAACTTTGAAGCGGATTTGCCGTTCCGTGAAACAAAAGGGAAATCTCTTGTAGTAATTCTAAAAATTTTGAAAATAAACAAGTCATCACAGCGAGTTCCATTCGTAACAAAGGGTTTAAATTAAATTACTCCGTGCAAACGAGAGTTCAAAGGGATCGCCGGAAAATGGCTATTATTTGTCATCAATCAACATGGCGCTGTCAACGAAAACTCAACAAATTTCAATTAACACCACAGACAAGTGTTTGGAAAAGTGTATATGTTACGGTTAAACCTCGAAAAGCGGCTAGACATAAATGCACCTAAATCCACCTATTTCGGGTTAGAGCTAGGTTCAGCCGCACTTCGTTAACATAATTTTTTCCAATATATTATAAGCAACATATAGTTTTTAATAGTTAAGTAAATAAAGATATTTTGTAATACTTACAGGGAATTCATAAAAGATGGTGTTCAATGTTCATATGGGCACTACATGAACTACCTGCTACTTTGAAACTCCTTTCTTAAAGTATAAAGTGTTTTATTTATTTATACAACATTGATCAAAATAATCCTTACTATAATACTGCAAAATATGCATAACATGACATCTGTAAGCTGGTTTAAATAAATCATAACATACAACTTTATTATGTATTAAATTATGAAGTTTATCTGATTACATTTTAATCAATTAGCATTTTAATGTAGCGTAAGTAACTACAAAACGTTTTATCAGTTTATTCCAAATTAACATTTAAGAAATAATGTAACAGAAGGGTAGTTAATTTTTTTTTGTTTGGCTAGCAGAAAATACAAGTCCATCTTTTGTTAACATTTTACTAAAGTTTATATAAATAAATAAATAAATAATATTTTATTGGATTTAAAAGAGTGACCATTTTTATTTTATAAATATAATACCATCATTTCGCATTTTCAGAATTCGCATTGGAAATAGAGTGTGCGCAAAATTTCATCAAATACAAAGTTAAAATGTTCGTAAATTGCTCAAAAAATAAAAATAATAAATATTGCTCAATTATCATCAATAAAAAGTTATTCTCAATATTAAAATATTCGCGTATTTGTATTTACCTATAGGTATAATTAGGTAGGTAGTACGAGTAGATATATTAAAGACAAATATCAGGTCAGTTAACATCAGACTGGGAGAATTAGAGTAGGCTGACATGCTGTACCCTAAAAATACAGTAGGATAAGGAAGGATATTCCCATTTCTGTTCTCTCTATAATTTGTGATAATTATGTCAATGACACTATTTAGTACAGGTATCCGTAACTGACATCGATGTAGAAAGTTGTTTATATTCAAATTAGCTTGCACAACTCCATTGTTGTACCCAAGTTCACTTATCAATCGATAAAGTTCACAAAATTAGCTGTTTATCGATAAAATTAATTCAGTATTACTTAAACAAGTGCTTGAATCGTCTGATTATATTATTCGCAGGTAACACGACCCAGAAATTTGTAATTATCGGTAACTGGTTCTGATCTGAGTGCGATATTGAGTATGCATGTTTCAGGGGAAATGTTAAAAGAGTGAGCTAAGGACAATAATACTTATACTACAGAAATATGTAATACTACATGCTTGCAATAATAAATATAATCTATTAATCATTAGGTAGATACATATAACTCAACATGTGTTGAATATATTGCCATATTCCTGGTCAAACATGTTTTAAATAAGTAAACATTTAATCTCATAAATATCAGATTGAATATAACTTTTCTTCTATCCATGGCGCGTATTCAGAAACCCTAGTGTACACTCCTGGATAAATATTGTCAGCACAACCTTCACCCCACGAGACTATGCCAACTAAATGGTTATTTGCCACAAGGGGACCTCCTGAATCTCCTTGGCAGGCATCTCTGGGAGGATCAGAGCCGCCTGCGCAAATCATGCCAGAAGTTATAGTGCCGATTCGGAGGTAGGCTCTCGCGCAGGATCGTTGGGAAACTATGTTCACTTGAGCCGCCAGTAGTATTGATGACGAAGCTCCTTCATACTGGAATAGAAATTGAAATTAGTAAACCTTGGATAAAAACAATGACAAATCAAATCCTGGAATTATTGAGAGCAATTAAAGGAAGTCAAGATTCCATGTGGATTGAGTCCTCTATCTTTATATACACCGGAAACATAATATAAAATAATACAATGCAATAAGAATTTTTAAATATCATTCTATATCATCATATCAGGCTTTGAGAGATAATCATGAATAAAATCCCAAGGAAAAATATGAGATTATGAAGAAATGAATATAATAGTTCAGTTGTCCATGGATTGTTTCTCTAACTAAATAAATGTTGGTCCTAACTAAATAAAATAATTTTGACCAAGATATGTGTTGACTTACCGAAGTTGTACCAAAGCCAGATACAATAGCTGGTGCATTATCCATTAAAACGAATCCCGAAGGTGCAAACTGAATAGCACTAACTGACTCGCTAAATGATATAGTCGAAACAGTAACTAGCATTGATATGTCATTTTCTAACGTTGATTCAGAGTAATTTTCATGGACTATCACCTTTGACACATCGTAAGACCTTCCTCCAGAAAGGCGACTTGATGTGCCAACTACAACATTTAACAGTGATGGATTTGTTGTGTAACTGAAACATATTATAATAATCAATTTGAAATAACTTAAAATTAGTAAGAAAACAATTTTGTTTTTTTTTTTTCAGAATGAAAAATCTTACATTCAAAACAAAATAAGCCTACTTAATATTTCAGTACTTAAGAAGTTATCATTGAACGCTAATAATATACTACAATTAGTATATTATTAGCGTTCAAATTAAGCCTCGAATCAACCATCACATGCCAATGCATGTGATGGTTGATTCGAGGCTTAATTTTTTTTGAAGCTCATATAATGATTACTTATTTTAAAAATATAAAAACAAACTCACTTGATAGTACAGTGGCCAGCAGTTAAAATTGCTCTTGTACCAATAATAACAGCTCCGCAAATGTGTGACCAGCCCCCGGTAACTCTTCCTCTCAACGCAGCTTGGTAAGGAACTTCGGTTATATCTACTGCATACCCATTCACGATCCTTGATGATTGAGATTCGGATTCATGAATAGGCAATGACGATACCGAAGTGAAGAAAGCTGTAATTAGATTTAATATTTTTGAAGTTGAAATACTTGGAGAGTATAATAAAATAATGATAGTTGTTGAGGTAGATGGAAACAGTACTAAGAGTTAGGGGTTATTGAAATAATGATATCAGCTGAGAATAAAGTCCAAAATTGAAAAAAGAAAACAGGCGAACTCAATTATTATTGATGTGCTTAAATAAACCTATTCAATGAAAACATTGGTAAAGATAGATTTAGTGCCTCCAATAAGCGCAATTTTGTAAATACTTATTAACTCACCAATAAATAAAAAATATTTACAAGTTAACTGCATCTTCGAACTGTTACAAGTACACTAAACATAAAAATTAGATTTTGGCCATCACGTAAAGATGTCTATCTGTATCTCAGATAGTCAAGATCAAGTGGTTTATCTGTAAAATTTACCCAATAGGTATCTAAAATCGACATACTTACATATTGAACAAAAGGAAAATACCCAGTTGAAATAATTTCAACCGATTCGATCGTTAAAATAATTTAAAAAAGAAACTTTTTTTTCTGTGTAAAACTAATAAAATAATACCTAAAAACAAACACTAAATATTTATTTTTAAACATACACTTGATATTTCAAATTCAATTTTTCGTCATCAAAAATGATTTCGTTTTTCATATTGTTGGTATAAATGATAAATGTTACAGTTTTAGTTTTGTAGGTGACCTATCTCAAAAGCTGCTGATTGTAACTCGTTCAAACCAATTTTCTATACAAGTGTTTATTAAGACATCATATTAGGTAGATAATAGTTCGCATATTAAATTAAAATGCCATAGTACATTTGATCGTTTCCCCGGTTTCTTTTTTAGCCGTTGTGCGTCGAAGCCCAGAGCTCAGAGCTGATAATTTCTGAACTGATACTAAAGATAACTTTTACAATGTCCGCTTATAATTTCAAAATAATAAAATGAATCCACAACTTAACGCTATTAAAGATATTACGAAATGGTTTCATCATTGAGCCCTACGTCATTTAACTCAATCAATACAATTTCATTGCTTGCCCTTATTTCATGACCAATTGAATTGAACTCGGAGGAGCGTAATAAGCTTATTGGGTAAGATAAGATAGTGTTCATTAAATCAATAGAAAGCAGAGAACGCAACACAATCTAAAGTTGTTTACGGAAATATAACTCGTGTATAAATATTTTTAACTTTTTAATTTTGATGACATGTTTCGGTCCATAATTTATTTAAAAAAAAAAACGATTTTATATGAATTGAATATTTGTTACTATTATGATAACCATTATCGATGTGTTATAAAACGACGATTATTTAAATAAGATCAAATAATTCAATATATCATCGACAATATACTTGTAGTTGCGGCTGCTAATATTCTCATATTCGCTTTTATTTGAGCTAAAATTTCAATCACTTCTGTGACATATGCATTATGTAATTTTTAGAGCATAAATTTTAAGTGCGTATCCGTAGAGCGTATAAATATTATAAATGTGAAAGTAAGTTTGTTACCTCTGGACCGATTGTTATGAAATTTGGTACACGTGTAGAAAGTAACCTGGAATAATAGATAGGGACTGTTTATCCCAAAATTCTCACGGCAGCGAAACCCCAGGGCGCAGCTAGTACCATTCTGTACACAAATTTTAAGTGCGTATCTTCTGTAGTTTACTTTATTGTATGCCTAGAGTGCATGGGAGAGACTCCCACGCATACATTCCAATGGGAGCCAAAGACCTTTCGTTTCCTGGATCGCAGTATGAAATAGTTCAAATGGTTTACTTTACTACGGTAATTTGGAGAAGTGTTCAATTGCTAAGGTTTCTTCATTAAATCGTTTTATGACCTGTGGTTTCAAATAGCGTATAGATTTAAATGAAGTTACGTATTTTTTTTGTACCCTACTTCCTATGTGCGATTTCCTAGTTTTAAATGTTACAAGATTATACAAAAATCTTCTTATCGAACTATGGTTTTCAATACATGGGTATTTCTTATGGGATTAATTACTGAAATTCATACGAGAGCTAAATATCAGACAGTCACTGAAAACAGATATTTGTGACTATATAAATTATTTTTATAGGATAACTTACCATAAATAGTTACTGCTTAGAATAAATAGGATAACTTAACTTTTCTTTAAATTAAAAGTAAAATTTTTTACTATTCAGTGCCATAAAATAAGCAAAAGGTACGCTAATTTAATAGAGGCTGATTTAATAATTTATTTTAATAGAGGGTAAAGTTTTAATAGGCAGGTTTTATCAGAATTCACCTAGTACGATTTGCAGCGTATTAACAAATTTCTACACAATTATGAAGCTAATTTTCAATATTCTATTGATATAAGTGATATAACAAACATTATCGGCTACTTATAATATTCATGATTGAGATCTATCAATCAAATATACGAATATCATTTACATTCACTACTTTACGTAATCAATAGTTCGTCAATCATTGACACACATAAATGACATCTATAATCAAATATTAACACTATCGTGTTAGGTTGAGCGTCCACAGGCTACGTAGAATAAAATTTATTTAGAACTCTAGAAGAACAGAAGGCTCAGGTGGAGTTGCATTAGTCACTTTGAAGTTGACTTTAACCTGTGCGTCAACGTAATTTACGTAAACTTGCTACAGATTAAAGTTAATGTCAAAGTTGACTAGTGCAACGCTTAGTGTGGGGTTTGCAATTAACAACTACCTATGTAGTCTTATTGAAGTGAGTAGCTAACCAATAACATTTTGCGCCTCACTCACAGACTTATATATTAACACTGCGAGGTATCTTGACAGTGAAATATGAATTACCAACCTAAACACTTGAAAAAATACACTCGCTTGAAAAAATCTTGAAATAAACATACTTTGTGACCGTAAAGTTTTTTAGTTTGTTTCAGTTACTTTTAGGCGACTGGATCAAAATTTGTAATCAGTGTAGACATTCGATAAGAATAAAAGTTCCTACAATACAAGTGTTAGTTAACGAAATAAGTTAGACATATTGTATGTAAAATGTTTAGTTGGTTCGTAGCACAGCGGTGGAATATCACCTTTAGAGTTTGTACCTCGCCATTCAACCGTGAAGGACGATCTTGCGATTGCATTGATCGCTTATGTAACTATTGTTTTATGAGAATACTAATTCTAGAGAGATCTTCATTATGCTTTATGTCTCAGTCGTATTTATGGCGCGGGTAAAATCTTTAGGTTTACTATATTTTAATTAATTATTATGTTGGTAGGTACCCCCTTTCAGCCACAAAAGACCTAGTCTCAATGGACCCGAATTGAACCTTCTTACATGTTCGCTATAATAAAATAATTAATTACGAGAACCAGGTTAGACTTGTAGAAGTTTTTTAATTCAGAAACAATTTTACAACTGCCGAGAAAACGAGAGATAATATATTTTTGGTCACCCATCTGAGATCCGAATATTATGAAAGGGGCTTAACTGCCGAGCGCGCGCTATTGAGCACCTCTGCAGTTACTGCAATTTTGCGCATAACTATATTCGGAAAAACATGTAGGTTTAATTCATTTTAACATCAATTTGTATATTTGTACTCATGTTTTTGGCAAATATTTTTTTCTTTCATTCTTTCTTCATGGGTAAATAAATAATGTCATTAAAAATATCACTATTTCTTTACACAAAAGTTTTCAATAATAAGTACTTAGTATTTAGTGCTGTATTATTATTCTAAAAAGGACAACGGATCCTTAAAACCTATACAAACACTATTAGCGACAAGTATACATCGACCTTCATTGTTCTCTACAAAGGTAAAACGTGTACTTATATTTAAATTTAAATATGACATATTTATAAGTTGTATGTTATCCATCTATTTCCAAGCGGCGTGTGGTTCCGCCCTAGAATAGGATCACTACACTATATCCTTCCGTGGATGTCGTACGAGGCGACTAAGGGACACAAAGCATTGGCATGAGATTAAAACCTGATAGACCACGCACATTATTATGTGCGTGAACAAATATGTTATATTTCCTTCTATTTCGAATACTACCCACTAGACATTACTGTTGTAATGACAACAATAAAGAACTTTGTACAGCAGATACCTATAATAATTTAAAAGTACATATTACATGTATAATTACCTAGCACATTATAGAATACGTCAGTACAAAGGCACACGTCTTGAATATTTATTAATAAAACCTTTGTATGTACTAACGCGACATACTAGTACAATGTTGCATGTCACGCATACTTAACTAATTACTTTGTCAAAAGCATATTGTAAATTTATTTTTTATATGACTTATTGAGAAGTTTCTCACTCACAATACTTCTTTTATCTCCTATTTCTTCCAAGTCCTTGTCATCAGACATAATTAACTTCCACCTCAATCTGTCTCGATCTTCAAAAGACACGTCAAAAATTTACCTGTCTATTATATCATAGTTAGGTAGTATATGTTTATATAGTATACTAGATGTTGCCCGGGGCTTCGCTCCCGTGAAAAATTTAAGATGAATTATAGCCTATAGCGATCTTGGATAATGTACCTTTCTAATGGTGAACGAATTTTTGACATCTGCTCAGTAGTTTCGAAGATTACCCGCCTCAAACATACAAACTCACAAACGCTTACCTCTTTATAATAATAGTATAGATATGTAGTATATGTTAATATAGCGTATGTATGTTAAGTAGTCTTTTCTTTAAGTTAGCGGTTATCGTGATTATATTTCACCTCTTCGTCACGGGACACTGGAGAGATTTCTTTTGAAATAAGTAGATCCCTTGTACCTGTTTTATTTTATACTTTTGCTGTAATTTTGATGTGTACATAAACGGTACGGTACATAAACGGTGTACATAATTTCTTAAAAGAAGGTTGTCTTACTTCTTTGTATTTGTTAGGCACGTGTTAGGTAGGTACCTTCATACAACCTTCGGTTTTTCTAGGTCACCACTAAAATAACCTTCAGACTATTTTACATGAACGTACTTAGTACGTACTCACAAAAATATAAAAATACGTACCTCCGTTTCGTGCATTTCGCGTTGTAGACAATTATCTAAAAAGCAACTAGTTGTTATTCATGGCTCCGCCTGCAGCAAAAAATGTCTTGTTCCTTTTTTATACCTACCAACACTGTGGGACATTTGAAAAAAAAATTTGAATTTGGTTATAGGTACCGAGCGATAAAGTACCCGTCACCGACTGGCAATGAGAGGTGCAAATAGAAAAATGTGCAAAATTACAATTTTGCACATTACACTACCTATAGGAAGCCAAGGCCCTCTTTAGGTCTTCGAGCTAGCGAAGTAAATATTTTTGACCTCTGATCTTTTGCTATTATAGCGTAAGATTTCATAAAAATTGATTAGACATTTCTTTACACCAAATAATATTATTAAGTATGTATGTTAAGGTTTGATATTGTTGCAACTAACAGAATCACGGCCAAATCTTTATTTCCATTGAATTTGCATACAAAATTACGATTTTCATGTGCAAGTAAGGCCTGAATTATCCAGTCCAGTGGAGCGACGATTTCCTATTTGTGCTCTCTGCTATTGTGCCTTTATTTGTACCAAGGTAGTCACCGTAAAGAAACACGTGTTAGATAACTTGGTTTGATCATTGTTAATATGGTGTTGGTGAAACAGATTATTATTTATATTACTTTTACGATCTATAAACTGTCTTACAAGAAAAATGTGTGGTAGAAAATGTATTGTTTTGAAGGTCAGGAAGGAAACGAGAGATCGCTTTGATGATAGAGATATCATCGTTTCATCATCTCAGCCTTTTTAGTAAACCCTAAGTTAGCTCCTTCTTTTACATTCTTCTTAACAATTTTTCTTTCTGCCCCCCTCCCATCCTTTTCTATTAATTACTGGTCCAGAATGCAATAAAATAGTCATCAAATTTTAGCCTATCTATGCTTACATCAACACGTGTCATTAAGAGCCTTTTCTCCTAATGTAACGCATATGTAACTTATAAAATCACAAATTTGTAATTTGCATATTATTCGAGTCAGTTGCCACAAAATATTTGAAGCTTCTTGTAATCCAATCCTAATTAGTATAAATGCTTAATATAAATAATTAAGTAAAACATTTTTTTTTAAATTCAGCATATGATAAGATAAGAGAGATAGATAAGAATGCGGAGGACACAGGTTTTATCATCCCTGAAACCGGTACTGGTACTGATATTTTCCCTGAAAAATTCACACGGGCGAAACCTTATTATTTAAACAATATTTAGAAATTAATTATGTTCGGAACATGTCAATTTCATTTCCAAGTACTTGATAGGAAACGAATTTGGCATGTTGGAATTTGGCATATAAAAAAACAATTCTCAAGTTCACACACACTGCAAATCTTAAAGACACCTAGAGAAGTGCGCTATTTGCAACCGCAACTATGATGCACCGGCTGACACCACGTGATCGTGTGTACGAGAATGCACTCACGTAATCCACAGATTAGTTTGTGAAACTAGTTCTGTTGTTACCTACTTATAAGACTGATATTTCCAACGAGAAAGTCAATTTGTTTTGCTTATTTACTTGTTATTTACTTGTACCTAAGAGTTTAATTATAGATTTTTTACTACTTTCAGGAATAAAGATTAGTATATAGCATACTTTTTCTTAAGAAATGTTGCACTAAAGTGTGTATAGCATTGAAGCAATTGGACTACTGTAGA
Organism: Plodia interpunctella; assembly: GCF_027563975.2. NCBI lineage: Eukaryota > Metazoa > Arthropoda > Insecta > Lepidoptera > Pyralidae > Plodia > Plodia interpunctella. The sequence goes on along the minus strand of NC_071300.1, from coordinate 6,460,020 downwards.
AAAGTCATAAGAGATATGACTTATGTCAAACGTAAATAAAATTTTGGTACTTCGTTGAAACGAAGGTACTTATTTTATGCGCATAATAAAGATATTTAGAAATAGCTGTAGATATTTAGAAAACTTATATAACAAATTACGTAAGTTTAGTAATCTATAAAATTATGAATTTCATAAATAAAACACATCAAAATGTGATATTTAAAGGAAGTCAAAATATTAAGAAATCATATTATTTATTTTAATTTGTGGTTGGTTTTTGTTATATTGTAAAGCGGATTTTACCAACGCTAACTGAACAAGAAATTGCGAACGTAAGTACTCCGATTAGACAAAGGAAAATAGACTTTAGCAGTATTGAGTGTGGAAAGTATTTGGCAGGTCTTTAATAACTAATTAAATAAATTCACACAGATTGAGTTAACACCAGTCTCGTGTTATGGGATACTAGGTCTTTATACCCTGGTTTTGCAAGCGGAAGGCGCCGAGCCGCACAATGGCCGTGCTGTCATCACAGAATCACAGCTACATACCCAGCCATTAGATATTTACTTTTCCAACTCCATCCCCCAGCTTGATATTATGCTAATAAAATATATAAAAAACAAACCATTATAAAAGTTAAATATATATTAAACAATTATATAAAATTAGACATCATCTTGAATACATTCAGATCTGGGTTTCAGCCTTATCACACTGTCTTTGCTTGCATAAATAATTGTTTTCTCTCCCTCAATTACCATTCCATATATATTGCTTTCTTCTAGAATTGCTTTGACTATAAGATTTTCATCAACAGAGTATAAACCCGAAGGTGTAGAAAAGTATAAATTCCCATTAGGATCAGACGTAAAGGCGTTTGCAACATAGTCTGCCACATGTGTTGTTACACCACTGTCTTTCTTGTAAATAAAGAACCCTGATGAGTTAGAGAAGAAAATATTAAAATGATTATCAACTCCCAAAGTCAAGGATCTTGTATTTTTTAATTCTTCCACTTTCTTAACAACACCATCTTTGTATAAATAGGCACTCTCACTAGGATACGTAGTAAAATACAATCCGTCTTTGAAGAACATCTGCCATATACCTTCCTTTGTTAAATCTAGCGGAACAGCTTTCTTAGTTTGGTAATCAAACTTCGAAATGCCCGACTCAGTGCTCCCAATATAAACTATATTGTTACGAACGTCAACTGCATGAGCGAATCCACCACCGTGTACTGGAATTTCTTCATGCGTTTTAGTTTTTAGATCTAAATATACAGATTTGAATCCATCTCCAAGTATTTCTGTAGAATAACTGAAGAATAGAGTGTTTGTAGCAGGATCAATTGCCAACTGATAAGGGCTGTCGTAACCGGTCACCAGTGTTTCTTTCTCAAATTTATCACCGTCTCCGACACATTTTTTCCCCGTAATTATTTCAGCTTGACTTAACGCAAACACTGCGACGAAAAATAATATCTTCATCTGCAACAATAATTAAAAATAATTAGGTACTCAAAATGCATACAAAAAATATAAAAATACTGATGATGTAGATTCAACTGATAAAAATGGAGGAGTTGCGCAAAGGATGAAGTAGTCCATTGCTGGGCAAAGGCCTCCAAAAAATCCTAAAGGATAACAATTACTGGGCATTTTTTATTACATTTATAACAAATACTTTTAAACTATAAAAAACCATAAGTAAGATTGTAGATGCAAATAAGGGAAAAATAATAATAAATACTTAATTAGATACTCACGTTGGTGCAGTCCAATCAATGACAAGTAAATGACTAATTAGTAAACATATCCAAGTTAATATACATCTGGAATAGCACAGGTTGCGAAGTTATCACATTTCTGATTACACATTTACATTGCTTTTATGCTGTTCTATTTTATATTCCTCGGTGTATTTATAATATATGATAACAAAATATTGTCCAGTCAGTTTGTTTATGCCATTATTTATCTTGACGAATTTTTAGTTAGGTACTTGGACAACATTTGACAGAGTGGCTTCTGAACCACCAGTAAAATTTTCTCAACATATCATTATATGAAAGACGTACAACAACTTTTAATAGTAATATAATAGTAGTAAATAAATAACAATCTTTGACTTTTAATACTAAGATCGATCTTCGTAGATCCGTAAATAATATGGTAGAAAAATAATAATTCACATTTTTATATTTCGCATCTCTTCGGATTCTTGTTCATTTTCGTCAACCGTGTTGATTCTTGTTCCAATTCGGCTAGTATTTGAAAAGCCAACCTGTAATATATATCTTTTTACTTCAATGGCATGCAAATATTTCAGATAAATTTTCTCTCAGAAAGGTAGGTAGGTACGAAGAAGATTCAGTTAAGTAACTGAATTGAATTTTCTTGCAGCAATAACTTTATTTAATTGAGTTATGGTACTGTATGTACAATCAATTCAATTGAGTCATCGGACAGTAAAATTTTGCCTTCATAATTAGGGGATTAGTAAGTTCTTAATTACGTTGTTTTAAAATAAAAAATTGCATATTATCCTATGAAAATTACTTAAGTTTAGTTTTTGTATTTATAAAAATATAAACATTGCCTTGTAAATCGGTGGAGTCAATGAATCTTAATAACTGGCGTACACAAGGTTATTTTATAATTGTTTATTCATAAGATAACCTTTTCTCCTAGGTAAATTTTTATCATTCTTTAACATGCACAACATTGTGCATTCACTTCAAAAAGCAGTTTTAAGCTGAATCATAGGGATACTAGTGTTATTAAATGCGGGAGGAAATTTTGAACAGTGGGATATAAATTCAGTCAAAAAAATGACATGAAATGTGCTAGGCTTTTGCCTATAAAATTCAATGAAACACCTAACACGTAACTACGTAAAGTAAAGCATCTTTAATGTTTATTTTATTAATTTGACTTTAGCATTGCTTTATTAACTTTTAGTAGTTACTTTTTGATTTAAACAAAAACAATAAATATTGTGAAAAATGAACTTGAAGAAGCTACCACTCTGTGTTTGACCTTTTTGTCCGACTCATCAAATTGATTAATTGAATCATTATAATTAGTACAAATAGACACCACTTAAAAAAAACTAAGGTTAAATATGATCTAAAACATATATAAAAATATGTTAATAACCGTTTTTATTACAAGTTGGTATAATATTTGCACGCCTCCGTTTTTACTACTCAAAATCCTACTTGGATGACTAATGGCTATGATCTGATGGACTAGATGTCATCATAATATCACGAAAGTACAGATAATGACTCAATTCAAATAATGGATAACTTCCTCTAATAAAACTATTAAAAGTAAACCTATTTTGGTAATAAACTTCGTATCTTAAAATTAAACTTATATTAACTGATTAAATCTGAAACTATAAATCAAAAAATGTCCCACAAGACGTTAGGTCCCGCGACAGCTTACCTGTAACACAAAAAATCGTTAGTACCGTTTCGCAGAAATCAAATATACGTATTTGTAATTACTATTAACTGACAGAACTAATAACGACTGATAAGAAATATTGTAAGATTTCCTCGATAAAAGTTTAGGATCAGAAAATGTTAACGTTATTAGTCAGTTTTACAAACCCATTTAATAGAATAATTGAGTAAATTAACCGTAGCTTTACATTTTGCGCAAAGTGTACTGGACGGATTGTTATGGAATTTGGTACGTGGTTAGAATATAACCTGGAAAACACATAGGGTATTTTTGAACCTTCCCATTAAAAATTCCCGCAGAAACGAAGCCCCGAGGCGCAGCAAGTTATAAATATATTTTATTATTTTTACACAAAAATGAATCGTCACTTCTATGATTTATTTATTTGACATAATCAAGAAATAGAAACAAGTATACAAGTGTATTGAACTCTCATGAGAGGTTGATTAATTGTTTGTCTTTTCCAAATGCTATGAAGACGATTAGGTGAAACGAGTCAAGATACCGTGATGTGAAAGCGTGTTAATATTACAGTTTATCGTAAAAACATATAACGTATAAATATACCTTTCATACAATAAAAATCTCACTCATCTGGGCGTGTTCCTGGATGTAAACCTGATGGTTCAACTAGGATCAGCTACCAACGTGGGAACCTCTCAATGTTTTTTTTTATACATTTATTATTACTATCATCTAAGAGAAATCATTTATTTATTTAAAATAATAATGAGTATAAAATATATCTTCAACATTTTGAATATTCTTGTGACGCGTCAGAATAACATTTTAAGGATAGGCTACCATTATGGTCAAGATAGCGGAACCACGCCCACTGGCAATACAAGTGCCCAGCGTAACAGGGAAAAAAACCTGCACTTCCATTTAAAGTAATAAAGACAATGTAGCTCATTAAGTTTGGATCTCATCCTACGCAATCGCTTCGCTCGTTTGGACTTGTGATGCCTGAGCTAATTCTAATAAAATATAAAGAACCTACAAGAATTAATAAAACCTGTATAACTAGTCCTAGAAAAGGAAACCTTGGCTAGTATGTGACAGGCACAGGCCAAAAAAAATAGCTGTTCTACTCATTCGGCCTGCATGATGGAAAATGTTCACACATTTTCATGTCTATGCATATAATATACATTAATATATTTGAAAGTATTAATAAATTTATAAAATTTATAAATACTTTCAAACGGACATAGGTATGCAATACAATAGTATTGCATACCTATGTCCTTTCCTATCATGAAATTACAGACATATAATACCTGTAATTTCATGATATCAACGAATCAAACAGTATGCATAGGTACTGTAAATCGTATATATAAATTAGAATGAACAGTAAACAAAGCAATGGGACCTGATACATACACACTCCCGCCTTCTGACCACGATGTCACAAACTGGCCAGTAGAAGTTATTTACTTTCTCTCATTTACTAGAAAAGAGGTTTCCAAACGGCTGAACTCACATTTACAAACATAGCTAGGAATACTCTCGATGAAATTATCTTTTTAATAAAAAAAAAACTATATCAAATTCGTGCAGAAACACAGATACAGACACGTTAAACATATTACTCATAATTCTTCACCTATCGTCGGGGATTAAAATATACACATCACATTGAATCTATAAAATATATGTCTCTTTTCAAATGAAATTATAGAAACAGAGGCGAAACCTTGGATAGAGACATTTACCATTTTGCCTAATAAGGACAAAGCCTTCGGGCCCACTCGGGTTGTTTTAATACGTGTAATTGCCGTCTTATTAAGAACTGTACCGCTCCACCCACGTCGGTTAGCCGGCTAATTTGTGGTGTTTGTTCTCTGTGTGCTCATTTATTGTTGTATGAAACTGCTCAACTCATGTCGTACATGACAAGATTTCAATTTAAGAAATACTAAATCTATTTAAAAGTAAATCTTTTAAAAAATAAATGCTTTCATATAAAATCACGATCCCAGGAGTGTCGCCCGCGTTTGCGTTGGTAGGTAGGAATCAATTGTCTGGCCACGCCGTTTTTGACTGGGCCTGGCAGATGGGACATACCCAAAATTTGCTATCGTGATGTCGTCATATAAGACATGAGGACGGTCTGACGACGACCATTTAAAGTGGGGAAGAAACAGTAGGAAATCAGATAAGTGATAATCACGATCGGCTGTTAGAAATAATTATCTAATTGTCCCATTCTCCATTTGACGTCTCGACGACAAAATCTTATTCCAGCGATTGTAAAAGATTTACCTAGAAATGATGTCATCCCATCTTAGCTAAGAGACAACTCTATGTAAAGGTCGGTAGATGGTCACAAGCGAATCTAATTACGCAGCCAACCGTACTATTACGCAAAAACCAGGTTAGATGGCCTGTTGTGGGCTTTCGCACTATAAACAAGTGCTAATATTTGTAACAAGATATTAATCTATTACTACACAACTATTAGGTAACGTTTTGATTTTGATATGAGTCTACATGCAATAGGTAGTTATTTGATGCATAATAATACAGACGAAATAAATGAATGTTAACTAATCGAAATCGGTAGTTATCTTAAAGATTATTTTGCGTATTATAATATCCTACTTTACGCCTTATACCTTTACTTTAAATAAAAATCTTAATATCTTCTGGTTATATAACAACTACATTTTGTACATTAAAACTTGGACTAATGCTTGGAATATTTTTTATGACATTGGAAGCGGATCCCAGATTGGAACGTCGCTGTTTCAACACAAAAACGTACAAAACAACAATCGTGACACACATCGTAACTCAAAGTGCACCAATCTAAGACCGAAAACCAGTATAAAAGCATCGATCACCAAGTGGTCTATTTATTAAGGCGGCGGCATGTCGGATCAGTGTTGTGAGTTATGCAGCCGACGTGTGCGTCGTTTTGTGTCATTACCTGCGGACGCGACCCACGGACGACGGACGACCGAGTCGTCGCTGTCACTCGCTTCCACACTGGCGTTTTAACCGCTCGAAAAACGCAGCGGGGCAACTGCTTTTCAGTTGTTTTCAAGGTGCAAATTGACGACATCTGTAGCCTAATATCTTGTTGGTTACATTGGAGGTTTCGGGTTCGATATCCGGACAATTCTATTTGCTGTGCTGACATTATAATGACTACATAATAATATACGTTTACTGATAAATTCATGCAAACTTTCTGGTGCTCATGTCAATATTATCAACACAGTTTCAAATCAAAATAAATAAAGGATAACACGACCGTTACAACCCGCTCGCGTTTTGTCAGCGTTTATATGCGTCAGTGCGTTGATTCTGAATTTGTCTTATTGGGCAATGAGAATGATATGCAGCAACAAAAGAGTTCCAAGAAGCACCCGTCCCGACTTGTTCCATTGACTCACACGTTTAATAATAACCACGTTTCCTTTTACAGTCATTTTCGTAAGTTAAACTTGCGTTCGGTCAAGAATTTCGATATTATTCTGATTGTCTAGGTTTTGTTCTAATAAATTGACTTTTTGTATTGCACATCTTAAAAAGATACAACTTCGTTGTATTGTATTGCACATCTTAAAAAGATACGACTCACAAAAATATTATTTAGTGAACGTAACATTCAACACTCTTTATTTACTATTTTGATCACAAATATTAAAATTATACTTTTTGCTTGCATTCATAATTAAAGCTCCTTCTTCGTATCTAATATCGCATTTTGTAATTTTTGTATGTTTCTACATATTTCAATGCGATAAAATATCCAACTTTCAAATGTTTAGTACCGATATGTAACCTCAAGGGTCTGATGGTTCACGGTGAACCAGACGTATGAGTTTTTAGTATATCAAAACAGGTTTTATCTGATCTAAATCGAGTCACATGTCCGTTTGACCAAAAGCAATCAGTCATTTTATGTTTAAGTGGTGTTGGCTTGTAATTTAAGTTATACATATTTAAATAACTGACTGACAACATAAATGTTAAAATATAAATTACCTAACCAAAGACCTACTGTTACTTTATGTTCTACTTTTTTGGCAGTTTGAAGGGCACTCTCATCGCGCGTCGTCATCGAGCGTCTTTCCGGTTTTCTACATAGTTATGGAGCGTCGGAGCCCAGGGTCCACGTTTCTACTTTTTTCCTTCGCTTCATACAGTTTGCCAGGGGTTTGTTTATCATGCACTACTTTCTTATAGGCTAGGTCAGTCTAGTAATAGCCAATCTGTGGACTCTCACCGCATGCGGTGAAAGTGTGTTGCGTAAGCATGCCCTACCGTGTATACACCGCAAATCTGGCAATTGACATCATCAAGAGTAGGTATATACTCCTAAGGAATGGACATAACGAATTTCGTAACCCTCAGCCGTCAATAGGCTGCGGTGACCACTTCCCATCAGGTGGACCAGATGACTGTTTGCTAGTTCTGTAGTATAATAAAAAAATACGTGCCTTCCGGCGCTCGTAATAATAACATTTTTGGTCATACCCATACAATTATCGACTTTACGAAAAGTACTTACCAGTCCTTGTTTAATAAATTACAATGTACTTGTCATGCTAATATTTTAAATAGATAACCGAAAAATTGCACTTTAATAATTCTGTAATTATAAAAGTACAATTTTTTATATTCTACTAAGCTAGTTAACAAGCATGTGGTCTACCTGATGGGATATGGTCACTGTAGCTTGTGGATGTCAATTGAAAGCACACACATAAATTTTGTTGCCAAAATACATTTTTATAATTAACACATACTTATATTATGGGTTAAGAAATGCATTGACCAGCAAGTCCAATCCAAGAAATCATTGAGCAATTATCAGGCAAGTGTGTCCGAGGTCAGTACCGAGATATGTGTGGTTTTAATAATACCTCTTGAGCGTGAACGTTATTGTAATACATGACAGAAATAACAGGTCGATTAAAAGACAAAGACAGGTAATACGATACAACAAGTGTGGTCATTGATAATACTCATAATATAAAATGCCTTAAGCGTTTACTATAACTATGATAATATTTATAGATATCGTTATTTTTTATTAAGGCGTGTGGTGCCCGTCCAAGAATAGGTATAAGTCGTCTAAAAAATAAAAATCTTTAGAGTTGATAGGTAGGTACAACAGTATTCCCGAAGAGGAATGATGTGTGGCAGTTGGTTTGTCGTAACATTACAGCTGAATTTTAATTTATTTAACATAAACATTTTAAAAAGAAGGTCATGTTTAAGTTACATTAGGACATCTTATTGAAGAATAGACTCAGCTCTCAAAGATGATTCATTTGTGCGTTATTGTCTGTTTGTATATGATGCAATTGTAAAGATACTCATTATTGTGTTTATTGCCTTGATTATATACCAAAAATTTAAATACATATTACCTTCGAAAATCTGGGTGCAGTATGACTTAAAATTCAACTACTTTTTCTTCATGTTTATTCATAAACGAGAAACAAACATAAAAACATCGTTGCTGGTGGCGACCTCTGTGCGGCGAACAAGGCTGTTCCGCGCATCTCTGCAACATGCCATGAGTAAATACATAAATAACCAATTTTAAGTCATTTATCTTTTTTCCTTATTTTTTCTTTACAATATCTTTTTCCTTCCAACCAGTCTTTGTTGAGATATAAGATTTTGGTAATTACAACGTCGACGTTTTGTGGCTGAGGAAGAAACCGGGATAATGCTCAGTAATGATTTAACTTAAATAATTCTGATGAAAGAGAGAGAGAAAAAGATAAAGTAACCTGTTAGTCAGACTTCAATTGACATGGTATTGTGTTAGAGAATTTTCATCAATCCACAGTTGAAATGAACTAACAATTTAAATAAAAAATATATATTCACCCACAATAAACCAACAAAAAAAGTAAACGGCAGCAATGAATTCTATAATTAATAAAGAAGAAGGCGTAGTTCATTTTCAAAATCACAATGCACAAGCAAGTCTATAAATAAATTTGCTGGTTGTAACTTTTCATTATATAATGAATTCTTTATAAAACCTGTGTTTACTCATGCGTGGTGTCAGGAAGAAGGAAAGATTGCAGTCGCTTCAGCCTTGAGAAACCGGCAATAGTGATGCGCTTGACACCGCTTCTTTATTTGGGTAAAGGCATGGACTAAAGACCTCATGAGTTATCAACAATGGACAATATTTTTATAACAAAATTAGGTTTGTAACATTACAAACCATGTGAGGACAACCTCAAAAACCTTTGCAAATTTGATTGCCTCATATTCGCCGTCAGATTACCACGTAGAAAAATGTGATAGACTGATATTTTTTTATTGTTTTCAGTTTTTCAAAATAGAACAACTTCAAACCATTCTAATTAACAAGGCTGAAAGCAATAAAAAAATCAGTCAATTAAATTTTTCTACGTGGTAATCTGACGGCGAATATGAGGCAATCAAATTTGCAAAGGTTTTCGGTAGGTATTAGTTATATGCAGTTGACAACTTATAACATACAGAAGAAACAAAACCAGAAGATCATCATCATAGGCAGCGAAAGGTTTTGTTCTCAAAAATATTTTCCTCAATCTAACAATGAATAGAATAAAACATCTACAGATGTTTCGAAGCCCGATATAATTGCGACCGTTACTCAAATCATCGCCACCTATTTTTATTTGTCAATACTTATTTACTGTTGGTGGAAGGTGATTGTAATCTGATACCCGTCGAAATCTTTGGAGCATGACGACTACCGCTTTTTGTACAAAGACCGGGCAATAAATATTAAAACGCTTAATCGCAATGGGAACACAGCGTGAAAATTACATTTATATAGATGTTTATACATAGCGAAACAGTACAGTAAAAATTATTTAAAAAACACAATGCGTTGGTCGTGCCCATGCAACTACTGCAAAAATTGTTATTGGTAGTACAATTAGTAAACTCGATATGAAGATAAATGTTAATTACTAATTCTAGAACAGACATAATATTTAGCCAGAATTTGTTCCATACTCACTCATATAGAAAAGAAATATATTCAAGAAATCGTCAATGTTTACTCACTTCTTTTACTGCCGTGTATAGAGGACCAAGCAGGGTGAGAGGATATACAGTTGACTGTCCTATTAATGCACAATGCACAGTAAAATCAAAATTCTAGATACTCACACTCTCACAGGTACGTTAAGAAGGGACAATGCTCTATTTGAATATGCGTAACAGTGGCTTTGTGTCGCTTTTAATAGCATGTTGAGATTTCTTCCTGGACAGCCTGTTCTACTAATTACACTAGATTTAAGTTCTTGCTTGTTTTATGCCATATACATTTCAACTCAATGAGTCTTCACTAATAGCTAATAATAAACAATCAAAACAAGTCACATATAAATTCTGATGACTAGATTCGATTGCAGCAGAAAACCATTTTCAAGTACATATTCTGTAGATTTTTTACAAGGCGCTGTCGAAAACAAAGATACACACACATCTGTTTTTCTTCCGTTGAAGAAAAAGATATGTGGGTGCTTTAATTATAACATAATACTTATACTGAAATACTGTGACGTGACATTCATTATTTATTTCGAAACTTGCATGAGCATAATGTATCGAAAATACATAAAAACTGACACGCAAGCTTCACACGGCCGGGCCATAAAATATATTGCGTACCTTAAATAAAATAAGGTATGTTGGCATGTTTCTCGTTATTATCGACGCGACGGGATTCGGGATTGGAGGAGTTTCGTACCCGGAGCAGACTATGTTACAGAGACCTAAAGTTTAATATTCTGTGAAGGTGCGGCGAGGTAGTCAAATGTAGTAAGATCATTGTTAGGGTCCCGTACTTCAAAAGAAGTTTTTCCTTACGTACCTCTATCACATAAATAATACTTAAACTACAATTTTATTAAGACTTCTTATTACTTACAACAAATTGCCCTAATCTGATAATAGTTTATACATTTTTAATTTCCGATGATACAAAATTTGACTCTTATACCTGCATATGAAAACATTTTGTCATTTAAGAATTATTTCAAAGTCTTGGGATATAATATTCGCCAATGATACGTCGAAGACAAATGGACAAATATTGTTGGGAACCCTTCAATGATTTAAACAGCATGGTTTTGTGGGTTTAGTACACAGCCTTCAAGCACAACTTGAATGCTTTCTTCGAAGTTGTCCCGTAAATTAATGAAGTGCGTTCGTAAAACCAAGTGAATGGACGCTGATGCGATCCCTCTTCATGACTGTCGAAGATATTTTCTGACGCCTCTGAATCATCTTTGTATTATTATTATAATTTTTACTGTTGCTTTATCTCCGACAGGCTCAAGACCAGGATTTTTTACTACTTCTACTTTTAACTACATCAACAGTCATAATATTAATGTCCCCACTTCTTTAGCCTTTATTTTTATATGGATAAGGACTATCCGTAAAGATGACATTTACATTTAGTCCATAACCCATGTCATAGTCATAGACAGGTATGACTCACTACTCAAATCCATACATCGGGTCAAAGTGATGGATCAAAGTCATAGACGATACACAAATATGACATTTGGATCCAATGCAGTTAGAATTTAAATACTGCAAATGCAGTCGCCTACCGTCACAATAGTCAAAAGCATAGAGGAGCTCAAAACAAAACATTTTAGGTCACCCATCCCCTGTTTAGATATGACATTGTTATAGTTTATACGATGCCAATTTTTGAATAGCACCGGCCTAGTATGTCACTTACTATATCATTGCGCTTTCTTCTCAGCAGTGGTCATTCCGAAATGCTAGTAGTTGGTAGCTTTGGTAAATATTATTTAATTTAGAATATAATTTAATACCTATGATGGTAAAGGCCTAATTTCTGAATAAAATATTTGATTTTGATTTTTGATCTTCTCAGTTTATGCTAATTTAATAATTTCTAAATTAAGCCTTTTTCAGTCGATAAGTATGATAAAACTGTTTAAAAACTCCACTCTGCTTCATGGCAACGCTATCACAGGCGGTGCCCTGGCAGCCTTCCAATAATTGTCACATTTTCTGCAAACCGAGTACAGGCTTTGACCTCAGCGTCTAAATTATATCGGAAAATTTTGATAGCATTTTCGCTTTTGGTTATCTCGTAAACCTGTTCGTTTGCTGTGTAGACAAAAGAAGTTCTGCTTATTCTTCTTTAATTCAAAGAGCATTTGTTTCTCATAAAAACATAGAAATACTGAAACATAGAAATAATGCCGATAAACATAGAATCAGTACATACACTAGATAATGGATAATCCTTACTGATGAATTAGTTTTTCTTGGCTTCTTTTTATCAGCAGTAATCATTCCGAAATGTCAGAAGTTTGTAGCATTATGAAATATTTTAATGACGTGAAAAAGCGCTTGATATGGTACTGATTTCTAAATAAATGCTGCGACTTTGACCTCTTTTCAACTATGCTCCTCTATGAATTAATAAATTTATTTATTTTCAGACAATAAAGGTATCATGTGAGTTATCACTTGCCAAACATCTCACATTTATTTATATAACTAGCTGCACCACGAGGTTTCGATGGGAATTTCGAGATAAAAGTACTCTATTTGTTATTCCAGTCATAACAATCAATCCAATAAGTTTTGCGTGAAAGAGTAACAAACATACACACATACATCCTAACAAATTTCCGCATTCACTTACTCAAACAATCACTAGTTGACTGGAAGAGACCACTTAAAAGGATAAATCCGCCATTTTATATTTACGTTCTTGTTATGAATGTTTAATGTGTTCTTTGTACAATAGATATTGCCTACAAACTTTTAATCCGGCAACGAAGTCTGAGCCGCAGCTAAAAATTATAACCACATTACATCTATGCAATATCACACCTAAATGGAATCCATGTAATGTAGTAATATTCCCTTCGTATTCCCAGCTCCAACAATATTTACTACAAGTATGTACCCCTACATATAGGCATGAAATCGGCCACGATTATTGCTTGCATCGAGGTAAGTGTGTGGGTGAATATTATTGGCAGGTCTCCGAGACGCGACAAACATATAATTCCGCCATTCAATGGCAGACATCCTGTTGCTCTTATATTCGTCTTGAAGTAGTGATGATCCATTGGTTAAAACGCTTGTGATTATAGGTTCGAATACTGTTTGCAGCACATGAGTTTGTACTGTATATCCAATAATATCCATCTGACATTTTAAACGAGATTCTTTTGGCATTTCTTCTCTGCAGTGGTCGTTAGGGAATTCTAGTCGTTTTGATAAATATTCTTTAATTCGGAATATGCCGTGAAAAAGTACCTGTAAAGGTGTAATAAAATCCGAAGCCATGCTTTGACTTTTGACTTTCGAGTAAACTTTTATAGACCGCAGCACTTGCTTCCGGTGAAAGAAATCACTAGGAGAAAATCTGTAACCAGTGATTTAATAAATTATGTGTCTACAACTACTAGCCACTAGATTATGGTAGTTGCAACAATCATGTCAGATATATTTAGGCAACATAAATAAACTCTCACATTTTTAAGAGTAACACATTCAATAAGAAAATATCACGTCAGCTTTCTATGCCAGAGTAGGTAGCAATAGGAGTTTACAAATGGAGTCTACTGTAATAAGATTTTCCTAATTATTGTTATATCTGAAAATTGTGTTCATTAAGCATTGTTTTCTTGAGAGGCCAATCCAGATTTGTACGCATAATGTATGGGTGGCCTTAAAGCGCTCTGGATGCAGGAAGGCTCCACAAATAAAATATGTGACTCGAAGGCGACGGCGAGGTGCCGGCGAGATGAGGCTGCGAAGGGCGGGACAGAGACGAACGATGTTTTACCTAAACGTTAGACAAGGATAGAAAAGCACGCTTGGCTATCTGGAGAAACGCGAGCACCTCATTTAATCGGTACGCTTCGTTCTGTAGAATAGGGGAAAATTTGCGATGTTACAGATCCTTTAACATGTGGTGTTAAATCGATATTGTTATTGCCTACAATACTGTGTAGGCAGTGGCGACAAAAACGTTAGGATAAGTTTATGATTATAGCTATATTATATTCTTGTATAAGTATGCCTGAATATAATTAGTGTCGAGTGGATTCGTTTAGAGAATTTTAAAAACCAATACACACACAATAAATATTACTCATAGTCAAAAACATGCAAGTACTCAGTTTATATCTTTGACAACCTCTTGATAGCTGTCAAATCATGTCCAAGCTGGCTTACTTTTTGAAGTAAAACATCAAAAATTGATATCAATTTAGGAAATGTTAAGTTTGAATTTACTTGCCGTGAGGTTAATGTTTTACACGAAAGTAAAAAAATATATATAAACTGTTATAAATGTAGGTCTGTTTGTATAAGATCAAACAAAACTTCAGAAAATACCAAATCAAAAAGTTTTGACATACATTAGGACAGGTACTTAAATAGATAGACATAGACATGGTGTTTTAAAATTAAAACGACTGGGTCATAGGAAATTTCATAATTAATAACTAGAGAAATATGTGACTATTTTCCATATTCTATAGTTTAAACGCTTACAAACAAAAGTAACTTATTGCTAGCCGGCGCGGGCGGCTCAGCACAGGTTACATGTTGTCATAAACTCACACTCGGCCCGGTATTATCCGGCTAAATAGGGATACCAGAGAGGATACCAAATCACCGTGGAAAGCCCGCCAATTCACAGCGGTTGGATTGCACTTGATGTTGTGTTGTGTGCTAAGTCGGAGACCGTGTGATCTTCAGTAGTTATGTTGACAACATTTTCTTATTATATTTTATTTTATGAGTTAAACTTCCCGCTATCTATTCATTTAAATAAACCTTGGAATGGGCAAAATGCAATACTCACAAATTAGACTAAATATGCATAGTACTTATGGTTAGATAAATGGTAGTAAGTTAGTTTGGGGTTGGTTTAATTGGCACCGACTGTATGTATGAGAATGTGACTTTAGCTGATGTCACAGATCTTTATTACAACCATAAAATGCGAAATTGTAATAATAAACATACAAATGTACGAGTATTTTTTTAAGTATCCATCGTCACCAATATTAATATAGATTCCGTCAACTAGTGGCGATGCTATAAATTAGGACGGTCGCCTGGTCTATTTATTACAAGCGCTATAAATAAACGCAATTATAAATGCGAACAAAGATGTTCATCAACTGGTTGATGCACTGCGCATATATTTGCAAAGAGTAACATAGTCACTAGTTTAACGCCTTGGGAACAAAATAAAAAGACATCTGTTGCCTTAACCATACATTTTATAAAGTAAAATCTTATTGACAATTTAATTCTTCCTCTAGCTACGACCACAAACCAAGAATATTTAAATAACAAAGAGAAGACAATATACTAAGCGCCACATTTAATACAGACTGATAAAAAAGCAAAAGCTGAGTGCGGCGAATAAAGTAAATTATATCTTTTTGTCGAATTTGGTTAAGAAGATTCCAAGGAACCGATGGTTTATTCTGCTTTGTGAACCTGGCTGATATTACACGGGTGAACAAAATGTAATCAAGTACAAGAAAAAGAAAAAATCTTTTTTTCAGAGATTACAATAGTACGAGTAGCATACCTTTAATTATTTATTAATTTTATTTCTATCAAGGGCGGTATGCCACTTTGCAAACTTCTCGTCTATGATCTTCAGGACTCTGACTTTAGGACGGAATATCGGATCTGACTTTTTGCGAACGATCTGCAAACATGTTCGATGCACCGCAGAATCGAGGAAGCCTCAAGACGTCTTTACAGTTTTAAGAGCTCAGCGCGTCGGTAACAGATCCTAACTCGCGATTCTGTTCGTTCCCTGGATCCACCCGGGTCACAACGTTCCCTCGGGCAGCAAACCAGTTCCAACATTTCAATATCACCGATATACGCCTTATATGCAACCCGTTTATTTGCCGCGAATATTTATCACACTCCAAGCTGCTAGTTGGCTTTATAAAATAAAATATTCGCTGCGTAAATCAATATACTTTCTGGAACGAATTAAAATACTTATTATAAATGATGATGATATCACTATTAATGTGAATACATGACAATGCTGTATAGTCTACGTAGTAGTTTAAATGTCAGTTCCTACTAATTGCAAATAATTACATTGTTTTACGAATGTTTCCAAACCTCAAAATAAGTAGTTATTTATGATTAAATTACGCATGTGTATAGGTAATAAATAAAGTATTACACTATTAAATAGAAAAGAAATGTATAAATGCCATATACAATCAAAAAGGTAAACCATATAAACATGACATTAGACAATAATTTTCTGAATTATTTATTGGATACAAAGACCACAAAATTTGAACAGCTCAAGGATTTTAGAAGTTATTAAACACTTATTTGATCAAATTCCAAACCAGTTTGTGATTGTTAACGTTAATCTCAACGGTACTCTAATAGTTTAACTCTATCTTCCTGATAACTGTTTCTCAGTTTTTATAATAAGTAATAAACTAATCGTTTGTGGTCAAACCGTAGCGTTTTATTGTTCCCATCGGAATTCGAACTCGTGACCTCTGTATTCTTAAACAACTGCACCGTTAGGCTTAAGGTAGGCGATCTTGTTTTCCGTCTATGGCAATTTACGGAGATTTTGTATTTACTATTTGAAGAGCTTAATAAAGTAAGGATATGTAAATTGTTGAAGCTATGGTGGTCAAATGGTTAAGACCGATTTATCGAAAGGTCCCGGGTTCTAATCCAACTTGTGGCATTGTTTTGTTGTCTGATTCATGTATAGTAATTCTCATAGATCACAACTTGCTTGGATACCTGCACACTGGTTGACAGCTTAAGTTCACTAGTATGTATGCGATAATTTGCTTAGGTAACGTAATTGTTTTATACCAAATTGTGCATTTATGCATTCACATACATGGGTAGGTATATATTTATACTAGTTATAATATTTAAAACTATTTTAGTAAATTATTGTTATTATTATTTAAGTATTATAACGAATATATCTAGATTTTTTAAAGCATGAATGTACAACTTGGTATAAAACAATTAGTTACCTAACTCATCAGCAATTTAAGATTCGGAAAAAAGATACAATTTTAAACTTATATTTACGTAGGTACGTCAACAATTATGAATTAAATTTTTAATTCTGAATTCTATTTATATGATGCAATTCTCATTGCATATATTTTCTCATAGATTCATATCACCAGAAACTATATGCATCCGATCTCATGTAAAACTAGTCAGTTCACAGACAAATGTTAACCACAAATCACAATGGTGTTCAACCGATTCCATAATAGTGAATAAACACTGCGATGAGTTATCGACGATCTCAGGTCGTCGGCCCCGGTACCGTTCCACTTGCTTCGCGACGAAACTAGTGCCGTGGAGCTCAGAAACTGTGCGTACTACGTTTTGGAGGCGGCATGTAGTTATCCAAATAAAACTTCTTCTCACTCACCACACATATGAGACCACACGGTCAGCATAGTATATTGATTTACTCCATTTAGCTCTGTCACTTCCATTAATCTTTGTTACTTTACACTTAACTTTAATTTCCATATTTTCTTTGACGTAATCAATCTATCTCTTCTTTGATTTTTCTCTATTTCTGATACCTTTAACTTCCATTTTCCATCAAAACGTTTGAAATTAAATATTTGAAATTGTAAAAGTTAATCAAGTATTTCATTTGGGTATTTACATTGGAAAGAAAGAACATAGGTTATAATATTTAGCGTTAAAATGAAAATTGGAATAGATAACACAGCATAGCAGTAGAAGGTAAATGCAAAAGTTATACATAAATAAAAGACGTTGTAAACTATTATGCTTATGAGTATTTGATAAGATAATTATGAAGTTAAAATTGGATTGGAAAGAAAGAGTTAATGAAGGAGATGACAGTAACAGCAACAAAGGAACCCACAAACATAATGAACTCATAACATTGTCATCAGTGTCCAATGATATACACGTCCTTAGATAACATACTAAATTTTCATTATTAACTTCAAGGAGGAAAAACACGTTACCGATCGTTTTTCAAAGTATTATTCGTAATAATGCCGTATCCACGCGACCTCGTACTTTCTAAATCCTAGCTTAGACGAATTCCAACGTGACTACTCCGCTAATCAAATTTTGTAACTGAGGTATTGTAACCATTACATTTTTTCAGACAGTACAGCATCAATTATGTATTACCGTTAAGTAGCTATGTCTGCGATTTCACTCACGATAAATTGCCAGAAAAACAACTCTTTTGAGTGCCGATTCCGGTGCTCATCGTATAAATGATTGAATAAATCAGATTTTAGAGATAAATGTAATTTATTACTTGTTCGGTGTACATAACAGTGAATAAAATAATTAATGAACGTAAAGTTCTAAGTTAACTAACATATATGCCACTAAAATCTGCAAGATATTAAAAAACGAATAAGTTGTTTAAATAAAAAAATATGAATTTATTCCAATTAACTTTTTTAGCGTCTCTTTGAAAATCTTGACGATTTTTTCTTTATAGACACTAGCTTCAAGTTAGCAATAAAATAAATTGAAAACTATTAAAGATGCGAAGTCAAACAACTCTGTGGATAACTTGCTAAAAATAAACAACATAAATAATTTCATAAAAGAACCAAGGTATTGCACGAGCTAATTAGTAAGATAACTAGGAAATTGTAGATTGCATTGACGACAATAATTGTTTATGAGCACATCATCTGCTATTGATTTTAAATCAGACGGTGAAACAAGCACATTTATTAAAACAGATAGAGGTTTTAACAAATGTTTAATTTACTTAAAGTTGTATAAAATGTTGATTTGTCTATACTTTTTTTAAATAATGATAAAAATAAATAATTTTAACATTTGAACAGTTTCAATTTCAGAATCACTCGTTCAAAGTCGTAAACTAGAGACAACCTTAAATGGTTCGTCCTATCGTCCACTCAGGTTCATATTAGACGAGACGAATATGGCGTGCAGAAGACGGGACGAAACGAAAAACGCAATGCATCTGACGATATATTGGTGTAAAATGCAAATAATTATGCATGAATCTCTTTATAATATCATGCACATTACATATCAAAGGTAGACAGACCATGGTACATAGGTCGTTTGCATAGGAACCCCACTCTTATCCATTTCTGCTGCCAAATAGCAGAGCTTGCATTGTTTTGTTTCAGTTTGTAAGATGAGACTAATTACAGAGTACTGCGATGACAAAAGATCGCAGGCCACAGAGAGAGCGGCTTGCCTGTTTGCCTGCTTGGGAGTATGAAAAACTGCTGCTGATTTCACTCCTGTCAGAAAGTGCAAACTAGTGCTGGCTTGATGTTGAAGAAGCATATGCGAGTCACTGGTCTAGACGCCGAAAATTTTGAAAAGTGGGGAAGAATAAGTAGGAAATTGGACCGTGTACTTCGACGTTCTGCATGAAGCAATGCACTGAAATGATCTCTCATGAGAGAGAGGGAGAGAGATACCACTGGTCTAATGTGAACTAGTGTAGAGGAGTATAACCGTGACGCCCGGGGTTTGATTGAGGATTGATTTCCGCGTTCTGAGTTGTGAGGCCGAGGACGGATCTGATTGCTTAACCGTAAACTTACGACCATACAAATCTTCTCAAATGTTTCAGCTATAATTTTAATTTTATGCCTTTATGTGTGGATTGACGATCGTCAAAGTAAACTGGAATAGAACATTTAAAAAAATAGGAATATAATGATGAGATTTTCGTAACATAACTTCAATCTTTTCGTTTCTTCTTATTTTATGGGTACAAACGATATTATTTTAGCCGATTTACACAGTCACAATGATTGTCTATAAGATTGAAGAAATTTGACCTAGCCCTTTTCTGATCAAGGTTCTTCAATTCGTTCGTTCGTTCAAATCATCTTGAAAAAAATGTCACCACTATTTTCAACGATAAAAAGCAACAAACATTGACTGAACTTAATACCTATCTAGCATTATTCTGATAGTAAGAAAAATAAAATGAAATCTTTCCATATAACTGTCAAAGTCACGAATCTAGTAAGACAAACTAACTGTGCCCCACAATGGGTGCATTGTACATCTAATAGTCGGTATTACCAGCAAAAAACTTTGAACGTTAGCAAATAAAGTAATCAAATAATCCCCCGCAGTCGGAGAGGCTGTCATTCGCTTTACCTCCTTTTTTCTGCACATATAAAGGAAGTGGACAGTGTCACGCTTTCTCAATTCGATGCCATTGTCCATCAGTTATGATATAAATTAAAGATGGCTGCAAACACGACACATCATATCTTATAGCGTATTCTAGGAAAATTTAATATTTTGTTGTAATTATTGGCAATTTTTTTTGTAAATTTTTGTAGAATGATAAATATACCCCAAAAGATCATGTAACAATAAGAATCGCATAAATTAACACATAAGGCACTACACATATAATAATGTGTTTTTTTTATACGATCGAATTTCAGTCTGTAAATCTTGTTTCATTTTTATGTACGGATCATTTCAAGGTAGTAACAAAAGCTTATAAAACAAAAACTTAGTTAATGTCGACATCTAAGAAACCATCTAACGCCCAAAACACTTAACAATTGGCACCAGTAAAACTTTCAAAAGATTTGTTATTCAACCACTTCTTTTGTGTAGACGAACAAGACGCAAGTACTACTTTATAATTAATACTTTTAAAGTTGACGCGTCTACAGGGCCATTCATTATTTGGACACAAGGATTATGTGTCCACTTAGAAATCCGAGTCCGTATATTACACTTGAGAATATAAAGGAATAGGCTTTATTAGCGCAGGCTAATAAGGCCTATTCCTTTATATTCTCAAGTGTCATATTAGCCTATAATGACATAATTATTTACAGCTATCCCTAAACGCTCTATGATGCTTTTAAATATATAATCTGTGATGCTCACTACGCGCACTTGTGCATGCACAAATGTATTTTAAGACTCTTTATTTCAGTTCCATGATGCAAATATTATTTGGGAAATGAAAATAGTATTTCATAACGAAAAATGTATATGCTTGGAATTAGACTGCTGAACAATGTCTGAAACTACCAGAAGCCTTAGCTTAGGAAAAGAGTTGGCAGGAGAGACAATGGAAAGTGGATAGAGTAAATGGAGGATCAAGGTACAAAATTTACCGATGACATAACCCTTATTAGACCTTCGTGAGAATTACTCGACACTGAAAGTAATGGTGTGTACATGAGGGTGAACAATGGTTGAAAAAGAGGACAATTTTATAATGCTTTCAATTATTTTATAGCATCATTTATTCATTCCATGGCTGTTTAGCACAAGATAACGCAAGAACGCATGAAAAATCGCGAATATAAGCCCTGGAGTGCTGAATTTGAATATAAGCGTTTTTTTTGTTACAAGGTATCAAATATTGCACAATTTCTGTCGTAATTTATTGGAAATAATTATCGAACCTTACAACTTTATCGCGTGTAAACTATTCTAGCCTTATCATAGCAATCATTACGACTTACGACACAATAATTTACGAACTTAACAGAATAAATTAAAGGCCAATTATTGGTATCGCTGAGTCCTAACAATGGCTATACTAGCCATAAACGTCACGTTGTTTGGCATGTCAGGGTAGATCTGTTAACGAGAAGAAAACGCCTAGTGTAGAACTTCCGTCAAAGATTATGTTGTCACAGAGGGGATTGGAAAAGGTACACCCTTCCATAAATGACGACATCAGCAGGTCTACCATCAACTTTTACAGAACGATTCCAAAGCAACTAAACAGTTCAATTTAAGCACCTAAAATGAATCGCATTCATACTAAAAATTAAGTAAGATGGTACGAATTTGCGATGCGGTTCAGTTTAGGTCGTAAAGTGGATCGCGTTAAGGATGATGGTAAGCCCCCAGGCATAGTTGGGACTGAAAAAATATTTTATGTACATTTACTGTATTCCCATTTTTCTTTCTTTAAAACTATTTTGCTCCCAGATCGCCTTATATCATGCCTACGGTGATATCTACGCTACTTAATCGCGCTAGTTGGTGTGGTAGGGCGACGCGCGCGCAGGTCGCCCGGGGGTCATCGACCGGCCCGTTACACGGTTACGTAACAAACGTAGCTTACGGCAGCGTAGCCTTCAATCGCGCATACAACCCCGTAGTGTGACCTCGTCATTCAATAAATACAACTTTTAAAAAATTGTGTAATTTTTCCTAAATAGTTTATTTTAAGTATTTTTCAATTGTTTTACGTGCGGTTTGTTTAATTGCCATGCAGCTAAGCGGGCCTTCGAGTTTCGCATCTGTTGACTCTGTCTGCCCCATAGAGAATATAGACGTGACACTTTATGATTCTATTGTTTTCCCATTAAAACGTACTTTATAGGAAACTTAAAATTAAAAATATGAACTCTCTGTTTATTTATGGCGTCAAAATTATTATTAAAAAAATATATGTATTTGTATATTCTATTGCGGTTATGGATGATTAATAATAAAAAAGCAGTAACTATTTTACGCAATGTTCAAATCAATGCAATCGAATTATTATGTAACTTTGCTACTCAAAAAGTTATAAATTCACAGTGCTCTAATATTTAATGGTGTTAACATTAATACAATCATCAATTTTATGTGTGGTTTAAATTTTAAACGGAAGTGGTTGTATAACTATAAAGTCAATTCACAGGTATTTATATTGTATTACAACAATTTAAATTCACACATTTCGCTCGCACAAAAGATGTATAATGGTAATTATTAAAATTATAACATCTTTGTTAGAGTTAGAGCTACTTAATTAGCAATGAACGATATAAATCTAATCTTGTTTTATTACGCTAATGCCGGCTAAACGAGTATTATGTTTAACTATATCATACAACAAACATTTCAACGGTTAGTTATCGCATAAATTAATCGGTGTTCAACTTTTAATCGGATCATTCAAACTGTTGAATAATAGTTACTTGATTTAAGTAACTATAAAATTACTTTTACGAGGCATTGTGGGTTTATGTGGTTCCGTTTGTATGTAGTCACTGCTGGACTCAAAATACAGACTAGTTTACTTTAATTGTGCAAATAAGGAACTCATTCTCATTCATGTGGCGCAGTGGTAAAGTGCTTGCCTCTGAACCGAGAGGTCCCGAGTTCGATCCCAGGTCAGGTCATGATGGAAAATGATCTCTTTCTGATTGGCTTTATGGGTCTTGGATGTTTATCTATATATGTATTTGTTATGAAATATAGTATCGTTGAGTTAGTATCCCATAACACAAGTCTCGAACTTACTTTGGGGCTAGCTCAATCTGTGTAATTTGTCGTAATATATTTATTTATTTTTATTCTAACGGAAAAACTAATATTTTCCATGAATTTTCACAAGTGAAACCGCGGAAAAGCATATAGTACGAACGGGCGTTGAACATGCATCACTCGTCCCTCTTATTAAGACACCACGGACCAGCTCAAACTATTATGAGGATCAATATCGGATACAATGGGATTGTAAAGGGGGCTCATATTTTGATATTCACAAAAAAACTAACTCTTCCACAGCGCCTAAACAACCAATCTGTATTGTTTCACCTTGACTTAAAGCCGATTATCCTTTGACAGGATATTTGTTGTGAACATTGTCTGGAAAAAAACCCTTTTTTATCAATCGGAAAATGTAACCTTAAACCTTTGAGGTAGAGTGCAAATTTACATGGATGGTTGGGAAGAAAGCTTTTACATCTAGTAACGTGTATTGATTGAAGTGGCTCCCGTTAGATTTTACATAATATCTGTCTTTC
Source organism: Plodia interpunctella (assembly GCF_027563975.2). NCBI lineage: Eukaryota > Metazoa > Arthropoda > Insecta > Lepidoptera > Pyralidae > Plodia > Plodia interpunctella. Next base: position 6,435,731 of record NC_071300.1, on the reverse strand, counting down.
ATCGAGGGTGGGAGTACATACGAATACATGTTTATGCTCTGTCTCTTTATGGGTATTTTGAACTCGCAGATTTTCAAGCAATATATCAAAATAAATACGCATTTATGCATTGTAATCTTTAAAAGATACGATAAGCCTCTTTTTATCGAGATCATTCTGCCTTCTTTACTTTGATAAATAAAAATATCAAAATATAGTTATAATGGTATATATTTTGGTGGACACAAGCCTGCTCTTGTACCACTTATACATACATTCTTTTTAGCCTTGTCGAATGTCTAAAGTTTTATTTCACGTAGACGTACATACCCTATTAGAAAAATATCTATTCCAAGAAATTATTTTTGATGAACTCGGTGGCGCAGTGGTAAAGTTCTTGCCACTGAACCGAGAGGTCCCTGGTTCGATCCCAGGTCAGGTCATGATGGAAAATGTTATTTTTCTTATTGGCCCGGGTCTTGGATATTTATCTATATATGTGTTTGTTATAAAATATAGTATCGTTGAGTTAGTATCCCATAACACAAGTTTCGAACTTACTTTGGGGCTAGCTCAATCTGTGTGATTTGTCCTAATATTTATTTATTTATTATTTTTATAAAATACATCAGAAAAGCTAGCAATTTTTCGTATAAAGATACTCGAACCTGAGATCAAGCTGACGCAAGAAGCATCAAAATAAATCACACATCATTGAAAATCATTCTCAACTTACTAACAACAAAACGCGTTCAAAAAGGGGGTGACCAGTAAACATACGTGATATACCTACGTACAACTAGTAATATGAGCTGTGAGGGAGCCACCGTCGAATTTGCCTCGTATTTTTTATTGCCCCTTTATTTATTACAGAGAAGATTGAAAGGGGCTCCATTGTGGACGCGAGATGATGGCGACGAGCCCTCAATAGTCGTGTGTGCAAAATAATGAGAATGCAAAATAGACATCATAAACTTAAAGAGATCTGGGTCTGGATCATATATCTTATATGTCGAGGGAAAAGAAAAAAATAGGTCAATTATTTTGAAATCAAATCTTTAAAGGAATTATTTTGAGAAATAAGCCTATTAATTAAGACGTCTGTGACTGTGTTCGAAAGGACACAGGTTCTAATCTTACTCGTGATGAGAAATCACAGCATTTCCCTGAAAGATAATTGTTTCTGTTTCCGATATAGAAAACCATCGTGAGGAAACCTGCACATTGGATGAATATTTAGTTCGCTTGTGTGTATGCGAATAATGTATATTTAGAACTTCATGTAAATGTATATTTACAACTATATACATTTACATGAAGTTCTAAATATACATTTACATGAAGTCCCTTAAAGGCATCTGTCATGACATATACATGTCATGACAGATGACATAAACATGTCATGACAGATGCCTTTAAGTGACTTCAAAGAAAGAAGAATCAAATGCTAATTTAAATTTAAGAGAGTGGAAATTTAAAAGAATATTTGATTTATAGTGAAGCACACTTTCTATTCGATTCCTATACTCGTAAATAATAGCTGCAACCATCGATCGCATGAATTGATTATACTACTCGTTTTACCTTTCCATAAAAGCAGTGTTCTTCCACAATTTATTTCTGAGGGTGGCCCCCATAAAGTTCACATGTGCAATAACGACTCGGCTAGTTTAACCGATATTGCACGTCGATATGAAATTTCGATATATTCCGGCGCGACCACGCAACTTGCAGTCAATCTATTCCGTGTATTGATAGTGCTATCCCTTTTAAAATTATTGTAACAAAATCAAGTAGTTCAAAATAAATATTTTTACGCGTCGTACGAAACTATACAAAATCAAATGAAAAATTGGTATCTTATTTATTTATTAAATCAAAATAAATATCGCTTACATTATGCGATAGAGTACCTACTAGGAAGCTGGCGTGGCACTTATGATGGCCAAAGTGAAATATGCAATAATTATGTACAGATATATTGTGATAGTGATTGTTTAGATATATGAAAATAAATATCATTGACACTCCATTGAGATGTCTTCATTTGGTAATAGAAAACTAAGTAATAAACGCTCATATAATATTGCAATATTGAATCTTAGTCTCAAATTATTTTATATGAATATTTCAATAAAATTTATTATGCTCCTTGGAATAATATTAGCAAACATGATAATGTATTTGCTGCATCGGCAGTGTTCGCGCGTAGAGCCGGCAGGTTCCAAACGCCAATACCGATCCTCTCAAATGAAATATGGAGGCAATGCGTCCAAAGATTATTTAGGCACAGAACATCAACATTCAGGCATCATTTCAGTTAGTTTAAACCGGACTAAAATTATAATCATCTCTCCTCTCACAGGTAGCAGTAAGCATTCGTAATTTAGGTATATCTATATATAAAATATAAACAACAATTGAGGCAGGTTTTGGCTTGGTCTTATTTTATTGAATAGTTTTAAAATTTGTAAGATTTATTGTGGCTATCTGTATTTTTACGCTAATGAGACTTGCAATACCACAAACGACACGCTAGCAATATCTTCAAGAGCCTGTCTTCGACAAATAAAATGTAATATATTTTTTGTATTTACGTCAAATTTTAAATTTGATTAAACCATGATACATTTCTTATTAGATCGAAACAAAACAATGATCGAGATGAATAAGCATAACAACAAGAAATTTCGGCGTATAAATAAACAAGTGACGTTGACTTTCTTCACTCACAGAGTTGAAATATTAGGCATTTCAACACACAGAAGCTTAAGCTTCTGAATTGTCTCATCTTTGTGATGTATAACTGGATTAGCGTCCGGCATGGCGTATCAGCCGATATATCGTTCCGATTGAGCTTTCGGAGTATCATTCGCGGAATGATTCCTCCCGACTCCGGCCCTCCGACCCTCCGAGGGCGACGGTCATATTTGTGGGTGTTTACGCTTGCGAATTGTATCGAATATAGTTTTCAGGTATCGATTCTGTGTTGATATGCGATTTTGGTTGTTAAGCACTGCGTAAAAAATGTTATTTTAAACGAATTAAGAAGCGGAATTAATTAAATATAATTGCTACATTGAAACGAATTTGAATTTATTGACAAATAAGTTTTAGGCCAACTTTTTTGGAAATGTATGAACGTAACAGTGAGCATTTGTTAGCCAGTATTTGATATTAAGGCAGCCCTACTATTTTAGAATCTCAATTTTACAAATAAACCTACTAAGCAGCTAAACGTAACTCCATGGCTCTGCCTGGCCCGCAAACGATAAATACGTGATATCTGTAATATGAGTTTTCTTCGAATTAAATTCGAGACACTTCAACAAAATCACGAATGTTCGTTTTATTTTACAAAGAGCACATCACACAGAGATAGAGGGACACAATTCATCAAGAAGTGGCATCTATAACCACCACTTACAAGTTCATGCAGGCCAACCTGATGTGCAGTTAGCTGTACAGTAACAAAGAGGCAGAGAAACACGGTTCGTCAATAAGTCGCCGGTCCGAGTTGGTAATTGACGGGGGTGGCGTCGCGTAGGGTTGCCGCTTTATAAAAATAATATAACGTCAATCGATAGATACATCGTTGTTACAAAATATCCATTCAAAATTTGTTTTGAATATTGGAACCGTATTCTTTATTGACGTTTGATTGGCGTATTGGTATGGTGCGGTTATGAGATAAATGGATAATATCTATTTTTGTTCTTCGTAAGATAGGTTACAGTTGCCTTTCCCTGAGGCTTCGCCCGCACAATATTCAATTGTTTAAAGTAAATGCTGAGCAATGGCTTAATAAATGTATTTTATCAATATCATAGCATTCATAGCAATTCTGTTTTTCAATGTTAGCTTTAGCAAAAAATACATAGTTATTCATTCTCATTTTTTTTGATATAGTGAAATAATTTGAATCAACCAATCAAATAAATGGTTGGATATCGATTAAGTAATTACCTTGTTTGGAATAAAACAATATTAAACTGAGCAGTCGATACGTCTCACTCCGACTGGATCGGTAATCATAGGAGGAGGGGAACGTCTGCCCTAGGGTTACCTCTAAAACTAATGTACCTAAGACTATTTTTAGACTTTTGCGTTTTATTATTAATAACTAGCTTTTGCCCAATGCCCATGGCTTTGCCTGCGTAAAATTACCACGGGAACATAAATATGTCCGGGATGTCAAGTAACCTATGTCTTTCTCCGTACTTCAAACTATATCTAAGCAAAATTTCCACTTTTTCTATCTATAAAAATGTTTAATAAGAAAAAGTTTTAGGAGACTGAAATACATTGTTTTCAATTGAATTAAGTTAGACTTTTTGACTTGGTAAGTATAGGTTGTTATAAATAAAAAAATCAAGGAAAATACTTGTACTTACTTATAATAGAATATTTTTTTATAATAATAGGTATGGCTGAAAGCATTTGATAAATAAATAATAAGAAATGTCGCTAAGTCATAATCAGTCTTGTGTATGATTTAACTTGATAGCTGCCTGTCACGATATTCCTAAGTAACATTTATAATAAAAATATATAAAAGAGGTATTCTTAAATAATTCAAACTATTTAATAACACTAACATTGGCAAAGCTTTATGATTTTATTAGCAAAATGAACCGCAAAATGGAAATCCATCAAAAACTTGGCGTTTGGCAACCCTACAGCAGCGTGGGGCAGTTACACAGCTTCTTCCCCTAAAACATTGTCATCTGAATTTGTGCCCGGAGTAAATAAGAGTCCCGGGGAGCGCTCTAATGGCGGCAGATTTATAGATTTTCTCTGGATGCCCCGTCGCGCCAGGATTAAATTATACTAGCCGTATTGGAACCGGTATTAGCAATTCTATTTGTTTCGCACTCCGTTTCCAGATTTCGATGGTTAGCTTTAGTTTCAGCCTCTTAGTGGCTTCAAGTGAACAGTAATAGGGTTGCAAGTTATGTTCATTCACCAATTAATCCATCAATTTTCCCGTGCATTTGCGATGCAGTGCTTGCTCGCTTTTGAATCTTGCGATTCAAAAGCGAAGCAAACGGGGCTTTTTTTAATGTGCATATAACTATTAGCCATTGGCTATTTTAACACAGATAAATGCTAATAATAACACTTCTGAATATCACCGGAAGTCAAGTAAAACGTGAAAAACAAAAACGTAGTCTAGATGTTGTTTAGCTTAATTAGATATGAGACGAAACTCAAAAAAAAAATCATTTGCTTTGAATTTGAAAGTTAGCTATATCAAAAATTATATCGTACAATAAATATTGTTCAAATTTAATCTCAAATTCAATCTGAAAAAACTACGAATTAGCCAAGGAAAAGACCAACTTTCAACAAGTAAGTCCAAACTAAGCATATTCGCAAGTAATTCTCGAAGCAACCTTTAATATAATCTCTCGTGTTTTAATAACAGTTTTCTTCAGTGTTCCCCTCTCTCAACCCTCGGGGGCAGCCGGAGGGTTGCCCTCCTCCTGATTTTTAAATCGCAGACGGGTTAAGTCGCGGGCGTAGTAAGTCTCCCTATTTTATACAATCTTTATGTTTTTATCTGCGTAATTTTACGTCGGGAACAAATAGAAAATTGGTCCTGATGGAGATCGGTATCGCTTTTTTTCTTTTCTCTTTCTATTGAGATTTTGTCGTTGAGTTCGCTTAGTGATTTGGCTATGAAAATTGGTTTAAAGTGGATTTTCAAATATAATAGGTATTATTTTATTTAGTCATTATTTTAGGTATTAAAAGATTAGGTCAACACCTAATTTTTTTTATACCCCAAAAGTTATCATGATTGATTTATTAGAAATTACCTACTGAGTTTTGTCAGTCAGTATTATTATTAAAATCAACAAAAGTTGAAAATGGATAGGAATATTTTTATTATTTATAGATAAAAAAATATTTTATTAAGCATATTAAGTGCATTATTAATTCCTATTTTAAACATACGTATATTTATATACGTATATGTCAAAATAGAGCAAGATTTAAAAGCCAATACCTTCGAATGCCCAGACCCACAAAAATTTACATTATATCCCAGACACAGTTCACTAGAAGCTCTCAGGTTTTCCTCGTCTCCCCCGCAATATTACCTTTTGTTTTCCGCCTTCATAAAATAAGGTCGGTATTTCTATTGGAAAATCGGAAAATTGATGATATTTCTTGAGTCACTTTAAAACCTTCATTTTACAATTAATTAGTTAAACGTAATACATTATAAAAAATATCTATTTAAATAACGTAATAACAAGATTTGTCAAAAATTATGAAAAAGTAATTTTTCAGAAATAAATAAGTAATGAAGGACTTTTAGAAACAACAAGTATTTTATTTACTGCGCGCGTCGAAAAAGCGTCTGTCTTGGTAATTGAATGATTTTCTTGAAATTCTGCTGAGTTCAGAATAAAGGACTTGCTACATCTTTTATTATAAATAATTACCCATTAGAAGAGTTTTTGTAAGTCAAAACTTTCAGTTAATTGATTTTTAGACACATATTTTTATCAGATGAAAATAAAATTAATGTAAATTTCATGCGCTAAAATACTAAATGATTTCATAGTTTCATTCTACTACTGGGAGTATTATATGATCTGTGATTATATCTGTTACTCTTGTTGTTAATATACATAAAGGCAGGATAATCTAGGATCGTAAATGTACTACAAATCCCACAAAAATAGGCGGAAATAATGAATTCTAACTCAAGCAAAACACCTGAAAGCAACCTCGTTAAATAACTTCTCACACAAAACAATGTTAAGGGTAACTAGATGATGAATTATTGACAAATGCCATTACAGCTACTAGTATCTTTAATTTCCTTTATCATTGATTCTGAACTGACCTTCTTTTTAAAACATTTATTGAGCACGAATATCCAAGTCTACATTTATAAGTAAAAGCCGTAAACGTTATTGATTTTGAGCGAGTCATCGGTATTTTTCAAGGTTTACGAAGTAGACCAAACGTATGATTCGTGGTGAATTCCACAGCGGAACGACTCGCCGTAAGGAGAAATTCCACCATCAGCACTTGACGGTTGGCGCTCAAATATAGTCTGTATTCAGTTTTCACGCTTCTTCCTGCGCTGTATTAAATTATGGAATAAGCTTCCCACAGTGGTGTTCCCTAATAGTTTCGACATTGAGACTTTCAAAAAAGATTCTTTCAAGATGAGAATTCTATCGCTTTCTCAGAATGCTATCAGTGAACCGAATCTGCAGTCGAAATATTTTAAGAAAATGATATATTGGGCAAACTGCCCGGGAATTGGACGGATTGCGTGATGGTAAGCGAACAAAACAACATAGTCCATGGTGAACCCACGCGATAGGAGTCACAAATGAGTTGTCAATTTCAGTAAAATGCAAAAATGACAAAAACTGCGTTTTGTGCCACAAGCTACAACTACAGAGAGGTCATGATGTTTCTTCTCAAACAGTTGGGCGTAAACCCATATCTGGATATTGCATTGAATGCGTGACAAAAATCATGTACTGTAAACCGTTGAGTAGTCGTCAGGTCATGCTCGTCATATAATAATTAATCGTCATGGAAATTAAAGTGACATAGAAAATATCTACTCTGTAAGACAAGAAAAGGTTAGGTAAATTCAAAAAGTAATTTACAAGATTCCATTACAGGCAAACTAAATGAATTAAAATGTTACTACATTAAAGAGTAAAATGCTGGCCAGTTTGCATGAACATCTGTAGTTCCTTACATTTTGGGGTCACATGCATGGCGTTTACTCGTAACTTAATTGAAATGTCGGGGCAGTAGGTCACTTGTCACTTTAGTGGATTGTTACATAACATTTATTTTCTACAATAAGTAAGTACAAGTAGTAAGTTGTGGCAAAAATAGAACATCTATTTTGCTTAGCTGTTACCCGCGACTTCGTTCGGGGGGACTCTATGACTCTAGTGAATTTTAAATACGAAAGTGAGGAATTTGTTGCCACACCAGCTGGACGGATTTTTTTAAAGAGTACATATGATCCGTCGTCATCGATAATTAGGCCGAAACTGTTACCGCCTTCACTACCTGGAGGTACTCCCAGCTTTTGTTATAGCAGATTATTAGCAGTTTTATCTGTCAGATTATAATATATTATTTTATCTGAAAGTAGTGAAACATGCTCTTAGTCGAAAAGTGAATCATAGGATATAAAAGTACATATACCATGTTCGAACAAATCGGCAGAACTGAAGGGAAATTAATTACATTGAAAATTTTCAATCATTCTTTCCCAAATAAAGCCTAATATAAATTAGGTGGATTGGCACTAGGTATCTGGCTAAAACCTGACCGAATGATAGTTAATTAATAAAATGTATTACATGGAAATCAATACATGCATTTGCAGTATTTGAGCCAAAAAACACAATTGATTTGCCAAAATTGTTGGCAACGGGAATACTTCTCCCCGAAAATTGTATTAAACGAATAATAAATGAATAGGATACATGATAAAATCACAAAAGTGTAAAAAAATATATTTATAATTATACTTTTATCTAGATAAAATAACTATTTCAGATAGTTTTGATAATTTATAGACTGAAACAATGCTGCTGGATCGTTATACGAATATTTAAAGTTGGTTGGAAAGTCAATTAAAAAAATATATAAAAATAAACTCTTCATAAAAACCTAAAATGAGAATAAAGAAGTCAGTCAAGTCAGTCAGTCAACATAAACGCAATATTCAAGGTAGCTGTCGAACAAACATAGCTATTTTCGCTAAGATATTACACAATCGTAACGTCACGTTAGAGTATAATTTAGTATGAAGCGTTTTTTGGACGAGACCAAAAATGTGTAATTTTATTTTTGTCATGTCTTTGAAAGTTTTGTCATTATCACAGTAATTTTTTACTGGTCTTTCTAATAATATAAGGGACTTCGAAAACGTCAAAATAAAAATTTGTTATCCACCCTATTGAGACAGAGTTTTATCATCAAAGCAGATTATTTTCTTCAAGTAGTAATAATAGATTTTAACCAGACACAACGATTTCAATAGTAGTTGAGTTATTTTATTTATATAGACATGTCGCCACGAGCATTGTTAGTAGCGGTATAGAGGTCATTTCAAGTACATCAGAGTCGGCAGGGGTATGTCATATCTTAGAAGAAGAACAACATTAGGTATAGCCAAGCAATTAATTTATTGAATAGAAAAAAATCTGTTTAAACTGACAAAGACAGTGTTTCTGCGACAAAAATACATAAATCAAAACAAGCCATCGTTTTACAATCTCATGTCGCTATTACATCGAAGTACAGACACATTAATCATTTACAAATACGTTAATCGGCCAGAGGATCCTCCGACCAGACTCCCGCCGTATTGTGAATAGGTACTCCACTGACAGTGGACAAATAACAAAACTGGGTTAATCTTTTACCTCCCGCCGCCACTGGGGTGGAGGAGCCCCCCCTCCTCACCTCCCTTTCGCATCGCACTGAAACTGAAAGGGAGAGAAAATGTCAATTCACATTCCATAAGAGCCTATGCCCAAAGTTAGGTCAGACAACCTGCTCTCTGTCCTGGCATATATTGGGCACAAATTGTGTTGTTCCCATGATTTTTTACCTTAGGAATTCAAAAAAGATTTGTGCAAATATCACAATGTCGACTTACTTCATGTAAAAATTGGGTCGTTTTTTCAGTAAATATTGAGAAATTCTAGATTTTTAGTATTATATATTCATGTATTTGTTCCATCACGTCTGTGTTGAGAGATGAAAATGTCATGAAAATTCCATCCTTGTTTGACATATAGGCGTTGATAGAGACTGCGAAGTGACTTAAAGATATAGCTACTTAGTTTACTTTGTCCCTGGAAGGTCTTAGCAGTAAAATTTTCGTACGATTGTTACTGAATTTTTATTCACCTTGAAGCGTCCAGACGATTGCTATATCACTCGACTTTCAAAGTTATTTCAAGTCGTATAATTACATACTTGCTCTTTTTATTAATGAAGGTAAAGATTTGAGGGCTCGAAATTAATATTCGATTAGAGCAATTTTCTATGTCTTTTGAAATATTAGTTGTTTTATTGAACTTTGGAAATTAATTTTAATACGTAATTATTGTTTTTATTTTTATTACTTGATCTTATTGGATTTTCTTGACAATCATAACGAATTGGCTTTGTTATCTAACGCATAATCTTCCAAAGGCGCATAAAGTACATAGAGACTAACATCTTTTGTTCTACGACTTTTGTCTAAACGTAATAAATATTTTTTTTTTTCTATTTTTTTAGTTTTAATGTCGTTTCTATAAAATGTTACCTCTATGTTCGATTCCGCTACATAACGCTACTGTACTGTCTCGTGTTAAGTAAAGAAGTTTTTACCCAACAAGTTTTGCGTTTGATACCTGTAGCCCTGTATACAATCTACTATAATGCAGATATCTTCACGATATTTTCCGGCAACAAGTGGTAGTTTATGAGAAAATCATACATGATTCGGATGGGTATACAAACATAAAGGCATGAATGTAGTATCCGAACTTAGGATCTTTCGGACATAGACACCGTAATTGACGAACGTTTTAACCTCGATCACAACCGTTTCATCGATTAGTCAATTGATTGAACAATAACAAAAAAAAACATGAAATAATTAAAAACTCAAGATATTACAAAATGTATTTTAATAAACATTAAAAATAATTGACTTATATAAAAAATACATCTATATCAGACAATGCTTATGTCACTCATAATCCTGCTAAGCTGGACATTTATTTTAAGCGATGACGATCTCAGACATTTAATATAGCCAACACCACACAACACAATGCTAACCCAAACAAAACTATGCGATACGCGCCCAATCATTACAGAACCTCAATTCTAATGACCCATTTGTATCCACTTATTTCTTTTTTCACCGTTAACACAAATTAAGAAGTGATCAAATAAGAATCGCCCTAAGAGTGGGTTGCACCAGTCAACTTTGACGTTAACTTTAAACCGTCGTTCAGATACAATGGCATTGTTACGTTTTTCTGCGCAGGCAAAGCTAACGTTAACTTTACACCGCTTTCTCCAGAACGAGCTACATCTGTACTACTCATTATTTTGTTCTCTCCCGAATTTAATCAAATTATAGGTTGAAACGTATTATAATATTTCAATACGTTAACCGATATACTGTTTGTGGAATTTTAAGTTTTTACTCTCCGTTTCGGTTTCGACTTGTAATTTTGAGGGTCTAGACGGAATAAAAAATCGTTATTTTTTGCTAAATTAATCTTCTTCATTGTCTCAACCCTTTCTTTTGATTACTGGCCGAGATTTACTTTTTTTTGCATTCAAAATTTGAATTTTAATAATCATCAATAGTACTTATTTTTTAAAATTACGCAAGTTAAGCTGATTTAGGAGCTTACACTGTTACACTTACTTAAAACTCGCTCATAATAAAGGCAAAACACGTGGCGTGTGGTCCCGCCCTAGAATAGGACTACTCCAAATACGTGGATGTCGTACGAGGCGACTAGGGGACACCTGCCTTAATATCTGATAGGCAACAATAGCATCCCTAAAGAGTCAAGTTGATGTCAGGCAGGTAGCCGGTTATAACAGTTAAGCCAAATCGTCAAAATTGTATAGTTGTTTTTTTACGCGAACCCTGGGCTTCGCGTCGTCATGGCTCCGAATGTAACAGGGAACACGCGAGGATGAGATCTCTCTCATCTATATCTCGATAAGGCCAATAATGCGTACGCGTATACATACCAGTGGCGTTGATTATATGAAATTCTACGAGCAAAAAACGCGTCAGTGTGTCATACAATATTTTCAGTTTCATACAATACAACGTCACTGGATCGTATACCTCATGCATTTGAGCTCCTTTTACCATTTATATGGAAAAAGTCTTATTTAAGGTTTAGGAAAATATCGACGGGATATGCAGTTAATATGTAATTCACAAATAGTACATAATTTCAAAAGCGACAATCGAATTCATCAACATTCCCAAGGGAGCAGTGTGTGCCCTTAATTATGACGAAGATGAAGATAACCTAGTAGAAGAACAGAAAAATGATAATCTCAGTATTAAAATAACAGAATGTACCTACACGGGCTCTGGCAAGCATAGTCCTGCTGGCTCGCCGCCAACGGTGCATGGAATTGGTTTTACCACACCGATACCGCGCATAGGATATCGGAGCTTGATATGTACATGCACTGCCACATGTTTCACCAAACATATCTAGAAATCAAATTGAAACTATTGTTAAAATATATATGTGTGATAAATATGTAAATTGTAGGACTAATTCTTATTCTATTTGTTTTACCTAAACACTTCATTGCACACAGTAAATGTAATGGAAGAAAGAACAGGTCTTTAGTGGCGGATTTATGCTTCATTTTCGATTATTGGATATACTTCAATCAGTCAATCAACATTTATTTGCAAGATTACAGTGGAAACAATTGGAGTATCTTAACTTAAGGAAATATGTGTCCTATCTAATAGTAGTAAAAAGTATCAATTTGCGTTTCCTTTTCCAATTTACATCCTTCAAAGAGTCATATGGTTTTTTAAAGTTAGTATGTTTTTAATAATAGCGACCGGCCCCGTCTTCGCTCGGGTGCAATATTATGTATGTTATGAGGTACTTGTAAACCTACCTTTTAAATCACTCCATCTATTAAAAAATCCCCATCAAAATTCGTTACGTGGTTTTAAAGATTTAAGCATACATAGGGATAGACAAACAGCGGAAAGCGACTTTGTTTTATACTATGTAGTGATTGTATCCTTCTTCATAAATAAAGAGTCCATCAGTAACAACATTCTTAAAGTATGTGAATAGAAGCAATTCTCCAAACTAATCTGGCGGCAGGCCAGGTCTAAGGTTACGACAACGTTGGAGTCGTAGATAAGAGTTCCAACTATAACTCGAACCATGTAATAACTTATAAATTTATTTGGACTTGTTTTTGGTTCATGGTTTGTAAACCAAAATTTTTGGCCCGCTTTTGTTCCTTGTAAATAAAAAAAAAATTTTTTTGTAAAATTTTCGGCGGCATCTTATGTCAAAGTCATTGTCAAGGTTGACTGTGCAACTCACACTTAACTGAATGAATATTGTTTAAGATAACAACCAGTTCAATCATGGTTAGTACTGAGTTACAAATAAATGGACTACGACGGACAAAACAAATATTTTACGTTACGTTTAGCATGGACATGGGTTTTTGTCAGGCGTTAAATGCCACATAAGATCTCTCTGGCGACAATAAAAGCTTGTGACAAAAATTACATTTTTGTAAAAAACTTGTGTATATTTGAAGTAAAAAATTTCCAATATTCCACACGATGACAGATAGTGCAGTAAAAAATAATATTATTTGTTGCTACTGTGACATAATGTAGGTACTTCGTGCATAATTGTAAAAAAAAAGAAAACCTTGCATCTTAATTCCATTTGACTTTTAGCTTTGTCCTAGGAAAATTAATGAACACTAGTAATGGATGCACCCGAGAGCTACGGAAAGAGATTCCGGACAGCCCGGCAAAATCAATTTGAGGTCAGTGCATTGGCGAATGTCCAGCGTGGATTCGTATACAGTATCATATCTACGTCAATCACCATGTGAAATATTAATTAATATATTGATCGCTGTACTGTTTCCTTTCACAATACATTTCTTACGGGTTTGTTCCATTCTGAATGGTTCCTATAAGTATTTATTTATGGATGATTCTCACTAGTTCCATTGAACTATTTTCCGATGGAACTAGTGAAAATGATTCTTATTTATTATTTATCATTTCTTAGAAACATCTCCAGACTATAATATTAATACCAAACAAATCTTTCATCTTTATTTTCACTAAATGTTACTGTAAGAATATTGCGTGATGTGTAATTATATAAATATATCGATACATATTTATTCGTCATGCAATATCGATAAATTGCGGCAGTAAGTTAACTTTTTGCCTCGGTTCCGAAGAATCTCACTTTCCCGTGAGGCATGTCTGTCATTCAAAACAGAATTTGGTGCATGCGAGCGTGCCTTATGCATTGTTCAGCTTCTTCGGAAGCCACGGGCAATCCTATTTCAACCAATCTTTCGTTATACTTAATGCAAATACTAATCGATCGATTTAGTTATTAGATTCAGCGTGAGAAAGAAATTTTAGAAATTGGAAAAATGTATGATGACAAAGAAATGTCCAAATTATTTTGCAAGCTCTGTTTTTGAAATTTGATTTAAAATACTAGTACATATTATATAATGACATTGTTTACGTTAGATACGAGGGATAGTTTACGTTGGAGTTAAAGATTATCTCGCTTTAAATGTTCAATAAAGAAATACCGAATTGTTCTTTGTTATTTCCCTTCATTTTCTATAAAATTCAAGTTTTAATTTGTTGTTAATGTTGTATATTCATTTTCAGCTACATCAGAGACCGAGGCACGCCAGGAGTTAATATGGACATAAAGGCTTTCACGTATGCACGAGTTCCTTACGCGGTCAAGCTTCGTGGTACCACACATCCAGCGGAGCATTGTCATCTCCGTGGCAAGGTTACATCAGTGTTGTCGTTAATTATAAATCAGTTGTTTCCTTGAAATCAAACATGCACGTTTGTTATTTAAAAAAAAAATGAGGCGCGAGCGTGTGCTTTACTTGTTAGCTGTTTCGGAAGCCACGGGCAAACGAATTAATTGACAATTATATGCAAATTTATAATGCGATCAAATCGCTTGAATTATATGCATGCATGGGAAATATTAAAATGTAGAGAGATGAGAAATAGTGCAAAATAACAAAAATCACTAATGTACCGACCAAATAAAAATCAGATAATTACTTTTTTGTTATATATTTTTTTATATAATTTGGCAAAAATAGATACAATAATAGATGATATTTTTATTGCAGATAAAGAGTGTGACATTATAGACTGTGTAAGTATAAATTAGTTATAAATTGTTAGCTGAAATAAATTATAACATTTTAAGTTTTCATGTCGATATTATTTTAAGTATATGAATCGAATACTTACAAAATTAACAGTTTAAAATATCGAGCGCCATCTGTAGGATACCAAGTTAAACACGTGTTTTCTCAGACAGGCAATGTTCTCTAAATGCTGTTCCAAGTAAATTACCAGTGTAGAAGCTAGAAGTACTTTCAGTTTAATCTAGGGTAACTTATTGGCTTTCATATTCTTTCTTAGGAAAATGTATTATGGTTATGGTATAAAAAGTAATAGTAATTACTTATAGTGTTACCACTGTTAAATTTGGGTGTAAAGAATTCAATAAAAATATCGAACGGAAATTGGTTTATCGATCAAACCGTTTATGAAATTTGGGATAGTTTCGATATTTAGATCTATATACAGAGCGTTATAAATATTGAATTTTAAACTTCAAGCTTTTACATTACCTATCATTATGCATACCTTAATATAATTAGCATATATTTAGTTACCACAAACATACATGGGTACGCAAATAATGCATGCAGAACAAATTTTTTGGTGTTACGGAACCCATCGTGAGCGAGTCCGACTTGCTCTTGGTCTGTTTTTATTTTATTCTGCCAAGCAAACTGGCATGCGGTCCGCTGTATGGCAAGTGGTTACCGCAGCTTAAGTACGACTATGACACCAATGTACTTTTTTAATCTACTCATTAGTCACACGATATTTCACTATGTGCCGTTACAATATTCAATAAAATCTTAGGAAATGCTTTATTTTCCTGGTAAAATTTTTTTTGTTCTAATAAAATGTTGACTTGTCTTATTGAAAACATTATATGCATTGATTTTTTGTGTATCTTTAAGTTTTTGTTTTAAACAATGATGTCGGCGATTGAAATCAATATGTGTTAGTGAACTCATGTTTGCAAATCCGATTACTTGCGAAGATTTTCCTCAAATGACGAATGATAAATTTGACACGCCGGAACGGGGTGCGTAGGACGTTTGACCAGATCAGGATGAGCAACGAATTTGTCACAAATTAATATGTATTTGTTACTAATCCCTGTAAGTCATTATTTATGTTGATTTTAGTTTTTAAAATGTAAGGTTGAGGCGATATGATTTGGTTAATGCAATATTCATCAATCAACAATATGCATACGTACACTGGAAATGGTTCGTAGTATCCTGTAGTTAGTACTGGTATTTTTTGAAGTCTTTTGTTTGAGTAAATTTAGAATGACATTTTAGAAGTATATTGTAGCTCACATTACTGAGCAACGAGCATTGTTCGCTACCTAGAAAACACTATAGCTTTTTTGAGACCGTAAACAATTTTCCATCAAAATTGATCAACTTAAATCAGTACTTTGTAATAAGAGTCATAAATTACAACCACGTGCTCGGCTCATAAAAATGTGATACTTCGCTATCGGTTTTAGCCAATAAAAAGCGAGCGTTTACTTCAATCGGTACTTGGGCGATACTTGTGCGCATTTATAACCCGATATACACCGCGAACATCGATTGAAACCGTTCCAGTACTTTACGACTTTATTTCTGGCCGGCGTGTTTTCTTTGACTGCGTCAGTTAGCTTGCGACTGAGCGTGCAATGTAGGGTTGACACTTTAAAATTCAGGTAGTCCTAACAGATATAATTTGGATACACTGTAATGACATCGCCATTGATGATGGTGTTAAAATAGAGGCATTACTACTACACTTGGTCAAATGTATTTATTTATTTATTCACGAACAACTTTTACATTGTGTTTGAAATTCATTATAACTAAATCATATATACACAAAAACAATTTCTATTTATGAAATATTCAATAAAACATAATTAATCAATAAACTTCAATATAAAATTAAAATGCAATTTAAATTTACAAATTGTCATGTCGAAAAAAGACAGTCTAGACATCTGCATTAGTTTTTGGATCAACCATCTTATTTACGTTTTCTCTTTCTTGTGATTTTGCAGTTCGTCATAGTTATTTAAAAAATATAATTACCTGCCCGCCCATATTGTCACTGTAAATTTGAAGTCAATTGAAATGTTGGATATCGCGTCATTACATTCTAAGATTCCTAAGGTCAATCAAAGAAGTTCTGTTTCTGAATCAGTAACACACACCAAAGAATCATATCGATAACATTAGTACCATTTCTAACACAAAGAAATACCTTAGCGTCGCTAGATCACATTTTCTTAATTACCTCAAAATTTGCATTCGCTGTTTACCAATACGTTATCTAAGTTAATCTAATCAATTTTTACTTAGTCTACGTACCTACATCTGCAGAAATCTGAACAATCGACAGCCCTAAATCTACGTGTATCGGATAAATATTAATAAAGCGCGGCCTCGTTTCGTGGAAGTCGGGAGGATCTTATTATAACCGCAATAGCACCTATAATTAGCAGGTCCAAATTACTCTGGTGCGCGTACGCCGCTGATGTTACGGACTCACTGGATTTTTCAATTAATTCCGCGTCTAACTGTTTACCAAGCTTATCAATATGCACGTTTTTTTCGTGATCTATAGGAAAGGTAGCAGCCTGTTGTAACATGAGGCTTATACAACCTCAATTTGACGATACAATTTTAGCAGCCAAGATAATATTTTCTAGGGTTCTCTAAATCTCCGTGGTGTCTTATTCTCTAAAGGTAAGCGCTTAGCAACAAACATTTGGAAACGTGAGAATTTAAGCTAGAACTAGTTACGGGAAATTCATTAAACACACATATCCTGAGAAATGGAAATTTTCTTGAAATCGTGACTATGATTAGACAGATACCGAGTAAGAACATTAGTTTGCATTTTATCCTTGTACGAAGCGAGTAAAAACAAAAGAGTGAGTCAGAGAAGGCAACGACCGGCGCTCCAGGGTGATCTTTCGAAATTCCCGAATAATTGTCGACGCGTAAGCGTAAGGTGGCGACGAAAATAAAGGCAGCAATCCACTCACAAAATGACACTGAGTCATTTTAGCTAAACTGCAAACTTCTAAGGTTTGGAATCCCCTTCCCACGTCGATATTTCCTGAATCTTACAATTTAGTGAGGCAATATTGCAGGCAAGAATGACCAGGCGTTTGTGGAGATTGCGTTCAGCGAGCACCCTAGAGTTCATCTTCGTATTCCCATAAAATAATCACATAAAACGCAGTCAGATTATAAATTTTAAAAAAATCTGTTCGGAATTGTCAATTTAATTGTCTATTTGTCTCAGTTTGTTAAAGTCCCGTCACGTTCACCAGGTATTTTCTATTAAAAACACAGGTTGGAATAGACTAGGTTTAGTACTTATAAGGATTTACAGACTAAATACTTATTAAAAATCCAGCAAAGATATAAATGCATATAAATGTAAAAATTATAGATATGCAATCTAATATCAAGAAATTAATAACCACTTTAAAACGGAATACTCTGAATAGCCTATCTAATTATAGTTTGACAATGTTTAACAGATTTTCCGGACAAATAATAACAATCCGTGATGAATATTACGCAGTAGTGGAATCAAGGCCTAAAATGGCGACGAAAATATCGTACGTACGAGACGAACAGAGATCGTTCCCCTACGTCGAAACAAATACACAATTTTATTTATAATATTGATAAATTGGTTTATTTATGCATGGATTGAAGAGCGTAAGATGCTGATTTAGATATTTGTTTGTTTTACCGTTTGGAGCTAGGCCAATCTAACAGTTAATACAAATTGGAAATTGATTAGCAATATTAAGTAGTACATGAATGATTGCTAAAAGTTTTTTTTTATATCTTCATGGTTTACATATATAATATGTAGATAGAACTCCTCCAACAACATTTCTAAACTAATTCATTACAGTATATTTGTACTTTTTTAACATGACATTAATTGAGGTGTTGGACTGTATTTGGAGGCTAATACAGCGACGGCTACACAACGTGTGTCATAAAAGAAAAACGACAAAAGAGTCACATTAAACTCCCTTATGGAGTTTTATGTTAACATGAGTGTGTGCATCTAGATATTATGTAGGACGAGGCGTTTTAGCAATAAATATGAAAGTATAATGTCGGGGAGCATGATACCGCTTTGAATGCTAAACCCGTACTGAACTACAAACACAGGCCGCGAAGGGTGTGGTGGGGGGATGCACACAGTCAACTAACCGTGGGAAAAGCTTGCGTATACGGTGTGAACTGTAAAACATAAAGCGTTCATTTGTTATTTTGATGCGAATTCTTTCGCACTTACTCGTCGATGCATCATAAAATATCTCATTTATCGACTTATGATGCATGCGTTTTATGGTTACATTTTACTGATTAACGTTTACATTCTTAAATACCCATAAGACATATATCCATTACAACATCAATTTCCTTATAAAATAAACTAATAATGCCCAAAATAACCCGTCTTAACCTTATAACAGCAGACTTAAATTTCGGCTTAATCTCATACGAGCGGCCAATCAAATCACATCGTATATTGACCGCTCCTCTTGAGGTGGATATTCATTTGGATAATGATATTCTGCGAATTACTCTGTGTTTATAACCATAGCGGCTCACTTCGCAGTGTGTCCGAATCGAGGTTACACACATACTCAGTATAAACCACAGTATGCCTTCACGTGGCAACAAGGTACACATGGTTACTGCAACACGCCCAGTCGATATTGGTCTCCGAAATGAGATCTGTTTTCTCCATTTTCTTATTACTGCCATGTCGCATAGAGAGGAGGTGGGGCTCCACTTACGATGGATACAGAAGCGTGCGGCAGACGTCATTCGCACACATAGATACGAGACGCTCACATACCAAAATGACCGTGGCATTCCATCGGTATCCACACATACATTTGCGCCGCGTACCTTATTAAAACGAGACGCGAATCGACGACTTATCGGGCAATTAGTCGTGGCTGACGTCAAATGTTGCAGCGTGAGAGTATTCTGTTCAGTGTACATTGACTGCTTGAAATTGCAACTTATATCGCTGTATAAGTAATGATATCACATTACATAGGGTTGCACTTGGTAATGTGAGAATTTTGGTATTTAAAATTATTTCTAAAATATACTTGTAAAATTCCACATAACTTTCAATGTACATAGAATAAGATATACACAGTAAACAATATTAATTTCAAAGCCATAGCCACAATCACAAACCCTAAAACGTAGGCGGAAAATCAAAACCGTCAATGTAAGTTGGCTTTACCGATGCCGCTACTACGAGATTTTCCATAGTAACCTTGGTAGAGGCGATTCGAAGTTGGCACGCGCGAAACGACGATCGCACTGCGCAAGCGCTGATAACTCCGTCGCGAATTATTCACGTGCTGTCAAGTTATGAATTATTATTCTGTTAACAACGCTGCCATTTGAAACAAAACGTTATATGCGCCTGTTAATTAGTTATCGGATTAAAATTGAGATGGTAGTGCAGATTACAACTAGATACATAAGTTCAGGAGACAAATTAGCATATCTTTAAATTTCGTATATATATATACCTAAATACTAAGTAGTTACGTAAACAACTTTCCGTCTACGGTGAATGCTCAGATTTGAGACAGAGAAGATTGAAGAAATGTGTTGAGACTGAGATTAAGTAGTTGGAATTAATGTTGGTTAATGAATACAATGACTACTCAAGTCTTATCCATCCGTTGTTTGACATATAGGTTATTGAACAGATTAATCGACTTATATAAAAAAATAATAATTTTAGATAAAAAGGTGAAGTATGCACAATAATAAATAAAATAAACATAAAGCACACGGAAGTAAGCTAGTTTAATTTATCGCCGTCCAACTCACCTCTTAAAGCGCAAAATTTAATGTCAACACCATTAGATAAGCATCGGCTTATTATTACTTTTGTAATTTATTACTCCACGACACGATATTTAAATATCATAAAATCAATTTGTATCAAACACCTAAGTGTTGTTTATAAATTATTGTTTTGCATTATGTATAAGTTGTCACGTCTCGGAAAAAATATCAGTATGCAACTACTGGTCTAGTCGGTTTCTTGTTCAATAAATTAAAAATGCGCCCGCGCTGTCGGCTAATAGAAACATAAAATTATGCTTATTGGTCATGTGGACGCCCACCAAATTGTTATTGGTGGCAGATGAAGGCATCACTATAATAAATGGCCGGAAAAAATGCATTGCTGTGCAAATCACTTCAGGTTTGTCTCCAGCGCTAAATCATGTAAGAAATGTAAACTTTTATTAGATAGGATTTTTAGTGATCAACTCATGTAAAATTTAGTTTAAGCTAGGTAGGTATAATTATTAACTTGCATTGTAGGTATATAGAGATACGAAAAAAAGTTTAAACTGACGTACGAGGGGAGGTCAAAAAGTTCGCGGAATAAGGGGGAAGCGGGTTGAAATTAAACACCAAACTATTTTTTCTTTTCAATATATTCTCCCTTAACTCTAATACATTTTTCAGATCTCTCAAATAACTTATTTATATCATCGAAAAAAAATGATTTATCTTCGGTGTCAAAATAGGCCGAAATTGCCGACTTCACTTCTTCATCGTCGCCAAATTTTTTCCACGCAGCTCTTTTTTCATTTTTGGAAATAGATAATAGTCACTGGGTGCCAGGTCTGGACTGTAGGGTGGGTGGTTCAATTGTTCGAAGCCGCATCGGTGAATGGCAGCCGTCGCAACATGGCACGTGTGAACGGGTGCGTTGTCGTGCAGAAGGAGCACACCTTTTGACAACTTTCCTCTTCTTTTTTCCTTAATAGCTTCTTTTAATATTTCCGGTAAAGAAGCGTAGTACTGTCCCATTATAGTCACACCACGTTCTTTGTAATCGATCAATAAAATGCCTTCTGTATCCCAAAAGACAGTCGACATGATCTTGCCAGCCGATTGTGTCACTTTGTACTTCTTTGGAGGAGGTGTGCCTTTTTTATGCCACTGTATCGACTCTTGCTTCGACTCAGGTTCATAGTGGTGAACCCAGGTTTCATCACCAGTAACAATCCGGGCCATAATTTCTTCCTTTTTCTCTCCACAGAGCTCCAAAAACTGTAGAGAACACTCGACACGTTCACGTTTTTGAAGTGGCGTGAGCATTCTCGGAACCCATCTTGCACTGACCTTAGTCATGCCAAGATGATCATGTAGAATATTCAAAATACTGGTTTCGGATACTCCAATCATTGCTACAAGCTGCTTCTTCTTCAACCGGGCATCTTCCAATACAAGTTTTTCTACTTTTTCGACGATTTCCGAAGTGGTGGCCTCAATTGGCCGTCCGGAGCGTGGGTCATCTTCAATGGACTCTCTTCCTTGTTTGAAAAGACTATGCCACTTGTAAACCATGGTTTTTCCAGGGGCAGAGTCCCCGTAAACAGCCTACAGCTCTTGAGAAATAATCTGAGCGGATTTTCCTTGCTTGGTAAGGAACTTAATAACGGCGCGGTGTTAAATTTTCTCCATACTGGCTGATTTCTTCCCGATTCAGTTGTTTACAGGTCCATAACACAAAAGTTAATGAGCCGATTACGTTCAAACTTGATATATATACTCTTAATGAGATGCTCAACTAGTAACTACCTGGACGAGTAAACCTACCCCCACCAACCCCTCCATTCCGCGAACTTATTGACCTCCCCTCGTATAAACTTTTTTTCGTTTCTGTGAAATAATAAATCTTTGAGAAACTATCTCTGCTTTCCAAAAAACAAAAAACTTTTGTAAAAAAAATTACTAATAAATATACACTAAGTAGGTACAATATAACACGAAACATTTATAGCTGTGAAAGATATATACGCTTAATTAATTAATCAACAGTAAAATAATCCTGTCAAATTGTAAATAATACCTGCAATTAAAGTCAATAACTTATTTATCACCACTATATCAAAACCAATAAATAAATTATTCAAATTGGTGCAAATATTTACCATTAATTTTATATTGGTGTTAACAATAAACAGATGATGTTGAATACTGTCATAAATTTTCTTTGGTATAATATACTCGTAAATATGGGGGTCACAGTTCTTCGTTTTTATAGTATATTTTATATATATTTATAGTGTATTTCAATAATTATTTTACTCAGATTTATTTACTTTGAAAATGAGTGAAACTACGACAACTGAACTTTCTAATAATGAATATAATATCATATAGGCACATTAGGAGTGGGTTGCTACAGTCAAATTTGACTTTAACTTTAATCTAAGATTTTAATTTCTCTAGTCTTTATACCTAAGTCAAAGATAAACAAATCTAGGAAGTTCTTTTTATATTTTTGTCATTAGGTACTCTAGCAGTTAATGACAAAAAGTTGTGTTTTAGTTTAAAAAATAATAAAATAGATAAGTTAAAAATTAATGGCGAAAGTGTTATCACTATATTTATATAATATTTCACTCTTACATTTTATTTGTGACTGACATAACACTAACTGATAATAACTACGCGAGGGATTTATTTTATCTTAAATCAGAAATCGCTTTTAAAAGTCTTATTGTATCTGTGCACTTAGACGTGAAACGTAAACGCCTGAAACGTAAAACTAAAACTTAATAACCCCGTTTTTCAAAAAAAGTAGAGCATACTTTAAGCTAAAGATTTTGTCACTATCACTTAGTGAATTAGTTTAGTCACATTTAGAAAGTACCTACCCATTAGAAAGTAATTTCACATTTAAAGGCATCCAAAACAAAGAACATTGTACTTTAAGTGTACAAAAAAAATAGTTTTGTGAGATTTCTGGTCCAATGAAGGAGTTGAATAAATTAACATTAATTACTACAATTATTATAATTTACAATTAGATTTTAAAAATGCAAGTAACTGTAGAGGTAATGTGGTGTATATAATAGATCTCATGTTTGTTTACGCATAGTAAATTCTTACAATAGCGCATGTTTACAAACAGAAAACTGGTTTCCCTAAATATATTCAAGATTCCAGCATTATATTACTCCTAACGCCATCTAGCGAAAGCGTTGGGTAACTGGTATGATCTTGACCGCTGAAACCCGACTGAAACGCTTGAGCCGCTTGACTGAATGTTTACCTGCAAAACTTCATGCTTATTTTATTTTCAAATGTATTACAGATTTGTACCTTAGCACACTAATGAGACAAATTTTTCGTATTATTATGAAGTTAGTAGTTATTAAATTATGTTGTAGTCAATTAAGTAACACTAATTTAGTGACAATTGACAATGGCATATCTATATGCCATTTAATTTTTCTAAATTTTCTAAAATTTGAAAACTATTTTTTTACAAAATTGACCAAGAGTGGCTATTATTTGATATGAAATTCCAATAATTTATATAGTATTTATAAATCAAAAACTGGATTTTTAAAAACTAAATTTAACCACATTTTTAAAATCTAAATAATTAGTGATTGATAACTACGAAATAATCAGAGACGTGACGAAAAAATCAACATAAAACACTTAATCTACGTGTCTGCCATGTTAAAATTTAAGTTACAAAGGACACTCAATATTAAACTTTGGACAACAGTATGAGGTATTCTGTTTTCCTATAGCTTGTTAGGAAGGCTTCGCTTGGAAATTCTCAATGTTTCGAGTCCAAAGTCCAGCCTCCAGTCTCCGAGCCAGCCCCTCGTAAACTCTCCGTGGCGACACAAGCATTGCTAACTTCAGAATCTAGTAGAAATGCCACGAAAACAATCTTAATTTTGTAAAGCGGTTTGGCTTAGACTCAAAAACTGGTTTATCTATTTTATTATTGTAACATTCTACTGAAAATGTACTACTAAGACTACTCTGTTCCTGCAATTGAACAATACATTTATTAATGAAAATAATTTGGTATGTTTAAAATAAATAGCGAATTCAAAAACTGAATTACCTTTAAAAACAGAGACAGAAGAGTGAAGGATCAATTTAATTGCTTGGAAACAAATAAGCTCAAATTTCGTGCTACCTAGGTACTATTGAAGCCTTCAAAGATCTATGGGACTCCACAATGAGGCTCGGTCACATCGCTGTAGGCTTCAGCCGGTTTCCTGGGCTAAATAGCTAACTATACATATAGGAAAGTTCCTCGTCCTATGTCTAAATATAGCCCGGTCAACGATGCTCATGAAATCTAGATAGGACCGCTAAAAAGTCACTCGACCTATGAAAATATATTTTACATAAACACATGATAATTTTATTTGCGCATTCACGTAGTCCTGTAAATTTTATTGGACAAGTTTTCGAGATTACGTGATCAAAAAGAGAATGAATGCTTTTCGTTTTTTTTATTATAAATATTATTTAATTGTGGTATCATTTACAAAGATATATAGTCAGTTAAAAAATATAGTAGTATATCAAAATTATTTCTTTTTAACTGTTATAACTAACCACTGTTATCAGATTTTATTCAAGTCGCCTAAAGGCATCTGACATAACCTTTACATTCGACATACATACTGATTAACTAAATAGTTAACCACTTCTAATATCAAAACAATACCCAAAGTTAAAATAGACACAAATTATTTGTTGAAAAGCGAGATACAAGAACAAAGACCGTAAACATTTGAAGATTTCTAAGTAGATTAAACAGGTATATGCAAGGACACACAAACATATAGACACGCATAGAAGCTGAAGGCGCGGACAGTACGCCGTTTATCGACGCAGTCGCGGCTGCCTTGGTATGTGCGCCGATTAACTCAGATCTATAAAGAGATGATTTATTTATAATCTCTAAATATATTTATTTATATGTTGATACACATGTTGCTCTTTCTTTTATTTATTTTTTTTATTTCCTCAATAATACAGTACTTAACTCGTGTATGGTATATGGACTGTAAGGTAACCCACCTTACAGTCAGTATTGGTTCAATTGAGATTAAACTAGAGATACATTGATAGAATAAATAATAATTAACTTAGAGAAGTATCTCCAGTTTAACAGCTGGCATCTATTTTCTTTTACTCCAAACCTTCACTCTAGACTACG
Organism: Plodia interpunctella; assembly: GCF_027563975.2. Taxonomy (NCBI): domain Eukaryota; kingdom Metazoa; phylum Arthropoda; class Insecta; order Lepidoptera; family Pyralidae; genus Plodia; species Plodia interpunctella. The sequence continues at coordinate 6,409,732 of NC_071300.1, read as the reverse complement.
TAACGTATAACGTCGAATAATACCAAATTACGTCAAAAAGATATATGAACAACAAGTTAGCTTATATAGAAGAAAAATAATAATTATATCTATTTTGATTAAAATTGGACACAGCTTGTTAAAATACCTATACCAGATGCTTAGCATCACTGGTACTATTGTCATTAAAGATAGTTTAAAAAAATAATCTTACCATCTGTGGTTCCTTAGTTACCTAACGAATAAAAAAACATTTGTCACACCGAAATATTCTTCAGTCACACTCACGCTAACTATGTCAGATACAACTGGACAGATCTCGATGCGATAGCGGGCGAGATGTCGACTGCACTGTAGCAGCCTCTAACCTCTCCCGGAGTCATTGAACGTCTTAGGATACGCAGCATGGGTGGACTTAAATATGTATTTAATTTCTTATAAAAAAAATAGTTTTTGCTTTTATGTAAGTAGGTCGTCCGATAAACCCAATATGCTTTGTCTACGAAACCAACAAGGTTAGGATTCTCAAATCCTTGTCTATGAACCCAACAAGATCTCAAATCCTAATCCTTATTTCCTGGGTTGATGTCCGACCGATTTCGGTCTCATAGCGACAACTTCGTGTGCTCGCCAATCCCAATAACATAACCCACATGGATTATGTAGCTAATCTTATTCTGAATACAACATGATAGCTAAAAATGAACTTACTCTTGCTTCGTTAGCATTAGTAATTTCAGCTTTTTTGTGTACAATGATACTATTGTTTCTCTCATCGAGTATTGAGAGGCTAATCCGGGCTAAGTTTGTTCTGGAACATATTTTTTATGTGAGGATGTCCTGCTCGAGGGCGTATAGGAATGAGTGACCGCCTGACCGCCTCACCAAAGAATTTTGCAGTGTCAGTCTATTTTACACTAGTTATTAGAAAATAAAATAAAATCTGCTTATCTCGTCATTGATCGCATATTGCATATTTTCTGCATATCAATAAATTCATATAACAATAAAACCAGATGTGAGTCAATTAGAATTCAATACTCGTGAAAGTTGTTATTGTTTGCACAATGCGTTATGTCATAATATAGTCTTACATTAAGAGCTGAAGATTAGGCAATCATTCTCAGCCAATAAAGAACATATACTTGACAACCCATATCTTAAGGCGTAAATAAATTAATATGTTTACTTATGTACCTAATAGAATTAATTTAATGGCAATTTTCTCATTTAAAAATAATTTTGTTATTAAACATTTTATTTTAGAATTTTAATTGTAACGTGTATGTAATTATCATAATTATGTTTTCATTATGTGCACAAGTGTACCATTTTTAATCCGTAATTACCACAAGTAATTTAGCCACCATATTATTCTTAATTGAAATGAACATAATATCTGTAGGAAATTACTCCATGGGATTCACTATTTCGTCGATTGATATTTACCATTGTATCCCCAATCGCATAGATGTCTCAACACACCTAATTTTCCATTCAGTTCCCAAAATACCATCACGAGGAGTCGGTATCTGGGCATTGTGAGTCAGATCTCGCGAGTACGAGACAATTTCACCTGACCTCTACGGTTCATTGACTGCGACGTGCATAGACATACGCATGTCTAGCGGACCGGTGCCGGCGCAATTCACGAGCGGAAAGTATTCTATTAAAACAGAGCGCTCAAGGATAATAGGATATAGTTAGCTTAGGCTCTCACAAACGCAATTTGTGAGAGCCTAAATGTTGGTGAAGTTTAGGCAAGTGATAGTTTTCACATTGAATGATGAATCTTACTTTACGTTACGTATATTTATCAGAATATGTCAGTATAGAAAATTGGTAAAGGAACAACTCAGCGACGATATGCTGATCACAGCAGGGATGACACAGTTATATTACTAACTTTAAAATAAATCATTTCTTGAATGGTCTGTGATATATTCAGACTTTTAAATTTGGTAGTGGTGTGGAATTTTGAAGATTGGCGTTGTTTTAGCAATACTTTTAAAAAAATTGTATGTGATCTATTAAAATATGAATGTTGACACATAAAACCAACAAGAAGAGGAAAAGCAGACAGATTTTCGCCATTTTATGTTTGGTCCAAAGGTTTCACGGGAAGAGATTCCATGGCATTAAGTTCACTTATTGCTAAGGATTTGTAAGTTGTGCAATAAAATTAAAATAAATATCTAGGCGCTTGTAACTTACGCCTGAGAGTCACAGCATCTAAGCGAGAGCCTACTGCGTATACAGTGCCCTGGTGTAAAAAGGAGACATAGTGTAAGGAAATTTATCTCCACGCGTGGGCGTGATAGCGCCAGCTAGTTGGGAGCGTATTGTTTCTGTTCTAACTCAAGATAGCTTTTAAATGCGTAGTTTGGTCAAGCTTTGTTAATAATTTTGAGTTGTTACTGAGGTTGAAGTTGTATATTAGAAATGATAATGTTTTGTTCTAGATTTCAAATAAAATTCAACAAAAAAAAAAAAACAAATTGTAGTTTTTGCATCGGAAAAACTGGCTGAATTATATTAGAAGAATTCAAAAAAAGCAAGTAATTGTCTCATTCATAAATATATAAACAACTTACAAGTAATTCCACAAGCTTTCTCCTTACATAATGAATACTGGCTTCGTTGACGAAATCAGTGCAGCATAACAACAAAGATGTCTTCTTTGTTGTTATGCAATTACTTAAAATAAAGAGGCTCAAGATGTGAAATGTACAGTCAGTGGCAGAAAACCTGAACTCCTGGTATTAAATTAATATGGAGAACTAGGTTTATATCTGCCCTCCATGATTATTAATTGACAGGTGTACGTACATTTACTTTTAAGAAGTGTATTGTGAATTATGCTAGCTGGACTAGAAGACCCTACATAATGATGTATCGTTAAACGTCAGAATCATTTGTACAAGCTGAATTTATTTTTACGGTAAAGCTAAATCGAAAAATTTCGTTGAAATATATTAAAAAATAATCATGATTAATGTAATCAGATTACTTGTGACAATGTCTAAAAGTAATCATGATTATTTTTTAAAAATGGAATTGGGTCCGAAATATTAATCTAGAATATAACGACTGAAAATCAACTTCTGTACTTTTGTTTTGTTGATGTATTGGATAATGCATAAGTACATAAGCCTAAACATTTGTTGAATGATAGAACCTTATTACTGTCAGCTAATGCACAAGTTATAAGTCAGGATAACCCGGAAAACCTTTTGATATTCTAGTACTTACAAGTGACATTTACAACACAATAAATGATACTTTTATGGCATCTTCAACCTTTCGTTCAACAATGAATAAAGACATAACGTCTGTCGTTAAGACATGTAAATTAATAGAAAATGTACATTAATTATATTTTCGTCTACATCGTCAGCCTTCATGTCTTACTTTAAATAATTCTCCTACTTTCTGTGCAAACCCCTCATGCCATATATTTGGGCGAAAGAATTCGTCGAAACGAATCGTATTCGACATACATTGTTAGCTTTACCTTGCTTTGATACAAAATTTAGATAAGCAGTCAGCAATGTAGTTAGCATGAGTTCACCGTTTTCACCGAAAATGTGGAGCAGACATTGGTGAATATCATGGGTTAAGTAACACCGTAAAATAAGTAATTGTGTTTTTTTTTAAATTCTAATAACAAATCTGAAACTGTGTGAAATATTTGTCATACTAAGTATAATATTATCGCAATAAAAATAAAAGACTATTTTATTAAAAGGAGAACGGTTTTCCTTGTTTCTACTGATAATTAAAATCTGCGAGCATTAATTATTCACCAATCACAAAAAAGTGGATCTATGGCGAGTAAAATGTACACAAAAATAAAAGGCAAGGTTTTACGGAGTGAAATCTACGTGGAAATATCAGCGCGGCTCGTTCTGTGATGACGAGAGCTAGTGATGTACACACGTGTCGATAAAATATATTATGGTCGATAAAGCACTGTCATCTAAGCGATTTTCTATTGCTACTTTAAGCTAAAAACCGACAAATCCTTTCTTCTCCATTCACTCGGTCTTCGACACCCTTAGTTGTCAGACAGATTTCGAGTAATATATGAATCTGTCGGCACATATTCTTGACGACATCAAGCCATCACTTTTTGAATTTGCCGCTTCTTCCAGACGATATCGCCATTAAATCAAAATTCAAATTACAAAGTACCTACTTGAAGTTAATCCTTTTAATTTTAAATCGTTTTACACTTGAAGCTTACCCATTGTGTCATTGACGCACATATCTTACCTCAGTGTGATCATACGTGATCAGACTGTACAATCATTATGTGTCAACCTTCAAACAGACCTTGTTCTTATGAACTCATTTGTTACTTTTTGGTCACTGAACATGATTCCTATCATATCTTCTAGGCATTTCATTTTATTAAAACAAAATGTATAAACACAGAGTCAATCGATCAATATTGGGTTTAGTTTTATATAGTAGCCAATGTTGTATGTGCCGTCCATAATGTTCTATTTCCGGCAGCGGTCATATATATCTACTATCCATACTTATATATAACATATTTATATATACTTATATATATTATAAATGCTATCTGTCTGAATGTCTGTTCCGCTTTCACGGCATACCCATGGAATCGATTTTGATGAAATTTGTTATGCTTGTAGTTAAAGATTTTTAACTACATTTATACCAAATGGCGTTAAAAAAAATGTAGCCAATGTTTGAATGGGGGCGTTCATACATAGGCTACTTTTTTTTCAACTCCCAAATGGCTATAATGGGGGGGTGAAAGTTTGTATAAAAATCATATCTATTCCGCTTTCGGAAAGAAATTCACGCGGGCGAAGTCGCGGGCAAAAGCTTATATGTATTATGACGTTCCTAGTTCATATGATGTATGTATATTATAGACAAAATATAGATAGATTTATTTACATTAATATTTTACTATTATATTTCTACTCACATTAGTAATGGTTTGGAAGCTATTGTGGCAATCAGTATAATAAAGTTGATGTCATATTACATTGCAACCACATTGACATCTTGATTGTATCGCTAATCATTGCTAGCCTTGCTCTCAATTCCTTAATTGAATTGACACTTATTCTTTTAAAGTTGTTTATTAATCTAAAGGACTTTTGTCACCATTTGTAAAAAACATAACAAAATAGACTACTTTTAGGCCCTTGTATTAATACCAAATTATTTATTTTGTATACTTACTAAAATATTCATTACACCGCGTTGCTATTACGTATTCACTTTTTTAAGATTTGATATTTTTATTTAACGGATTTTCAAACTCTACTTCCCCTCACTAGAGGTTGAGTTCTCCGTTGTTGCTTTTTTCCCATTTACGAGTTTCACGGCGACCGTTGCCTGAAACTTACACGTACCCAGAATATAAATGCCAGATATTCCCCTCTCTTTTATACCTTACCATGTAGACACTCTCCAGCTCCCTTTTCCCACAAATAAAAATGTGTAGCCACCTCAATGTTCAAATAGAAATTGCAATATCCATTTTCGCAATACGTTTGAAAATAAGCTTTCCTACAAAAAGGTTACGTTTCATTTTGAGTTAATTCTAGTTAAAAATTTAAGCCAGTTTAAGCGTGGGAGAGGAAAATGTTGTCTTTTTCGAACCAGTTGCATTTAAAATCATCCGTCCTTCTTGCTGGCCGTTGTGCGGGGTATCTAAAATCATCTGGACCAAGTAAAGCGATTACTTCAGCGGCAACTTTGTGCAAATGTGCAAAGTTATTAAGTCTGCCATTTACATCGCCAAATTTGTAGCGGCTTAAATGAGATATTTGATATTCCTTGATGATATCATTTTCTTCAAACCTTATTCGAAATTAAAACGTATCTTTTTTATTAGCAAGAAGGAAATCAATTGCTCTCAATGAACAATAAAAATATATCAAAAATAAAAAGTCTTCGTCTACTTAGTTTTATTGTAAACTTGCAATGTTTTACCCATGTACTATACATACTTTACTCACAATAGTGGTACACTATAACTAATCACTATTTGACAGCAAAAAGTAAAATATAATCAAATTTTTATATACAATTTTAGTATTTGCAAGCTTAAATTTATAGTTTTCTGACTCAAATGCAAAACTCTGATGTAAAGGCTAAAAATTCTAAAATAATTTTCTACGGAGAGAAGACATAATAATTATATGTATTTGTTATTGAAAATCATCTGAACGGCTACTTGGGTCCAATTGCAGCGACTGTGTGCATCCAGGAATGCCGGGACATCGGCCCCCGACCGGTTCTGTGTACTTTATGATAGTACTGAGAGAGCTTGACTCCACATTGGTCGAGTTAACTCGCCAGCACATCGTTTAATACCACTACAAATTACTGTTATTTTAGATCTTCATAAAACTTTAGTTTTTAGACTAATATTGACACGCGTGAAACTAAATAATTTTAAGTAGCTTGAAAAATTAGAAACTGTATTGTTACTACTAATAAATATTTTTCTTTTCCTAACCACGATTGACTGGAAGAACTCCTTCTATAGGTTAGGTCCACTGTCGTTATCACCATTTCTGTTTTTTATTGGTTTCTTATGTGTTTCCTAAGCAGTCGTTTTTTTTACCATACGACGGGATCATCAAAAATACTAAAATATCAAACACTTGACCAGTATGAAATGGTATGCGGCTTGAATCATATATCCGAAATAAGAAATTTCTCTCACGATGCAGCCGCTTACAACAATGGTTTTAGAGTGAAGACAAAAACATCATAGATGCTTACATAAAATTAGAAATAACATGCACATGCTAATAATATAGTATGCACTCTTGTACAAACTAAGAAATCTCACAGCTTAGGTATATCGAAATTTTGTTCAACTAAGAAAACAACAATTTTATTAAATGACCGTATCATTGGTTGGCAGAATCAGCAAAGATCAACTAAACTTTTTCCCCCAAAGATGATAGTATAATGACATCCTCCGGACTTGTAAATCATACTGGTTTTGGTTTTAGGAGATTGGCGAAATACCTCCAACGTTTAATGTGCGTTATGAGGGGTTTATGAGTTGTGGCATAATGTTAAGGTGCGCTCATAACCATTCATTTTGCATCACGGTTAGGGACAAGGATATGAATAACAAATTACATTATTATGCGAACATGTGAACGGTTTAGGCTTCAGCTGAAATTCGTACCTACATTTTGAGGATAATTAACATTGAAGCAGCATTCGGCTTCTATGTAGTTCATATTGGGACTGTACTATTGGAACTCGGGGGATTTCATCTTTGGCTGATTAGCTTTGAGACTCGTTTTTGCTGATTAATTTTGTAAAAGAGATTATATGCTACAAAGCATATTTTAGACATAAATTAGCAGCGGCAACGAAATTGTTGTATATACACTATTCGATCCATCACTTTTTTCGTAAAATGCAGCCATTGTTACTAACTACTCGTATAGGACACATCATGTATTGTTAAATAGACAAATAAGAAAATATAATGTCACAGAAAAAATATAAAATTGTGATTGTTTAAATTTTATTCCGCCTTTATCATCAACATCATGTATATCATAATTGGAGGAAAATTTTTCAATTAACTTCAGGATTTAGGCAAAAAGTAAATATTCTGGCATCACTTTTCATTCATCTCTCCAAACCAAACCAGCTTAGAAGCCATTATCTCCAGAAAATAGAGATGAAAAACTCGTATCACGTAATCCAGCGTGCGATTTCCGTGGTAATGCCCACTCTAATTCGATTAATGGGCACTGCATACGTTCCGTATATAATTTACCTAGCTGAATGCATTGCTCAAGTACTAGGGAATCAATACCTATGACTATATTAGCTTGCTGTTAACTAGATAATGCTTTACGAATGTGTGTTGAATCATTTATACATTTCGCATACTGCTGTAGTTACACTATAGGAATACATTTTGTATATATTGATAAAATGTTATAAATCGTAAGTCTGCTATGTGACAGAAGTACAAACAAATTAAAACAAATTATTACTTAAATAAGTAGATAGAGAAAAATTAAATAGACCGTACTTCGGACTACTTAATTTTATCAAAATTCTATGATTTCTATATAAAACTTGTAAACATTAATATAAAATGATAATTTGGTAACTAAAGATTTATAAAAGAAGGCCTAAATCATAGAACTTGATTTTTTCTATGGTTGTCAATCATACGAAAATCTTACATGTGATATTCCAGTTAAAAGTAAGCGTAGTTTGTTTTTAAACTAAAAAAAAAAAATACAAGATAATTTATTTAAAGCATCATAGAATTAAGTAGGTAGTGGTAGGTAGTTACTTAACCGGTGGATTCAAGTGGAAGTAGGGGGAAAAGAAAGACAAGGTTATCGATGATTTATTTCTCGGACGAGGCAAACACTATAGGTATATTTCTTGTATAGGTAATGGCGACAACACTCAATCACAATAATGTACACAATGGCCAGGGAATCTAGTTTATGATATAGCTGCATCAATTATGCCTAAGCATATCCTAATTACTGTAATGGTATTAGCTCCGAAGGTGGGGGGTGAAGGGTCAAGGGGAGGCATTCACGTGTTCTGAAACCCTGATGCCAATGTGTGTTGTCCATACGTAATTGTACTGAAACGGGAAAGCACATTTTCTATCCCTTTTCATCGTTGTGTACGTCAGTAGATAGAAAAGAGACAGGACATGTTTGCTGTAGCTTTCAGGCAGTGAAAATGCGTTGTTAAACGTACTACGATTGTGCCAAGAAGATTAAAACCAATATACAATCGGAGAAATATTATGCCAAGATAGAAAGAATAAATTGGATTTCAAAACTATGGTAACTCATAAAATTATACTTCGACACGAATTTATTATAAAATGTTTTTATAATATGAATAAAATCAACATTTAGCAACCAATTGTTTAGGTTTTGCTTTCTTATTTTTATCATGAAAACTTCAGTATTTTCGAGATTATTGATTAATTATTAGACCTTTGTTAACTAGAATGTCAATTCAATAGCCGTCATCGAGATCCAAGCAGAGTAACTTGACACGCGTATTGTACTTATACCAATATGATTAAACTACATTCCAAAAAGTAACCTTGATATCATAGAAAGTAGGAAAGCAGACCAATGATAACGATTGTATAAAACAAATTATCACCAAGGTATCGGCTATCTCAATACCAGATTTCATAAAAAATGTTTCAGCCGTTTGAACGTATCGAAATAACAATCATACATACTCACTTGTAGCAAACATGAGTATGTATGCTTGCTAGTGGGATCACTAGCGTTGTATTCGAAACGACTCCATAACACAGTAATCTGTAATTATGTCGCCGTTAACAGGACAGTAATGGTTCTTATCACTGAAATGGATTTTAATGCATTCGTAATTTTTCCTTCCTTTTGTTTCGGTGTGTATATGATACACGTCATTAAACATATATTGTAGTTATGTCAATTAATTTCACCCGTTTTGTTATAGCAAATGGTATTCGTAAATTCACATTGGTAAAAGAAAATTATCTATACCTTAATTTTATCGTAGAACGAGTACAAGAACATTTAGTAAGAGACGACGACAGAAAAATAAAAAAAACACAAGAGTTCTATCACATACTTACTGAAAAACTACTTAACAATACTGACAGGCTGTAGGTTTATATAATGTAGCAAATTTAACACAGTTTATTGTGACGTCACATTATGTGTTCTCAGCGTAATTAAGCAAAGAAGGCGTCAGAAGACTGGGGCCATGTCGCCAAGAACGTTCCAGTTCTCATTTCCATGTAAATGAGGGTGGAAGATATTATACGTTGGTTGTCGGTAGACGTCTTCGATTACGTCACATCTACTTCCTAGCTCTCTTTTGAAATAGGCCGGGTTATACAGTTTTCGAATTATATGCTTATTGGTAGTAATGAAATCGTTATGACTATCATCTCGTACGAAATCCATAGGAGGATATAAAGGCATAATATTCTAGGGAGGAACCACACGCCACATATAAAATAATCGATACTTCCATACTCTTGTTATAAATTCAGATGTCAGTCTATCACGATTTCTCAACTAAACCGCTAGGCTCATTTTGACAAAATGGATATACCTAGTTAATTATCTGAGGTCCTCAAGGTAAGTGACCTCTAGTCATTATATTGCCATTGATTGTGTCATTCGATAAGGGAAAACAGTAAAAACAATGGGCCCAGAGGGTGATTGAATGTAATGTTACATTTGAGATTTACGTTTTATTTCTAAATAAATAATTAAACCATCATTATATTATATTTTTTAATCCAAAGACGTAAATAAATAAAAAACATCTCAACTTAAACTCTCATGCGAGATTCTTTATTCCCATTAGAAGTACAATTTGTCCATCAGGTACTTACTAATCTTATTCCTTCTGATATTATTACTACACTTGTAGTAGTCGTATCACAACAGCATAATGAATTACGTTACTACGTTTAAATGCTAATCTTCCATTCCAATATAGTATAACCTAAATTATAATTTACTTAGGAATTTTTCCTCTCATTCTCAATTTCGTCTATGGCTTTCAGAATACTCATTTTCAATTTTCGTTTCTCTTTGGACGTAAAATCTTTAATATCAGGTAATATGCTTCTGAAAAACTGCATGTCTTCATTTTCTTCATCTGTATCATCATCATCTCGTTTCCTTTTTTTGGTTTTTGTATTATTTGTGTCGTTTGATGTTGTAGCTTCATCTTTTTCAGTATTATTTTGTAGTACAACTGGTTTGATGTCAACATCTACTTCAGCCCAAGTTGAACTGTCATTCTCATCTAGCATAGATTGATCGTAGCAATCTTCAAAAACTATTTGTGCTTCTGACGCATTGGAAATTACGCTAAAACGAAAAATAATATTAATTATTACGTATTACGTTTTTATTTTTTTAAAATAGGATATCCCTTCTAAGTGTTGAAGATAGATTTAAAGATGTGCCTCACGGCTTCGTTTTGTGGTAATTTCGAGATTCTCGACAACCTAACCATCCTCAAATATATAACTATCACACACATAAAGAATGTTACAAATCCGAGAAGTAGTTTCAGAGTTTAGCGCGTTCAAACAAACACACAAACTCTTCAGCTTTGTTATGACATGTTTCAAACATGTCGGGGTCTTCCTACTTAAAAAGGAAACAAAAAAAAAATATCCTACCCTTAATAGATTTTGTACAACCTTTTTACAAACGTCAAAATGAAAAAATCGAAAAAAAAAAAACTTACCCTTTCGGTTTAATGAATGGGTCTAAAAATTGCAAGGTTTTATGTAAATAATAGTCCTTAAACGGCTTAGAGCCGAATTTACTTTTGAATACTCTATTTTTATATCTGTTATAAGAAGACCGTATTCCCTTCCATTTCATTTTCAATTCTTCAACTGGAAATAAATTAACATGTTTAAAAATAATTACAAATATGTAAATGCAATTGCATAACTTATATTAGTTTCACACACTACGGTTATAGTTAGAAATATTACTATCTATGCTGCAATAGGAACTAGCGCGAATTATATATCACTTTTATAAGTGAGACCCTAATCAAAATTTTATACTATGCTTCCATGGATATTTTGGCATAAAAATATAATCTATTTAGTAGATTTAATAAAAATATCACGCATTCAGTTTTTCTTAGTTCACAGTGTATTAGTGTGTTAGCCACTCCTTGCCACTAGATGGCGTTAGGTAGTCGTAAAAGTCATGTCAGATGCCTTTAAGCGTCTTGAACAAAAACCGACACCAGTGCTAGCAATAACACACACTATAAAAAAGAAAGAATAAAAAGTAAATAGAAAAATAGGAGATAATAAATCGAACCTGTGCACTCTTCATGAAGCTCATTCCTAACGCAATCGGCTACCTTTTCCCATGCGTTCTCGGCACACCATCTCCTGTAAGTGTCAGAGCTATGATCGTAAAGTTCTGGAAACCTCTGGACGATCTTACAAAACTCCATTATTACTCTTCTGTCGTCCTTCATAGTGATTTTCTGTTGGAAATAAAACAAATGATTGAGGTAACAAAATAAGGTTATCTACTGAACAAGCAAACGAACCAATTGATGGGAAGTGGCCACCGCAGTTTATGTGTTAACACGCAAATGATAAGCATTTTGGCAATATTATGACTATTAGTGAGGTAACGGCACTGCAGCTGCAAATATTCAACAGTTCATCTCGCACGCTTATTAGGTTTATTCCGGACAGATACATATATACGCCCAGTTTATGCCCGGGCAAGAACGTTATGCGCAAGGTTATGGTGTAAAAAACTCAGCCGGCAAAGAGCTCGCAACATGTATAAGTATCATGCATATACACAATTTAACTAATACAATTCGAATTGCAAATTAAATAAAAATAAACTCACGTGATAATTTTGAAATTGAAAGCGCGATAATACTCTGTGACCTTCCGTCCAAAGAACTCGTCGCACACTGATGCGCCACAGCGTTGCGTATCCTTGCAGTCGATTATGTGTGACAGGGACCACGCTACGCAACCACGCGTGTTTCCACGTCGATATCATTGGGAGTGAGCGAGACGGCACTAAGTAGCCGCGTTGCGCCACACGCCACATCCATGCCCTGTTGCCGCTTCGCCACTCAATCAGTCCAATGTTTGTTTATGTTTTGTATGAATTTATGATTCGAGAACAACACGTACCTTTTCAAGCGAAGGTATTACTTACTTAAGTAACACAGAAATTACTACATAGACAAAGTTAAATTCAGAACATCTGGATATAATTCAGTACAGTATTATTTTAAATCATCCAGAAGGAGTGTTACCCTGTGAATAAGTCTCATAGAAGCCTTTGATCAATATTTATTATCTGCGCGGATAAAATATGTGACGTCAATCAGCTATCGAAATAATTCGTAGCTCTGCTACGAATCTCATTTTTAATTTGCACGCAGTAACCATATATAGTCTTATTTTTAACACAATAAAGTTCAATTTCGATTGCTTTGAATTTAGGTGTATAATCGCGCCAAGTCTGCGTGACCCGTGACGTTCTCGTCAACTTGTCAACAGGTATTTTTACTGGCAGTTAGTTAAAGCTGGTGGTTTAACCAGCTTTAACTAACTGCAATTAAACATTCATATGTAATAGTGTAAAACAGAAAATTAAAAATTAAATCGTGGTGTTCGTGTAAACGTGGTCATTCTGATTTTTTAAAAGCATTTAATTTGAAGCTTTGATTTATTTTTAACTTTTAGAATTATATCTACTTAATAACCAACTTTTTGAGTACATCAAAATATCAAAATCAAATCATTAATTCAGAAATTGCACTTTCACAAGCACTCGTTCATGTATATTCGAAATTAATTAATATTTATTAAAGTCACAAACTAGTAGCATTTTAGTATGACCGTGTGGGTACTATTTAAATTGTAACTGAAGAAAATTATGATTTTGATAAAGGCTAGGGTTTGATGTTTGATTTGCAAATAAAAATGACATGACATCAAGAGCATCTCGAACATGTCAAGACTGCGTTTATACTAAATCCTGCCAAATTGAATGAAAACACTCTCAAGATAAATGAAAAGGCAGCATCAGTATGAAGTAGGAAATATCAAATTTCTGATGAGTGACGATAAAAATCATAATTTCTCATTAAACTCCTCATTGTCAACTGGCTCGTCCTTCACATATAACTCGTTTTAAATATCGCGTCCAAGAAGCTACACGAACCTCGTGCCCGACACGGCCGCACACATCTGCCGCGTCGCACGTGGCGTAACACCTTTTGTCTACATCCACCTTTTTTACCAATAAACCTATTTATAAACGGCACACTGGTCTAAAATTAAATTTGTTCTTATTCTGTGCAAGGTGGGCTTGGACTGTCTACATAAATGGTAGATGCGCGGTGTATATTTAAGAGATGAAAAAATATGCACAGTGAACAGCTTGTTGAAATTTCAATTTGTTTGTTCAATTTCTGACCATTAAGCGGTGAGGTTACCTGAGGTATCAAGGCGAATTCCTGGTTCGGCTGGTCGCCAATCTTATCGAAACGTTCTTGTAAATTGAATTAAATGGGCTAGCTTTATTTTTTAACCCAGTAAAACAAACTCTGTAGAATGAAGGATATAGTTTTAATGTGTTTATTTGTTCTCTCTCTCTCTCATGTACAAAATCAGTATTGAAGCCGTGAATAGAATCTCGAACACTTATTTCTTATATAAAAACAAAGTCCTCTGTCACGTCTGTCTGTTCGCGATAATCTCAAAAACTACTGCACGAATTACCATGCGGTTTTTACTGTGGAAGGTTTAGGTGTATGATTTATTAACTTTTTACCCGAGCCGAAGTCAGGACTGGCGGACCGCTTGTAGTATAATATTCAAAATATTTTGTAAGTCAATACCACAATCTAGTTACCTGTACTTACTGCCAACGCTTACCATGATTCACATTGCGTGTTGCCAGTCTGCTGTCACCCTAAACGATAACTCGTTCACATTACAACATGTGTCAGCCGTATTTTATCCCAGCCCAAAATTGAAAATTGATTATTCAATGTCATACAACATAATGATATCAATAACAATACATTTTTTTATTAATTAAGACCATGTACCACTTAACGCGATGCTCGTGCATGAAAATTATTCATTCATTCAGTATTTATGCACTGTGGTGCCCTTTTTAGGACGTTAATAACTGCAGTTTAACCTGACGATAAACATTTTCATCATTTATGTAAATATTTCGTGTAAAGAGCATTTTTTTGTATAGCGAAATGTGTAGTAAATTTCAGTTTACCTTGACGACCTAAGTACCTAGTTTTTGTCAAAACTTATATTATTACCTTGATATGATGCCCTATTACTAAGAAGGTTTGGACTAGCAAAACTAACAAACATTACCTTATATAATATAACACATACCGGGTATAACACAATATACACACATATCAGGTTAAACATTACCTTATATTATATAAGATTTTCTGTTTACCCTTGCAAAATATTATTATAACTATTTAAAACTGGTTTGAAATATTATTTGTCTTCGATTCTTAAGCCGTTTTATTTATATTTTTCACATTACTAACTCAGCATTACATGAATAAATATATCATAATAGAATTATGTTAGGTGAAGAATGCGACCGGAGATGACCAAGTATATAAATATACTGAATACTTAATAAGAACAAATGGACAGATCGACACAAGAGCCTTGAACTTTAAGTGGATGCATTGCCACTATTTAAATGCGTTTGCACAAAGGGAAAATTGTTATAATAATAAATTGAGTCTCGTCCCCTTCAATGTCGCAGCGCGCATTTCCACTGTCTAATAAAACAAATACACGTAATCCATAATTGAAAACTGAAAGTAATTTGAAATAGTAGTTTATACACCACGGTAGTAAAACGAAGTATTTTAGACGAGGCGTAGCTATAAGAATACATAAATTCTAAATAGCTAATTTCTCAAACTTTTTTGGTAATTATAGCGGCCCGTACCGGCTTCGCTCAGGTAAAACCATGAAACTCCTGAAAGTTTTGTCTGTCTCTGTGCCAAATTTCATCAAAATCGGTCTAGTAGTTATTGAGTTTATTCATTTCAATCAAAAATATAAATGTTTTATCTTTATAATATTAGTTTGGACACAGATTTATAATACTTCCATTAGTATGGGATTATTATGGAAGAATGGATGTCTGTATGGATGATGGAAGAACAGTACACGTTAATAAAAATAATAATTTTAAAATTTGTAAACAACTTTGTAAGCACTCTTAGGGTGGGTTACACCGTCAACTTGGACGTTACCTTTAAAGCGCGGAGAAAAATGCAAAGTTTCTACGCCATTTTAACGCAAAGTACGCCATTTTGTCCAAACGTCAGCGGCAAACGTCAATTTTGAGAGTGTCTCACTCACCCTCATTTTCCTTCATTTATTCAAAAACAAAGATAAGATCTTGTAATTAAAGATGCGGTTCAAAACAACACGGGTTCATGCGTGTAAACTTATAAACCTAAACCAAACCAACTTTCTATCATAAATCAACATGTTTATATTTGTTCTACAATTCACTGACGTTGATGGCTCAGTAGCCAAGATGGTGAACGATAAGATGGACCGGTTCGATTTCCTAGTCAAAGTGTGTTTAGAGACCTTTGCAACGGTAATGCCAAATTTCGCTGACCTTTATTAACTTCTAAGTCTTGACCCGTTGTGGAGGATGTTAACCTGTTGTTTTTATAAAACTAATATTGTAATTATATTCAATCAATTCTAATTAATTCATATATTTATTTAAGTCAAGTGTGAATTTATTTCAACGATCAACTATTTATTTATACACAAAATGACTAGAACTCGAATTTCCGAATGTAGCTTCAAAATCTGGTTCCAGAGCATCTACCCTAAAATCATTACTTGTTTTTGGTGACTCAGAATTAAATCTAGATAGTGAGAAAATACGTATTTTGAAAACATGTTACCTGTCAGAACTAAAGTCATATTTTAATATAATTCTTAAAAATTACCGAAAAGTGTAATGGAAACATTAATGAGAACAGAACGCATGCAGGTTGTATGCAGGTCTCAATAAGCTCGTCTTAGCGATTCGTCGGCAGGTGATTATGACAGGACAGGTGCCCTAAAATTACGACTAAACAACTCAATGCAGCTTTAGCGTGTAGATTATATGCTTCTGTCTTATTAACAATCATTAAATCGACCGATCGTAAGTTAATTTTAATTATTTGATGAAGGTTTCGTGAAACCAATCCGTACCGTATGCAAATGGATGACTGAATGTTATCAATTAGTTTTGGGTTATCGACGTTCTAGATTCTACTTCTCTGCATTATGAATCCACTGGTGAATGTTGCTTACTTCTCTTGATAAAATAATTTCTGGATCTCTTAATTTGTATACCAGATCATTTTAACTGATTTATGGCATATTGCATACATATTTCATGCAAATGAGAGCTTTAACATAATTTATATACCTACTTACAATATTAACATATTTATTTACTTACAATGTGGTCTTATTTTTCTCTATCACTACTTGAACAAAAAATATACTTAATGTAAATCTACAACGTGCGAGATCGGATAAATTTAGTACGTATGCAATTTTAAAGCAAAACGTAAAATATCTTCAACCTACCTAAAACGAATTGAACAAAACACAATCAACATAATCGCCTTAAAATAATGCAGACATATGTTCAACACCTTTCATAAACCGGTCGATCGAAGGACATCCGGTATTTTTATAAAAAAATCGGGATCGACATTCTCATCGGAACCGCCGAGTATCCGGTGCGCCGGCGCAAAATAAAAAAGATCATTTGTTAATCCGACTGGCGGCCGTGTTTAGTGGCGGCGTTTACCTAGTTAGCACCCATTTTGAGCTTTAGTGCTACCAATTAAATAACTTCTCAAAAATCCTAAATCATAGGTTTTATAGATGTACATACTAGGTACTTACATTGACTTCTGTAGCAAATATAAATAAATAATAGGTATATTTTACTTATATTATAATCAAAATTATTATCTAGTGTGTGATATGAAGAAGGCAATGGCAAACCACTCCATTAAGATGTCAGGAAAGTCGTACTGATTGTTTCATTCCATTTAATGACTTTTCTTTTCAATCATATTTTTCATGACCCTCAGCCATGAGGAATTATGATTAAAAAGAAAAGAAAGAGTACGCTTTTTTGAACTGCAACCTCATTCAATAACCCTGGTGTCAACTATACTGCTCTCTAATTCTCTTTAGTACGGTATGATGACCTCTAATCTACATACATACAAATGACTTCCACGCATGGACAACTACAATAACTCAAATGACTTACTAAACTAAGCTATGCACTTAGCTGAAATCTTCTGATCCTGACAATAAAGTTCAAACTGCTATGGTAAAGCATTTGTTTTTTGTTTAAAGCGATGTTTGGTAATAGGTAAGTGAAAGGCGGTGTATGTGAGAAAACGAACGCCTAACAATGCCATATTTTGCCGTCATCTGGCCTGATGATCGATCAGCATAATTTTTTTATTTCTTAGCGACCGTAGATTATTTCAACGTGAAATTTTCTTAATCGACTATGGTGAAATTGAAATTGTTTCGTATTCCGCGTCATTTGATTTAGATTAAAACGATATTTTGTACAAGAAAGTGGACTACAAACTACAACCTACCTGCTCAGATTTTTCGATTGTTTTGAAGTTCATGGCTAAAGATTTCAAACTCATTACAGTTGCATTAGTAGAAAATATCTCAAAAGATTATATGATTACGTCTTTGTCTTATCTCTGTAATTCTTGACTATATAAAACCTCTTAAGTATAATAATGGTATTCTTTATTTTTAGGTTCATTAATTTGCATTTATAGAACTTATTTCATCTTTTCAAGGTCCTCCATGGCTATCTCGCTTCCTCACATGTTTAATTAAATATTATTATTATTATTAATAATATTTTTCAAGTTTTATGACATCTTTTTCTGATTTTTTCTATACCAAATAGTATAGAACCTTTAAGCATTTGCTGACACAGGTTTCAACAAATATAAGTATTAACTAAAATACTAAGGCAAGAATCGAATGAAGACTATATTTGGGATTTTATTATAAAAATTACGATTTCATCAAGCAAATCAACCGGGCAATCTAAATCAAGAGTCCGGAACTAAAGTTTTCATTGTGACGTCAGTCCGCAGTCATGCGATACAGCACTTAAATGTTGTTGTTGACTTTCTGTGACATGACCTTTAAATCTACAGAATTCCTTCCTAGAATAATTTTAATACAATTATTTAAGTAATATTTGGTCATTTGTTTTGTTTTCATTTTAGTAATAACATCACTTCTGATTGTAAGGTTTAAAGGTACGTAACAATATTCATGTAAGAAATTTTGAAATCGAAGTAAACAATATTTTTTTCTGATTAATTTCTTATTTTCCTAGAGAAATTTATAGAAAGATATTGAAAATCTTCAGCGTGCTTTGATGCTGAAATCGTAATAGTGGTAGTATTAATAGATGCCTTTAAAATGCAAATCCGCGATAGAAATCTGTACGGAAATAGTCGCCATTCTGCGCGCGGCTGGTATTGTGCGAGCGTTACTCCGCGACTCGCCGGAACAAAGGGATATCCTACTTCCTCATTCATGGCGCAAAGATTATGTAGCCGAAGACTGTATGTTAGGTAATAATCGTCAAACCTCACAAGGTATACAAGAAAGCGTAACAGTTAAAATGTAGGTTTAGTCAACAGCATGTTAAGCCCACACTTAATCTTCACCAAAACATTTTTATCGATTTATTTTAATTAATAGCAAATAAAAAATATGAACAGGAAATAATTCTACACTAGTTGATTTTATTAAAAAGTATTATAGTTTTCTTATAGAACACAGTTTGCCACAATTTACAAAAAGGATACACAGTTTACAAAACGGTGGTCGTTAATATTCTCGTCAAATTTAATGGATGGAATGGATTACTATCTCGTAAAATCCTTTATATTTCCAGTATAGCATAATCTCGTGTACTATTTATTTAGATTTTCACTATAAATTAAAAGTAATTGATAAAAATGTAATGTTAGCGTTAATTGTGTTGATTGTCCTAGTCAACCATTGCAACTCACTCTTAGTCAAAGGTACTTGGTCTATTCGAAAGTATTCCTGACAGATTACTTGGAAAAAACCTTAACTTTCCCTCTGTTCTTCCTCCGTAATCTTTGACACGTCCTGACGCACCTACACGTATGTCCGTGTGGGGGGTGTGGGAAGAAGATCGAAAATAAAAACCCCTCGACGGGAGGCATCCCCAAACATATTACGGGAATGTTGGGTCGTTTTGGACACCCCGATTTTTTTGCAATAATCAACCGCGCTGTAGGTATCACTGTTTTATTAATAACAACAGACATAACACCGGCGATTAGTTTATTTATACAAACAACCCGCACGTGATTTAATTTGACAAAAATATTAATGTGCGTTGTAATATTCACTATCTAGCTAATCTAAACTATTGGTTTTTATTTCAAATATCCATTTTCTACTTGAAAGAGGTTAAAATTTAGATCATATTTGGTGATGACTTCAGTTTTCCCGAGAAGATCAATATTTTGTTCTACACTAAGGGTGGGTTGCACCGTCAACTTTGACGTTAAATTTAACGTGCGCAGAAATACGCAAAGCACACCATTTTGTCTAAACGTCAGTAGCACGCCGGTTAAAATCAACGTCAAAGTTGACGATGCTACTCACCTTTAATATTTTAATACAATTTGCCAGGAAAATATAGATTACATCATAATTGTAGCCAAGTTTATATAAAAAGGTCTACAGAAGTTAAAATTTTTAAAAACTGTAAAGAATTCCAATGCTATTAATATGTTCAAATTCCCACCAAAGTAAATAAGATGAAGATACCGTAAAAGAGTTTGCGAACCGTAGATTCGTTTGCTCGACCTCCAAAATGGCTTTTCTATTCAATTTTCGATAGAGATTTTTTACCAACCCGCAGTTTTGCGTACGGCGGAACCAATAAATCTCCTCTCGAGGTAAGGGCCGAATTAATCACTCGACGAGTCGGACGATCGATCCGACAATTGCATTTTTATGTCGCAGGAGAATCAAACTTAATATTTGAAGAAAAAGGTTGAAATTAAATTGTTTGTTCGATTTTTATTTACAATCGGGAAGGTGAAAATAAGAAGTGGGAATAAATAGTAAGGTTTTCTCCGCCGATACACTTGGAGCAGATTAAATGTATGGGATAGTCGGTAACATAAATTAGGGAAATGGCAACTAAACTATATAATACCGACCGTTGCCTCTTAGACTATTAACTTCAGCATGGTGTATGTGTTAAATATGTTAAAGTGTTATCTAAAAAAGTATTTTTATATTTTAATTTGCAGTTTCATATTTGGTTTCATCATGATTCCCATCAGAGTCAAAATATATAAAAAATTGGTTCCCTTCAAAGAGCTATACTTTTTTGGAATCTGGAAACAGACAGTGACCTATCGCTAGTAAGTTGATAATATTAAAATTTGACAATAATTGCTTATTTCGTTCTATAATAAAATTATTAATACATACACTATAAAGAAACAAATTAGTTAGCCATTATAATTTCTTTACTTACCACGCCAAATGAGACCGAAAAAAAAATTTTATAACCCTCTAATAAATTTCCAGCCAATTAGTTTTTACACCTACATTAACGCGTGAACTTTTAATAAATTAAAGTGAAAGCTAATTTTTCACAAGCCATAAACCAAAAAAACACTTGATTAAATTTCTGTACAGAGGCGAAATTTAAAAGCTGTGTTGTTTCCCGCCCATTAGGGTTAGGGCGGGCGGCCGCTGGGCGGGCATCGGGCACGAATTAATAAACAACCCGGCCAAGGCCAGGACTTGCGACCTTTAGGACTGTTCTCTTTACCTGTTCGTTAGACCACAAGAATCAAATACGATTTGAAACCCGAAATAACTATCACTCTGACCACTTTCTTGATTGACCAAGTTATAAAAAAAAGTTAAAGCATTTTTAAGTGAGTGTTTTTTGTCACGTTCTATCAATTTCAAATATTATAAAGTGCGATAGTGACAAAACTTATTTTAGCTTAAAATTTTGACTTTTTTTAATAACGAGTACAGTAGATACGCTAAACTACATGAAGCACAGTCTATCCTGGTATTCATGAAAATTGTTTAGATATATATTTTTTTCAGAACTTGTTTCTAGACAAACATAAAATTAACATAAATTTAAAAAATTAAAAGCTATTGAAAGCCGAATAGTTACATTAGGTACCGGAATAAAAAATAATAAAAATTGTATAATTTTATAGGTTATTTTACTCTGAGTAATAACATAGACCAGCCCTATTTACAAGCTGAAAAATAAAATCTACGTTTTCGTGAACGCTCACGCAAATTCCAAAATGAGAATGTATTACAGAATGATCATTACTGAAAAACAAATCCTCAATTCGCCATAAAACGTCGCACTGTAAATGGTGCTCCCGCGTAAGGAAACGTTGTCATTCAAAATCAGACCACGTGTACAATATTTCATCATCAGGAAGGGGGGTAGCACCCCAGGACTCCCCAGTCTACCCATCGCCCCCCACCCCCGCGCCCGGCCCAAAAAGTCTATCTGCACTTGACACGGGAGGAAACGGGACAGATTAACCGTAGAAGGGAACAAAGCTAAATATGTTTCAAGCTGATACTTACCCCTGTACAGTATATGGAAATTCTACAGATCAATTACGGTGTCCCACACGATACTTTACATTTATTGAAAGAGATTAGCATACTACATTGTCAATAACAATTCATTATTTGTTGTTATGATGTCCTCGAGGATTCTTTGGCACATATAAATGTTACTAAACTCAACAAATAATTTCAGCAAAAGCAAATTTTATTCAGCAAATTAATGTATTTACTTTTTCATTATACATATTACTGAGTCACTTTTATACAAACAATAATCTGACCATTCTTTATACTACACTTCGTATAGCTATATAATACTGAAAAAGGATAGAGGAATGAAATGATGGAACCATTTTCAGTTCTCGGTGAGATACCCTCACACCGCAATCTGGCTGTGTGTACACACGCACCCATTCATTGCTGACATAGATTAAAGAGATCATAGAGTGGACACTTCTGGATTTTTTTACATTTATAGCATTCAAATTAAAAGTTTTTTTTTTTCATTGAATTATTAATGTAGTTATTTGAATGAAGTCAATTTTATAGGTATATCGAAGTTTTTTACTTTAAATAATGAAATGAAAAATCAGAATTATTAAATTTATATGAAGTTTGAAGTAACCTTTATACATTTATCTACATATAGAGGACTAGCCTAGATTATACTCATCATACACTAAACTAGGGTTCCTATTTTGACACGAACCCATCTATTAGTAGGGTTTGCGCCCGAATTTTTGGAAAAAAACTGGGTAAATACTATACGTAAACCTATCTATGTAGATAACTAATAATATGAACTCCCTAATTCTTAATCTGAGATGCGAGACTACGAGACGAGTATATAAATAAAACTTGTAGGTAATTCTTGTGTACTATCATTAGTTTTTGATGCTGGCGTGAAAAGTTTGAGCAGTAATTTATATGACGGTTTAAATAATTACTGCCCGTTTTCGGCTCAATTTGGAGATGAAAGTGGTAGCGGTGACATTTATGCCAGTTACTTTTTGAATGTGGTTATGTTGTGACACCGACTTGCCATGCTTTGATTTAGTTCGTTATGTTTCGTTGTGAATATCGTTGTTAATCACAAGAAGTATTCCACTTTAGGCATCCGTATAATAACATCAAGGTATTGCACATACAGCACAGCAGCTATCAATATTTTTCATAAGTTCCATAGTTATTTGGAATACAAATATTTTGATATATAGTTTGACTCAAAAATCCACTCGGGTCATCAATAAATCCAAGTAATAGATTTTATTTTTGTTGCAAAAATATTACCTGTTATTTTTCTATATTATTTAATTCAAATTTACTTGTAGCGTTTATTATATTTCACACTTTTTGCTGAAATTATAAAATGTCTATCCTATATAATGCTACGGGATGCCGGCAACCGCAGGTTCGTCCGTAATTCAGCTTGTTACTCTCAACATTCGCTTTAGCTACCACGAATATTTTATTTAAGGCACTTTATGATAAGTTTTACAACGTATTTTTAATTTAGGTGCATATACTTTTGTAATTTTTTTTTATACCGAACTGCTTAAATGTTATTTACTTGTTTAATTATCATCAAAGATTTTATATTACATTTTTTTTAAATACATTTTTGTAAGTGCTGTTTGACTACCGCATTTTATAGCACAGCAGATGAGCGTGTAAGATGCCTGATAGTAAGAAATACTCCGTTAATGGGTTCCACCAATCAAATAAGAGCTTGTGATGCGTTGCTTGCTAGTCGGCTCTTAAAAGCCCCAATGTCGAATTATATAGGAAAATCCTTATTTCTTTCCTTGACCTCATAATCACGTATTTTATTAACCCTTTACAATGCTTTAGTCCGTAGAGTTTTGCTGCCATCGGCATCTATACATGGAAAATAGATTGCTTGTCAATAAAAATGTAAATTCGTCGCTTCAGCTCTCAGCTAATTCATTTCCCAATGGAAAATCGGGAACGTCACCGGAGATCGATTGCCCGTTCATTTCGACGACATCTTTTTTTGCATTTCATATTGACCAGACGCTCGGATAGTTTGCATACAGTGTAACGAAAGCTAGTACCCGACAACAAAGAGGATGAGTTATGGCTTCGAAAGTTTTGCTATCTTTGTATACGTTTGTTTGTTTTATTGCAATCAAAAAATATTTTCCACTTATAAAAAACCAAACTGGGATAAAAGTAAATTCAAATATTTGCGTCCGTAGATAGATACCACGGAGTGATCACTGCAATGATTGAAATGAAATTCGCAAATATTATTAGTTGATAACAGCAGTTATAAATAAACTTTTAAAAAATGTATTGTCGTCATAATAGAAACTTTATTTAATTCCTATTAGACTTTTATAATCTAGGTAAGTCATACATTGTTACCCGCTTAACGGTGACATGCGATATCAAATGCCGTATGCCGTCACGTACGACCCTTTACGACATAGGCCTCGCTCTTTTTGTGTGCTTCAGATATTAACGTCTTTCGCAATGATTTATAGAGGTCCTTCCCCATGAAAGAGGCGAAGGGCTTTCAGGGAACCCGATATGAATTCTAATATGGATTTGTGATAACTACATTTTTTTTTTTCAAAAAACAATTTCGCGTCAATTTTGTGTACAGGGGCGATGTAAGCAAAAAATCGACATACGCAAATTTGATCCGAAACCTCGAGCTCTCCGCTCACACTCACGGTGATACGGCTGACACCCTAATCAAATAAGTACCTTTTACCGGGACGGGTCCCACCACATCGAAATTTCAATCTTCGCAAACTGAAACAAGGTTTAAATTCCGGCGTGCTCGTTGAAACTGCTGGCTTCCGCATAAAACGTATTTGTAGGAAGGACGACCCAGAAAATGGGTATAATATACTCACACTCCTCGCTTCCTCATTCTCCCGGCTTCCCCCAGGAGGCTACAGAAATTTATATAACAAGCTATCTCGACCCGACTCGGTTATTGTCGGAGAAACACAGCCTCAGACATTATTTTTAATTAAACAAAAGTGCTGTCCGCTAACTCCCCGATCCAAACTGCGATTTCTCCCGCCAAAATTGATATTTTTATCTTTTAAAATATTTTTGCCAATTGTCAAAGGAGGAAAAGTTCAATAGGTGGATTGAATATTATTTAGCTCGTATTTTTTCCGGAAGATACATCTGAATGCCCTTATTAATTAAAGTTCTTTTAATTAAATCATTTTATTTAACTTCTATTTCTGTCTTTTACAATTTTTTAATGTCTTACAAATTCAAACCAATTTTCACAACAACAATGTCACTCTATGAGATAACCATAAACAATATATAATAATAGAATATAACCTTTAAATGTGGTGGCTGTCCACTAACTTATTTATAATCAACACTCTACGTATTTCTATTATATGGAATTATTTTAGATTTTTTATTAATTTACAAAATTACATATTATATGGAAACTTATTTTATTGTATTTTTAAGTGTAGATAGTATGAGTTTGGGGCCATATTTGTCCGATAGTTATATGGGAGTACAAAAAGAAAAGGCGATAAAAAATACTCATGAAATAACTGGCTGAGGTCAAAACCATGTTTACCAAACCATGAGAAGAATGCGAATAAAGTTTTCTCACATTTAATTAAGCATTAAAATCTGTCTATATTACCCATTCAATCTCGTAGAGTGGGGTGGGCGACCCCCGCCCTCACTTACGCGGCTCAACCACTACTATGAGAACTCAACATCTCGAAGATAAAAATATGTTTTTAATAATTAGTACAAAAAAATGTTATTTTTATGAAAATCGAAGATTTAAAAAATATTAACATATTCATGCTGTGACGCCGCGAAACCCAGTGTCATTGTAAAAATAAACGTAGAAATTTTAAAGATTTGTTTGTGGTTTTAACATCGGCCGCTTCCTGACATTCACCCTCCATGGAAATGCTATTGTTGTCGATAGCTGACTAGGCTATGTGTTCCTTAGTTAGGAAGGTGAAATATGCATATAAAGATGGAAGGTGAAATATAACATATATCTAAACCTAATCTAAACCTGCTTTAAAAAATATGGTACATACACAACAGATTATTTGTATATTCGTAGCTCATTATAGTCAACAATAATGGACTGTAATATGTCAACTTTTTGATAATAACATTGAAAATGAGGTCTGGAATGAAACTATTTGCCCCAAACGACCTGTAGACGTATTGCGGGTGAAATGTCAACTAGATTATCGAGTGCCTTCAACCTGAGTCGTGACGAGAATACTTAAAGCCAAATTAGCTAATTTACTTTCCATTCAAGGGGTAGAACAATGAGGGTAGTACCCATAGATAAAAGAAATATATTAGTACCTATATATCACACAGTTGTAGAAAAATTCCAACTAGGTACCTAGCTGTTACTGTCGTTCTTTTTACTTGATGATGATCGAGTATCGAATTCGTGTTTGATATATTTATAGATTTTTTCTTATTATATTATTTTTCTAGTTTATTAATCAGTAAGTACTTCAAAATGTAGTAAAATTACATACCATTTACATAAAAATACAAACTTAATAACTATGCGGACTTATTGCAAATGCAATCTCTTCCAGAGATTCCGGTAAGAGAAAGAAGTTTAAAATAGAAACCAGCAAACAATACCCATACTAATATTATAAATGCGAAAGCCTGTCAGTCTGTTCCACTTTTACGGATAAACCGCTGGATCGATTTTAAATATTCTAAATTGAAATATGATTTATACAAAAGCCTGCACATATTTAGATATTTAATATTATGTGTATAACTAAAAAAATATTTCTGCAACGACTTAGATTATCTTATGTATTTTATCAACAACCTAATTCCTATATTTATAAACGCCACATGAGTTATTGTTTGTTGTTTCATAATCATTAATTTTTAATTAGCATAAAACCGACGCCGATAAATCACTGGCTATGCTCTATGTTTGATTAAAATGGGTCATTTTATAGGCCATAAGGGTGTACATGCTTGTACAGATTAGTCCAGTTTGTGCGTACTAATAAAAGCTTTCAAATAAATTAAATAACGTACGGGGCCGCACCTGTGACATTGCTTTGGTTAATGGTTCCAAGTTTATGACACGATTTTTCTTTTTCAAAATAAGTTTTTTCACAAAATATATTTTTTTGACACCTTTTTTTATTGTCGCCTTTAACACGTAACAAAAAATCATATTCGTGTAGTAAACCGTTACTAAACCATTGTGCAATGAACAGACAGTGAAATACCGACTTGAATTTTATTTTAATTACAACGATATTACAGTCGAATATCATTTAAGTGGTCACCACACGCCTCTGACCTAAATAGCCAACCGATGGACCAACAATCGAATGCAATTTAATTATAATACACATATCATAGCTGCATTTATAAGCTTTGTGATGCATGTGTAAATTGATTTTCATAAATTTTCATAACGTTCGCAGAAATTAATCAGAAATGGACTGCACAGCAAATGACGGGTTGAGCGCTGAAAGTAATGAGAAATTTTAATGAATGCAATGATTTTTTGACTGCACGACTTTTACATTACTTGAATTGAATACCTATACATATATCTCTGAAAGAGTCATTATGAAGACCTAAAATTAAACAACCACAGAATCGTCATGTCTTGATCTTATGTCATATAAGTACATTTAATTAGACTATAAGACTATATATTTAATATTATTACATTTATTTTAGAATATATATTAATTTTTAATTTCACAGACAGACAAGGAGATTTCTAAAGTACCTATGGTCCAACTACTAAGAATACCAAGGATGAAGACCTTACAAAGTGGATAAAAAGTAAGAAAGAGGACCCTGGGTTCCAATGCTTTTTGGTTGCGGAATGAACCAGAAATACGCTTAGATGAGTGAAAGAGATAGATAAGGAGCTATAAAGAGAATCACTTATTCATTGCAGAAATAGAATGAGAATAAAATAGTGCAAATTTATTTACTAACAACGCTATAGGAGATATAGGCAAATCTCTACAGCTAACGGTGACCTAAATACGCGCCCGGCAATCCAATTATTACGAATATGACCAGTAGTATATACACACAGGACAACAAAGCCGAACACTGAACCAGTTTTATATTGAGAGCTCTGTGTAAAATAAAATCCTGACGAGATCTCTCTCTATAATAAAGCTAACAACTACGGTAACATTTTAAAAGTACGTGTAGGTGTGTACACTTCTTACTTTATCATTAATTAAGACAGTTATGTCTCATCGTCTAGTAACGTACTACTTTATGGTGTGAGGTTCCGCCCTAGAATAAGACCCGTATACACCTGTAATGTCAAAAGATACGAATAATCACATTGTCATAAATTAGCTGATAGGCAAGAATAGGTAACATTCTTACTACAGAGAGAGTTGGCGACAGGCAGGCAACCGATTGCAAAATTACCACCGAATCTTAAAATTTTCAAATTTATTTTTTACGCTCACTTGGGGTCGTGACGCCGCAACGTCACATCTCCGAACGAAACCAAGAATATGTAGCGATTAGAGAGAATCTAGTAAACTTCTCCCTAGAATTCTAGATATGTAAAATCATTAGTTACAGGAATATACCCAGAGTAAGAGTATTCGCTTACGTACGATTTTTTTAAAGTCTATATTCATTTCCCATTTGATTATTACGACACATTATTTTAAAAAATGCAATACTGTTATGCTACTGTCATCAGCTACACCTACATCCGGATATGATCGAATTTACAGTCGAACTCATTTATGATGTATTTCCACGATCGAGTGGGGTTAAGTTGTTAATTCCCAATGCTCTGTTGATAATGCATTCTATGAACTTCAAATATAGACTTTACAAGGCATAGAAATGCTAGTAGGTACCTCCCACTTTTTTCTTGAAACTGGCAAAATAATTGTTGTAAAAATACGGTTGGTTATAATTGCAATATCAAAATAATATTACAGTTTGATATTTTCGCGTCGAGTCGCATCGCGTCCATTTACGTCAATGAGAACACGTGATTTAGACGGAAATCTATATTGTTATATTTTTGTGTTTTTTTTTAACATTACCTGAAGTTTTTTTTATTAAATCAAAGTTGATTACATAATTTATATTGTCAAGTCTATGAGCGCGCAAGGACGGGCTGCTTTCAAATATTCATACCATGATCGATATGAGCTGTATGCGCTCACTTGCGCCCGAGGTCGTCCTACACTAATCAAAACGTAATTCCAAGCTAATATTGTATTCGGTCCGGTATTGCGGCACTCCAAATGTTAAAGGTTACCTTAATGAATTGATTTTCTATGTAGAGCGAGGTGTATCGGCATCCTTCATCGCTGATCTCATATTGTTTGATGAACGCATGATGGACATTCTCTTTTGATGGTGTAAGTGAACACGGATGTACCAGCATTGTTATTATATACTGTCAATAAAAGCTAAAGCTCTTATTGAGATGTTCATGTACAGCCTATATTATTATTTGCAAGCTTCTGTTTAAATTTGTAATGAAAGTATGTCACTTTGCTTGTTCGGGTGGAATCTTTTGGAACAGATACCTCCAATTGATAGAGCTCAAAGTTGGAATGTTTGCGATATACTTGAACTAGCATCGGCTCCCGGCGAGAGAATTGTTCATCGGCTTACAGCAAGGACATAATTTTTTTGTCACACGTAAGAAGCAGCAATATTAACGAATGTTTGTTCGTTTTGTTATTTGTCTTCATCTTTTGCACTCAATGTACAAATGGCATTGTAATATTTTGACTTTTGTCCAATAATTATATCTTGGTGCCAATTGCCATAGAAACAGGTGTGCCGTGGTGTCTGAAGCCAGTTATTTCGTTGGTGAGGTAGGTCGTCGTTTGTGAGACCGAGGTTTTGACTACCGCTCTGGATGGCACCTGGTTCAAAGAATGTCCATTGCCGTTCAGAGAGGAAACTCGGCGTAATGGGCACCTTTGTTCCGAGTACCATTCGGATTGGCATTTTTGATTAAATTTGATCTAATTCGTGGCGTCATAATACATTACTGTCATACAAGCTCCATATATTTTTACAAGCTTTTATTTAACTTGCATTGTAACTATGTACGTCTGTAGATATCTTCAAACGATTGAGCTGTTTGTACACCGTTTAATTTGGATGCCAATGTATTATTATGATGCACCTAGAAACGGCTCCTGACCATTTATTTTTCACACATTGAATGCATAGAGCAACACGTGTCATGATTAATGTAACAAAATCTCTCTGACAACCAATAAAAGCTTGTGTCAAAAATGACATATATGTAAAAATCCTTTTGTTTTTGACATAAAAAAAGTACTTATCTGATTTGACTATCAAATTACGAAGTGAGGCTCGTTATATTTATAACCATTTAATTTATCGCATTTGTGTTATAAAGTTTATCTGTATTCACTCATCTGAACGTTTGCATCTTCCTTAGAAATATACCGTTGGAGCCCAGTGTCCGCTTTACTACATTTAATACTCTCCACCTCGCATGGGATCTTTTGTTGTCAGATTTTTAGCATACTTCTATCATTCTTGACGACAGCAAGCCAGCACTTCTTGGGTTTGCCTTCTGCAATGACGAGAGGAAATCAACATAGACATGTAAGTGCTGTCTCATTTTGATATAGATTTATTTTTTATTCGATAGTGTGTTTGATAGTAACGAATTATCTTGGATAGTGGAAGTGGACTTAATCGAAACTGCTTTAGCGATGATTCAGTCTACTTTAATTGTACTTTCTTTATAATTTTTGCAGCTTATATAGGTTCGCTAATTAAATGATACTCAAAAGTTTCTATTTAGAACCTACACGAGAAATTAACGTTTCAAACTTCGTTCTGTATATTACCACGTAAATATTAACTAGCCATTGCTGGTTTATAAATTTATAATTACCTATATTTTCTGTAAAGCTTAAAGTAGTACTTTCTACTGCTAGTTTGAGTGCACTATCTGACCAACTTTCTATGTGTTGAATCAAAGATTTCTTTGTGATGATCTGATTTTTAAAACTATTCACTATAATAATTAGCTTATGGTTTCCGCTCCATATCCTCCTACATAGAGGCAAAAGAAGAATATAGCCTTGCCAGCTGACAGACATCAACAGCATTCTCAAAAAGGGCTTGAATTTATATCAGGCCGGTCATAAAATCAGCAAAAGTTATTTTAACTAGAAAGAAAACAAATATAACTCGTGTGTCGAGAGAAATTCTGTAAATTAATTGTTACAGAAATTACATAACCAAAATCGCTGTTCATAACTCACAAAACAATTTGTTAGGATTCGATGTAAACAGAGTAATAAAAAAACAGATTAAACATAAAACACCGATTGGTATCGTATATTGTTTTTCAATTAGTTACTTTTCCGATTGATTTTTTGTTATCTCAATTGTGCCATGTTTTTGTTAGAAACTTTATTTGCGGGATTTATTTTAAAAGTATAAATTAACGTGTTGGATCTTATTATTAACTTTCTACTAGTGCTCTTAAGGGGTGACTTGCATAAATAGGTCAACACAAATGTGTATTTCTTAATATATAAATAAAAATATTTTAATATTTATTTTCTAACTTACTACCTCAAGGATTGAAAAAAATTATTCACCTAACCTATAAAAGCATAGTGGAAAAGCGATGGTGGTGTAATAGTTAAAACCTAAGCCTGTGGATCGAAAAGTCACAGGTTCGAATCCTACTCATGCCACATGAGTTTATATACCAATCTGACTCAAGTATAGTAGTTTTCATAGACCACCACTTGCTTCCGGTGAAGGAAAACATCGTGAGGAAACCTGCACACTGGGTGATTATTACTTGTGTGTGAAATGGAGAAGGCAATGGCAAACCACTCCATTTATAGTGCCAATTAAGTTGATAACAACTTAATTGGCACTATAAATGGAGTACGTGGTTACGTGGTTACGTGGAATGAAACACACATAAGTGTGTTTCATTCCACGTAAGACCACGACATTCAGCCATGAGGAATACCTAAGACTATGAAAAGAGAGAACCTATGAAAGGTGAATGCTTAAAGTTGGATGCATGTTCATCGTCTTTTTTGAAATAAACTACAAAAAAGTTTTCGAGAGTTAGACTAGGGTTTCTTGCTTACAAACTTAACACGTTAGACCAAAACTTTATATAGAAACAAAACATCTAAATGTGAGCAGATCGTGGTAACAATATCAGAAGAACATTAAGCGAGTATAAGGTAAGCCTCCACTCTGTTGCAGTCGCGCCGGTAGGCTGTGGCGCCTCTCGCTTCCAGAATTAATAACTTTCTAGCCCCCCCACCTCCTCCCCTGTCTCCCTGGACCACCTTCTCACACCACTGATGTATACTGTACTAAGAGTTCTCATGGCCATCTCGCATATATTTCGTATAAAGAAGACGAGATTGCTCTTATTACTATAATATGACTACTTTAAAACTTTTATTTAACAGAAAAGGTTTTTCCTTAATCAAAAATCATTTATTTATAAATGTCAAATATCTAATCATTTCAATAAGTTTCTGAGAATGTTTCAATTCAATATATAAATGTTGGTATACGAGTAGAGTGAAAACTGAGCTTGAAAACTTGGAGCGTAGATCTAGTAAAAAAATAAAACAACCCATGTCGAAAACTGATGTCGTCTCATAAAAAATTGAATGGAGTTTGCAGATACAAAATATTAAGTTTTCTTTATTACTCATTTAATATTATGTCATATTTTTAGGCGCCGCGGTCAGCACAGATAATTGTTACGTAGTCCTCCTCACCAAGCGTGTTAATCAGATTATACCCAAGCAGATTCGAGTTCTAATAGTAACTCGGGAGTCAGTCAGCTGTCTCTGTCTAGCGGCCGGAAAGCCTTCGGAAGTTTCAGGAGTGTTTCGGTTTGCCTCTTTGACTCTGTTACTCTGTTTGGGTGTGTAATGATTTGCTCTGGTAATTCTTTGAAAAAATGTCGCCAACGCCTTTCGTTGCTTGTGACGCCTTATCTTGATAACTTCCATTTTTAAAACGTGTTATTACATACATGATATTGTTATTTCACGCGTTGTTTACGTAAGCTGTTTGAAATAATGAGTTGAAGATGGTTTTATTTTTTTTTTTTTAATTTTGTCATTTATAATGTAGGAATTAATTTTTTTAGAGCATTGGCAATATTCCATACATTACTTACTTTTTCCAACTAGGTAGGCAAGATTGTTGTTGTCAAGTTGATATTATATATTATATAGGTAACTTTTGAGCATCCGAAATATCAAAGTTATATTACCACAGATAATATTACATAGTTTCAATCTTCCCGAAATAACTTGAAGGGGAAAGATGAAAAGGCCACAAGGAGAGATATAAATACACAATCGTAAAGGCCAACCAGTCATGGACGATAGGACTATTTGGTGTTATTTTTTTTCCTTACAAACAGCAAAGTATATTGTACATCGTGGCCTGATTTTGGCGGAAAGTCCCGATTTTGGATACTAGAATTTACTGTCCCCGCTTTTTAGGATTTACAGTCAGAAGTAATAAAAAACACGACATAGGGATACTTTTGGACAAAGGGTAAATCTATAAAATAGGTAATTTAAATTTTCAATAAAATTTAACCCTTGTTTTTTTATCGAAAATATGAAAATACTATTTAACTATATCAATTAGCGTTTTTTTAATATGTCGCACGTTTGACGAATTAATTCCGCTTTTTAACGTATTAATTTTTAATTTTTTTTCCAAACAATTATACCTTTTATCCTAAAATATGTAGTTTTAATAAATAAATGTAAAACTCATATGAAACATTAGCTGATCTATAAAAGACTCACATAAAATATTAGGCAGTAATTAAAAACACAAAAAAATGAGATCTAGTCTATTGTAAAAAATATAAGCGGTGTGGTTTCTCCGAGATATTAAAAAAAAGAGCACATTACACAAAAGGAGCCTGATTACACGTCACTAGCTAAGATCCCTTTGTTTCTTACTGTTTGTTTTAAATACGCATCCACTGTAGGAAAAATACAGCATTTTAAATCTCTGTCTACTTTTTCGGTTTCAGGTCTGCAGAAAATAAACATCTTTATAATATTCCTTACTTAACAAATACCTATTCAAAATAAATAGTTGTCGAAAAAGATTATTTAATATGTATCTCTTTATAGGATAAATCCACCTTTGTACGCGTTTTTCTTTTGCTTTTACAATCCTTTTGATTTTGATTATCCCATTTGATTATACACGTGTACTACTAGCGTGGCTCATAATCAACATTAAGTATCCGTTGCATCAGTAAATTTTGACGTTAATCTCTTAACTTTTCTAAACGTCAGTGGCGTGGAGGTTGTTAAATTTAACACCAAAGTCGAGTGGTTCAACCCACACTATCAAATATAGTAAGTTACCAACGCGGAACCTCATTTTGCAATATCAAGTACACGCGTTGAAGTCTTTCATATGGACCTTATATTAAATTTTAAGCACACTAGTACGTGTCCTGACTTTGCACGTATGTGCATTATATTTATAAATACTCCACAACGAATTTCCCGCCAAACTGTAAATACCGCATAACTCTATGGCGAGGATTAAGAGTTCAAAGCCTAACTCAGTGTAACAAAAGCGGAGATTGATATATTTTTTATTTTTATTTATTTATTTTACATATTTTATATAGGTAAATTGTATATAAATCTTTACTCTCGTATGCCCAGGTTTCTGGTTTCATTCAGAGCTGTGACGCCGCGAAGCTTGGCAGCATCGTAAAAAACAACATAAAATAAATACATATATATATATATATATATTGATGTCTGTTACAAGCAAAAAAAATCTATTATGATTTTGATGACAAATTTTATTTTTCTGTGGCGTAAAGCTTAAGTATTGAAGCATTCAATATATTCAAAAGATGACACGCTAGTAAGAAAAAAAAACTTAACACCTATTGGCAGTATTCATGCACCTACGACATTTATCTGATATAGTCAATTAAATGACATGCGAAAAGGTTATAATCGCGCAATGATCGCTAAGTGAAATAGCGGTGATATTGTGTAGCATCGGGGAGCGCGCGGCGAGCGAGTAAATTAGAGAGCAACCGGACTATAACTAAGAGTTGAACTGACGCTCTAAAGTTGGTTTTGAGTGGATACTTTTTGGAATTTATTTTTTTAAAGATTCGGTTCATATGCGGCGACTAAGGTTTAAGGAACGCCTTGACAACCGATAGAAAGGAACACATTTGCCAAATAAGAGTTGACGTTTAGTTGACTATCGTAAAATCACCGCTGCGTCTTCAAAACTGTAAGGATTATATACGCTGACCCTGGGCACCACGGCCTCACATATCCGAATGTAACCACGAACAGAACATGCATGAGACATATCCGTCGAACGTTAACAGATGTAATTGTAGACGTGTCCACATTAAGCTACCGTTCGCCTGCAACAGGAATGCAGCTCAGCGACTGCAGTGATGCATATCGTTGTACGTATGGTGCATATGCGTCCCCCTACCTCCCACTGCCTACCGTCTTTGTCTTCTCCGTTCATTATACGCAAGTACCAGTTTAAAAGTCCTAAAGCCACTCGCTTGGCGGTTGATGTGGCGTTGTTTTGTATATTGTAAGTGTGACAGATAAAATGGTTGGAGAATTTGAAAAGGCATTGCTGATCATACACGATATAGCTTATTGGAATAAAGATGATGATGTAATTGTCAAAACTAGTAAATATATATTATCTGATCAGTATTTCGGAACTTTATAGAACTACCCTAGTCACATCTACTCGTATTCCATAAATGTCTACAAAGGTGACTTTTTTATGCAGCCCCCTCTACCTATTACTGGTTGATGTCACAGTGGTTGGCGTTAGATACTTTATATGTATTTATTTTTTTTAATGCAAAAAAATACCAATTTGTAAATTACCTATAAGTATAATAGGCCTATAAGTACCTATAAGTATAAATTCATTATCATATATATCCCATTATAATTATTTTAGCATTAAGATCTTTTAATGCTAAAAGAATTATAATGCCCATAAATAAAAACAATAGATAAAATTTTATAAGCTCATACAGATTCATTTTTATTATTGACCAAGCAAATGTTTAGATAAATATTGTTATTTGAGGACATGATATTCAATATACTTAAACCATTTTCTTTTGTCACAAATTATCATTCACTACATTTGTTTATTCTATTTTTTACTGATTCTTTTATATCGCTTTTAAATTTCGACAGCTTTAATCATATCGATGCAACATTACAAAATATTTAATTTATTTTGTAAAATTCCTTTCGTAGAAACTGGATCATTGCAATACATTAGCAAAATCCCTAAGTTTAACCAATAATTCGTAAAAAATATTCAATTTAGCATGTTGCTATGTCACACTTGGAAAGCCATATCGCCTCCCACTCCAAATTGTGATTAAAGCAACCTAATACACACAATAACAGGTCACACGTTTACCGACACCGACTTGTTTATTCTAAAACGAAAAGATCCCAAGCTAATTTTCATTAAAATAAACGAGACTATGCTATATTCTCTTAGATTAGAATTCAAATTTGAATAACAGTAGAAAATCGTCTCCGTATACGCTTGTGTGCTCACGTGAAAGCAACACATTTCATTTATAATAATAGGTACAATACAGACCATCATATTGTACGAGAACACACTCCTACTATCGCGCTCATAAATGTTTCGCGTGTGTGTTTTGTTCGAAATTCAAACAGAGTAAACATCTACAATGTAATTTGAACTATATCGGTTAATACATAAAGTTAAAAATATGTTTTCAGTAGGTGATGTATTAGGGCAATGAGAATTTTGTAACTGTGTGTGAGCAACAACTCTGCCGTGGTATAACTAAAATGCCGTTATCTGACATTAGGGCGATTTTTAATTTCTGTTACCTAGAAAATGAGAAAAAAAAACTCTTTCGATCTGTATTTGAGATTTTTCGATAGCTTGATTAGTTTTTAAAATAACAATTGTAATATTGCCGTTATGTACACATATTTTGCTTGTCAAATAGGCTAAAATGCCTTTAAGTAACTTTGCGAGTCTATACAGCCGCTAAGGTTGGATAACTCATACCTTTGTAAAAAAAATATCATAAGGTTGCTTGTCAGTATTGCCGTTAACTGCATTTTTTGCACTATAAAGGGGTAAAAATACTTTAACTGTGTTATTGTTATTTTATTTCTAATACTGCTTAGTATTATATTGTTAAGTTAAAACGTCGTTAATTGAAAAAGCTAGACTTAAATGTGATTAACGTCGTATAACGGCTTTATAGCTTACTATTTGTTAATACTTATGTTTTGACTTTTCGTATGTTATAAGCCAATAGCGGCTTTTCGAAAATATTCAAACAATATATTGTCCGCCAATGTTAGACTGTAGTGCCGTTATCTCACAGTAATTCACTAAAATGTCGTTAACGACTCTCGCGCCGGGTACCATCGAAGGGGTCGGGGGTCAAATTAGTGAGTCGCAAGCGCTTGGAGGCGAAGCACGCGTGTTGCTGCGGGTCTGTTCCCGCCAATTTCGCAACGATGGCAAACCGTCACTCTAGGTAAGTCAGTTTTTTAGCTAGGATGCATGGACTTTTAATTCAAATATTATATATTCATATGATTTTATTATGATGTTACGGAGAGGCTATGGTGGAAAATACTAAAAAAATACTCTCGAGGGCTACTGCATGTGACAGAACAATTAGTAATAATTTGTATGTTTAGTAATACATACTATTTATATTATTATTCCAGAATTTCGGCTGTTTCCATGAGAAGTAAATGTATTTTAGAAATGGCAAAGAAAAAATTTGAGATTAATTTTAATGAGCTATCAACACTTCAAAACTTAGAGACAAACAATAGTAAGCCTGAGAATGGACCCACTAATATTGTTAACAGTTATTGTACGAAATCTTATTCAATGGTTGGCGGCATTTTTCACACATTCTGTGAGACACAAACTACGTATAACTCATATCATTTGTCCAGTTTAGATACAAATAAATTAAAACAGGCTTTATTTAATGAAAATGCAATCCATCAAACTGATACAAGAAACATCATCGACACACCCAACCATTTGGATTTAACATGCAATGAAATAATGCCATCCGACGATTCTCCGCTTGATAAAGAAGCACAATTAATTACATTTCGAACATCTGAAAACAGTCCAATCGATTTTGATTCAGACGACTCAGTTTTAGATAAAGATTACTGTCCATCCGTTTCCCCATTAAGTCCCATATCTGATGTATCTGAAAAGAAAAAAAAAAGAAAAAAGAACAAGCTTCAAACCAAATTATCACATGATCTCACAAAGAATTTTTATATGAACCAAATACAACCTTTAGAGCAGCAACGTAGAGTTTCAACCGATACCTGCTTTAAAAAGACTGTACCCGAGCCACAAGGCCTCCGCAAGCGTAGCAATACTATTGATGGCAATTATTGTTCCATAGTATCAGAGATTTCCCAGCTACCACCCAAACGAAAGAAATATAACACATCTTTACAACAGCGGAAATTGGAAGCCAAAAATAAAAGAAAAAGCGAACATAGTGTCAAACCCGGCTGCAATGAAAAGTGTATCAGGCAATGTATGACTTTATTCACCCAAGAAGATAGAGAAGAAATAAATAAAGTATATTGGAATATGTCATGGCAAGAACAACATGCATTTGTTGAAGCACGCACTTATGTAGCAGTGCCGAAAAGAAAAATAACAAGCGAACCAAAAAGGAAACCAAAAAGAAATTTTTCATTTAAAAAACAGGATGGCAAGAAACAAGAAGTATGCAAAATATTTTTTCTTACTACATTAGGCTACTTAAAAAATAATGATAGGATACTAC
Source organism: Plodia interpunctella (assembly GCF_027563975.2). Lineage (NCBI taxonomy): Eukaryota > Metazoa > Arthropoda > Insecta > Lepidoptera > Pyralidae > Plodia > Plodia interpunctella. The sequence goes on along the minus strand of NC_071300.1, from coordinate 6,370,511 downwards.
ACAGAACTTTTACCGATCCTTCAATAGACAAACGTGGTAAACATCAGAAAACACCAGCATTTGATCGGGATTTACTTACTCAACACGTCGAATCGTTTAACCCTTTAGAACCACATTATAGGCGTGAACATGCCCCTCGGCGGAGATATTTATCAAGTGACATAAATGTTACTCAAATGCATAAACATTTTTCTGAGAAATATCCTAATAAAAATATTTCGTACAGCTTGTATAGATCGCATGTTAAAAAAATGAACATATCTTTTACTGATCTCGGCAATGAAGAATGCGAATTATGCGAGTCATATAATTTCCACAAAAAGGAGACATCACATGATGCCACTAATCAGATAGTTGAAGAGTGTTCGGTTTGTATGGATTGGGATAAACATCACGAGAGGTACACAAAGGCACGAGAGTTGTACACAGCTCATAAAGAAGAAGCACAAAATGATTCACAAATATTTTTTAGCTCTGACTTAGAGAAAGTAATCATGTTACCCAGGTTGGAGACTTTTAAGGCTGCAATTTTCTGTCTTCGCCTTGTAGCTTATAATCAGACCTTCGCACCGTTAGGCAAAATCACAGCAGAGTGTAAACCCCTCACTGTTATCTGGCATGATGGTGTTGCGGGTAGAAAACAGGAGGATATAATGTCGGCCTTCTATCATTTTCTTTTGCGTAATAGAGATGTTAGACGTGTGCACATCTGGCTCGATAATAGCAGCTCGCAAAACAAAAATTGGCTGTTATATTCAATGCTTATACATATGATTAATAGTGAAGTTATTGCTTCAGAAAAAATTACTCTGTATTACTTTGAACCTGGTCATACATTTATGAGCAGTGACCAAGTGCACCATCAGGTCGAGTTAGCCATGAAGAGGAAAGGAAAACTTTACGATTTCACAGATTTTGAAGAATGTGTATCTTCCATAAATAAGACAAAGGTAATCGTACAGTCTATGATGCCAGAAAACTTTTTGAATTTTTCGAATTATGTGTCACTAAGAAGAATACAAACATCCAACCCAAGAGCTTATTTGAAGAATATGGTCGAAGTATGTTTCACCCGTAAAAGTTACGATCTTATGTATAAAAACAGTTTTAATGAGACAATGTACACTTCCCTCCGATTTATGAATGATAAATATTTAAAAAATCCGAATTTAATTACTTTTGAATTCAGGACTGACCCGAAAGGTGTAGAACCTAAAAGAAAAGCTGAGATACTTGAAAAACTATCCAGCATAATTCCCCCCCACAAATTGTTATTCTGGAAAAACTTGCCGACTCTTAAGGAAAATGCACATTCTGCTACAAATTCCGATAAGAATAATAAAAAAGACTGATCTCATTTTCTTAAGACTGATTAGAAGTTTAACTATTAATATTAATTTTAAACATTTGTTGAATTGTTTTATGTTTGTGGTGTGTTAAGTTTTCTATTACAATTTTTTTAAGACATAGATACATACATAGGTAGTTATATCAAAAAGTTTTTATAACTATATTGAAAATTTTGATCTCAAATTTCAATAATGAGGGGTTTTGTTTTTAGAGTATAACTGTTTTTCTTTTTAATGTCTAACATATCTATATATTTCAAGTGTTTTTTACTTTTGATTTTAACTAGGTACTTATAATAATTTGGCCTATAAGTCAATTCTTAAAAGCAGTTTTAAAATATCCTTAAATAAGTTTAATATAATTGATGTGATATTTTTATTAGTAAAGAACTAAGAGTTCCTAACGAAATATAGTTCTAAGTGAAGTTTTTAACTTAAGTTCAACCAAATAAGTTGCTCAATTAAAAATTAAACAATAAATGTTTGTTGTGATTGATAAAACAATGGCTTTTATTTTCAAAAATCTGTATTTTGATATCTTTAAATTCAATTTGCTCAATATTATCTTTCAATTTTTTTTTATACTGTTGCACTTAAATGCCGTTAATTTATTAGGTATTTAGCTTAACTGCGTTTAAGTGTAACAATGAACTAAATTTAATCTTCAAATTAAAATATATTCATAGATTATCAGACTTGAATGCAGTAAAATGCCGTTAATCACACTAAAGCCTAACATGAATTAATATCATGAATATAATGTTATGTAACTAAAACAACGTTATGTGATATAACGACATTTAAGTTACCATGAAGTGATGATTTATTTTAGCATTTTGATAAATATAATTTTTAAATGAAATAGAAACGCTAAAAAGCCGTTACTCTTTACGAAGCGGCATTTTAGTCGATGACTCATAAGATTTTGCAATCACAGATATTATACTAAAACGCAAAAAACGTTTTATTGTTATAAAAAAAGCTAGTTTCTAAAATAATAGTTTAGTCATTAGATAGTATTTAACTTGATCTATATTTTGGTACCTTCAAGTTTTAAATAGGTGTTGTCATTCATGAATGGCATCGGTTTAAATTTTTACCGCGCTTTTTGACGTTTTACTCAAAACAAGCCTTTGGCAAATAACGGCATTTTTGTTATACCACGGCAGAACTGAACCAAAGTATCGAAGAATGCGAAGCGTGAATTACCATGTTTAGGGAGTCGTCAGTTTGTCAATTTGCTCTTATTTGGCTTCCGACTATAATGATATTAGAGGCGAGATGATCGAGGAATAGTTTTAGTAATAAGTAAGTTATAATTTAATACATCTTATAGTGTGAATTAATTATATAATAATATTTTTAGATACATAAAAGAGCTATAACTATCTATTAGTAGAACTTATATTTCACAATACTTATGTAATCAGAATTAAAACTTAACTAACTTATTTACCCGAATTAAGTGTAATTTATAAAAATAAATGATTAAAATTTGTTTTTATGAGTTGTCGCATAATTCAAACCACCTATAAACCACTAAAAAGTGTTCATAAATGGATAAAGTCAACCAACAAACGGATCAATTACTAAATTGAATTAAACGCTATAAACCGCGCGGTTGCGCACCGCCCGCCACAATAAACGGACGATCAGTACGCATCCCATAAACTGGCTCCTGACAGCCCTGTCCGCTGCCTGTGTGCCATGCTCGTTACATTTACGTGACGATCACACACTAGAACCCACTTAATCCCAACATCCAATCCATCCTAATCTCTGCCTTTTGTCCAACACCATAAAAGTCAAATCACCTGCATTATCAAACCTTGCCATTTTAGAGACTCGTGCCGCCACCGCACCGGGTGGCAAAGTCTGGCAACGACGCGCCCAAATCATTGTGACATTTATTCGAAATCTCTCTTCAAATGATACCACTAGCGACATCTATCCGATGCCATCGGAATAGTTGTTCGGTTTTCAGAGCGAGATGACTATACTTGACAATATCACTTTCACGGTCATACATAAAGCTAAGCGGTTTGCTGTACTGTTTGTTTGTGTCTGTAAACAGTGCGCCACCGTCGAGGTGTACCGCGCATGAATGAAACGGACAACTGTGGAAGCGGGAGAGAAGGTTGGACGTTGCTGTTGAGAGAAAGGGATAGGAAAAGCGCGAAGCGTACAGAGTACATCGTTTATCAGATTTCATGCGAAGTATCGCGAGCGTGGCGATGTTTTGACACGCGATAATCACTAGATAATGCGGCCGATCTCAGCGACGTTTAGGTTTATATTGGCTTTTTATAGCGGCACTCGAGTATAGTGGCAGAGAATAGATTTATGCCGGAGAATGCTTAACCCGCGCCATTTGAAAATGACTGGCGCGCCGCGCTGTCGTCTTGTCATTCGAATGATGCAGCAAATGATGGCTCTAATTTGCGCGCCAATTTCGTATTAATTGTAGTTCATATATATAAATAAGTGTTTTAATTCGCGATGTATGTGCACAACAAGTAAATATAAAAACAAAAATAAATAATATAAAAGTACTGTCAATCTAGTCTTTCAAAAATTTCAACTAGAAATTTGACAACCCTACATACTTAAACGTACATTCTTTGCATAAGCATCAACTAGTTCAAACTTTGGGTCCAATTTTTTTTTAATTATTTTTTTATTGCTATGTAACTAATATTTTGATATACAAAACAATAAATAACAAAAAATGTATTTTCTTTCGTCTTACCTTAAAAAACATCGTATGAAAATGACTTACCTATACATATTTTCAACTATACACATTTTACAACTATCGCCAAACTCGGAATGAACACTGAGTAATTTGTATGAAAGCTTTTATTTACCGCAATAAAAAACCAGCAACGAATGCCGAATCAGCCGAAGATCGGCGAACTGTTACGCGATAATGTAATGTTATAGCCGGCATATTATGTTTAAATTTAAGACGAATTAAGTATGTACCTACGAATAGAAAAGTAGTAAATAATGTTATACTACCTAATTTATTTTGTTTTTCTACCAATAATATAGCCTGTCGTGTAATATAGCCTTGCGTGTCGTGTACTTGAACCATCGATCGCGATGCATTATTTTTATTATAATAACAGTATCTAAGAAAGTTTTGCAACTAAGGTACGAGTTTAGAAATTAATCTGGCATTCGAAAGTTAAGACTAGAGAAAATCTAAGCTATGCAAATTCGCCAGGCAGTACGCCAGCCGAATGCAACGTGAAAACTTCACAACTATTTCTATTTGAACCTACATTTATTTCAACATTTGTACTACTTTGCGTAATGCGCAGCAATGGAACTACTAACGCCATCTCTCGGTGAGTAGCATAGAGTAGTAACATACTAGTAACGAACAGAGGTTGTTACGGCTGCAAAATATTTTATTTTTCAACAATACAAAAATATCAATCTTTACAACAGATTTTATAGTGCATATCCGCTGCATAATCTGATACAAGAACATAACATATCACTATGTGTAATTTCAATGGACATATACATACCTCACTATATTTTATCCCTCAAAATCTATGACACAAAGCAAGATATTTAAATTAAAAAGGTATATTACGTATAGGTACGTACGATTTTCATTTTTGTCATAATTCAAAAACAATAAGTTTATTTATAATAGTTGACATTTTTGGGACGCTTTTTGTCATATCTTTGAAAGTATTGTCATTGTCACAGTAATTTTTTCACTGGTGTTTCTAATAATTCGTAGGCCTTCGAATAGTCATCAAAACATATTTTCTTTCTCACAGAAATCTATATAAGTATTGATATATTTTCAGCCTGTTACATAAAAAGGTAAGCTTAGATTGGTAATATATTGAGATTGCTTGACCAATCGTTATTTCTGGAAAATTGTTTACCTTCTAACTGCCCAGCGTGACTGCGTGTGTTTATCTCGTATCGAATTTATTTTCTTTTATTTTTGTAATTTTATATCACGTCTGTGGTTGTAATTGCTTTGCTTTTATAAGTTAATGCAAATAATGTTTTCGTTGGAGAAATTCTAATTAAAATACCAGATACATTAATTAAAAGCTTTGGTAGGTTTTTATAGGTATAAAGTAACGCACACATGGCATTGAGTTAATTAATAATAAATATTGATATGGCTATTAGTAATAATGATTATAGTATACAGTGTAGGTAGGAGTTAAAAATTTTTCATTCTTCATAATCGTATTTCCTCATGGCTGATGCTCGTGGTCATTATGTGGAATGAAACACACACAACAACATTATTGACACTAGTAATGTAGTGGTTTGCCATTTCCTTCTCCATTTCACAAGTTAATAATCAACCAGTGTGCAGGTTCAGGTTTCCTCACGATTTTTTCCTTCACCGAGAGCAGGTGGTCTATGAAAACTACTATACTTGAGTCATATTGGTATACAATCTCTGTGACATGAGTAGGATTTGAACCTGGCACCTTTCAATCCACAGGCGCCCGTCTAAACCAATACACCACCACCGCTTTGTTCTAAATATAAGCGCTTTTAAATATACAAAACATGTAGACTACATGTTATATTGAATTAATGAAAGTAGTCAGAAATGAGAGATTGCGTCACAAAAAGAAATTATGGTGCAAATTTACGTCGCTATTTTAATTATCGCTTCACGTGTCCGTCTGAAGATAACATTTTATCGATAGCGTTTGACTGCAATGAAATCGTCACGTCTCCTCGCCTGCTAAAGTACATTCGATCATTCATTTTTTTATTATTAATTTTTTTGCTAAACAATATAATGATTATTATGTTAACAAGGTGTAACATTGTGTTATTTTATAATTTCTTTTTAAAAGTCTAATCGACTTCACTGATTTTCATGCGGTTTTCACCAATAGATAGGGTGATTCCTGAAGACGTTTTAGGTGTTTATCATGTTTTTACCCATATTTTAAAAAGTAGCCAATGTACGTAACGTTTTGTCTGTCTCTGTGCAAATTTCATCAGTGCAGCAGTAGTTTTTTAGTTTATTCTTTACAAACAAAAAAACGAATATACAAATCTCTTATCTTTATAATATTAGTATGTATTTACAAGCTTTATTTGTAGCCCACTGTACTACGTGGCTTGGGCATAAATCTTCAGTTGATTTACGAATAAGAACGCACCTACTATAATTTACAACCGAAACCGACCAATATAGATCGAGATCAGACGGATTTTTAACATCTTTGTTTAAGATTTAAAAACAGATTCTGAATTTGGGTTAACATTTCCAAACTGTAACTTTAGAAATTCTACGATATCCTAATGTTTCATCAGAAATTATAGAAAGTTGATTTCGTTTACGATATTCTTTCTTTCTTATCGACTGCGTCTACTAAAATCACGAAGTGTAAGATTTTTTTTAAATTATTCATCAGGTCACTAATACAGCTGTCTATCGGATTGCATATAGTAAAACTTTTTGGATCAACAGGAACCCCTATGAAATATATACCTATATGTAGCCGTCTTCGAACCATACGTGGCTAATTTCTAAATGAATGTCATATCCATCTCATCGTATAGCGTTCCGTCGCTCACCTAGGACGCTGGGATAAGTATGTACGCAACGAACGACCCAGTTCGACAGTTCGTTAGAATTTTCCAATACTGCGCTGTGATTTATAATAGATATAAAACGCACCAGATGCTGAATCATTGGCAGCGAGATTTGGAATAGTTGAACACTTGTGTGGCCTATGTTTGTTTACGAGGTAACGCCGTGAACAGATTTAATCACAGGATTCACAAATTAAGGTTAGATTTATTGGCGTAGCTAGCATAAGAACCATGTCCCATTGCTTAGTCGTGTTCCGTTGTGTTCTCTAGGTTTTGACATGCCTTTACGTATGTCGAATCTCCATACAATTTCTATCAAAACGACGGAGTGCGACTGGGCAATCTCTAAGACAAGACGGTGTTTTGCATCGAAACCCCAAGCACAGAGGACCCGACTCTGGCCTCTCTCTCTTCTTTTCTTTCGGTGCTGTGATGAAACGAAGCACGGAGTCAGCGTAAAATGAACATTAAAACTTTGAAGAGGCTGTAATTTGTCAACTTGTCATCTGTTTGTCGACAACCCTCCTTGGGAATGCTATTGTTATTATATAGTAATATAAGAACAGTAATAGTCGCGCTCCGTCATATTCATTAGAGGATATGGAGTGGTCTCTCTTAACCGCGACCTTTTTTCGTCGCACTCTGAGTTTTTTTTTTTGCATCAGGTCCAGTTACGCAACTACACAACTTCTAATCTAATGGGTTACTAGATCAATCTACTCGTACACTCTGGTGATGGAATTAAAAGCGATATGTTAATAGTACAAATAGCTCGGTGAGGGTGCGGGATTAGTCGTGCCAATTATCTGACTGAATTAATGATGTTCAAAGACAGTACAAACTGGAGAAGAAAAAGTACTACTTTAGAAAGAACTGGGAATCCGCTCAGATAAGTGAGTGAACTCTATAATAGAAAATATTACATATTCTTGATAGGTTTCCGCAGATAAAAATATTATATCGTTAAATCCTTATTCCGGTGCGATATCACGCGACGTTTTTCGTTTACATTCCCAAATGCGGAAACATTGGCAGCAACATACACCCACACGGTAGGGGAATTGAAAAATTGTAAAACACACCTCAGGCTTTGTGGTGTGAATAAATAATAAGCGCACAAGTTCAGGCCGTCCATCCTAACCTGAGCTCTGGCTCTTCCCTGGCGCCTGCAAACTGGTTTAACGTACAGGAACATAGCAGATTAACACCAGTCCTGATTAAACTGGTCACTGTTCGACCTAGTTACGCCTGTAGTCTCAATATTGTTGTACCAGATCTCTACTAGGTTAGCAGAATCCTAGAGTCAGTATTATTAACTTGGCTTAATGACAATACGCCAAGGGGAATTGTGTTGGCCGTAATAAACAGGCGTTTGGTTTATTTTCTTGGATCTTAATTGGATATAGCAAGGGGTAAGCGAAACCATAAAAGAGTCTCGTAATGATTGCCGGCTTTGTTTGAGACGATGATCTAACCGCCTGTTGATTTAACAAACATTATAACATGCGAACGTGTAAGTTTTGGGTTCATTTGCGGCCCTGATTTATATAGGCTACGTGGTCTTTAAAGCTTAGTGAAGAAAAATTAGAAAGTAATTATTTAAATAAACAACATCATTTATAAGTATATATAAAACCGTATACGGACAGACACGTTGAACTAATATCTCCTTCTTCGTCGGGACAAAATTTCGAATTCATATTTTTGAAGGAATTCTTAATTTAAAGAACTGAAATGTCCTGGTGATGCGTGTTGAGTATGTATACACATATAACCAGAATATCCGCTCTCAATTTGCCTATTTCGAGGTCGATTCAAGACTCAGTCAACCTCGTTTTCAGGTCAGGGGTCGTGGTCCTCTATCGATGCCTGCGTCCTTCTTTCATTACGCCTATAACTTTGTAACTTTAGCTACTTTGCCGTTTTATATGTACATTCTTCTTCTATTTACAATATGCTACGCTTATGCACGCAAAGTCTTCTCTAAATTAATACACTCCAGTGTCCCTTACAGCCCTCGTAAGACATCCACGGGAGGATATGGAGTAGTTCTATTGTAGGGCGGAAACACACGCTCCTTTCTTCTTCCAACGATTTTTTCTTATCCTGCACTATCGTAAGAAAAATACATACTTTTCACATAGACATAGAATATAAAGATACGGAAAGACGAACTGTGATTTACCGCCCACCATCAGTGGGGGTGATATTTTGCAAGTATTACACACTTATTTAGTTAATTACTTAGCAACACGCAAACATACTATAGAACCCTCAATATCTATAACCACAAAGGCGATCTTACATTAAGGTTAAAATAAACCCCAAAGTTACGTCGTTTCGTAACTGTTATTGTTATATCGTAAACGTTAGGTATATCGAAAACAGAATCACTCCCAAAGGTTTGGTCCCTCGATCCCTTCAGCCAAACTTGCTGACCCTACGTCCCTTACCCGGTTTCCAAGATGAGACCTTAAGTATTTATGGGACCCTAATATTCATAGTTGCCTGCAGTTTTAATCGTTATGTCCTGTCATGATTATAATTTACCACATCAAGCCATGTTCAAACAAATTTTAATGGCGTTTTTAGAAAAACTCATATCGTAATCTATATAGATCAGATATAGCCGATTCAAAATTGATTCGCAAGTTGTCTCTAGAATTAACATTCTTAAAAAAACATTATAAAAAAAAACATTCTTGGTTTTTTCTACATTCCATGTTAAACAGAAGCCTGTACAAACGATTTAACTAGATAATAAAATTATCGATTTTGTGGCGTGTCGTTTGGTGTATGAAATAGTCCTAGAGTACTCCATATCCTCTCGTGGATGTCGTACAAGGCGAAAGACATACAAGAAGCTTAGCCAGCTGATAAGCAACAATATCATTCCCAAGGAGTTGAGGGCGGGCGGGCGTTTGTAAAATCACAGTAGAATCTTCTAATTTTTAGTTTATTTTACAGTTTACTGAGAAGCACTTAATTTTTTGAGCAGATTTTTTAGATTTTCTGCCCAATACGAATGCGCTTCCAAAGTATAATAGTGTGTAAAGTAGTAAAAGTATAAAGTGTTTAATGGCAAATCTATTACAATACAATCTACATAAACAAAATAGCACTTAGATTTTCCATTACCTATAACAGTTGTTCAAATTATATCAGAGCTAATAAATAAGCACTCAAGTTAAAACGATCCTGTATAACGCTCAAACAAATATGTTCAGAGAACTATAACTAAATCTCACAGGGGTTCGATTTTTAATTTGTACCCATTCGTAATCCTATACATATTTCGAATACGATTCTCTGTTTTCAGGACGTGAATGTCAAAAGAATTTTTTTATGATATAGGAGGGCACACGAACAAGCGGATCACTTGATGGTAAGTGATCACCGCTATCCGGAAACAACTGCAATACCAGGACACCACCAGGCGTTGCTGGACTATGAAGAAATTGTTTACTCATTTCTCGATGGTTCCAATGTCGACTGCCGCAGAAAATTGATTCCACAGTTCGGTCGTACGTAGCATAAAGTTAGAATGTTAAAATGATTTCTACTATTGTAATCAAATTACAAATTCCTTATAATGTACCAGATCTAAATTCACAAAGAAAATTCACACGAAAATAATTCGAATGCGAAATGGAAAATCACCAATGAAACTCAAAAATCTAACTCCAATTCGAGCGAGCTGTTCCCATTAAATTTTCACGACGTTCTCCTACATCGGTATGTGACAGCCAAAATTGAGTACAAAATTACTCAGTGGTAGAATTATGGCGTACGTAGCTAATGTACAGGTATCCGGAAGTGGTTGGGCGGCTGAATTTGTAGAACACACTGTTTGGTAATTTATTCGGGTGATAACATATGCTAGTGCAGCTGCCCGCCGCTAGATGGCGCTTTCAAGAAATGCTGAAATGAATGAAATAACTATTATTATAATAAAATCATTGTTCTGCCATAGAACGTATTATTTTTACTTTAAGCGACAATAATTTGGGGGCACAAATTAGTATCACAACTACATTGGCAATTTTCATCTAAGTATTCGGAGTGAAAATTAGGCACCGTTGTCGAAGCTGACACGTCAAAACTTAGTTATTTTGCACCTGAAATAGCAGACAACACGTGGTTCTGATAAAGTGAGGAAGCAAGAGTTATTTATAGGGACTTAACCTCTTTGTTTATAAAATCAAAGGTGATCTAATTTTATGAAGGCACTATTTTAAGTTCTCTTGACGTTCTTACTCTCGCAAATCAACGATGCTGGGATGCAGCCAATGATATCATATAAAACAAGAAGTTTTAGTCTCTTATATCATTGTATGTAGCTAAATAAACTATTTCTAGGCAATACAGAAATTTTGATAATACTTCCAATTCCATCAAATTGTCCTCTCCATAACACACAAGCTAGTACAAGTATATATAAATATATATATAAAGTATGTTATAGGTCCATCTGCATATTATAATGAAAGATTGTAAACATATTCTGCAAACATAGCAGTCTCATTCATATTGCTACATAATATTAGTATTTTCATTATTTATTTAGAGCCATCCCACTGCTGGGCAAAAACCTCTCTCCATTTTCTCCATTTGATACCCTCCTGTGTTGTTGTAGTTGTTCAGTTTTTTATATAAACGAATATATAATGTTTACAAATTATAAATGGATTTTCCCGATATGAATAACCCAGTTAGCTAACACAAGCAACCCTATGAAACAATGACGTCACCGTACCACGGCGCGCTCGGCGCCTCTCACACCCTCACGTCATCTCGATAATCGAAAATACCGTTACTCTGTTTTTATTTATAAACGAGTCAACGTCTGGAAACGTTCGGAAAACGAACGAGGTCTTGTGGCTTCACATCGAGCAAGTTGAGGTGAACAGGCGAGCTGATTGAGACTGGTAAAAGAAATTGATAAAATTATGGTGTCGCTAATGTGCGGGACTAGGAGGTGGGGACGGTGGCTTAGAGGCCGATACGTAATACGTAGTGAATTTATTGGAGAAAATTTATACCAAAAAACGCACTACTTATTACGCCTCCAATCATCCCTGGCCTCTGAAGCGCTATGTGCCCGCACTCTAGCGCCACATACATTTTTATCAATTTCTTTCATTTCTTAGCGAAATATTTTAAAAAATATTTTTAATAGATTTTGCCACTAGATAAAGAATTTTAGTAGAAATAATTATATATTTCTATAATACAATATGGTTACAATTAACTAAACCGATTTTGGTAGCCACCATTTTCGATTGAGTTATTAGGTTACCATGACATTTTGTACCTCCACACAGGTTGGTTCATCTATAAGTAGTAGTTTTCGTTTGAATTTCTTTTGTTTTCTATTTATATTCGCTCTTTTTATCCATGTGCAGATTTTTCTTCAACTCGCTAAGCACTTGACTAACGTGAAACATGTGTCTCACATTTGTTTATTACACAGTAGTTACTAATCGATAAACTTGGACATTAGAACTTTACGATTCGACACTATTTTATGTGTGAACGCATGAGTTGTTTAAAGTATTTAGGTGTATACGTTAGCTGGAATACCAGAGTTGGACTCAAGCCAACATCGAATAGCAAAAGTACTCTCAGGTGAGCTAAGAGATTATTTCTGATGTAGGTATATGTAATTTATAAGCTTTAATGCAAAAATATCGTTTGCTGTTCTTATTTCTGCTAAAAAAAATAAAAAAGTATGCTAAAAATGGAAGTCAAAGTATAAGAATAGAGGAAAACCAAAGAGGTGGGTGGATTGCGCAAAATTATGAATAGGATCGGAGTCTAAGTGAAATGGCTAACAAAAGAGTTAAATTGAAGGAGTTAAAATACTGTGCTGACCCGAAAAGTTCACATTCGTATGCATGTAAGTAAAAATAGGTAAGATACTCTTAAATTAGATTTGAATGTTAAATGATATTTATTCAATTATTATCGATTTACGAGGGTACTTGGAGGGAAATTGTACCTTTACTATATTCTATTGTTTCCTAATACAGTTTTATGAATTTCGCAAATCCTCAACAATCCACTTCAGTGCCGTAATAACTTGCAAAACGCTTTTAAATTTCAATTACTTTGCTTTATTTACAGATGGAGCAATTTGTTCCCGAGCTGTCGCGACTATGTATGCAAATTCTTACGATGCCACATTCACACTGCAGGGGAGCCCTAGCATCACAATTAAAATATGCAAATGGGGATATTACCCACTACTTTTCATACAGTTCGATGGAGACTCGCCGATGGGGCCGAAGCGGCGGCTGTGTTGTGATGGCGATGTAGAATTTGTCTGGGGCGTCATCACGCCATTGTTTACGTCTTTTATTTCGATTTTGGTATTAATTCTGATTTGATTACCCCGGTTAAGGTTCTTCATAGTCGTATTACCTCATGGCTCAGGGTCTTCTTGGCAATATTAATGGTGTGATTTGCCATTGCCTTCTCCATTTCTCACACAAGTTAATAATCAACCAGTGTGCAGGTTTCCTCACGATGTTTTCCTCCAACCGAAGCAGTTGGTCTATGAAAACTACTATCTATACATGAGTCAGATTGGTATACAAACTTATGTGGCACGAGTAGAATTCGAATTCGATCCACAAGCAGGCGTCTCTGCCGCAAGAATGTATAGGGTGGAATGCTACGCATACGTGCACACGTACTTTAAAAGTCCAACAAAAAAAGGAATCATATTTAATCATATCATGATTTTTTTAAATCTAAACAAAATTTTTAAACATTTTTATAGTATAAATTCCACGCAAAAAGTTAAGCGACATTCGCAATTACGGTATAGAAAGCTACTCTCCACACTTACTAAACACCCAAATTACACAGATTGAGAGCGGGCTGTGTTGCCATGTAAATTAATAATATGTAAATTTCCACGCCCCAGCCTTTGCTGAAGGCTAAGCCGACGTTTACGCCACTCCTCGGCGCGGGAGATTAATTTGAGTACGCGCAGCCTTTTAATTTGAACTTCGTAGGAAATTAACAAAAAAACAAAATTAATCAAAACAATGAGAGAATCTCTATCTTTTGATATTGTCTTTACATATTTAGATATTATCTTTACATATTTATGATGTACTGAGTCGTATTGGCTGTTTACCACACTGTACTGTCGAACATTTAACGAAAATAAATAAAAACAAATCAAACAGATTGAGTTAGCCCCAAGTAGGTACGAGTAAGTTCAAGACTTGTAATGGGATACTAAATCACTATATTTTTTAATTCTTATCCTTTTTTAAAATAATTTGTTTTTATTAGTTTTAATTTATTTTCTTTTAGTTGTAATATAATGTATAAAATATTATATTAAGATGATTGTTGACCAATACATACCATTGCGCCAACCCCAATGAATGGAAATGGTCAGGAAGATGATGACGACATAGGAAGTATGAAAAGTATTTAAAACCTTCAAAATATGTCAACAATAACCCGTCACGTGAACAAAGGATAACATAGCTGCAATAACTTTAAGCAAATTACATCAAAATTCGATTACCATAGCTTAAATAAACAGCAATGCCCATGATAGTTAAGTGAAATACTGTAATAAAAATAAGTAAAGTTAGTACAGAAAGCTAACCAATGTATTGTATGTATATGTATGTGAAATGTTGCGAACAGCTGATTCAAATACTGACATCTATTACACTTAGCATAGAGTGCACGCACACTAGCGACACCATCACATTTTTATCAATTTCTTTAATTTATTAGTGAAAACTAAAGAGTAATCTATATAGATAATGCTACATAGAATATTAGAAAGATTGTATATACAGATTATAGTTTTTCATTATGCAATGTAGTCACAATTTATAATACATGGTTATTGTCTTGCCATAACTGTCCCTCTTCCAACTCCACCTTAACCTAACCAAAACCCTTAATGAGGCCAAAGACAAGACAATTCCTGTGGCTATTTACCGATCTAAATTAATATTATATGTCGTCTGCTATTCCGACTCGAAAAGAAGATTTTTGTTCTATTTTATGTGAATTGTGGCAACTCTGTCCAACAGAAAACTAATAAAAAAATATTATTTATTCTCTGCATCACCTATTGTTTGACTGGTAGAAAAAGCTTCAGGCTTTAAGTCCGCCTTTTACACGTTTTGTAATAAAATAAATTAAATAATAATAGGTACCTTCGAATAAAATTCTATCTGAAGTAAGCATTTCTGCTCCTTCGTTGGTTTGTGCCAATGACCCCTGTCGCATCGCCCGAAGCGATCAATTACTGCAAATCAACGGTGAATCTGTGGCCCTTCCATGTCAATATTGCATTTTGTTGCACACACATAGCAGGTGTCAAGTTACATTGGACAACATGAACTGCGACTCCAAACACTGTTTATAAGTATGCTTTTGGCATGACAACAATATTATAGGAATTTGATTGGTATATAGGTAAGATTATTTTGTTATATAAGTGTATGAACTTCAATTTCAGTTTTGATGTGTTTTTAGATTAGTGACGTGTGTGTTTGGAAGGCAAGAAATGTAATATAATCCAGGATCGCATCAGAAAAAGCCCTTGATTAAGAAGTATTTCAGTAAACAACTGATTTAATTATTCGTGAAAAATGCTTGTTGAGTAGGTACATCAGTGTTTTGTCTTAGACCCTATAAAATTAATAGGAAAAAGCGATTTAATGATAAAGTTGTGTTTAAATTCATAATAATGTATTGAAATTAATAATGAATGAATATAATTTATTACAAGGCGACATGATTGACGTAAAAAAAAACACAAAAACGTCTTCTGGAAATCCGATGCCGAAACTGTACAGACAACACAGCACTATAAATTGAAACTCATCGCAATCGTAGAGGTCAGTCCACCGAGGGGTGCGGGTCCTGCATATGTCGCGAGGGTGCCCCTGCCCATGTGACGAAGGGGCATAATCCGGCGAAAAATACTGTCGTGTGCCCCTTAATTGAAAAAAACTAAGTTGAAAAGATTCACGTGTGGACTGTAGTTATCTTGACTGATGGACTGTATGCGCGTTGATTGCGAGATTGAGATCTTCATAGGACATGATTAAAGGCCTTTTGTGAGTAATTTTAATACCCTTTAATGATATTCATTGGTTTGCCATAAAGATGATCGTATTTTTGTATTATAAGGCAATGCTATCATTGCCTTATAATACAGCTTTAAGCATAGCCACATATTGGTTGAAAATTATATGTATAATAGCCATTCCGATTCGATAGGAAGAAATAAAAAAAAATGTGTTGTACATTATGCATGAAAACTTGTAGCATCAAAAATCGGAAATGATGAAATAATGAAATATGCGCTGTGTTCTATCAAGGTTTATTGATATTTAATTTTATATATCAATAAACCTTGATAGAACACAGCGCATACGCATTTAAAACATGAAAAAATGATATCAGTGGTTGACATTTTCAAATGAATTATTTATATCATTGACAGCGATTATATGCAGCCATCAAGTAATAAGCGTAAAGCATATTTGTACATAATCACTTAATTTACATAACACTGCGCATGAATATGACGAGAATACTATCTATTTCAACGACATATCATTGACAAGTAAACTATAAATTTAGTAGTACAGTACATGTCTGTTTCATCTTGCCACGTTCCTAAACTGCTATACTTACTTACTAACTTACATTTGAATAGTGGGAAAGTGGACTGTGCGCTACAATGCTTCTTGACTGAGAGCAGTGCAATCTGGAAAACACTGACAGAAATTTATCAGGTTTAGCCACTTAGATACAGCTTTTCCGTAATCATCGATATAAATATTATATTATTACTACCCCCATACGCCATTGGTCATGATCTCTATTCCTTCTTATCCATCCATAATTTAAGGCCTCTGCTCCAGCAGTGGTGACGTTTAAATTGCTGTTTATGATGATGCTGATGACCCCAACATGCCAAATAAAAGTCGTTTTTAAGTTAGTCAATTATAAAGATAGATATTGTTATTAAATCTTTATTTTATAAATAAACACATAAAAACTTGAATATAAAAACTCAAGTAATAAATTAGGAAGACGCGTGTCAAGCATTGTTTTATTGATTGCATTGAATGGAGCTTAGCTATAAGTCTATATATATTTTCTTCTAAAATAATGTATGGTGTATTGGGAAGATGGTAAAATAGGAAGCACAGTCAGTTTGTAATACAGATTCCCGTCATATTGTTTGTAGATTATGTCCATACCTGTGTGCCCAATTAAATCTGGTCAATGAATCTGAATTACAGATATTAATATAGGTAATTAATGTACGCAAATTGAACGTTGATGTCAAGGGGTCTCACTCAGTGTCAACAGTGAGTATGAAGCACCCTCGACTAAATGAAAAGCTACAAACATGAATTTATCTGGTGAAAAACACTTTATTTTTAATTATATTTTATATCTAACTACAGCGAAGCTACAATTATGGCGAAATAATTTCGATAGTCTAAAAATTCTAACAAATATTATTAATCAACGTAAAACAATAACTAAATTGATAGAAACCTACCTTAATAATGTCAGATGCCTTTATGTCACTTGAATAAAATTGTACATCTGTGTTAACAATAACACACTCAAAAATAAAGTAAGACCATTTGATTAAAAATAATACGTGGAAGTTCAATTAGATTCATTTTTAATGTACAAAAATACTATCCAAATAGAATGTACCATAAAAAACGATTTGGAAAGTTAGTACAGTCACAACACATTAACCTACCCAAAGTAATTGCAAACTTGCCTCTATTACCGCGACATAGAGGTTCATGCAGGGCAGCTTGATGTGCTGTTGACTTCTCATGATGCCGGCTACACACTACCATCGAACTCAGTCAAATGCCGACTCGAATGCATGAATGCTGCGTAGTTTGTATAAGAACTTTAATTTACCGCAACGAAAAACCAGCAATGTACTTCGTAACCGCAAAATCAGCTTGGAGTGATGTACCATTAGTGTTTAAAAAATTGATGGCGACCGTTCTTTCAATTAATGAATAGACTATGGTCATAAAATCAACCAATCGATATGATAACCGCTTCAATACTCGTTTTATCACACTTCCGCCCGTATAGAAGATTACAATATATCTAATCTGGATGAATTAATAAGAGGACAGGGTAGTTGCCATCAAGTCTAATCAGATACTTTTTTCCATGCGTCAAAGTCAAAATCTGTAAAAGGAAAAACAAAATCAATAACATGTCTTAAAATTAATCCTACTTAGGAAAACATAGGAATAGATTTTGTCCTTAATTTAATATTCAATTAGAAATTGCTTAGCAATTTAATATTATCAAGTTAATTGAAAAATACATTTATTCACGTTTTTATCCCTTACAGACAGAGTGAAGAGTCACAAAACTCAAAGATCACGTTTAGTTATATAAGGACCGTGCGGTGGAGAATTATGATATAGTGATAGTGAAAGTACTTAGCTGGAAAGAAAATAATCTCTAATTTCCCTTTCCCTTAATCGACTTGTACAATCAGCACGGGTGGAGAAGCTACATGTCAGCCAGCGTCGACAAAACGTCGTAAATATAATATAAATGGAACACCAAACAAGAAAACATAAAACAGTTTAAGAAAATATAATAAAATCAAACTTGTATGAACTCTTTTAACTTATAGTTATATATACACATAGATTTTCCAGGAAATAACGTCATCATACTACTGATTTGACGCCAGACAGGTTCCAATCGAGTTATGTTCCCTTTATTATTTGGGGATGGATTTCGCATAACAGGGGTGCAAATAAAGTAAAATGAGCTAAATGATTCTGTTATACTATGCTTCTATTTCATTAAAATTATAACCGTATTTTAAAACTATTTTTTCACTTTTGAGTACAACGGAGTTCTTGGTTATCAATTATGCAATCAGAACTACAATTGAAAAACCATTGAGACACGATCATGACCTATTATCGTCAGAATCCACAACCCGATCTGTTATCAACATCGCTGGAGCCTAGAGAGAGAGTTGTGCATACTCTCTTTCTCCCTCACGTTCTCGTTACATTTGGGGCTGTGACGTTACGAAACCTCTCTCTTTGGGAATATTATTGTTGCTTATCGGCTGCCAAGGCTGTGTCACTTAGTCGTACGTTATCCACGGGAGGATATAGAGTGGTCCTAATCTAGGGCGGAACCACACGTCACACAGAGTAGTGCAGGCACATCTCATTTGAAGCTAATAAAGTGGCTTTCCTTTTTTTATTCTATGTAGGTACAATACTTTTTAATTATTTTATGATTAAGTTGTTTAGTAAATAAAAAGAATGTATTAAACAAGATCGAACGTAGAAAGGCTTCCCATGAACTTTATACTTTACAAGTTCTTTGTTAAGTTTCCATAGCTGAAGGTTCTGTTCAAACTAAGTTTGCATGAAGCCGACATCTTGTAAAAAGTTGCTAGAGTTCAATAATTCTAGAATACTAAATATGTCCAATTAACATTTAAGAAGTATATAAACAATAATAATAATACAAATTTTAATCAATTATCACTTTTCCTACTAATCTTTATTATTAATTTGATAACAAGTGTTACATTCCTTTGAAAGTTTTGCTACTTGCCCGATTTGATTACGAAATTGTTAAACACCACAATGGCATACATAACAATAGCCCATAACAACTACATAATATTCATAAAACTCTTAGAGTTAAATAGAACAAATGCGAGTTATAAGTTAATTACGTAATTCAATTAAGCGCCGCACTAGTCCGTTCTACAAGTAATGAAGAAGCCCGTATCGCGTGCCAACCTCGATATCGTCAATAAAAACAAATATATCACTAACAACCCACCAGAAACCCCCCACCGCCCCGCATATCACCACTATACCATAAATAGGTTATATAATTACATATCACGCTTCATTGTCGTGATAAATACTTTCTCACAGTTATCATTTACCAAATCTACACCACTGTCCATTTTAGATAATGGTGCGAGAGGGATGCTAGATGACTGACGAGCTACTGTGCGAAAAGGGTGGATATAAAATAACATATATTATTATAGTGTCCACAAGCCAAGCGGATATTGATTATCTGCCACAGTTGAGAGCCACCGAGTACCCCCCCACCCCACCCGTCACGTTCATTCGTACGCTACCCGATGTTCGCCCCCACCTTTATAAAACTTTCAACCCTGAAACTGGTGTAAATGGTTGATTTTCCTTATTTTACGATTTGCAACATAGTGCCTTTCTGCTACCCATGATATTCAATATTTGATCTCTGTCTAACCGACTGAGCGTAGTGTGACTGCAATGTTCCCGTCTCGTTCGAGCACATTCCATAATCATTTTGGATGCATTCCCTTGCCATGATTTTCCCGCGGCACTTGGGTATTCTGCGATTTTACGTTTGCGTCATCCGTTTCGGAGATAGGAACTTTATTTGATATACTTACAATTTATTTTGTATTTTCATTTTTCTCTTCAATTATATTGTATACATAGCTACACTTAATGGAGTATTTGACCATGAACAATTATTTTGTAATTAAATTAAAAATGTGCAGAGTTATGATTTTTTTTCTCTGATATCAATACAATTGTAACCATTGATAAATACATAATTAAAAAGTATAAGATATAACGCTAGCTGTTGTTTCTGTTTATATCATAAACCGTAAACTTCATCAACGAAAATCTAACTGTTATCATAACAATTTTTAATTATCATAAAAAATTCAATACTTATTTGAGGCAAGTTCGTGAAACAAGTCTCCAAGGATTCACCTCCAACTTAAAAGCATGGCATGTCTAGACACAACTAGTGAACAAATTCTGTATTACAAAACTTTTCGTGGGGCAAGGGACTCACTACATTCGTCTTTCTACGTATGTGTGCATTAGGAAACCTGTGAAAAATTGTTTTTTCGCTTGTAGTGGTGACGCACACAAGCAAACAGTAGGCGAGCGCGGGAGTTTTTCATCTGTGTGCGTAGGGTGGGAAAGGGGAGTCGTGAACTAAATAGCTTAGTGTTAACACATATTGACATCAAATTCACCACGATGCCGCGATGTTATCATTTATTCAACAATAAATTCATTGCTCTTTTTGCTGTGTTTAAATAATATCGCCCCGAAACCACGCTAAGGTTTTTACGGCCCGGTGTCAACGATTAATTATTTTTCCTGCTTTGTTTAACTTACGTTCACTTTACTTTCGAGTTATTACGAATTTTAATTGCCCTCTGGAGGTTTAAGCTTTAGCTGCCATTCTATGGTTGGAAATGAAGGCACAATATGCCCATGCTTTCCGGGAAAATCATTATAATTTATTCCTTTACTTTTTCTTAGAAGTTCTTTGTTATAATAAATAAATTATAGTATTTCTCAAAATCCAGATTGTGATAAATTACGCAACGAACCTAATATTAAAATATCGGAAATATGTGTCTCCTAAATATGATAGTCACTATCCATCACTCTCTTAAGTTTAAGACAAATTCAATCGTATGCTTCATAGTGACAACGTTCGAAATGGAATGAAATCTATTACTCCGCTATACGTTGGGCAGGTGAATGAAGTTTTGATTACTGGAAAGAGGATTAGCATTTCATGGTTAATTATATAAATACCTAATATGTTCTACTTTATTTATAACATGTTCTTCTTTATTAAGTGCATTTTATATATTTTTAGTTTTAATAATTAGTTAATATTATTGCTATTGCATTAGTCCTAAATAGAAGAAAACGTAGAAAAGAGGACCCTGGACTCAGACATTAAATGGCTGAGAAATTAACCGGGAAACTAAGTAGATACAAATATAAAATCAAAACCAAACGATACATATTTAGGTACCAACCCATCCCAATACAATGTCTACTCGAGGTTGCTTACCAAACTGAACAATAAATGAGTAGTTGAGTACCGCAACGGGTGTCTTAATGAACTAGTAATAAAATTATTGGCCACACACAGGGCAGCCGGCTACGCCCCACCGACGACGAGTTAACCTACGTAGTGATGTTATTAAACAATTTTCCATGTCGATAAAATAAAAATAAAAAACATTTTATACACGCATTTAAGTCCGTTGCATAGTTTTAAAGATCTAAGCATACATAGGGACAGGCATACAGAGGGAATCCACTTTATTTTATACTACGTAGTGATAAAAGATATTTCATATCGAATTACTGGCCAAAATTATTGCGAAAAATCAATATCAGTCAGCCACTGTGAAATCATTGCAAATCTGTCTGTTTTACCATAGTATAGAGGTTTATGTACGGTAAATTGACGTGGTTTTGACTGTGCATTTACATTGCTTCATACTTATTAAATTCAACAAAAACGTAATGTGTTCTTTTGAGTTTTTTTTAGATTATGAATGACAAAATAAATGTACAATGTGTATTATATCTTTCCATATTATACTACTTTTGCTAATACCAATAATAACATTTAGATAACTAAATGAACAAAAGTTTCA
Source organism: Plodia interpunctella (assembly GCF_027563975.2). NCBI lineage: Eukaryota > Metazoa > Arthropoda > Insecta > Lepidoptera > Pyralidae > Plodia > Plodia interpunctella. The sequence goes on along the minus strand of NC_071300.1, from coordinate 6,348,032 downwards.
TAAAGATAAAAATTTCATTACGATACTTATTTAACCAATCTTAAATCGATTGCTAAACGGGGACGAAACTTAATATAAAACATTAAAGTGCGAGATCCAATCTGCAATAGAGCATATGGGGAGAAAAATAACGCGCCATTACAAGTTTTATCGACATCGATAAAGTGTAAGTGCGGAACTTGGCGTCAGTAGTATCTAGAGAGGCAAGCTACAATAAAATGTACCAAGCTAGCTACGAGCATGAGCAGTTACTCTGCTTCTGTCCCCCTCCCCACACCCTCGACCTAGCGCCATATGCGCAGCTCGCCCCACACACGAATACTAACACCTGCAAATCCTGTGACCACACATTTGAGTATCGATAGTTACGGGCGAATGCTATCGATAGATCATCAATAGTTGATGTCCAAGCCAATTTGATTGCTAATTGATCTGATGGACTATTTCCATTTTGACGTTTTACTATTATTAAGTGTTGGCACACGTTTTAGTTTACAATGTATTTAGTTACTATACTACTAACATTTAATTTGTATGATAAATATAAAATATACTTTAAAAAATAATATATACACTACGGATGATGATAAAAATGCTTGTGAAATTTCTATCAAAAATCTTCAATGAAATGAAATATTTTCAATGAAATGAAACTTTAACTAATTGTGGAAAGATATAATTTGCAAGTATATTTTGCAAAAAAAAATCAAAGGCCCTATCAACTATGGATCTACGTAACCGAAACTTTGTATCTTCATTGGATTTTATGAAAAAAGTTTATTTCTGTTAGGCTGTGGGCGAGTGACGTCTGACGTCACCATTTCAAGTTTCGGGAAATCGGTGTCCAATTTCTATGCATTGAACTGAGAACCATGACTTGATCGTGGGTATTTTGAACAGTTTCGAAATTTTAATTGATGCCTGTTTAATATCTGACACAAGTCAAAATAGGAATTGAATTGCCCTCACAGAAAGTATATTAACTTTGCTAACCAATCAATGAACAACTCTCTTGAATATACAAGGCATTTTTTGTTGTGAGTTAAAAAAAATGCATTTCATTAGAATCAAAATTGTTAGGCGAAATTAGAATATTATATAAAGAAGTCCCCCTATCACGTCGATCGGCCTGTCTGTACGCGATAAACTCAAAAGTGTTTTCACCAATAGTCAGCGTGATTCCTGAGGAAGGTTTAGATGTATAATTTATTATGGTTTTACTTGAGCGAAGATGAGATGGGCCGCTTGCTAAGAATAAAAACCTCTATGTAACCAATTTTGATTAACGTCAAATGCATATCGCTTCAATAACATCCAGATTTTAAATCTTATAAATAATACAAGTATCGGCTCGGCCCCGTTAGGTCTCGGGACGTTCTTGGTCTACGTACTCTTGCACCCGCCACCCTCCAGACGACTCACCCAAGGGTTGAAGAATTACTAAACTTATTATTGGATGCGGCTGAAAAACTTGGTGAGGTACAAAACTAACAATAGTTCAGAGAAAAATATTAAAAAACTAATTTTTGATACCTTCACATTACAATACCAAATCGAATAGGCATAATTATTTAATAGACATATAATACACCCAGTATGTTGTTGTACAGTGTTCGGTACAGCTTATAATATATGTAAATAAGTAAATATGTATGTAGATAAAATCCGAAGGCAAGATAGGTCGATGACTTGAGTAAAGTCGGAGGTCGAAAGTGATTTAAAATAGCATAGTGATATAAATGGCATAAATTAAGATAGGTCCATACCCAGTAGTAGGATATAAAGTGCTGCCGGTGATGATATGTAAAAAATTCAAACGGTAATCAATTGGTTAATTGTTTATGAGCAATTAATCAATTGGTTAATTGATCATAAACAATTCAAGAAACTCAACAATATGCGCGTAGACCTCTTTAGTAGGCCAGCGCAAGTCTACGGCGTAGCCGTTAACAAATCACGTCGTAGCACATGTGCTACGAGCTAAAAAAATGATATAGTGATAATAAAACTAAACTTATACCACGATAACTATCTTTTTTTATTTATTTAGAACCAAACAAGCTATCAATTTCAAGTCTGTTTAATACCTAAATGGAATATTGTGACATATGATATATTAAATAGAATTCGGTGCATGTTTCCGAAACGTATCCAAATTGAAAAATTTTACTCCGCATGACTAGCTCTCAATTAATTTCAACCCCGGTTTGCAATATACATTGTTATTGTTACGGTTTTGTTTGTTATTGGTCGTATAAAGATCACAGTACTAAGTAACATATACGAGTGAAATCTTGCTTGATTCTTTCCTTTTCCTTTTATTCCCTTCTTAACATGTACTCATAATCTAAGGTTGTTGCAACAATCATATCATATATGTACTTGCATGCACTTCTAAAGCAACTTTCATATATTCATTCTCTTTCATCTAACTCTTTTTAGTTGTATCTTTTCTTCCAAAAAACGCATTTTGCCTTTTAGCTACATATTGGATATTTTACCTCATTATGTGTAAAAATTATTCTTTTACAAGTTGGCAACATTAGCCGCCCAGAATAACACACATCCACATTTTTAAATTTTCATGTTTATTAATCTTTAATATTAATGTACAATCAACGTTGCAATATACTTGATTTAAAATTGGTAACCTGACAAATGGGCCAAAATCGATTATAATTCAACTTCATCAATGATTAATAGCCGCAATTGTATTTGAAGATATTTTTTTTATTATTGTATAACATAAGAGTTAAAAATAGGTGGACTTTATGCTAAAGGCATCTTTACCCTTGGGACCAAACAAAAAATGCTAAAGCTGTAGTCAAATTTAAATATTTTATATGCCGCATCCGATTCTACTAGCCAACGTTCGTGACTTCCAACCGTTCGAGCCTGCAAGTGGTCAAATCAAGGTGACATTACAATAACAGAAGATGAACAACCTTATGGCAATCGTAATTATTTCGATACAAATGCAATGTTTTCATGATTTATGATGTCGAATTAATAGTAATTTATATGTCGAATTAAAAAAATACAGGTTAAAACTTAAGTACAATTTACCATGCAATATACAACAAATACAGATGTCAGTGTCCCATATGACAGATAACTTAGAGACAAAGCTACATATGAATTACTATCCAGGGTTTCGGTCCCGTGGGAATTTCGGGATTAAAACTAGTTGTTATTCCAAGTTATATTCTACTCGTGTACCTAATTACATACCAGTAGACATTGCGTATACATCCTCACAAACTTTCGCAAAAATATTAGTAGGATAAAAAACTTATAAACAAAGTTGGTTGCCGCAATGACGGCGACGTGTGTCACGCTGAATCAGCAGGTAGGCGTCCACGAAACATTATTAATTAGAATTATTCCTTTAAAAAATGTAACGACTTTATAGTTTTAAGGATTACCTTAAAACGATAAAGTCGTTGAAATCCTAAAAGTCGGTGAAGTCGGCTAGTCAGGTGATTACACCTGATTAGCTGACTGGCGTACTTATATATCTTCGAAAAATATGTTGTGAAAATGAAATATCAAAAGCAGTGACATACCATGTAATCAAAAGGATTACCTACGATACTCACTTTGATTCGCGGTTCAAAGTCGACATTTTATCATAGCATAATTCTAAAGTACGACACACTCGTCCCTTCGCCCATTTTCGTTTTGCATCACTCGACAAACCAAAGATGAAAGGGCTTGGAGTGTTCTTGGGAAGGCCACAGTGGGGTGGGGAAGGGAAACTTCGGAAAAATTCCGGGAAACGGGAGTGTCGGTGGCGCTTAATGATCAAAACGCCTCAATATTGCGAAGGCACGGGTCTTATCATTATAATTTATTCACAGCAAGTCAACGGAGCTACTTTAATTTGATTTTTTTTTTCGGAAAATTGTTACGGTATATATTTAGCGAAAAGTTTCAAGACGTGTGTTAAGGAATCCTAACTAAACAACAACATATTTTATAATATAAATGAATAGATAAACAAGCAGGCCCACTTCAATCTGAAAAGGATCATTTTCAATTTTTATTTGACCGGAATTCGAACCCGTGACCAGCATAATAAACATTAAGTGTCAAAAATCGTCTTGAAATACATAGTTAAAATCCAATAAAAGACAATAATTGTTAAAATTCCAGAAAAATAGAGAGAATAAAAAATAATGTCATATTATCAATCTATGAACATTATTATTTTACTTCAAATATATTTTGCTAATAAATTGCACTGAGCTTAGGTTCACTTCCCACTTTAGATTTGCGATCACCTTCGATAATTCGCTTCTTCAAGCTCTCACAAGTTTCCTCACTTCGTAAAAAAACAGATCGCAAGTTTTCTCGTTAGTAACAACTATGAATATTTCAAGCTACGTCTGGCCATGTTCAATCATAATTTCAAATTACATTTTGTCGGCCGTGGTGTCCACTATGCTTCCGGGATGGTCCAATTTATTTTTTGGGATTTTGTATTATCAAGTTTTGTATTAAAGTATGTACGATTTTCTCAAAATCCACAGCTAGAGTACTCGTGTAAGCTACTGGCATGTGAAATTACGTTAATTTTGATTTGGTAGTTGGTACATTAATAAATCAGTGCTCCGTACACTTTGCGGGTGGTTTTGCTCTAATAAAGGCCGGTCTATAGGTAGCCGCTTTGTCTTGAGCGCCTCATCGGTCGAAACTTTCCTTCCACAGTCAAACTTAGATCACGACGGGAATCTGGAGATATTGACCGAGAGATGTTTGGGTGTGACAACGCGTGTTTTTAGTGTGACAAAGTTTAAAAGTCTTCTTAACTTAGTCATCACTGTCACGTTATACCTGTGTATAACATGATTACCTTAGTATTTAGTTTAGTAAAAAAAAGTTTTTAGATTAGTAAAAAAATACCTAATATCTGTATATTATGTATATTTTTTAGAGAAAAATAGATAGTTTTTAATAAATCAATTTGTGAATTATTTAAAACAATAAATTCTAAGTAACTGTAGTATATTTATTGGGATGAATACGTTCAATGAATTCAACTTTCATTTAAATAAAATAATTTTATCCGTAAATTCCCCCAATCTCACAGAAACGTTCTGCGAAGGGTAAATTTGATGTCGAAAAATAATGACTCAGCTTTTCAAAGAAACTGACAATACAAACAAATGAAGTTTATAAGTGTGTTAGAAATGTAAATAAAGTGGTAGATATTTTTTAAAGATTCGCATACTTTCATGGTAATATTTTCCATGTATTTAACACCGATCATATTATCTACGTTGATGATACTAGACGTAATTTACCAAACTAATTTGCACAGAATTATTCTATGCTCATAAACAATGCACGCTAACAAAACAGGCAGGCGTCTTAATTAAAGTTGCTCTATATACTTACGTACTCAATCTCACTTGGAAGTTAAGGAAAGGTTAAGACACCCCGTGGGCGACGCCACCCCCTCCCGAAATTCCCGAATTTTCCCAAAGTATCGCTTAATGCAAGTTTATTATCTCCCATCGTTGAGCGTTAATTAATTCTCCCTTTTTTATTTCAAATTCTCGGATTTTATTCGTCTTTTTTGTTTGCGTTTCAGGGCCGAGATTGCTTATGTATGAGATAAATCGAAGAAAATAAATCTGTGGTTATTTTTCAGTACTATGTCTGTATACATTTCAAACATTCATGTGGCCTACCCTAATTAAATTTATTTACATTTAAGTCACTATTATATAACATATCTCATGCATTCATCATTTTTACAAAAACAGATACGAATAGTATATTTTGTATTACCTACTTATTCGATAAAAAAATAAGAATTTAGAAAAATAATAATTTGTGTTATATATTCAAAGTGTCTAAAAATAATTAAACTGAACATTTGTCCATTAGCGTTTATTATTATAATACCCGATTGTTCCGAGCAACCCTGGCCTAAAGCTAATAGATGCAAACCATAAGCTATAGCGATTATATGTATAACGCTATAGCTATAGCGATTATATGTAGCGATTATATCAACTAAATTCAAAGCATTTATTCCATCGATGTTTTATTCAGAAGTTAGACATTCAGGGGCTTTTTTTCTGGCCAAATTTCAAATTATTAATATAAATAAAATAATATTTCTCAAAAAGCTATAAATTCTGGTATTTCGGAAGAACTAAGAATATACTCAGAAAGAGACTCTTTTAATTATTTTATTTCATTTTCGGTTATGATAAATCAGAGATATCAGTAGTCGTTTCTGTTTCTGTCATTCATGGCGTTTGATTGCTGCCCTAAAATCACAGCCATACAACAACTTAAATAAAATCAAGCCATAAATTTAAACGTGAATATTTTTGATATAAAGACTCAGTTGTTTTTATTTTCGGTTAGCACCTACCACTCACTATAAGCACAACCTCTTTGTAGCGCTTGCTCATAACTTGCGCCACATCGACCCCTATTAATAACGGATGTCGATCCTAATTATTAAGCGACATCTATCGATGTCTACAATCTGACCAATTTGTGTACTGTAATGCTGTTATGCGGATGTAGTCGAAAGTAAACAGTTCAATCTAGTTTAGACTACAATTGTTTTTACTTGCAGTTATATATGTTTGTGAAAATATTACTTGTTACTTTTAGTACCTATTGACCTTTCAGACTGCTTTACTTTGTTGGGTTTTAGTTCATAAGGTAAAGTTTTGTTTTGAAATCTTTTAAAATCTGAGCAATCATCGAAATTATGAAGATATGTGTTGTCTCATTGCTCATGATTCGGACAACCCTACTATTAAATATTAAAAGCAATAGTGACATTACACACAAATTTGAATTACCACTTATATAACTGTAATTGAAATGAAAATCAAGCAGCGTTTACAAAAGACGCGTGTTAATGGCCCTTGGTTATCCCAAACACAAGTCAACTAATCAAATTAATCGGTAGGCGGGCCGATATCAACATTATTAATGCAAAACTCGCACACCCTTGCCTCCCACTCGCTCCCAAACACCCTCTTTGACCCCAAACCAAGTCCTCCAGCTTCTATCTTCCAAGAAAGGAGGATATATAAAAAGGCATTTAGGTTATATCGTGGAATATATAAAGGTTACGAAATTATTATTGGGTTTACAGATTACTTTCAATCGTGACTCTATAATAAAAACTAAGGTTAATAATATGAAAAAACTGTGCAATTTCTTAGAGCCTCCAAGTTGTTTGGTTAACGTTGCTATGTTTTCCACAAAATAAAACTATAAAACATTAAGATTAACAAACCATGACAAAAGTTTACTCCTGTTGCGTGTTCGACGAAATCCATTCTTATGGTCCATCGGTTGCTTTACTTGTCAAATCTATGACACGACCTTATTTATTTACGAATAAGTATTAGTATCGATTGGCGAAACTGGTTTCAACCGGAAAATATCACTTTGTACGAGTATGCGCGAAGCAATATTATATTTGCTGTTGTGTTGTGAGCTAAATAATTCTTATGTGTGCGGAGTAAGGTTTGGAGTCGTTTAATCTTATGTTTTATAGCATATGGGGTAGAATATGAACGGATGGGGTTTGTGTGTCGCCCACCCCCTATCCCAACTCTACATGTTATTTACGTGTGAACACAACGCCACGAAGGGTTCAATTTATCTGACCTACTGGGCCTCCCACTAATATAACCGTCGGAATTGCTTGTACCTTTGCTTGCTCTTTTTATGTACTCGTTAGATTATATGTTATTGTACGCGGAAAGTTGCAAAAGGAAAATATACATAAAGTACATATAGGCATAATAAAAGGTATGTGGAATCGAAAAGTATTAAAAAAATGAATCATCGAACATAAAAATGTTCCGCAAATTTTAAAATGTCTCGAATATTAATATTGGTTTTTTAATCCTTAAATCAACATCAAAATCAAATCATTTATTCAGAAATTAGGCCTTCACAGGCACTTTTTCACGTCATATTCTAAATTAAATGATGTTTACCAAAGCTACAAACTACTAGCATTTCGGAACGACCACTTCTGAGAAGAAATGCCGAAAGAAACTCATTCAAACAATGTTGGTCCCTATTATGCCAGAAGGGCTTACCATTTTTTAAATATAAATTTATGTATAATTTTTTATCAGTAATATAACATGTAAGTACACAATAAAGTATCGAATACGTAAATATACAGGACAAATGAAATATATATAACCAAACTAATTATAATCTCATGTTACTTACAATAACTGGTGAAAAAATTGAATTGTAACATAGATCTAGTTAAAAATAATTAGCTTCTGTATTAGGTCTAGTTTCAATTGTAAATGTAACTGCACAGTCGACAGCATATCAATCTATCCAAACATTGCAAATTCAACGCTCCATGCAAGTTAACTTGATCTCCAGTTGACTAAGTATCCAACCACATAATTTTACCACATATTTTTGTTCTCCCTTGACTTACAAATAAGTACTCTAAATAATTTTATTGAAAAATATTTGAAACAGCTAAGTACTATTTGAGTGTTTTCTTAAGAATTACTAATAAAGTCAACTCATGACCTACCCCAAGACATCGCGCTTCTTAACAATACCTACTCCCGTAATTACTTACAAAACATTTGACGTCACAAAATCATATTTTCATAAAATTCATAACCTTTCGAGTTGACAACGAAGTTGAAGGGGGACAAACACCTCTATATAACTACATCGCACGGCCAAGTGCCGGGTAGATTTCCGATTACAGCCATTTTAGGGGACGCTCTCGTACTGTATGATGGACTGGAAATATTCCATAATATCAGGACCATCGTTACAATGCCTTAGCAGAATATTTTTCTTGGGCAGAAAGCCGATATTCCCCCAAGAGTTACGACATTTCAATTTGCCAAGGCGGGCGGAAAATGGAATTACGATTGAAGCGAGAACGCCCGAAGTGTCGTCGAGGGTGTCCCGTTCTGGCGAGAGTGCCGAGCGCGTCCGAAACTGGCCGAGCGAAGCCGAAGCAGAGTGACGCGCCCGCCGCGACCGCGCCAACCGTGTATTGATTAGATGCGGAACGCCCGATGCCATATAAATTAGGCCGACAGAAAAACACTTTTTTTACATTTATTAAATAAAACATAAAAACAATGTGGTTATAAATTTTAAAATAAATTTAAGAGTTGTTGAACAACATCTATGTGCGAATGTTCTCATATGACGGCCGATGAGTGAGCGGTAAATGGGAAAGCGCGGCAAAATTTAACTAGGACAGCTGTATTCTTTCATAAAAACAGATATTAAAAATATATTATTATATCCTTTATTCGTTTTTTTTTTGCGAGTTTTAAGTTACAAGTTTTTGAAACAATAAAAGTCATGTTAAGTTTTTTAAATAATTTCATTTATAAAATAAATATTTAACTTTATCTCATAGAATTTGAGTTAAGGCCGACAACCAGTCAACGGTGAAATAATATAGACGAATACATTACATTATTAACGAATGTTGGCCCCGTTTTGCGCTCTCTTTGTTCGCTCCACGTTTTTCCACAGGGATTAATTGAAAATAACTTTTCCTCAACGCGGTTTCAAGGTTCAAAATGATTCGTTGGTCGGAGCATTTCGTTGGTAGCAATCGGGAATTGAGTGTTGTGACAATGAGTCTTGTGTTTAGGCTTTTAGGTCGGCTTTGGTATGCATTGGTTGATGGCACATTTCATGATTTGTGAGTTTATAGCAACGGTGAAGTGTCGGTGGTTAATGGTGGCAGCGCGTGGCTCTCGCCGGCCGCCATATTGGAAAAGTTTGGCGCGAAAAAAGGGCGGCAAATCGTACGGAATTATCGCTAACATTAATAGGCCATAAGGTCTAATTAGTATGATCATTTTATGAATCAAATATTATTGTATTTGTTATGTTATCGAGTCACTTTTATTTTTTAAGTTATGTATAGCTTTGTTCGTGAATAATCAGATCCAGAAGTCAGATAGTAGTAAGTAGTGTTAGTAATTTGTATCTTTGAGAAATCCTATAAAATATAAAATTTGATGTAAAAAGTATCTATGAAGATATAATCTGAATAAATAAGTAAATATATTAGGACAAATTACACAGATTGAGCTCGCCCCAAAGTAAATTTAAGACTTGTGTTATGGGATACTAACTCAACGATACTATATCTTATAACAAATACATATATAGATAAACATCCAAGACTCGAGCCAATCAGAAAAAGATCATTTTCCATCATGACCCGACCGGGGATCGAACCCTCTCGGTTCAGAGGCAAGCACTTTACCACCGAGGTCGTCGAATGTTTTGTCTTAGTGGCATATTTCGTACAGTTTCCTTAGTGCGATAGAATCAAAATATATCTTGTGGTTAATTCACAATACACAATATTATGATCTTTTCCATAAAATATAAAATGCTACGACTTAGTGACATTTTTCGTATAGTTTCTTAGTGCGATGTAATCAAGTGTACCTTTGGGTATATTGTGATATTTTCCATAAAATGTTTCGTATTTTTAATAAAAAGTTCTCAAAATAAATAAACACAAATGCACACGACGCGCGATGCCCTAAAACCGCCGTAAAGGTTGCCTGTTTTGTGGCCCCAACCAAATGTACGCTACTAGAACTGTGACAGTGAACAAATTTAACTGTAATCTTTTAAAATTCGAATTGGTTGGTACTTAGAGATTTTCGCGTTTTCTTCAATCTAAAAAGGAAATTAATTGCTAAGAGCAAATCTCAGTTTTGCCAACTTGGAAAATGTTTGTAAAAAGAAAATCCGCTGGATACAGCTAATGTGGAAACTCGCTTTTGTTCGCAGTTCTAGCTGAAACTTCATAAGTAAGTTAATATTTTTATTTTCTTTAATATCTCTCTTTAAAGTTAAATAAATCATTGCTTTTCTTCAGTAGCCATATACATTGTACATTAAATGGCTGAAAATGTAATATTACAAAATTGTTGCAATGTATATACGGTTACACAATAATACGCGGAAAATATCAAGAAGTTTGTAACGAAACATCTTTTCGGTAATTCGCCTCAGAATCCCTCTTTCGGGAGATTTAGATGGGATACCGCCCTCCACTCCCCAGGGTGACCCATAGAGGAATACCCGTTGTTTCTTCGAGAACTTCCTCCCAAGTAAATATTTTGCCTGTGTATCAACATTTCCAGCCAAACAATATTCAACCTAAAAGTCGTTCGGTTAAAGTTGTAACTACAAATCGTTGCATAGCGAGTTATGATGTTTCGAATCAGTTTGTTTATTGGCACCTTTTCAGGTACTTAGGGTCGGATCGCTGCGTAGGGTACGTCGAAGATTCAGGATCGCATATTCGTCAACCTTGCCCCTACTAAATGTTTTCGATAGAAATTTATATTAGGTAAGTCGATTTAATACATTATTACAAATCCATAGCATACTTCAAAATTTTATTTATTCTGTTTAGGAAATTAAAATCACAAGTTTTAAAGGACGTTTTCCATCACAGGATACGTGTGTATGTGTGGATGTGTGTGTAAGTACATGGGATCTTATATTAATCTTAACACAACGCTGATAGAGAGGTGATAATACCTAATATGATTAATTGCATTTTTAGACATGTAAATATGTTAAACCTACACTAATATTATAAAGAGGAAACTTTATACAAATGCATTGTTTTGAGTGAAATGTGCTAATTTTTATATCAGTATTTTATATATATATACAGTATATTCCTATATAAGCGTTTTTTTAGTTATTTAAACTTTATTGTATGAAATACAAATAGTAAACACAAAACACCATTGTGTCATGCAGAGAAAGCCATGTGAGTACATAAAAATACAATAATAAAGGTATATCCTAGATATATTATAGATATAACTGAATTCCTAAGACGCAGCTAGTTAAAAATAAATTGTTACAATTTATTTGTAAATCAATGGTAGGGGTCGTATGAGAAACTTATAGTAACAGTGAGTATAATCCATGACATAAGAATACATAATAGAGTGTGGCAATCTAAGAAGATGAATAAACTTTTTAAAAGTTTTATTTGAAGTCAAGTAAGGAACTGTAATATTTTCCTAGGTCAAAGGATTTTTTTTATGAATATAATAATTTGGATGCTGCTGGAAGAAAAGTCGGTGAAGGAAAACATCGTGAGGAAACCTGCACTCTGGCTGATTAGCAACTTGTGTGAAATGGAGAAGGCAACGGCAAACCACTCCATTAATAGTGCCAAGAAAGTCGTTATGTGTGTTTCATTCCACTTAATGACCACTACCCTCAGCCATGAGAAATACGACTATAAAGAGAGGAAGAAAACTATCTATATTACAGTACAATCTCATGCATTTGTGCAATAAATTAAGTACTATTGTATCGTAGGTATATGTATTATTGTATTGTACATAAGTAATGAATTAATATAGGTATTTGCTTGTTATCTCAAACTGCTCATACCTACCTAAACAAGCTATAGATACGAGTAAAAAAGCGTAAATTTTTCATCTCAAGGGATGCCAATTATAAGAATTTTCCCAGACTCGGAGGGAAAATGGAACAAGTCCTTAACAGGTTAACTAAGACTAAAATATACCTTATTGCCATCATCAATACATTTTCGTTCCACATAAATATATGTCATATGATTAATTTATTTGAATTTTTGTTATTTTCTACGAAATTAATATATACATCATTACTGTCTGTGAGTAACGTTTTTGAATGATGCAAATATGTCAACAAAATATCAATTCATAGACATTTTCCATATTTCGTCTTGAATAATATTTATATAAAAAATAAAACACACAAATCAAATATTGTGTAATGGCAACCCTAGGGCCGTTATAAAAATGTAGGATCTGGGGAAAAGATCATCCTTACCCGAGTAGCGGGTGGGGATCCCCCTGATTTATGGTAACATGTCGCGGGGAGTAACCGCTTACGAGTATACGCCAAACTCGCTTTTTGTCATTAACTGATTTTTATTCAACTTCCTATGCTACCGGTCAGTAAGTTAGGTTGTTATATATTCTGATTATTAAAAGTTAGTATTTATTTAAAAAATGCTTCGTTATTTTAAAGTACAAACCAATCGATCGATATTGTAGAGCTGGTTTTATTTTTGTCATTTACAACTATCAAATAAAAATATAACAATTGTGTCTTATTTGTTTTTTATGAAAATAATGTTATACTGACACAAATATTCATATACTCCAACTGTTCAACACTTTTATTTTAGATTCTAAATAATATTCTAGGTACTGTTTAATCTCTGGTTACCCTTACGAAAATTAAAAGTTACATGAAACTATTGCAATAGCCGCCAAAGTCAGTGCAAACCTGTGTGAAAATTCGGACCTACTAGCGACATCTAGTATTGTTTTTACTTCTCACTAAATATTGTGTTGATAAAAATATCCTCGATTTTCTTTGTCGAGATTCTAATTATTCATAAGACAAAAAAAACTTGTATATTAATTGAATAATAAAGTAATAACCGTTCTGTATATATTTATTATTAATGATTTTGTTCACCATCTTGTGTGGTGAGATCAGTAGCGTCATCTAGTATCGAGTAGTAATAACTATGTTTAATCATTCTGTATGAAATTTTTTTTTTCATTCATTTTAATTATTTATTTATTATCTTATGTCAAAGAGTATACACAATTGCTTTAAATATCGTAGTTTATCTGAAGTAAAAGCACAAAATCTGATAATAGTATTTTAGTGCCCCACTGCTGTATAAAGCCTACTTTTTATCTTTTGACTTTGCTATCTTTCTGCACTTGTATTTATTTGCGATCAATTCCTGTTCTTATCATTAGTATCTTCTGAAATCATTAGCCCATGTCACTCTAGATCTTCCTCTAATAGCTAATAATAGTAGTTTCAAAAATAAATGCGATTATAAACGCTTCCAAAAATTAAAATTGTAATTACCTATTAATGGCAAATAAATTTTAAAAACTTCCCAAAGGTATTCATGAATTTCACCTAGTAGCGCTCTCTATTGAAAATATGTAAAAACTGCAATATATATGCTTGGAAAACTTTGAGTATTGGTTGAGGTAAATTACACTAGATGGAGTTACTATATCGTGTTAAGTATAAATAACTTCTCGTACATTTCATAATAAAAATAGAGTATACCATACATACAAAAAAATCCGATCCGATTTTTTTTTTCAAAGTTTTGAATAATTCTCATAGACATGATGGTGATTTTTTGGAGTCTGACATGATAAGGCCTGAGCTTAATGGATAGTATATTTTATTTTTGTAAATGTTATATCTAATTTATGCAACTGTTTAACATTCATTTATATCTAATATAAATTATAAATAGATAATATGTTATTTCTCTTAAACTATTTTTCAAGAAAAACTTTTCTTTTCGTACACTCTGAAAGTAAAAGTGTATGTTTGACAATCTGTTTAACAGTTGGGTGATGCAAAATCCCAATATAGGCGGGAAGTGAATTTTAAAAATACACCAATCTCTTTGGCCTTTAACAATTTGAAAAATATCGAAAAACAAAATGCTATCTACGACAATATAACAGCCAGTCTCATATAAAAAAGAAAGGCTAGGTCGTTATGTTCCATATTTTAAATTTTTAAAAGACTGTTTAGGTAATTTCTTCGGCTTTCTTCTCTTCTTCTATTTAATGAAATTAGAATTTTCGATATAAATTGTAGAATTTTAGAAAGGTTACTTTACTTTCCTTTTACGCTGGCCCCGTTCTTCTTGACGTTTCAGCCCCAGCTGCAACCGGAAACATACGAAAATGAGTTAGAGATAGTTCGGCCATGGTGTCTTCCTAGTGGGATGCGACATCCTATAAAAATTCCGATCGACGAAACTTTTACCGAGACTTTGACTTCTGCTTTGAACGTTTTATTTTTATCCAACATATGAAACTCGCAACGAGTTACTCGTATATTTTAGTTAAAAAAAATTACTTCGATAATGAGAATCAATGTATGTTGTAAAACTTTATCTGAGCTAGATAATGAGCTTCTCTTAGAAAATAAACCGGTGAAACCGCGGGAAGTAAGTAAGTGAGCCAAACCAACAGTCGAGTCTTCGAATTTCGAATCGCAAGTCGGTTCCGTGCGCCGATCGGTGCGCACGTTGCTTTGCGGTTCAACATTGTTTGTTATTGTTTTTTTATATAATCGGAACGACGATAAAAAATGTGAGTAACTAATTTGAAAAAAGAACTTATTATTCTTTTCCATATTTACGTATTTTGAAATTAGTATTTCATTTTGTACTTATTATTATTTATTTAAATTTTGTAGGAACTACAAATAATAAACTTTTGGATAATAGGACCTAAAATTTATATTTGCTTACATCGACTATAGTTTAAACACTTGGTACTTACATCGAGATAATGTATATTTAAAAACGCAGTTTATTGCCAGGTAACCATAGATAAAATAAAAATATCATCATTCTCTCAGCCCATTTATTTTCACTGCTGCGCATAGGCCTCGTTATAAGCAAGGCTTCTCCTGTGCTAATAAAAATAATATATATAATAAAAAAATAATATATATAAAATAACATATATATAAAATTTAACTGAAAGCAACAACTGCCACCAAGACGAATTAAAAAAAAAGGAAAGTGACGTTTCGGCCGAAGCATGGTTCAGACGATTTCACTTTTCGAGACCATCT
The DNA here is from genome assembly GCF_027563975.2 of Plodia interpunctella. Lineage (NCBI taxonomy): Eukaryota > Metazoa > Arthropoda > Insecta > Lepidoptera > Pyralidae > Plodia > Plodia interpunctella. Next base: position 6,332,342 of record NC_071300.1, on the reverse strand, counting down.
CGAAACAGCTATAATAATTGTATAAACCGACTTGTCAAATAAATAGTGTCGTAAGCTAGCTTCAGTCTTTTGTGACTACTCCTATGTTTACTATGATTATCGTAATTAACATTGCATATTTGAAGTTTACTTTAAAAAGCAACTTTATCTAATAAGTAATAAGATATAAGGTAATAAGTAAGAAATGATTTAGTACTAAATTAGTAACTTAACAATTTCTAATCTCCGTGTCAAATGATCATTGACAAATTATGTCATTCAAATTAAAGAATATTAATTATCTAATGACAAGCGTGAATTTTAACGAATGCGTCACGAAGTTTCAGTTTGAAAATATGTCAGGTTTTGAAACGTTCTTGATACGTTTTCAAATTGCTAATTAATAAATTAGCCTTCTATGCATCTTCACTGAAAACGATATTTTTGGTTTGAAACGCTCAGATGTGACAGGGGGTTTTTAAGAGCGGTCACCCATCTCGCCCAATGCATTATTTTTAGACTTTTATTTTCAAATGAAGTCCATTTTTTACCTGTTAACCTAGATATATACGTACTAAATTTCAACAAAATCGGTCCAGCAGTTTAGTTGCGAAAGCGTTATTAACAGAAAGACGAGATAACTCTCTAGTTAAATGAGCAGATGATGATTAACTTTGACCTTGTAATATATGTCTAATGTTCAAAGAGCAACTGTCGTTATCTGAAATGACCAATTAACCTCAATATGAAGCATTCATAAAACATAACAATTTGGTTCAAAAAACCTTTATTACAACAATAACTTCGCCTCGAGGCTCCTAGAAGTTTCGCACCCGTGGAAACAAATGAAAAACCCAATTTGTTATTCCAGATTAAGTATAATCTAATCGTGTACCAAATTTCATAACAATCCGTCGAGTAGATTTTGCATGATATATAATATTTGCATAACAAACATACATACATCTTCACAAACTTTCGCATATATAATACTAGCTGCGCCTCGGGGCTTCGTACCCTTGGGACGCATGTTTGCGTGAAAGAGTAACAAACATACATACATCCTCACAAACTTTTGCATTTATACTATTAGTAAGACTTGAGATAACACGGAACACTTAAGCACCGTTAGTATAGCATCGGCCACGGATATTATTGGTCCAGAGCGGAGAGGTCCACCTAGAATGCAACACCGTTAGTAGCAAATTTCTCGACGCATCTCGGTGATTACCTGTAGACTACTATTGTACTGTACAGCTTATTTTAAGAGATACAATGACGTACATAGATTTATATACATATATTATGCGAGTTGCAGATAGTATTTGTATATGATATACAATAAGTAAATTAAAAATATTTAAGGATGGCGTGATGCATTTTTGACTAGGGAGTCAAAATAACCACAGCATTTCCGCGCTGAATTATTGCAATGGAAATTGTATGTCGTACAAGGACACAACCATGGCAGCTGATAGTCAATAATAGCTGACAGCTGATAATAAATCTGTTTGGGAATCCAAAGAGGTTGACGTCTGGCTGACTAAAATTACCGCCAAATCTTTAAAATTTCAAGTTTTATACTTTTACTCTGACACCGGGCTTCGAGGCATCCCAGCCTCGAATGCACGGACATGCGAAAATGAGAGAGATAGAAACAGTACAATCGTAGCCAATATTATGAAAAAGGTAAATGTACTCGTATGCGGTTATGAACTGACAAAAATTCAAGTATATCCACGTGGTAGCTGCTTTAAACACGACAAATAGCTCTATAGTAAGTGAATACAAGTTTCATAACACTGGAAGCTGGTCAGCCGACCGTGCCGAGGCGATGTACTTGCTGTAAGCTGTTGAAATACCGCAATTAAAATCCAGGCAAGTGCGTATTGGAGCATGATTGGGGTATTATTAGTGAGTCATACTTATGACATAAGGCACTTTTTATCCAAATAAAAACAAACAAACAGACAGATATAAAAACAGACAATTTATTTTTTCAAATTCTTTCTCTGGTACTATGACTATAACGCCTAATTTTGTTTTTATGAAAATATATTCAATGTACAGGTTTTTTTTTCTACTGTTTTATTATATATGTTGATTAAAACAAATTTATTAAGTTTTTAAATTGACTTAAAATATTATCAAAATGCTTGTTTCTGTACAAAAAAAAATTATGAATAAATATGTACCATTATGATAACTAAAATCAAGTGTTACCTGCCCGCTTGCCCACCATTTGTAAAGGTTGTGCTTACTTAATTTGATTTAAAATTGAAAATAAATTCCTGCGTTAGTGTGTGAAGGTTGAATAATCTTAGAAGCGATTGTAGCAATTATAATGACGTCTGAACAATTTTCATGGTCACAAAATAAAACTGTTGACATGGCGTGAATAACACAAAATATATTTTAAAATTTATTTACTAGATAAAATTCACAAATAAATTCAATGTAAGGAAATTAAAATAACCTCATTAATAAAATAATACTAGATAACTTTATACGAAAAATCTGAAAATACAGTAATATAAGTATGTGAGTAGTACCTACTAGTACTACGTAGAAGAGGCGGTATGTAATCCGGTGGAAATGCAAAACCTTATTATTTTAAAGTCGGTTAAAATGCACTTACGTTCAATGACCTCAAGTCAATTGCCAAAGTAATGACGTGAAAGCTTAGAAATGAGGCAAAACAAACAATTAGAACCATCTAGAACGGTAATACAACACATAATCAGTAGCATAGGGTTATGTTGTCATTGAAATCTGAATTATAATTCTAGCAGAAATGGCATCTCTACCTACGTGTGAGAGTAATGTAAAAAGGTTTCAACTTGTTCTGTCTTTTGAAAAATATCCTCTGATTCACCAGTGCATCATAGTTGGTGGATCTAAGAAGAACGAAGTAAAATAGAGGTTTATTTTACTTACTACTTTTAAGCCTCGTCTATAGCCATATATTGATGTCGAAATACCTCCTGACATTTTTTTATTAAGTACCTAAAGTTCATGTAGTATGATATGATAAGTGAATTTCTCGAAATAATTTCAGGTATGTACTTATTGACACTTCGTCGATATATTCCGATTTCTGTGTATGGACTTATACCACAACCTTTGGAGGCACGAGAGAAGGGTTTCGCAACACTTGACCAAGAGTGGTTTAGCCGTTGCCAAACGATCCTACCTAGCAATGTTTTAAGCTTATAACCTCCATCTATGAATTTAGCATGTTATTCATAGTTTATCATGTTGTTGTGTAAAATGGATAATAATATTATTATCTTCAGAACATTGTCGGGACTTTCACGATTCTGTATGTAGTGCATCGGCCATGTTTGCAGATGCCTGTATAGATGATTTTTATGCCGTAGGTATTATTTTGGATTGGATTACGTTTTGTCACGTTTGTATATAAAGGAAACAGTAATAAAAAGAAATGTTAAGTAAAGTCCACAGCACATCAATCCGAATTAATTGCAAATTGTCCGCTATTACGGCGGCGCGGCGGCATAGAGTTCCATGTACAGAAAATTTACGTGTGGTTGACTGTACGGTCAGATGTAAAATGAATAAGGTTGAAAAGAATGACTGGAATTTTGCAGCCGACCGTATATGGATACTTTCTCGCAGCCGGTTAGGATTTGATTTTCTATTTGACTAGGTCAATGTATTGAATATTTCTTATCAAGTCATTGCAAACTCACAAGCTCGACATCAACCCCGTTATTCATAAAAAAGTTAAAATATACTTTAAGCTAAAACATGTTTTGTCACTATCGCACTTTACAGTATATAATGGATATTTTATAAGAAAAACTTGTTGCGTCTCGGAGCTTTGCTTTCGTGAGAATTTCGGGATTAATAATTACTTCTAGCCTTCCCCATGAATTATAGCTGTCACATGACATTCTGAATCTGAAATAAATTATTTATATTTTACTTTTATTGAGTAACTTTTCCAATTAATAGACTCTTAAATGACGATTAAACCCATACAAAATTTACCTTTTGTAAAATGTTAACGCATATCATCACAATAACATATATATATATATACAAACTTCCAAAATATCCGTTTAGTTGAAATTACCGGGTCAAAGTCCACTTGTGTTACCTGTCAAAAGTGTAACAATAATATGTGCAGTTATCTGAAACATTTCTGCTTGCGGTCAATGGTCATTAGCACTGCAACACACGGCAACCCGCAACCGTACCAGAACGTTACCAACGGGACCGGCTATTGCAAACTTACTAGATCTGTGTCACACTGAGTTTTATTTAACCCTCAACAATAAATGGGGCTTAAAAGATGTTATAGGGCCTATTTCGAATATATAAGAATCCGATAGCCCAAATTGAACATATGAAACAGATGGCGCCAAAACCAGCCAAGCACATCAGGCAGATTTATCTAGCTGTTAGTTTATCTGTCTTATTACAATATGATGTTTTATCAGAAAATGTCTTAGTCGGCCTTAATTATTATATTTTGATATTATTATTAATAATATAATAATACATTTAGTATGTGTAATTTAACAGATTGCCTACCAATTTTGATATTGAAATTGTTAACTTGGATTTTTTTTGTCGAGGACGTCCATTAAAGGATTTCTTGGCCCTAACGTGATAATTGCAGTTCGAAATTACAATCCAAAATACAAAATAATAATACAGAAAACATAGTTAAAATTCGTGGATACTTAGTCCAGTGTGTCCTTAACCTTAATGCACCGGATACCGCAATGTCAGACAGTCGTGTGGTTGCATAGACTGGTCCATTCTGTTTGAGCGACGAAATAACAAAAGCATTCGCTATTTTGTAACAAATACAATTGTATCATGGTGTCTACTTTTTATCCAAGACGGAACAGATACTTTAACACACATACACAATGTTACACTGTAGTGTGTATGAGACTACTTGCCACTAGATAGCGGTAGGTAGTGGTAAAAATCATGTCGAATTCCTTTGGGCGACTTGAATAAAATCCTACAACAGTGTTAGCAATAACACACTATCAGAGATAACCTGCCTTTCCACAACAAGCATTCAATGTCGAAATTACGACAACTGCTTATTATTAAGCAACTATATCTTGGGATGAACTCTGTTATCATCACGTAAGAATTAAAATGTAATTTTATCGTTACAATCTAAATCATAGAATACATTGAAAACAGTACATAATTGTTAGTTTTTTTTCTTATTTTAAATTCTTTTTTAATTTTAAATTATTTTCTTATTTAATCAAAATTTTACCCAGATAAGTACTTATCTGGGTAAAATTTTGATTCAATCAGATGAGACCAAGTATTAATATTTGTTTTGCATTCGGCAGGCGCTTGTATCTGAGATACGCCTAAACTTCACTTATTTATTGTATTAAATAGCCTATTTGGTACTTTTGTGTCTAAAACTTTAGAATGAGGATTGAAAATGTATGTATGTAGTGTAAGTTCGAATTGTAAAGTCTTAAGTGAACAATAAATTATCCTACTAAAATTATAAATGAAAAAAATTGTGTAAATAAATACACATACTTACGCACATACATCCGTGCGTAAGAATGTGTGTTTGTTTATTACTCTATACTCGTGAATTGTTATAAAAATTGTGACCAACTTCCCGAAATTCCTACAGGAGCGAAACCCTGGGGTGCTAATTATTTAAAAAAATATTATTATCTCATAAAATCAATTTCGAAACAAACGAACGTACGATCATGATTCAGATATGAACGTTTTGCGTAATACTAACATCTGGACGACTTTATTAATATGGGTATAATATTTATTTCTATTACTTCAGTAGTACAGAGCACGTAAGTACTTATTATGCATGTTTTTACTGCTTACTTGAGAAATATCTTTTTTTAATAAAAGTAAAGTTGAGAAACTATCTTGCCTTTTATATAGTACTTTGCCCTAAATATCAGAAATAGTTACATTTAATTGAAAATTTTGTTACAAGAACACAGTGTAATGTATTGGAAATATTTACTAATATTTTAGACAATAATATAAATGAACGCTAACGACTTTATCTAGACTAATTTTAATAGTAAAATTAAGAGTAAATAATAGTTTTATTAACTATAGAAATAGAAATATATTTATTTCTGTTAATATTATTTATTTCTGTTAATAATATATTTGTTTCTGTCTTCTGTTAATCAATATGGAATAAAATAGAATGCTATTTTATTCCATATTGATTAACAGAAGCACCAACAATCACTAAATAGATCAATATGTAGATATCAATCACTTTTATTTTACGTCCACAACTTTCATTGTAACATTTCACATTGATGAATCACGGACTGGTTCTAGGGAACTATCCACTTTATCTGCTCCCCATTCGATAACACTGTTCCATCCAGTCTTATTAAACTATTACTATCAGCGACACGTATTATGTGATGGTTAATAGTTATAAACAAAATGTTTAACATATTTCTTAATATATTTAATTCGTGTTTCAACGCCAGTGTGAATGTTTTTACTCGTGCAGTGTTGATAATTATTAGTGCTAGTATATATCAAGCTTTTGTACTCATAGAAGTGTTTCTTAATAGCTACAATTTATTGTACCCTCCCTATCTGTCCAAGCCAGTGGTGAAAATAAAAAATGTGGGGTCTACTGTTGTTGGATTTGCAGTAAAAATTATAGCTTTTGAGGTATTTGATATTTCATGTCTCTAATTCTCCATGTTACCTACTAGAACTAGTTATATATAAGTATACAAAATCTTGCATGGATGTGGATGTTTGTACGGATGTTTGTATAGCCTTTGTTGCTCATTCGCACAAAAACTTTCAAATAGACATTTTTTACATCAACTCACTACACGGGTAGTCAAATGTGACTTTACGATGGGTTGCAGCGTAAACTTTTACGTTAACTCATGCGCAGAAAAACGCATAAGTACACCTTTTTGTCAAAATGTCAACGGCGGCGAGTCAAGTTTGACGGTGCAACTAGCCCATGTGCATACATTAATTAATCTTTAACAGATAAAACACTAGTTACTATAATTTTATCTATGAGTGCAAATGTACTTACTTGCGTATTGCCCAGCTGATAAAACAAGAATGACACTGAGTCTGGATGGCCATATCATTGTGCGATAAATACATAGGAAATTAAAATACCTATCCAGATAAACTTACCACTCTCAGCAGCTCTGTCTACTCAATATAAATACGTGGTAAATACTGTATCTATATGTATATTACGCATCCATCTGAACGTTACGTCAGACCCAAAAAGTATTGATTTCAAGTATGATAACGTGGATTGGAGGAGTGGAGTATGGTATGATACATATAGTATCCATCCATCCATATTGGATGGATGGATACTATATGTATCTATTAAATTGGAATCAGTCTTCAATTTTGACATCTTGACTTCGAAAGCACTCGCACATCGAAAATGTACTTAAATGGGTAAGGCATTTAACACAATAACTTATAAGCACAGTCACCAGCACATCAACATACCCAAATCCATTGCAAACTCACCGCGCCATAGAGGTCCATACTTATCTATATTGTTTTCTTTCCAGACAGCCATGATGAACGGTTTCATGAGGCGGTTCCTTCGGTTCCTGGTGTCGCTACTGGCGATCCTGGTCTTCCCGTTGTCATTTTTCCTGAATATCAAGCGCACCAGAAAATGCCCTCCTCCAAAGAACCCTATTCTCTTCAAATCTGCCACAACTTTAGCCATGATGATAAGAAACAAACAGGTATGAAATATAATGTTATTATAAAAAACTGTTGCGTAAGTGATACAAGCGGGAGCAGATGAACTTGAAACCCTGTAGTGGGTGAGTAAGGTTATAGAAAGAAAATTTAAATAAAATGAAATACATATATCTGCCCCCAATTGTACAAGTGAAAAGATATCGATAGTAAGAATGCATGTCTATTCCACGTTAACAAATCTCTTTGCTTTTCTGAGAATTTCGATATAAATAGTACCATATGTGCTATATTACAGCTACCACAAAATTTTCAAATCATAAATCCGTCCAATTAATATACGTGATTGAGTAACGAACTTCCTCATTTCACACATACCCTCAAACCCAAACTTTCTCATTTATTATTAGTAAGTAGGACAGGATACACGTCAATTTTTTTTGGCAAGATATGCAATAGTTACCTATTGCATATCTTGCCAAAAAAAATTGACGTGCTTACGTACTCCATACGCGAATACATACTTAAAATAGTATTAAATACTACAGAGAAGGGTTTACGCCCAATATTTTAACAATTTCTTCCCTAAAAGTCATCTGCAAAAGGAGCCATTTACTTGCGATCGCATAGAGATTATATGAAAATTATTTAGGTATTCTATATTTGTGAAAATCCAATTCTAAAATCTTAACTTCAAATTTTTGAATGATGTTTGTGCTACCCGTCATATTTATGATACATACTATTACTACCTATTTACAGTTTACCTAATAATTTATTTACCCTAACAGATCACCTCCGAAGAATTGGTGACAGCATACATAGAGCGATGTAAGGAAGTGAACCCCTACTTGAATGCTGTGGTGGAACCTCGTTATGAACAGGCCTTACGGGAGGCAAGGAGCATAGACAAAATGATAGCATCTACAGACAGGAACCCAGAGGATTTGGCTAAGGAGTATCCCCTGTTGGGTCTGCCAATGACGGTGAAGGAAAGCATTGCCGTCGAAGGTGAGAATCTTTATTTAATTTGGTTTGTGAGGAAACAACAAAAAGAAAGAGGTCCATGGTTCAATTAGGTAACAATATAAAATGAAATGGCTTGATTTTTTTTTTTAAGTACTTTTAAGGATTCAGAATGATGAAACAACTATGTGAAATATTTTATAATATATTAAATAAATCAGTAGGAATCGATTTTTTTTCTTAGATCAATTGGTATGCATTTAATATAGATTTGACTCCAAAAAATAAGGATACAAACTTTATCACATGTTCTTGTATTACAAAACAAAGTTGGCAACACAACACTTGGATATTTTTTTTGGTGAGAACCTAAAAGATAGTCCCCACTAGAGCCGAAAGATTTTGTATCAGAGTTATTGTATGATTCAAATACAATTTTATTTTCACTAACGAAATTCTGTTGATTGATACGTATTTATAATGTTGATAGTATACCTAAAGCAGTAACTTATTTCATTTTTACTGACTGTAGCCAAGCAAGCCTATAAATACGGTCAGTTTAGTAATTTCCTTTCCGTAATCACTTATTATGCGTTGTTCATTCGCGCATTGGTAGGTGGGCACTTAGCTAACATGTGCAGTGGTTACAGTGAGGTAATGTTTGGTTTTATATCCTCAAGTACGAATGCTTAATTAGATATGTAATTGATAATTAAATGGCCCTACAGATAAATCGAAATCCTTTACTCTGATGTCACACTTATTTGCGCATTAAGTTTAGAAATCGAGTCGAGGGTCGAGGGACGAACAATTTTAATTCAGTATTGTGTTCCTTCATAGTGCGAACACCATCATAAAAAATATCTTTAAAATATTTTACAATATAATTTTAGTAATTATGCAAATCTTGGTACGCCGAAAGGAAGGACTCGCCTCCGTGAGTTGAACAACATGAGGTCCCTATGTATATTTCTTATATTCTATAATACGCGCACTATATATATCACTGTAATTACAAATACAAATGTGGGATTTGAGGATGTTAATTACTTAATCACGCAAATTCTAATGGACCGATTTCAAAGAAATTTGCCACACGATTAGAATATGCACATATTTATACTTCAAATAGCACACCTTTTATCACAAAAAATCCTCGGAAACAACTAATTAATAAGAAATGAATGAAAAAATAATTAAATTTAAATGTAATACTGTAATTAAAGGTAGATACTCCAGAATTATATATAAATGGTCATCATAGACGCAAATAAATATATAAAAGACAATAAAATTAATCCATTGTTTGTCGAGTGAAAAATTGCGATCTACAACGGTCATCAATGCCACTCGCATAACAATGAGTATTTATTATTCCAAGTGTAAACTGCATAAATAATACAACCCAAAACAAGAAATTCTAAAGAAAGTTGTGTTAGTTCCAAACATGGACAGGCAATTAATTATAACAACAATACTCGACTGTTCGTCTTATAATATATTAATATCAAGGAAACGTAACATTCTTTACGATACGATTACTGAAAATAAATATCAGCTTAAATCAATCATAATAAAATTTTTTCACTGATCGGGCACAAGTTTCCCTAATACTTATAAATATATAGAAATTTTATCTTATTTCAGGTATGAGTAACGACTGTGGGACGGTGTATCCATACAGGAATCCAGCTAAGACCGACGCAGACATCATCAAGCTGGCCAGAGCAGCTGGGGCCATACCTATCGCGGTCACCAACACACCCCAGCTCTGTATGAACTGGGAGACGTATAATAATGTCACTGGGTTGACAATGAACCCATATGACCAGAAGAGGACTACAGGAGGATCGTCTGGAGGGGAAGTGAGTTCGACTTATTCTTAAACGACTTCCCAAACAAGTGTCACGTTTTCAAAATACATTCTTTTTTATTGCATGTTCCACGTATTTCACGTAAAAATTTCAGCACTGATTACATTTTGGGTAGGGGTAGAACTTTCTCTCTCTGTCTCATCTGAGCATTTTCTCGATTCCGCCGTCATATAATGTTAGGGCACAGGGTTCGCTTTCCTACTTTTCTCCTCCATTTAGATAGATAAACTCCTTACTGCACCAGTTACAATAGAAACTTAATTATACCTAACTAAGTAGGTATCCAAGCATAAATGAGCGCAAAAGCGGACTTATCACAAAATCAATTAATTCCATCTAACCTTTGGGTGGGAAGTTGTCAGAGTACTAGCAAACATATCCTTGACGACACGGTCCTTGTCGGACATTGTACGGATAGTACTACATATATCTAAAATTACTTATAACTTTTTACGTAAAAAATCTTATAGGAACGAAGCCTCGAGGCGCAGCCAATAGCATCTTGTGAAAATTAAGTAACAAGCGACCTTTTGAAGCACTGCATTGTAACTGCATCCGGCCCTCGTAATATAACAATTAAGTGGCTGGTTACAGAATGCAACCGTGCATGACTTGACTTTACGTACTAAGACCTAGATACTTAGTGGCTAAGTAGGTACTACTTATTTAACAGCCATACCTAGATTGCTTTTTCCTATTGAAAATGTGATATTGATAAGGGCAGGGCAATCTATGAAGATGGAAAAAATAAGTCTTAAGTCTAATCACAATTCATAAAAGATAATAGCAATTGCCCGTTTCTACTACCTTTTTTTAAAAACTAACGTAAAGAAACAATACATATTTTAAGTTAACAATGTTTTAACTTTTTAAGGGGTAAGTTTATAAGCTAGGCAATACCTCCATAATAAACTCTTATTCTGAAGTTTCAAATTTGTAATACACACATATAATTACATACTTAATGTATTATTATAGCATCTATTACGGATACACTAGTTGGCCAAAAATATTGCGCAAGCAGAGAAAGTACATAATAAATATGCTTTCAGTCTCTTATGGCCAATTTCAGTTTAACTACATATTAGTTCTGCTAATATTTATGATCATTTGGCTTAACTCTTACAGACACCACATTTTCTTTCAATGGATAGTTACTTTTTAACCTAGCTTTAACTTGTACACGTATACGTTAACGTCTTAATTTTCAACAGCAATCCTTGCAAGACTTTGGTAAAATTCTTGTTACGATAGGTCAAAGTTAGAAAATCTTACAAAAACTTACTTACAAAAAAACAAAAGTTATCTTTAAATATGCCTATTTATTTCACAGACCTGTAACTGTAAATCTTGTTAATAGAGTAAGCGAAACTAATTACAGTCAACAGACACATATCTTCATTTATTGATTATGGAAAATAACAATATTATTAATGCCTTAATGTCCACGCCAGATAACTTGTCATGTCATGGTGGACTATACTCAATCATAATTAATTAAAAGAATGTATATTATTGAATTTATTAGTATTGGTGTAAATGTGCACTTCCAGGCGGCCCTGATAGCATCAGCAGCTTCAGTGATAGGCGTGGGGTCAGACATCGCGGGGTCCCTGCGACTGCCGCCCATGTTCAACGGAATCTTTGGACATAAGCCCACACCCAGACTCTTGTCAGTCGAAGGTAATATTACTTTATTCATTTTTATGACTTCCCTGGCTATCTGGTTCGATTCCCAGCGCGGGAAATACTTGTACTTCATTGAGCTTCGCACGGCCTTCAGCATTATTTGTACTTGTAATCACAGTATCACATTCCATCCGCTTACTGTTTTCTTGAAATAAAAATATCTGCATTTCAAATAATTTCGTTGGTATATAGTAGCTAAACCAATGATGATTTTGTAATATTTGTTTTTTTTTCACCTAATATTTTTAACAACAACACTTTCAGGTCACGTACCAAGTTGTCTGGACCCGGATTTCGAAGAATATTTCGCACTGGGCCCCCTGGCACGGTATGCTGAAGATTTGAGTCTGCTTCTGAAAGTGTTGAAGAAGCCTGGAAGTCCTGATGTGCCCTTTGACAAACCCGTAAGTTTGCACTATTTACATACATTACAACATTTTCTTTATTTATTCAGGTACAACAACAGTGAATACTCACGTTTTTTATCCTTACAAGGTAGATCAAGGGTTGCTAAACTCGAAGACCACGTTTAGCTATACGGCGAGCTTATCGAGGAAATTGAATGTTTGCGAAAAATTTTAGTTTTAGTCCTAGATGGACTTATACAATCTGCGCAGGAGTATATAATATAATTAAAATTTCATGGACGACGTTGCATTTTTTGTTTATTAATATTTACCTGTATCCATCCGCTATCCAAAAATAGATACATTAACAAACTATAAGTTTTAAAAATTAATTATACACTTAACATACATAAAACTTAACAATGAATTAATCTTATCAAGGACCGTAGTAGAGGACATTAAAAAATATTTATATTTGAATTTCCTGTAAGTACCTACTTCCATAAACTCCAGAATTAAATACGTTTTAAAATGTGCATGTGTAATTTTCCAGGTAGATATAACCAAGTTAAAGTTCTACTACATGGAAGGCGACGGCAGCAATGTCTCCAACCCAATAGGCTCCGACGTCAGGAATGCCCTGGAGAAAGCCAAGGGATACATCAAGAACACATACAATATAGAAGTGCAACCAGTAAGTGGTAGTAGTCAGTATATCGCCTCTTGGGTGAAATGTGCACTGAGATGCACCTTTTTATATTACAGCAACACAGACACTTGCCTGTTTTGTGGCATTTGATCCCGTCAGTACTCTAAGACCACTCCAAATAGTCTCGTGGATAACCTACGAGGCGACTAAGGAACACATGCTTTAACGGCAACAAAGAGGATTAACGTCAGGCAGACCAGATAGTCGGTTGTAAAAGCATTGCCAAATCTTGAAAATTTAACCCTTAATTTCGGTATGGTATGTAGTAGGTACTGACATACACGACAAGTACAAGTTTAAAAAAATATATGGTTGATTTTACAAAAGGATACTTCTTCTGAGTTAATATAAATGTTAGCTGTGTCAAATTTCGTTGGAGTTTTGGGATCAATGTATCTCGTACTTAATAACACTACGGAATATATTCTACCAGTATATAAAAATACTGGAAATTCATAAAGTATTTCAAACACCTCATTCAAACTTCATATTATTATCCAAACTTTCTCAGTAAATCCTAGTAGGATAGCGGGTTAAAGGAATAAAAAATAATGGTAAATAGATTGAGGATAATAAATATAACACAGATTGTCTAATTTGAAATAATATCGTTGCAATATTAACGTCGATTTTTTTACAGCTGAAAATAAATAACGTCGAACACATGTGGGAGATAGGAATAAGAGTGCTAATGAATATAAGACACGTGCAAAACATTTACACGGACCCAGAAAACCGAGAGAAGCTGATACCGATGTGGCCTGAAGTAATAAAGAGGATGTTTGGAGTGTCCAACCATAACTTCCTATGTGTTGCATATGGACCACTTCAGAAATTCTTCGATGCTTTACCAAAGAATTATTACAAGAATTTGCTCACGATGTTCGATCAGATAAAGAGTGAATTTGAGGTAAGAACCATATTATTACAGATGCGATCGAGCCATCTTCTTTCTTACCAGTGTGTTATTCTGATATCAAGCTTTGATTAAAGTCGTCATTCATGACTAGACATATATCGCCATCTAGTGGCAAATAGTCGCATAAACACTACTGAATTAGTTCAGTTGGATGAGTATTTAGATACTCATCCAATTTCGTCACAATTCCAACGGAGTCATATAAAAGATTGACCTCATAACCGCTGGACAATTACTTCAGTGGACCACAACCACAAATGGATAAAAAAGCCTTTTGTAAATCCTTACATATTATAAATAAAGTCCTCTATTGCGTCTGTCTGTCTTTTCGCGATAAACTCAAAAGCTACTGCACGGATGTTCATGTGGTTTTCAACAATTGATAGTTATTCCTGAGGAAGGTTTAGGGGTATAGATTATTATGTTTTTACCCGAGCGAAGCCGGGACGGGCAGCTAGTATTATATAAATGGACATACTTAGATTTAGACTTTAGTGCGTTACCACTGAAAATTAAATATATCGTGCACGGGAGGATGAAAGAGAGATGGGCAAAAATATTCATATGATCTGAATGGAATCTGTCTACCTACTTACCAACAATTTAAATTATACTAATTATATTTTGCATTAACACTTATTATTATTAATTTATAATAATACCAATTATTCACTTTCCAGAAAGCTCTATCGGACGATGCAGTGTTACTATTCCCAACATTCCCTTACCCAGCGCACAAGCATTACAGGATTTACTATAAATTCCTTAACTGCGGCTACCTGACCATCTTCAATGCCTTGGGGCTTCCAGTCACAGCGTGCCCTATAGAGTTAACGCCCAAAGGGCTGCCAGTTGGAATACAGATCGTAGCGAATAAATGCAATGATCATTTGACGATAGCTGTGGCTAAGGAATTCGAAAAGGCATTCGGTGGCTGGACACCACCGAATAGAGACCTCTTAAATGTCAAGACTGCTTAATAATGAAAAATTTAATTTATTAGCATAGATGAAAGATTGAACATACGACATGATTTGAAAAATTAAATATTTTTACATTTCATTTTTTAAACCATATGTACCTAATATCTATTATTAATCTATAATAATTTAGTTTTTTAGATTTTTTTACGAATTTAGAATGATGTCTATTATTGTCGATGTATGGTGAAATTGTCGGTTTGACTAGATAATATATAAATGTGATATTGTACGATTTGTCTTGAACTATAATTTATTATGCCTCATTACTTAATTGACTTTTTGTTATTCCTAACCATTTTATAGGTATCAAAAATATTTTTTTCTTAATTAGTCACATTGATTTTTGTTCCGCATAATATTCATTTCCAGCAGCAGTTTCAGTTTTAATAACCTAGTTGATTAGGTTATTTTAACTTATGCATATAATGCATAATCTTGCCAAAAAGAAAATGTATTTTAATTACTTTTTGCTAAAAATATATGACATAAGTAACTAAATATAGGTACATTGTCATTGTACCTTTAATATTTATCAGTAAGTTGTAACTTGTAGTATATCACTTCGATAACCACTCGATTTAAACTGTATTCTTTATTTAAAAAATCACTATCATAGAGGAAATTAAGTTCAAAGTGTTGGAACAGAAAAATCATTTTCCGGTTAAACAAAGTTTCATTTAGATAGCTAAATATTTACTAGAAACACTTTTAGGTGTGACAATCAAGTACTAAGCAGGTATTATATCTACGACCTACATACATTTGTAAATAAATTTGATGAAGTATTAGATTAGAGACCTATTTTTTTTCTGTATTCTGATTTGGATTTTATTCATGAATTACTTAGTTACTCGAATATTATATTTTACTTTAATAAGTACATCACATTATGATTAAAAGACCAGTGCACACAGAAACGCATGCGCTTGCGCATTTTTTATAGAATTGGGACACATGCGTACATAAGCTCTTGTAAACGCTGCGTACCAACGTGCTACATACTGATTCGGGGTGCGTGAGCCGTACCTACGAAAATTAATAATATGAAGTTGAGCGAATGTTGTACAGTTTTTTATATTGTAAATAGATATAGTAAGTTTGTTACAAGTTGCTAGGGTAAGGATTTCTATTTAAATAAAAATATTTTCCAATCTTCTTTTACCTTAATTTCTGATAACCCTATTGATTTCTGTCTTGCTATGTTATACATACGAAACCACCGACCTCAAATGTGTTATTAATGGGACTTAGTTGTGGATTTCTTCTTTATTTAGGTTAAGTACATACCAAATGGGGGTCGGTGGTTAGGCCAATCAACATGTAGGTACGCAAACCCACTCGCAGAGCCTACCTATACTGAATTAATTCGGTCAAGTAGTTGTGTTCGGATTTTCTGCTAGTGGCGCCCTCATCTTATAATTTCAAATAAATAATCAATTGAGTCTTATGATGCGACCTTTACTCGATTTCAGTTTAGCTGAAGAAGTATAGAAATGTAAGAACTAAATAAAAGTTATCTACATAGGTATTACATCAGCAGCAAGACATTCCTTAATCATTGAATTTAACCGAATAGTGCGATGGTTTTTTTAAGTTGCAGCTTTGTTCACCATTCAAGGTTAATACTATGTCTAGGACAATCTCTACCATACGAACGACACTGGCCACCTCATTGTCACATATGGCTTCTTTGAATACAGACTAAGGTCAAGGCGTGCTTTATTTTATTGTACAACAAACCGATAATGTGTAACCATTGATTCCAAATTCCAACATACTCTACAAAGAAAACATTATTTTAACTACATTATTTTATTAATCGATTGTTAAAAATCGTATACCCACCACCTTTATCGATTGTTCGATTCGTAAAAATGACACGACACGACGCATAGACACTAACTTAACTTTTTTAACTCGCCTATTTTTTTAACCTAAGAAAATGCCTGTGAACAGCCTAATCAATATAAAAATTATATAATTTAAAGTTTGCTTCATCCATTGCTGATTATTCTCATATGAATATAAACAAAATAACAGGTTCGAGAAATTAAATCAAACCCAAATCATTTTAAGGTAAATAAATCAATAGGAAATTAGGAAATATTTGACATTTGACATAATAGCTGTCAGTAACATTACGAATTTAATTTTCTTTACTGCATTATTCTAATTTCATAAAACATTGATTGAATCAACAAATTCAAAAGTTTTCTATGTGCTAGAATTAACATCACACTGTTTTTTTATTTGCTAATATTTAACGCACGCGCAGAACATCATCGCCCGAAATCTCCCAGCGCCATATTGAGAGGCGGACGTTGTATGACTTGAGTGATTAATCGTGGTTGCAGCAAGTGAAGTAGTGGTGAATAGTTGATCTTGCCCTATGGATATACATTCGGGTATGTAATAAGTTAAAAGTGTAACTTCAGTGCCTCTATTTTCTTGCAGTGAGCGCAAGCAAATCACATCGTAACCTAGACATAGGCCGTTCTAGTTATCAGTAGATTACCTAGGTATCATCAATCCGCTGTTTGCTCACAGTTTTAATCTTATTAATACACACGTGTGGGGAATAGCCATGGGTTTCTTGAATCTAGTTACATTAACAAGATTATATGCTAGCTTCGCAAGGTTCCACGGTCGTATATAAACGGATTCCGAACTGTTTATGTCGGCAGTTGACAGAAGCGTTTATGTATATGACCGATCATAAGTCACCACACCCAGTGACCACCGGAGTGTCGGTTTTAGTATTTAATAGTGTCTAGTTCGGATGATTGTTAGCGCGTCGTCGCGTTGGTGCGTGATGTAGTGATTTCGGAAGATTTTATCATGAAAATATCGTGAAATACGAGTGTAATGTTAATGTCATTCTAGGAGTGGTGTGCCTCGGTTGAAAGGCCTGCCGAAAGGACAGGGCTCCGCGCGAGAGGACGAAACGCGGCCCTCCGCTCTGAATCATGGAGTGCTGCATGTCAGAAGAAGCCAAAGAACAGAAAAGAATCAATCAAGAAATAGAGAGGCAACTCCGGAAGGACAAGAGAGATGCCAGGAGAGAACTCAAACTACTATTGCTTGGTAAGTTTTAGACTTATTAAAAATACATTCAAAATTAGTTCTATGTGTTATTAGTTCTATGTGTTTGCAGGAAAGTGAATCTGATTTAGGTCGAGCAATAACCTAATTTAGCAAATTAAATTCCTACTATTATGTCAGAACTTAGTTGTGCTTGTGCCCTAGTCTGTAAATGTTACTGAAGATCTCACCTATATTCCAAGGTTAGATATTGGCCGCACAATAAAATGTAGGTTAACATACATTCAATGAAATATAGATTTTACCAAACTTATAGTCAATAATAAAAGAAAATATGCATCCATTTAGCCAATCAGTATGTATGAATTATTTCAAGTATTTCAAAAATTTTGACATACAATGAAATGTGCAAGCAACAGCTTATAAACTTTACACAAGTGTGTGGTATTACAGAATAACCATTCTAAAATTAATAAACATAACAATTTTAGTTCAACAAATTGAACATCCAGACCAGAGTGGTTTGGATGACTTATTTATTACTTTATACTATTC
Organism: Plodia interpunctella; assembly: GCF_027563975.2. NCBI lineage: Eukaryota > Metazoa > Arthropoda > Insecta > Lepidoptera > Pyralidae > Plodia > Plodia interpunctella. The sequence goes on along the minus strand of NC_071300.1, from coordinate 6,313,557 downwards.
ATGATATTTCACGAATGCGAAAGTCTGTCACACCTTCACGGATAAACTGCTGGGCAGATTTCGAATAGATATAGTTATAATGACTGGAGGTTATACAAAAATATAGGATACCACAGGGAGAGCTGCAGGCAACAACTTATCAAAAACAGCTTGTGTAAAATATTAAAAGGTCTCAAATTATACTGTTTTCCCAAACTGATTAAATTATTTTTGTTATTGTTATGATTTCACAACCAAACTCAAGGTATTCTAGTACAAATAGACAGTTTTATCTTATATATCAATCATATTTCAAGTAGAAATAAGGATGTCATAGGTCATAGATTAATTGCCTCAATAGACCAAATGTGCAAAATTACTCATTGAATACCTATACTGCAGATATATATGTATATAATGTAGTAATAAAATAGCCTTGTTTCCTTGTTCACACATCTTTTATCAACATGCTAAATATTTTATTGACACAACTAAAGAGAGATTGATTAGAAACAGATTTGTGTCTGTGTGAGCTACAGTGAATTAGAAATGATCCCTAACCGCATTTAGTTTTCTCATGTATTTTTTAATATTTTTTTAAAAACTTTAACTGTTTGCCTTAAGTAAAAAGTATCTTGTGTACCTTTCATTCTAAACCCTATCTATTCCTTTTTCAACCCTTTTGGTTTGGGTAGCTCATGTTTGACCTTGGACCTTGAATATATTAATATAAAATGTCAACAAGATTTTGTTAAGACAGATAGACAAATTTTTAAAATCAGCTTAACTTAAGGTAGCATAAACTGATTTAGAAGTTTATCCTCATAACACTTTACAACTAAGCGATTTAACTTATCTTGTTAGTGTATTCTGTCTTAACCCTATTATTCAGAAAAAAGTTAAAATTTAGGCTAAAGTATGTTTTGTCTCTCTCAGTCATAGGCAAATATTATAAAGAGCAATAGTGACAAAACATATTTAAGCTTAAGCATACTTCAACTATTTATTAAACTAACTTAATCTATTTTTTTTCTTATCAACTACAATTAGGATTTTGTTTATGAACAAAATCTTAATTTCAGTTATCATAAATCTTAAATGCAGTTTAATTGCAATTAGGATTTTTTTTATGAACAAAATCTTAATTGCAGTTATACAATAAATTTAAAATACAAAGAACATAAATAATCTTGTGTTCTTTGTCATTTAAACTTATTTTAAATTTAAATGACAAAGAACACTAGATTATTTACGTTATTTAAATATTTTTTACTCTATATTAATATTCTTGTGAATGTTTAGTGGGAATTCCGTATTAAAATGGTGGCTTTAGACTTTTAGCTAATATCATTATATGTAGCTAAAATTATCTGAAGTGGCAACATCGAGCCCAAATTGCAAGCGCGCTGGCTTTGCGCCTCGCGATATTACCTTGCAATAAATAGCAGGTCTTAATTGCAAAGTGTGGAGAGTATTTTAGACGTATGTCTTACAAAGGGTCTTTTTACATGCCCAGTTTAAAATTTGTATCCTATTAGTTTTGGGATAAAAAGGTATTTCTGACACATAGGCGTTTTACAAGGTAATATAAAACATCGAATTCGTATTGAAGAAATCATAATAAAATCGGGATACATTGAACGCAGGCAGGCCGTTTCCAATCAGTTTCTTTACGGGGGAAACTTTTGACTAACAGTGAACTTTCTACATCTACATTAAAACAAAGTCGCTTTTTACTGTTCAGATCTTTAAAACTACGAAACTGATTTGATGTGATTTTTTTTTACTAGATAGCGTAGTGTATATCAGTGTAATACCTGAAGAAGATAAATTATAATTTATTGTGGTTTTACTCGAGGGAAGTCGCGTAGGGCCGCTAGTGAGTTGATAAATTAATGGAAACAAATAACATAGCTATATATCTTATTTTTTTATATCATAATTGTGACCTATTTGCGCATAGGTGCGAAGGAAATCAGGTGGTATGAGGTTTCCTTTAACATTTACATTGTATGCACCTGTCGCAGGCTCCAGTATGACACAAAAACAAGCCGGCTATGCACTATTGGCTAACAGTTCTTCAAACTCTGACGGATTCCACATACATAGCTGACTTTTAGGTGCGGTATTAACTTTCATACAAACTACGTACCTTCACGTCGGTGTCTGATTTCGGCGATAGTGTGTTGTGTAGCCGATATTAGGATGCAAAGTTTTGCGACATGCGATGCGGCAGCCAGACTAGATAATGTCTCGTAAATCGGAATCTACAAACAGCTTTGTGTCCCACCGCACTCCAAAGTAGCATCATAAAACAGAGATAAAGCTTTATACGAAATCAGTACTTTTGCTGATTTAACCCCTTTTAGATACCTATCGTCGAATGCTTAAATTCAATAGGGGAATTAGTAATCTAGTATCTCAATAATTTATCAGAAATGAACGGCGGTTAAACGTTCCACTATCTGATTTCTTTTTTCTTCTTTTTTCTATTTTCTTCTTTCACCCTAGAGGCGGGTAAGGGACACGTAGCTTATATGCAACAATAACATTACCACGGTAGACGTCTGCTAGACGGCCGGTTGTAAAACCACAGCTGATTCTTAAAGCATATTATTCGTATTTACGCTGATCCCGGGCTTCGGGGCCCCGAATACAACTGGGAAAACGAGAAGATAAGAGAGGGAAACGTTTTACCAATGATGTATTTTTCAAAAGGCGCTGTGATTCGCGCGATCGGCCTGTGAATCCTGTGATAGTGGTGGTTAAGATACTCTCATAACGGTTGGGTGATTGGATGAGTGACCAAAATTATCTTGAGTTCCTCCGTGCTTCGGAAGGCACGTAAAGCCGTTGGTCCCTGTTGTATTTGCAGTCATTAAAATCCGCCACTCCGCAATGGGCCCGCGTGTTGGGGTCTGTTTTCGTTTAAATGGCTATTGATGATAATTTTAAAAAGCACGGTTTGTTTGTATGTACTAGATGTTGCCCGATGCTTCGCTTCCATAGCAATTTTGAGATAAAATATAGCCTATAGCAATCTTGAATAATGTACCTTTCTAATGCTGAAAGAAGTTTTGAAATCAGTTCGGTAGTTTCGGAGATTACCCGCCTCAAACATACAAACACACACAAACACTTACCTCTTTATAATAATAGTATAGATTATGTACATACATTGAAACATACCTGTTTGTAGCTGTACGCAAAGAGGTAGAAAAATGACACCAAAAATCTATTTTGGGCTAGAGGCTTCCCCTATTTGTTTTAATCATGCGTTGGTAAACGCGTTACTTAAAAGTTTGGTGGCCCTTCTGTATAGACATTCTACCTTATATTTACTTTTTAAATTATATCTTATAACTATATAAGTTACTAAACAGCTAGTAGATTATAGACGTGCTTACGTGCATTTAACTCAAAGTTAAATTATGGAGATTCGATTAGATGAAAAGATTTGGACAATCGGATTCGCACGGGTCCAGGTTTTTCATATACTTTAGTCAAATTAGTAAAAGAAACAAAGAATAATTTAATTTCAATACATAGGAATAGATAGAATGTGATGCAGGCTCCACGCTATCGCGGACAAGTTCGCCGAACTTGACGGATTCGGCATACATTGCTGTGGTTTTTCATTACGATAAATAAAAGCACTCATATAAACTACGCAATATTCATGTATTCGCGTTGACATCTGTCCGAGTTTGGCGACATCCGAGTGTGGAACCGTCATGATACTTTTTACCGTAGGAAATCACTTCTTTTGTAACATCGCCATAATCCTCTCAACGCACTACAATGGCAATACTTAGTTCATAGGAGTATTCCACCGTCATGCATGCGAAGTCGCGGCTAATAATTAGTAATTTAAAACAAGTTCTCGCGATATTGGAGCCCCGCCTTGAAACGCAGCTAGTGCATTTGTCTTCGAAAGGATTTTATCACTAACACGTCGACCGAATTTGTGATAACAATGACGAAATGTTAGTTCAATAAGCGGGCACAAGCATGTGAAATGTAAGGTTTTCATCGCTATCTGATTGCGTGTCTTTATCAGCTCTCGTAGTTTGTTAAGATGTGCGATAAATGTGCCTAAAATGATTGTATTGGCCGCAAGATTACGAGTAAATATCATAATTATTATTTAACCATTAAGATCTGCATCAAATAATGTATTTAATTGCGTTTCAATAACAATTGACATTGTACAGTATGCTATAGGAAATATTAGTTTTTGGACTAGACTTGAGTGTCGCTTCAGGGAAAACCCCTTAAAAAACTTAATGTGCTTTAATTTTATGTAAATTATTTAAGCTTGCGGTATTAAACGATAATGATCTGGGGGCACGGGAGTGCCCCCGCCAAGACGAGCCTAGCGAAGCGCAAGGGCACTACCTACCTTTTCTCGAAACGTTTCGTCGTATTTTTGAACCCTTGTAACTTTGGTTTGGATAATGCCAGATGGTTAAAATTTTCAAGATATAATACCATGAGTACATTAATTAAACATGCAAAGTTTGAATATCGTAGCTATTATACTTTAGATTTTATAGATACCCAAAAACCCATAATTTCGTCACTGGCTCACTGATTCACTGATCATCAAAATTGTTAGGGTTACTTCCTGAAGTCTTAGAAAGCTGAAATTTGATATGTAAGCTAATATTAGTACAGAGAGGACCAGATAAAATAATTAAAAAACCCAATTTAACTTAACCCATCCCCTTGGTATAGGGAATGGAAGTTTGTATGAGACTAGCACTGTTTATTGTGCTAGATATCTTAAAATTAATAAAAAACTTATTGTAACAAATAAAAAAATACGTGTGTGGTAATTTTTAAAAAATCATCCCCTAACTCCTTAAAAAAGGAGGTAAAAGTTTATATGGTAATAATAGTGACGAACGGCCGTCGCTACAAGGTCAATAAAGTTAATTAAAAAATAAAAAAATATATAAAAATAAAATAAAGAAAACAAAAAGAAATAGTGGGACTAAAAAAATGCAACAGCAAACACCTGGTTGCATAGGTTTTACCAACTTACAAAAATAAATTAAATCCCACAAAAAACATTTTTATGTAAAAATGTTGCCAAGTTTTACATAAAAATGTCGAGTCTAGTTTGCTTCACCAACTCTACACTTTAGTCAAAATGTATGAAAAAGTGGTTAGATCTCATGTAGAGCCAAGTTTATTGATATATGCGCCCTAACTTTAGCAGACCTAACTTCACATACTCTACATTCTAGTTAAAACGTGTGTCTTGGCCGTTTTGCTGCACGTAGATTTCATAGGAATTCGTTATCTTATTTCTAGAGTAAAGAAACGGCCAAACTACACGTTTTAACTAAAATGTAGGTAGAGTATACGAAGTTAGGGCGCATATATCTTGGCTCTACATGAGATCTGACCACTTTTTCATACATTTTGACTAAAGTGTGAAGCAAACTAGACTCGTCTTGGCAACATTTTTACATGAAAATGTTTTTATGGGATATATCTTACACAAAAAATTAAATATTTGCATGCTGAATCATAGCAAAATAATACCTATGTGTGTAATTGTGCTTCAAAAATGATTGATTGACAAAGATTGTCGGTAACTGGTATTTAGAATAATATCTTATGCCGGCGCCACAATATCGGACAGATGCCGCCGACGCGAATGCATAACATTGCATAGTTTCTAAGAGTGGTTTTATTTAAGTACCGCAATAAAGGACCAGCAATGTATGCCAAATCCGCCAAAGTTTGACGAACTGTTCGCGGATAGTTGTGGAGCCGGAATTATATCTTCCCTTATAGTGTAATACATCGGCTCTGTTAGAATATGAATGGAGTAGCGTCCTTTGTATAACAATTTTACCTACTTCGATTGCCAACACTTCTTCCCAGATAGCAAATCGTAATACTTCTATCAATAAGGCTTTTATTTAAACTTTCACCGTGATAGAATGAACCACTTCAGGTGTTCGACTGAAACACGCTAAATATTCGCTCAGCGGAAACCCATTTCTTCATCCTATGATATTGAATCCTGTACGTTAAACAGCGGCCATGTTCAAACGTGCAGAATATGCATCATACCGCTGACTGAAACCAAATTCATACATCAATCAAATAGCCACTTTATAGCTAACATAATTATATCAAAAATAACGTGAGTCGTGATATATATATCTCATAAGCCAGACGAACCAATTACCGTTAGTATACAACCAATAACAGACGGATTTGGCGCCGTGTTATTGGCTGAATTTTTTTCGCACGATGCAAAATTTTTATTATTCCGCAGGTACTTACAACCTTGTAACTTATAAGATTTGTAGATGTGTACATAGGTATGAATTGAGGTCCTTATCTTGATGTTTGTTGTCAACAGGTACCGGCGAGTCGGGCAAGTCAACATTCATCAAGCAGATGAGAATCATCCACGGCTCCGGCTACAGCGACGATGACAAGCGCGGGTTTATCAAGCTCGTCTACCAGAACATCTTCATGGCTATGCAGAGTATGATACGCGCTATGGATCTACTCAAAATACAATACGGGAATCCGTCCAACGTAGTAAGTATCACAGTAGTTAAGCTAGGGCAACATCTTAGATATTTTTTTCCAAGTCCTTAATAAAAATATATGCTATAACATTTTTTCATGATGATCAGATGAATTCAGAAGTGGGTTGCGGTAGAGTTTGGTTATTTCCCTAGTTTATTCCCAAAACATAAACAAATTTTGCTTAGTTATAATTACCTCTTTTAACAACCCCTGGTTAAAAGAGGTACATTATAACTAACCCAAGATAGATGACACGGCGGCCTTATCCAATGTAGGAATCTCATATAGTCAACAGACAACTAAGTACATGTATAACTGACATGATTAATAAATAAATATATAGCGTCGTTTTGGTTTTTCCTGTGATCGAAAAATAGTAAATATTTAAATGATCACATATCACTAATTAATTCTGAATTCTTTATGAATTACTCATATAATATCACAACAAATGTATGACAATTCGCCCTCCCCTAACATCCGTGTTACAAATAGCAGTTTATCTGAGTATAATTAAGTCGATAACCATTGAACCAGGTTTATGTTGGATTCTTGTTAGACTCGGAAAGGATTTAAACGTAAAAAAAATTGAAAACCTCATACCTGTATATAAAATATAAACTGTAAAATATGTTTTTGAATTAACAAAAAAAACTGATGACTCATGCTGACATGATTTTGGTTTATTGGTTTAAGCATAGACTTTAAATAAATTTGTAATTTGTCTTATTTTATCTATTATCACGGTTGGTGTATATTTAAGTCAGTGCAAAATAAATATATGTATATATTTTTTTCAAAAATGTGATAAAGATAACAAATGTTATCTATGTACAGTAAACCAGTTACCCTGCATGTTTTATGCAGCTGTAATTACGTCGAATTTGCAATTGAATTGATGTGCAGATGACCATGTCACAGGAGCTGCAAAGATACTTAACATTTTGAACAAACTATAATTTATAACTAACATAAGTTATACGGGTCACTCACGTGTCATTTATAGACGCAGACCGAGTAGTTCTCATGTTGAAAAGTCTTCTATAAAACAATTATTACGTTATAACAATTTTTTATTTGTTTTTGAGGACGCTAGCGCAAAAATCAGATGGGTGATCGTTGCCCTCATATTGCGACAATTTCGGCCGATTCAATAACAAAACAAACTTTGTTATTTCAGGAAAAGGCGGAGTTGATATCGGCGATCGACTTTGAGAGCGTGACAACGTTCGAGAGTCCATATGTGGAGGCGATCAAGGACTTGTGGTCTGACTCCGGTATCCAGGAGTGCTACGATCGTAGGCGGGAGTACCAGCTTACCGATTCAGCCAAATAGTAAGTGTTGCCAGTATAGTGCTAGTGAGGTTACATGAGACGACTAAGAAGCAGGCTGATAGGCAACTATAGCATTCCGAGAGGGGTTAAACTTCTACAAATAGTAAAAAAAAACATTTGTCAAAAGTATAACATTATAAACAAAAGAAAATTACGCTAAGTTATTGGCCCATTCACTAGATTGTGTGTCATAAGAAATCAATGTGTTCAGTTTAAATAAAAAAAATATATAATCCCATACTTCTGTATTTACATCACAAGTTTTCTAAATAATGGCATATTATAACAGTTATAAGGACAATATAACTTGATGATTACATCACTTACTACACAGCTATTGTATTGACTAAACTAGTCGGTCCATGAGTAACAAGCAGGCAATTATCTTAATTCAAATTATGGTGAAGCAGAACGATAGAGTGATCAATATAGTTGAGTGGTTAAGAAGTCCCTTGATCATTATTTTTCATTTTATGATTTTTTTATTACTATGTTGTCCTCAATCGTGTTCATAGATTCAAATATTGATATATTTTATCGTCCCACTTAGTACTAATATAAAATGCTCTAGTTTGGATGTGAATAATTGAATCAGTCACGCAAAATCTACTGGCCGGATTTGGATAATATTTGGTATATGGCTAGAATATAACTTGAATGGCACATAAGGTACTTTTATCTTTCAATTCACACAAGAACGAAGCCCCGGAGCTAGTATGAAACAATAGACAAACATAGACGAAAAACTTATTCAAAAATGGAGAGACGACTGGATAAGTACCTTATGAATTGAAAATAGTTAACACAAGACCGGACTAATAGAAAGAATGTGGGGAGGGTTTTGCCCAGCAGTAGCACACTTACCGGCTCGTAATAATAAAACATCATCAGGTTCCATCTAATCTGGAATTGCTACCATATCTTTATTAATTTCTTAATACGTGTAATAAACGCCTACATACACTTCGAACGTTTCGGGTCGTGTTACAACGACTCATGGTCACCGAACGACTGAGTCAGCGGGCTACTACTCCGACGATTAATTGAATTAATAATGAATTAAAATTAGTTACTTGCCACTAAATCTTACTCTAATGCAAAAAGCAGTCATATTTAACACATGTTGAATGGTGAGAAAATATCTTCAATCAAATCATCATGGTACTCACTTAACTTAGGTCAGTGTTTATCATTATTATCCGGCTTTCATAGCCGGGGAAAATTCACATTCTATGAAAAAAAAAATTTTTTTTTTATTCATACATATCAGTCGTCGGCATTTAATAGGTAAATATTGTCCAATAAATGTCTAAAACGAGGAAGTGAAACGAGATGAAAGGAAAGTAACATTTCCTGAAATAGATTACGCCAATGACAAATCCAAGTACAATTCTCAATGTTGTATAAAACTGATCGAAGTTTACACAGCGTTGATCGTAAAACGCTCTTCATTCTAGCACACTATCACACATTGAAGTGAACGTACACATTACGACATACTTGCATGTTGAACGTTAATAGTTAAAGGGCCTAAAATATAAGGCTCGCCTCATACGAAGTGGTATGACCACTATGGTAAGGATAGAAGTTGTATACGAGAAATAAGAAGACTCAAATCTTTTTTTTATTACTACACTTCAATATCTCAGACGTCAGACTGGCGGCTAGTAATATCTTATACACAGCCGAATCAAAATTGTTCAAATGATCTGACAATTCATGGTGAGATATCTCAAAACAACTAGCTAAGTTTAAAAAATTATGTCGTTGATGTTAATTTTACTCTGTTTTAATATGAATTGTCAATCCTGTAGCACTTTTTGTAAACGTTGATCGTTACTTACTGTAACGTAAGAAATTGTTTTTAAATTGTATTTACGTTGTTGTTGTTTTAAATTTAATATAACTTATACGTCGATAATAGATTTTACTCGTTTTTGAAACGGAAACTGAGAGATTTGTTTTCTATAGCTACTTGCAGGAGATTGACCGCGTGGCGGCTCCAAATTACCTACCAACCGAACAAGACATCCTTCGCGTGAGAGTCCCCACAACGGGTATTATAGAATACCCGTTTGACCTCGAAGAGATACGATTTAGGTAAAGCCCAATGGGTGCAAAATGCATGACGCCGCTTCAAACTGCATGTTTCAACTGGGTTCGATCTATGTTTCTTCATTGTCTATCGTATCTGTGTTTTGGGGATTTATTGTGTCTATTTTCATGTTTCCATGTGCATGTAATGTTATTTAATTTTGTGCTTATTGTTTTGTGTCATGAAATTGTCAACAATTATTTGATTCGTGTAAATAAAATTGTTCTTGAAAGATTTTTCAAATGACGTTGACAATTTCGCGATACATATCAAGAAAACCGCGTGTTTAACATACACACGGTTTACTCCTTTTATTGTGATAACAGTCTTGAATTACCGACAGTAAATTCCCAAATTTTGCATGTATTGCTTCGTTACTAGGATTGCATGGTCTATTTCAGTTATTTAAGTGATCTGGCGCGGATTGAAAAAGACGACTATCTGCCGACTGAGCAGGACATTCTGCGCGCCCGACAGCCTACCACTGGAATTCTCGAATATCCGTTCGATTTAGATGGCATTATATTTCGGTACGTTCGTACGTGTGACGGACACAGTAGTAAGGCACCGAATCTAATGGTTTGGCTCACGGCCCCTTAACTACTCCCAGTAGATGGCGTTGCGGTAGATCTGAAATTAGCATAGAGTTTATTTTCTTTTACACTGCAAATATGTAAATACGTGGTTATATAAATACGTTCGCACAACAACGCGCACTATGTATCAGCTATGACTATATTTTGTTTAGTTTGATAACTATTTAAGTACATAAAATTCGTAATCTGTGTTATGTCTGTCATTGCATTCAATATGTTGACAAACAAGTGTTAAACTAAAAATAAAGCAGACCTCGTGTCTTAACTTTAAATATTTATTAAAACAACATTTTAAAAGTCTTAGTCAAGGTAACCAGCAATCACCTCCAACCAGTGTTTAACGGCTTTAACATAGACTAACATTGTCTCCTATAGCTATGTCTGATGCCTTTGCTTTTTATTTTCATATATTTTTACTAACTGCATGTTTCTATCACTTATCATTGAATAGAAAGTCCAAAAATATTAATATAATTTTGGACTTCCTATTCTTAACAAAACGCTGTCTATGTGTACTTACTTGACTTTTTCCATCTGCAAGTTTTAATTCGTCTAATGTTAGACATCGTTTTCTAGGTGTCAGATTGTGTTTGGTTTTTTTTTTTCACCAATCATTTCCTGTAGTATTAATAAAAAATCCCGTCTCACTATAAAGCCACTACAGTATAATCCTAACCAGTTTCACAGCTAACTTAATAGATTTTATGCATTTGTTTATTTTGTTCATTTAGGGAACACGTTACTGGTAATAACTACTTACTACTACAATCATTTCAGAAAAAAATATCTGGGGTTCTTTTTACGGTTGCTTTTTACTTTATCGCAAATTTGGGTCCATCCCAAATTTGCGATAAAGAAAAAATGGGTCATGTACCTCAATAAAAATGTTCTTTATTTATTGTGCGTGGGCATCTCATAAATTGTCTCCTGCATTGTGTAATTTCTTACAGATTCTGAATATGTTTTTGCGATAATTAAGTACTTAACTTCTCCAGGCCACAAACACAGGAAACATTAGGGCTTTCTGTTTTTTTTATTAGTATCTATATTCAGCTTATGATTGGATATATATATTAGTAAAATATCCTTTATTTTAACAGAATGGTGGACGTCGGGGGCCAAAGATCCGAGAGAAGGAAGTGGATCCACTGTTTTGAAAATGTCACATCTATCATATTCTTAGTAGCTCTTAGTGAATATGATCAAATTTTATTCGAATCCGAAAATGAGGTGAGTTTGTCTTGTTTTCTAATTAGCAATGTAGATTTGTTGTCGGACTCCGTTCTGTTCAGAAGTCTTGGGTTCGATTCCTAAAAAATGCAGATATACTTATTATTGCACCCACAGCACGAACCCACAACTTATTCAAAAACATAAATATAAGATCAGAAGAAATGCCTTTTTTGGATTGATCTTTTCGAGTCGTCATCACCTTTTCCTAAGAGCGAAACTTATTATTACTAAAATATATACATGTCCTTTTCGACTAGCATAGTATTTTTAACATGCATTTACAGTTTATTTTTAACATGCACAATACACTCCACGCAAGAATTTAATTATGTAATAAAGTGCAATTAAATTACCTACATAAATTTTAATTAGTAGGTATTCAATAAATAAAAAGAGTGTGTAGAGGGTATTTAGTGAATAGATAACGAATAAAAACATTAAAATAAATTTCAGAATCGGATGGAGGAGTCGAAGGCGTTATTCAAGACGATCATCACGTATCCGTGGTTCCAGCACTCGTCAGTAATTCTGTTCCTCAACAAAAAGGATTTGCTCGAAGAGAAAATTATGTATTCGCATCTTGTCGACTATTTCCCGGAGTACGAAGGTAAGGACCGCATGATACTTTTCTTGTCTATTATTAATATTAATAGGTATTTTACTAAGTCCACAGACCAAACAAAAAAGTCACATACTTTATTACGACCAATTTAGAATTTAGAATATTTTAAGATATAAATTATGTAGCGGTCTCTGGTCAACAAACAAATGGCATTATTGCATAATTATGACAATACAATAGTATAACAACATACATACAACGTCATATATATATGTGTATATATAATATAATATTTAAAGACAAACAATCATATTTGCAATTACCAAAAATCTATACAAAATGCCCTTTTAACCTTATTGATAATACAAAGAGCATTCAAAAAAATGTATACTCTCTTCTTCTTAACGAATATGTAGATCATTATGGTATCAGATATTATTAACTCGTCTAATAAAAGGCATCCGACATGAGAACGAAACTAGCCATCTATTGGCAGTAGACGCACTTAACAAGTCTACGATCTACTCTGTAAATGTAACTTGCATTTGTGAACTAGGTCCAAAATGTGACCCACCACCAGCGCTCGACTTCATTCTTCAGAAATATCTCAAAGAGAATCCCGACCCCGACCGCTCCTGTTACTCGCATTTCACGACGGCCACAGGTTGATTACGATTCTCTCCACAAATATTATACAGGAAAAAGAAAGCTAAAAAGGTTTATGTATTCTTGTGCATACGGAAAAATATAAATTCGAAATGTATATAGGTCATCTGAAGAAAATCGATGACACGATATGAGTAAACCAACTTATTCGACAAAATAGTAATGTTCGCTTTTCCGCCTGCTATAGATACAAAACTTTTTGGTTGTAAACCATTGAGAGCTAGGATGTATCCGTCTAGATTGTGTACGCTAGAATTCTTTAGTGATAAAGTATAAAATGCTAGTGCTAGAATGTTGTCTTCATTGCTATTGGAAAATATTGATTTTTAAATCAAATGGGATTGTTAATTCCAAATATATATTTGATTCTAAATTCTAAATATGAATAAAGGCTAGAAAAAGAATTAATATATTTTCCAATAGCGATAAAGAGGTATGTAAAAACATGTGTGTAGTACAAGCTAGATGTGTGAGTGTGTGTCCCGACTCAGGTCCGCAACGTGACGCGATAGCGGCGCGCGAATTCATTCTACGAATGTTCGTCGACCTCAATCCAGATGCGGAGAAAATCATCTACTCCCACTTCACTTGTGCGACTGGTGAGTCAACAAACTCAATTCATACATGAGACTCTTTCCCAAAGACGGTCGATAATCGTATAATCACTACCATGTCTTCCAAATTTGGAGGTTCATTTTCTCTTCTTCTTTTAAAGTGTGTAATTGCTAACACTGGTGTCAGATTTTATTTAAGTCGCCCAAAGGCATCTAGTCATCAAAGACTCTTACGACTATCTACCGACATCTAGTGCCGGTAAAGGCAAGCATTTACACTAGTTAACATGAAACGTCAACCAGTGTGCAGGTTTTCTCATGATATTTTCCTTCGCCGGAAGTGGTGATTAATGAAAACTACATCTCATTGTCAGATTGGTATACAAACTAATGTGGCACGAGTAGGACCTGGTACCTTAGGACCTTTCCACCACAGACGGTTCGTCTTAACCACTGTAACACCACCACCAGATTTATTTTTTCTGAGTGCCTAGTCTTTGGGTACCCATACGATAAGTTATCGTCAAGGCGCTTTAAAATAAAATTTAGTAGGTTATCAATTTTGTTTTCAAAAGCATCTCTTTGGTATTTACTTTGTTAAACCAGACTTTGGCAATAATGAAATAACTTAAATTTTACTCAAATATTTTTCAGTTAAATAATAGGAAAGCTAAAATAACGCGGCTTCGTACATAAAAAAAAAAACAATAGATTTGGCTATTTGATATATTTAATTTGTTTTGATACCCTTTTGACAGTAAATTGAAAAATATTTATGTTGTATATTTGTATTTTGAATTGAAATTTATGATTTTTTTTTTATCATGATTTTATTTTACTGTCGAATTACGTTGAAATCCGTAGGGAACTTCAATTCAACGAACACATATTATTTTATAGGCGATGACAATTTTATTTACAAAGTAATAGATGTTTGGTTTTTTGCCAATGTATAGATTATAATTGCATGCATAACTTGGTAAGTTTACCGTGTTTTATTATTAATCCGCAACGTACTGCTTTTGTATTATGCTATTATTATTTTATGCTAACTCTTCACGCTGTAGTAAATTGTTTTGGTTCCAAACCATTTCACCCCGTAATTGATTTATGTACACAATTTTAATGAAATCAATTTTTTCCTTATAAAATTTTAGTTGAATATCTAGTAAGATTTTTTATTTCAATATTTCGAACGCTATATCATTGTATGTATATTATTCAAATTCTTTGTAACCATATTTTAGTTAAAACTATAGTACTGTAATTTATTAAAATGTTTAACAAACTTTAATTATGTAGAACTATATATATTTTTTCTTTGTTTTGAAATTGTTAAAAAAAAAATTAAAAATTACAAAAGCTGAATAGCTTTATATTTTAGAAATTAACAACTTCTTCGCTTTTACTTTATGATACAACGTTTGCGTTTTTGCATGTTCTTTATTTATCTTAATTTTTTGCATGCTGCTTTGGATATTTTTAAAGACACTGAAAACATCAAACTTGTGTTCTGTGCCGTCAAAGACACCATAATGCAGTCAGCCCTGAAGGAGTTCAACCTTGCATGATTTTTAAAACGCCTTGTTTATGTTGTTTTATCAGATTAAACGTTTATTTTTCTTAATTATTGCATGCTTTTATTTATATTATTTCCCTGCTATAACAGGTATAGTGAATGTCAACTCGGTTATTGCTATATGTTTGACTAACACTTTATTCTGATAAAAAAATATTCCGACAGAAGTCAATTTTTACAAATTGTATTCTTACTGAAAAAGGAATCTGACGAATCTGTCTTAAATCTCTGATTTTTAAATAATACATAATACTATTAAAGTATAGTAAATGTGATGTACATTTACATCTTGGCATGTCTTTTTATTATGAAATATACACGTTAAAAATATTATCTTAGAGCGTATTAGAAAAAGTTACAAGTTTGGGAAACCTGCGTTTTTTTTGTTTGGTAGTTATATATGTAATATAAGATTGTAATATCATATTAAATAAAGTAAGAATATACTTTAAAGACTTGGACAACCATATTTACACTTTTACCATCTTATTGAGTGAGTTATTACTAACACTGGGTTATTAAATTATTTTATATATTCAAATACTGGTATTGTTAGCAATATACTATTAATATTATTATATCGGCTGAATATTTGCATTTTTATCATGTTATATAAGACCGCTGTATACATATGTTTACACTACACTCTAAAAAAGTTTTCAAAGGGAGCAATTTATACATGTAAGTAACAGTGTACGAAGCCCGCACGAGTGGCAGTCTTAAAGCAGTCGACGAAAGTAAAAGAGGTGCTTTTGCTATAATATAAATAAATAAATATATTAGGACAAATCAAACAGATTGAGCTAGCCCCAAAGTAAGTTCGAGACTTGTGTTATGAGATATTAACTCAACGATACTATATTTTATAACATATATAGATAAACATTTAAGACCCAGGCCAATCAGAAAAAGATCATTTTCCATCATGACCAGTGGCTAGAACCTTACCAATGCGCCACCGAGGTCGTCAAATATACACGATTATGATAAAATTAGATACATTTACTTTACATTTACAATGGCATATTACTAAATTCTAGTTTAATTTTTAACCTATTTTTGTTGGCGCATTAGTTTTCCAACAAAAATAAGCTAGAAAAAGAGGCGGCAATTACATTGTGTTCCCATAATGTTTCCAGACACCGAGAACATCCGTTTCGTGTTCGCCGCGGTGAAAGACACAATCCTACAATCCAACCTCAAGGAATACAACCTCGTGTAAGCGGAGCCACGCCCATTGACACAAATCTGTGATTGTGTATAACACATAATTAAAACATCATCACTTCACGACAGAATGTGTAAATTCACGAACTGAGATCGGATGGACGAACTTATTCACCTTAAAATGTTTAACGAGAAAGTAAGGATAGATTGTAAGTCATTTAACCAAAACTAGCGTCAGTCGTCGGCGGCGGGTCGACCGTCCGTGCGCGCTCTACGACGCGACACGTTTTTGACATGTTTTTTTATGATGAAGTTATTCACAATTTATGTATGTGTCTGTATCGGTGAATATTAAATTGTGCATTTTAAAAGTTATGGTGAGTCTTGGCCTTACCATGCTGCTTTTAGTCATTGTTTTAGGATTTTTGTAAAGTTTGTTGCCATAATATCTTTCTACATTAGTATACATTTTATTATGTCCAGACGGATGGATTTGAACAAACTAGTCCAATGAACTTACGTGTTTCGGATCGACCGATGGCTCGAGACAGGACTTCCTATGACGTATCAAGAGGGACGCTTCCGTGTTACTATTACGTATTTATAAGTTAAAGTGTCGAGAGCTGAGCTTGCGGGCGGCGGTGGTGCTATACAACTCAGACGCCATCGACCTCGCGGTGTCTACGTCTAGCGGAATATTTAGCACATTTAATAACTAACAATCGACCTTATTTCGAATCGTTATATCTTTGTCTTTCCTAGGGTTAAGGTTCATTGAATGTCGGTATTTATTTTCATGTTGTAAACTAAGGATATAACGTTCCCGACGCTGAGACTGGCGCGTGTTGTATAGAGGTCGCAGTAAGGGCCGCGCGCGGCTATGTGTTCACTGACCGCCACCCCGCCTCTCAAAGTGAAACTAATCAATATACAAAATATATATCGATACCGTTCGTTCTGTTAGCTTGGAAGATTTATATATTTATTAATTATATTTAAAGATTACATTACTTTTGTACATTGGAATTTTTGTTACTTGAATATATGTTATTATTTAAGCTGTTTATATTTAAATATGGTGTTTTTCTACACGAATTGACTTGACGCAAAACGTTTTACGTTAACTGTAGGCTTTATGTGCGCAGTGGTCTGGTGTATTTGGTTTCTTCTATTTTGATCCGTGTACGAGAATTCCATTCAGCTAGCAGTATGTCGAGTATAGGGAAATACTACGTTAGTTGTATAAGGACATTTTTGATGCATTTGATATAAACTTTTTTTACTAGAAACCCAAGGGATACAATAAAGCGAAATGTGAATTGTAAAAACCGAAACCTGTTTTTTGCACGAAAGCTTTTACCACATGTATGTAATATATTGTACATTTGGGTCTAAATGTGCTGAGTGAATTGAGCCGACAGATTAGTGCCAAGTTTTGCTATTGGCATTTTTAATTGATCGTGAAGCACAAACATATACATTTATAATTGTTTTCCATATTTAGAGTATTTTATTATGCTATGCTTAATTTAGTGTGTTGCTTCGTGTTATTATTATTTAGTTATTTATGTATAGTAAGAAACAAAGTTTCTATTTCGACGGTATATAGCTTACATTAACTTATTTGTTGTTGTCTTTATTTTATGCATTCTGAGCATATCGATTACCTCTGAGGTTAAGCACATGTACTGTCAATAGCAAAACTGTATGCTTTAATTAATATACAGCTGTCTGAAATGCTCAAAATAATGTGAAATTGTAACTTAGCGCACAATATTGGAACTTTCTATTGATGTTACCCACTAAAGTGCAATCTCTGTGTATGCCCTGTACATAGAAAACTATATTTCTTTTGTGCAATTGTACAGCAATATTGTGAATGGGCCCGACGCGGCTTGGGGTTGGACACGCGGCGCGCTGCGGCTACCGTCACTACGAGCTTGTGCCAAGTTTTATGATTAAAATATTATGTATATCGTATTCGTGTGAGATGTTTCCTTTCTTCGAATACAGTGATTAGTATAGATAGCAACAAAAACAAACAAAGCACAATGTATATTCTAATTGGTGATTTTGTAGCCCGAAACCGCTCTGCATCTTGATAATTCGCATTTTACTGTAACGATTTGTTCATTAAACGCTGCACTTGCATCTTATGTTTTATGATAAATGAGATATTGGATAAGAGCGTAGCGTTCAATAGAATGAGTGCCTCTATAGGGAAACAACCGACGATGTAATTTTTACAACATTATGAACCCCCGACACTTCATTTAGTACAAATTACTGTGTTATATGTGTTGTTTATTACACCGTCTGGAGCGAAATACCCAATGGGAAATGTTACAAACCATTAGCTGTAAACATTGTCTTTTTAGATTTTTTTCTTTCTCTCATTAACACCCTGATTGGTTCCACGGATTTTAGACAAGTGTCATTTTTCGACAGTTCAGAAACCTTCGGGATTTTTCGAAATAAAATAAAAAAATATGTAAGTAATTGATCAAATTAACAAAAGCTTACTTGATCTAATTCCATTGTATCACCACCATTAGAAAGTACAGATGATAGATCATTTGTAAATTTACTAAATGGAAAAAACAGTAAAACAATAAATTTCTTCAGTCAGGGAAAATCAGGCTCCTCTTGTAAGTCATCCGACGAAACAGATTCCCGCTGTGGATTCATGGTCAAAAATAAAACAACTGTAGTATATGTAATCACTAAATAGGGATTCCTGATAAAGACAAATGATTTCCCGAATAATTAAAATGTTTTGATAATACGATAATGAAAAATCTAATTACAATCTTTAAATTTCAGTTTTTCCTATTGAAACGTAAAATTATTCATTCATTACGTAAATTACATTTGAGTGAAATAAAAAATATTTTATTTCACTCAAATATTTCCGATTTTCAGTTCGGCTGTTTCAATGTTTACGTGGAATTAAAAATCAGGGTTTAGTATGAGATATTTATGGATGCTGAAGACCCCGCAGTGGAAAAAAGTTGAAAATCGGACCCTGGGCTCCTACGCTTAATGCCTGTAAAAAAACCGGTAAAACACTCAAATAAGAGATACTAAAATTACTTATTTATTGTTCCCTGTCCTGCCCATTGAGCGTAAAAATTAAGACTTGTAGCACAAAAAACGTACAATTCTATATACAATCTTAGAAATTGTAAGCCGATTAGCAATAGCATAATTGTCACATTTTTTCCTTGTAACGATTTTTCACTGGGCATTTTGCCTGCAATTGTCAATAATATGTATGTAATATACTAGCATTTTGTTATCAAATTTATCTGATATCCATGTTATAGTTAGCTGACGTGGGCCTTACTCCAAGCAGGTGATTGTATACACAGTTATGTACAAACTAAGTTTAACCTTACGTGACTAGATATAGCGTACAATTTACCGTGACATTACTATCTGTTCCGTGTACGATCTCAAATAGTGAATATTATGTAAAGATGGCGGCATTAGCACATGCAGTTAACAAACCACCTGTTAACATGGTGCACGAGTTAATGTCATTTGAACGAAAAACTTGGAAATGACAAAATTCGCTGTTTACACCGAATGTTCAGGCTGCACTCTGGAATAAGGGCAACGCAATAGTATTCCCTAGTGTGTTTCATTGCTTGAGTTCATCAGATATAAGCTCAGTGCTTAGTGTGGGCGCTGAGTGTCGTCCATTTATACAGCTTGGAGTAGGGCCCAAGCGCGCCGTAGTCGCCGCGTCGAATTCGTATCTTCCTTACGAATGGACTGAAACTCGAGTGGAGTGGTTTTTACCTGTTTGATTTAACGGTTGGGCGGTAACTACACAAATATTGCTAAACTATATTATAGTCTAACGTTGCTTTACCTTTTGCGTGAGATTGTGAGGATTTTAGCTTAAGTTCCGACTGAAGATGGATGCCTGTATGAAATATTGTAAATTATAATTTCTCATAAAATATAATTTTTTTCAGCTAAGCGCGTAGTTTTGTTTCCATATATTTAACGTTCCTTCCCTTCCTTAATGTTAATTTATAGAATTACGATATTGAAAATTATAAAGAAAATTATCAAGTGAACCGCATGTCTATTTGCGCAGTATTTACAAGAAGAAACCAAAGCAATTTTAATAACAAATTGAACCTACATTCGACAAAATACGTAGGATACGTCTCGAGGAATATATTTATTAGTAAGAAAGAAAGAAATAATTTATTCAGCAAACACATAAAATCTAAACATTAAACATGAATTAGTACATACATAATAGGTCCTGTGGGCGAAGTGCGGGTTGGCATTTCACTTCTCACCATCGAATCTATTCGAAATGAGACACGGCGAACTAATCACATTGCGCCATTGAGACGCAACGACAACCACACTGCAATGTGATTGGTTCGCTGCGTATCACTTCGAATCGATTCGGTGGTGAGAAGTGAAATTAAACCCGCACTAACCCCTCTGCTTATTTCCAGCAATCTATGAGCTATATTCGTACCTAATTGGCATCGAGTAATGGGCTATTTTTCAACTAAGTAGTTAAATCAGATACTTTTTCTAATATCAAAAACAACATTTTGTGCGTTATAAGAATGTTTTTTGACTTCATGTTGTCGTCACAGGTCACCATTTTGTAGTCAAAAAACATTCCTTATATAGGTACTGTAACGAGAACAAAAAAATTAGTAAATCAAAAAGCTGATTAATTAACGTGACATTCAATTGTCATGGTTATTTAAGTTAAAGTTTTAAGTTATTTAATCGCACGAGTGCTTTTTAAAGCTAAAATCACTTTAAATCCGTCCTCATGTTATAAATGAAAAAGTCTGTCTGTTCGCTCTCACGTTTAAACTTTTGGAACGATTTTGATGAAATTTGGCGTATGTAGTTAAATATCTCCGTTTAAACATAGGCTACTTATATTTTGAAAAATCAATCCCCAAATTATTATAATGGGAGGTATAGCTATAATGGAAAAAATAAACGCGGGCGAAGCCGCGGGAAAAAACTAGTATATATTACGCCAAGTAGTAACACACGATCCGATTTAAAGGGAAGCACAAATTTCATATTTAATAGAAAATAATGTTTGTCGTGCTTCTCTTTATTTCGCATACCAGCATCCCTTTTGGTCGGTCGGCGTATGTCAAATCGGATCGTCTGTTACAAGCGTTAATGTAGCGCGTTGAAAAAGCGCAAGTATGAGGCCCAGCTCTTGATTAAAATTGTAAAGAACTATCACTTCTAGGACTTTTGTAAATTATTGAGTCTACTTGGAAATCTGTAATTACTTACAAATTATGTTGTTATCAGGAACCTTATCTACAGAAATATGAGTATTGAAATGTTTTGAGAATTTCGTGAATTGTATTCGATATCTTAAGGCATCAACAACTTTTTTAAATTGCAGTGTTCTTGTGTCGCGGCAAAGATTTTGCAAAGAACATCACTCCCAAGTGCACTAAACAGAAAATTGGTTATTGGAGAGAAGCAGCGACCGAGAAGGCAAGTTTGTTTTTTTTTTAAATGTTGTTTGCTTGAGTAATTGTTAATTACCATGTAATTAAGGTAATGGAATTGATTGTGACGATATGCTCACAACAATCACGTGATGTGACGTGCATTAAGCTTTTACACCAGATTTGTATCTGCCTGATTACCGTGACATCACAGCCCTGCACCGGCAACTAATTCGCGGCAGTCCATCGCCATGTCCACTGACAAATTCAATGATAGTTTATTTCTCCCGTCGCACCATTACGTGAACAAATTAGTCGAAACGGCCACGAATATAGCGGTTCAAAATTTCGAATGGCGGTACATAACATTCGTAGTTTTCAATTCAACTATGTTACATGGGGTCGAAAATCTACTCAGATTGTACGATAAAAGTTACATTATAGGACGTGGGTCATTTTATCCTCCCTTCGCGGAGAAGACCAGACAATACATTTTATTCGGGTGTAATGTGACCGATATCGTTATGATCTTGGATTGGATGCGGCACCACCAGTTTGATAACACCGGAAAACACATAGTTGTATGCGAATCGCAAGACGAACAACAATGTGATGAAACAGATGCTGTACAAATTTTATGGGATCACAAAATAACAGATGTAGTTTTTCTAAAAAATGACTATAAAGACGAAGTGCTGGGATACTCGTATTTTCCTTTGGTAGACGGATGCAACAGTGTTAAGCCAATCAAATTGAACAATTTGGATTCCATCTATGCTGAAATATTTCCTATGAAGCTCAGAAATTTGCAAAAATGTCCGCTAACAGTATCTATATACCAACAAGTCCCATATATGACTGTTGTAGACGGTATCACGATAGGCGCTGATGGTGATTTACTACGGATTATTATAGATGCTTTGAACGCTACACTTCGCATCATGAATCCGCATAAAGGCTCTGGTTGGGGCTACCTCGACGAGGATGGACAGTGGATGGGGTCGCTTGGCGACGTGTATAATGATCTGGCTAACTTCTCAATGACTTCTGGGGCGCTGACGCTCTCAAGGTTTTCTTACTTCCAATTGTCAATTGACTACTATTCAGCTAAACTTATATGGATAACTCATCCAGCACCGTTGCAACCTTCTTCGTTGAAACTGCTATACCCAATCCAGGCTTGGACGCAAACGGCAATGATAATGAGTTTCCTATTCGTTGGTGTAGTGGCCATGTTTGTAAGGAGTAGATTTTGGGCAAAAATATGTCGCAAAACAAGATTGAAACCGCCGAGAGTCAGTATAGTTTTCTATTCCTGGCTAATATGTATGGGACTACCGCTTATAAGGCTGCCGACACACCAAGGGATTTTGACCATAGTGATTTTATGGATATGGTATTGTTTTATGATAAGAACAATATACCAAGTCTGTCTTATACCTGTCCTTCGTAGTAACTATTATTATGCAGATTTAGATACGATACAAGATGCGTTCTATGCTAACTATCCTTTCGGAGGTGGTATTTCACTCAGAGATTATTATATTGATGATCCCTTATTGTTTGATAATTGGCAGGTAATAGAAACGGCAAATATTATTCCCAGTTTATTTGATGTGGCAAACGGGAAGAAGTTTGTTCTAGCTATGAGTGGCGAGAATGCCATTACGTTAATCAGGACAAAGAATTTGCAAGTTCACATTTTAAAAGAGAAATTGATTAGTACTCCGACAGTGATATTTTTTAAGAAGTTCTCACCGCTTGTGCTACCCATTAATAATGTGTTGAGACCATTGATAGAGTCTGGACTGGTAGATAAGTTGTATAAAGACTATATGAAAAAATTGCAACCTCAGGAGATGGGAACTACGGGTCCAATAAATTCTGAACACTATAAAGGTTGCTATTTGATTTTGATGGCAGGATGGGTCACATCCTTCGCATGTTTCATATTTGAAATTTTGTACGCGAAATATTATGAATTTTGTAATTCTTTGCTTCCGTTTAAATTAATTAGGTTTTGAGAAGACAAAAATTGATAAAATCATTTTTTCTTTTATGTTTAAGGTTTAGTTTAGTATGTAGTTATAACGAAATGACATTTGTTAATCGAGTTAATGACCTTTGTTAATTTGTTCGATCATCATTCATGTGCACGTGTACATATACGTATATGGGAATTGATGCAATTCCTAGTCTCATTGCACGCCCTTGTCCTTTTAAACTTACTACCATGGAATTGAATCCCCGCTAGCTAGGTTGATAAAAGATCAAATGTATATTTATTTTCAAAAAAATCTTTTTAATAAACATTACAATGGGTATATCCTGAAAATAATTTGGTATACTTTATCTGTTGTGCAATCGAATAATTGTATCGAGGAAATAATTAGTTAATGGAAGTACGAGTTCGTAATATAAAATTGCTAGCGCGATGCATTTATTCTTGCAGACATGTTAGCCGGCAATCATTGCATACAATATGACATTGTATTGTCATGTGATTCGATTTTTATTACTTGAAATAATTTTGTCAAACATGGCTGAATGTGAGTACACGAATTTGATTTTAAAACAACACGAAAATGCATCGGCAGCCATGGTAAATCTTGGTAAATTGGCTGCTAAAATAGCTTATTACAATTTCGAATGGCGATTTTATACACTTGTTTTGTTGGATTCTATGCGTGTCGCTGCGAGCGTCGAAAGCTTCTTGCTCAGCTACAATAAACCTATTGTTTTAAAATATGGAGAATTTGAACCCCGACATCGTGTAAAAGTGATTCAATTTGTGATATTCGGCTACGACTCGAAAGAATTGTCACTTAAACTTGCGTGGCTTGCTAGGTCACACTATGACATCTCTGCTAGATTTGTTATTGTCTGTGCAAATGACGATTACAAGAGATGTAACCAAAATGAGGCTTTTCAGACTATATCTAAAACGTTTATGGTTAATTCCATCTATCTCCAGTCAACTGAAGGTAAAGACGAACCTACAGCGTTCACATACTTCCCGATGAAACCAAATAAATGCACAAATAACAGCCCTGAAGAAATAAAAATAGATCCAAGATGCTCCAACCATTCCTGTCGAAATGTGTTCCCAGAAAAATTGAATAATTTCTTCGGCTGCTCCTTATATATTTCGACAATTCATCAACCTCCATATATGTATTTAAACAATGATTATGAAGAACCGCACGGTGCTGATGGCGACATCATAAAATTGGTTGCAATCATACTAAATGCCACATTAACGATGAAATTACCTATAGAAAAATCTGAGTGGGGACATAGTGTAGATAACAACTGGACAGGTTCATTGGGTGACGTATTCAATAAGCGTGTCCATGCATCTATGGCCTCTATCCCCATTACTCCTGGTAAAAACGGAAATTTTCAAATATCTTTCCCTTACTATTCTATGGAAATGGTGTGGACCACGAGGTTGCCTGATTTGAAACCTTCGTGGGAAAAACTCCTCCGTCCCTTAGAAACAATGACTAGGGTTGCATTATCCATCATGTTTATTATAATTGTTATCATTAATGCCTTTCTAAAGACAAAAATGTGGGAGAGGATCAGAACACCTCTCAATATTTCACGAACAAAATCAAATTTACTTTTTAAATCATATATTATATTTCTTGGCATGTCCGTATCAAGAATGCCGATAAAGCCAGCTCTTAGAATATTTGTGTTCAGTTGGTTATGGTTTTCGTTTATAATGAGGTGTGCGTATCAAGCAACTCTTTTTAATTCGTTGAGAACTACTTATTACGATGAGACCTTCGACGACATACGAGACGCTATACAAGCCGGTTACACATATGGAGGCACAATATCATTAAGAGATTATTATTTAGAAGAACAAGATATTTTCGAGAATTGGAAAACATTTAATTTTGATAATATCAATGATGTACTTGTACAAATAACAAAAGATAACATAGATGTCGCTGTCGCTGTGAACAAAGCGTCTATATTACATCACTTAACGCAATCAAATGGATCGAAGCATTTGCAGATTATTAGAAATCAAATCGTGACAAGCCCCACAGTCTTATATTTTAAGAAATTTTCTCCATACGTACCAGCGATTGATAGAATTTTGATAGTGTTGGTGGAAGCTGGTTTCACTGACATGTTGTATGCTCGATACTTGGACCAGGACATTTATCTGTTTGAACACCCTCCGGGGTACGGCACAACGCCTCTTGGATTCGATCACTTCGCTACATGCTTTATATTATTAGTAATCGGTTGGTTTGTGTCTGCTATATACTTTGCTGTTGAAATGTTCTGCAAGCCTTCCCGTGGTTAATATAGTAGGTACCTATTGCCACCTCAGGTTTTTGTATGTTATAAAAAGTAGGCATTTTTTATGTTATTTGAATTTCTTCATACGTTAAGGTACGTAATGCCCCCATGCACTTCGATTTTAAGTATTTATTAAAAATGTTTTATAGAATTTCAGAATAATCAATAAAAATTATTCAAAATAGTATTTTCTTGAAAAAAAAACTTGTTTTTTTTACTTTATTTTTCAATGAAATGGTTGTTGGCACAATCTTGGTACAAGATACATGCATAACATTATTTTTATATTATAGTGTCGGGCTTTAGCCAAGACGTGCTGGCAGCTAACAACCATTTTTACTTATTGTAAGTATCAGTAGAATAACTCTCTAAGTATAATCAGAATTAAAATAATGTTAGATTTCAGAAGGTATTTCCTACACAGACATGAATAATAATCAGATGTATGTACTTTAGCTTTACATAACTAACGACTATGGCTAAGTATAATAATAACTTATTAAATACGTTCCGGGATGTTTTTCATATGTACAATTAGGTCTGCCTTATATATATGTATTAAATAGATATTATAATAAATAAATTTTCTAGGCGCGAAAATAGCCATAACAATAGCCGTGACGAAACTGCAATGTTTAATCGACAGGCTGAAGTGAGATTGTGTTCATCGAAAAGAAAAGTGCGATTTATTAAACAATTATTAAATAATGTATATTAAGCAGCTGGTAAATTAATACCAACTAAGTAATTGTACATTGATATTGATCTTTTTTTAAATTATATAAAAAAATATTATTTGATCTGAATTAAACTTTATTTGTTTATTCAGGTGATAGGTTGTGTTTCCCCTCTTCACATAGACACACAAGTAGATCAAATAATGCTTGATCTATTTATCCTGAACCATTCTAAATGATGGTTTTAAGATCCGCTCTCAGACATAATATCTGTGTTCTGTCATTACTCGCAAGATGTTGCGTAAGACGACGAAATAGGAAATAAGTAAATGCGCATTGCCTCATAAAAATAATGCATTTGGCTGCCAGCGAGCCGAGAAGAGACGATCGCTCTTCGAGATGGGCGGCCTTTGGCAAGGCTCTACCGACACCATGGTGCATTACGTTTCCTAATTTTATACATAGCACGACTAAAATACTACAATTTGTCTTATGGAAAGCTACCTTAGCCTTGACTTATGCCTCTAACTTTCATTATTATTATTAAAAGCCAGTGCAGACCAAATGTGCGATGCGCCTTTGTTTTATAGAATTGTTGGCTGCATAGCGTGTGCGTGCATTACAATCAAATCTATCAAGTTTTTGACTTTAACCTTCTGTAACTCACCCTCAACGCGCACATTTCGCGATCACTCTGATCTCTCTGTACTTGCCTTAACGCTTTGAACTAGATGATATTTGTAAGCATCTCAGTACGTGACCAGTGTAAGTGATTTTTATGATCGTAAGTAGTGGAAATCTATAAAAACGATACTTAAAATCGTTTACCATGTAAATACTATGTAAAATAATGCTGTAATATATCTAGATACTGTGATACATTCAAACGCTGATATGAAATTGAAATTCTATTTAATTGTAGCGTTCTTTGCATACCGGTCAAGCTTCAGTTAAATTACTCTATTTAACCATAGCTTGATGTTTCAAACAAGAAAGGAAAACTGCCTAACTACACGTATGAGTTGATAAATAACTTCAAATGTCTCGAATTTTTCTCCTATAATGAGGGTAGGTAACTACCCTCATTTTATCAACTCAATAATACAATCACAACATTTCAGCGTCCAAGTGAGCACTGAAATGTTTCAAAACTTATTCAATACCTAAACCAAAGTTTCACAATTCCACATGTCTAAGCGAGTGTTTAAATACAAACAAATTGTGCTTCCTTAAAACTCCTTTTCCACGCAAGCGCGGTAATACCCATCCCTTTGGAGTATCTGTATCCAGTTAGTTCGCATTCGGAACCCAGGAGAACACGTTCTCTTGCTCGGTTAAAGTTTCTAGCACACGTTTGCGAGCCGTTATAAGTGATAACTTCGTTGGGTATTACCTCTTCGTTTTTAAATATTTGTGAACAGTTATAATGAGTGTAATCATTTTTTTAATATCGATGATGTTGTTTCGTCTTAGTTATGCTAAAGGTAAGTGTTAGTAAAGTATTTTTAAATTACATTACACGTGATAATATGTATGTCAAATATTTAACTACAATACTTAACAAGAGTCTAATCATATTGAATAAACATACAAAAAAATATCTACAAATAATCATGAAGAGGAAACGTTTGTAAATATGAATTTAAGTAGTAATCTCCGCAACAACTAAACCGAAACTACTAATCAGCTGCAAGTTACGTTATTTCTGAATGACATATGATATTTCTATACCGATATTCCCACGGAATAGGAATAGTATTCAATAAAAAAGTTAAGATAGGTTTTTTGGTTTATTTTAGTACCTTTTCTCGGAAGTAAGACAATAAAACTAAGAACAAGATTTTTTTCATAATTTATAATCTGAAACTCAAGTAAGTATATCTTTAATTCATTTCTTGACTGATCACACATGGTTAAGAGAAATACCTAATAAATTCCCTCATAATATACTGTTAGAAAAAGCTTTCAACCATTCTACACATTTATATTTTTTTATATATTTTACCCGTGTCCATTTAGTTTAGTTGTCTATACATATTTAGGATAAATGAATTTTTATCCTATTGAAGTTATAAATAACTTTGCAAATATACATACGATAAATGTTATATTATGTAGTATTCATATCGAGTTCACTTTTTGACACTTTCGCTTCACTTGCATAATAGCTCGTAGCGAGTGTAGGCGTGCTACGACTTACACTCGTAGCTCTGTTACGCAAGTAGCATTCTGTCTGTGTTGTAGCTATCGCCTACGCAGCTAATT
The DNA here is from genome assembly GCF_027563975.2 of Plodia interpunctella. Classification (NCBI taxonomy): domain Eukaryota; kingdom Metazoa; phylum Arthropoda; class Insecta; order Lepidoptera; family Pyralidae; genus Plodia; species Plodia interpunctella. The sequence continues at coordinate 6,284,497 of NC_071300.1, read as the reverse complement.
TTCCACCGGGAATCCGATTATAGGTACGTGATTTGGATACTGATTTAAATAGGCTCAAAAATAAGTTGTTTTTTATTGGTTAACTAACAACGTACAATGGTAAGTTGTTTACATAAAAATATACTTCTTCTAAACAAGGCCAATAAAGGTTTAGGCTATTAATTATACTTGTATAAAATACTGTTGTGTTGATTAAATGCAGGAAAAAAGTCAAATTTAAAGATATATCCTTTAAAGATATCCTTTGCAAAGCAAAAAAAAAATGATTTGACTTAGTTTCCTATTTGTACATTCTTGATTCCAAATTTACTCCTTTGACCAGTAACAGCGTTTGAAATATTTTTAAAAATAACTGCTAAAGCACAATAACCATAAGAGAAGAAGTATTGTCTCTATAATTTTAGCATATCGATGTGCAACAAAACTACATGGAGTTAGAATAATCCCAGTGTTCATTATGTAACTACAAAAATATTCTAATAATATCAGATTTCCGAAATCATTCCCTAATGTACATATTTGCATTATTGCCTCGTTTATGTCAACGTCCTAATTTAATAAAAAATCCAATAATGAGGCTTTCGTCGGCTCGATTCAATTACTTAGCCCAGGCGGGAGGGTTTTTTGCCGATGCCGCCTAGTTATAAATCGCCGTTGCGAAACTAAAACGGGCAAAGCCTCTATAATGAGTTCTGCGATTTTGTGTAGTTAGACACAATTTTGTAGTTACTTCCTCTAGTCGAGAAGTTGTACGATTATTTTTATTTATTTACTAGCAGCACACTAAAGTTACAATTTAATTAAGATGCGATTAATTAATGTTCTATGTAGAATAAATAGTTTTAATAGTCTACTAACGAGTACGAAGACAAATTATCATATTAAATTTTATTAAGTGCTAGTTGAGTTTGGACCTGAACAAAATTACCAAATGGATCAAATTTAAATATAATGAGCGTAATCAAAAAGCCACAAAATACAACTTAATAATACGCAACAACAATCGGATAATAACGTATTACGAGTAAAATACATGTTAAATTGTTTTACAACTTAATTACCTACATGGACCATGTTGATGACTTCTTAATAAAATTTGTTATAAAATATTAGTTTTGTGTGATGTTTGAGTTTGTTTTAATGATTATTTGTTTTTAGACTTTTTGTTGTTTCTTTTGTTGGGGATACTTTTTTAGTGATAAACAAGTTGGCAATCGTCAGTACATCGATCTGGCATTGTAATCAAATTACGTGTATACATCGAAAGCGGTTCCACAATATCACTATGAATGTGTTCGAAGCCCTGAGCCGACTCGAATTTCTCTATGAGTGCAATTGTTTGATGTTATGATCCAACTGCATTCTTACAGTCTATGAATTATCAGAAGGATCTTAAAAATATCTAAATTGTACATATTTTTTACAATTCAAAATGTGGATTGAAGCTATAGATACATTGGCCTCTGTCCCATAGACACTAAAACAAGCAAGTTAGTAAAATATTTCAATAAAACATTGAAATCTACTCATTGTAAACTGAAAACAAAGTTACGGGATAAATAAATATATCTTGTTAATTAATATCAATTTAAACCGAACAACCTGCTCATTTTTGAAGTCAGTGAAAATATTAAACAGATTTAGTGTAGTTATTAAAGCACACATTAATTTCCCTTGTAAATATAGATTTAGGCTCTTAATGTATAATTAGGTAAAAGGTTCTTTTCAACCCTTTTTTATTGTTAATGTATATTTCGTTTGTTTCATCTGGGTAACTACTCATTTTAACAACCATAAAATTTGCCCGATGTAAAATAGCTGATTAACTAAACTACTTTATAGTTCATAAATTTAATATATCTGTTAAATTAATGTAAATACTATAATTATTACTGGTTTTGTGTGAATTATGAATTATATGTAACATTATAGCGTTTATTATTCATCAAATATTACCAACTACAAAATACTTAATATATTCTACATACATAATTTGTACAGTACATATTTTGTATTATAATCTATACATATAATAAAACAGTAAAAATATTTTTTTGTGCATTTAGTAGGTATATTGGACGGAAATGGATAGCGAGACACTTAAAAAGAATAATAGAAAGCAAAAAAATATGTATGTATGATCACGCTTATCTCCGAAAGTACCGGACGGTAACGGTTAAGTATATAGCTATTAGGCCTGGGTAACATATAGGGTATAAATTATTTTGAAAACTGGAACACCTGATGGAGAACCATAATGGTCCGGCTAAACTATAGGAAATAAAGAAAAGCGCTTTAAAAAATGTTTTTATGCTGATGAGTATTTCCTGTTGAAGTGTAAAAATTCAATTGAAGCCGAGATTCTCACTAGGAGGTGGTGCCGGTGAAACTGTACTTATCCAGGGTGAGTAACTTTTCAGGAATTATTATTGGCGTCTAAATGAAAAACGCCCAATAAATTATACAATGATTTTTTTAATCTCTAATAATTTTGACTCCTTACCAAAAATTGTTCGGCAACGCAAACGAAGTCGCGGGCATCTGCTAGTACCTAATAATGTAAATGATAGTTCTAGCGGTGCGAGGCGGTGACATTTAAGATGACTGAAAAACGGAATGTATCCGGTACCAAGAAAATTGGAGAGGATGCAAACACCGAAACTACTCGCGACAAATACGAAATACCTAATAAAATATACATTTTATAATACTTACCTACTTTTAAGTAAATAAAACATTCAAATAGTTTAAAGTAATCTTGTGATTATCGCTAGTATAAACCTTTTCAAAATTCTCTTTTTCCTTCTCATTCACTTTCTCGACTGACTCCTTGAAGTCCTTAAATATATACCTTTATGGTCAGTCTACTTGACACGGTCAGGGTGTTGCGATAACACATCACTTAATCACATACCTAATTTCATAAAAAAAGTATAATTTTTGCTCACAGATGAACCAAAATTCGTGGGTCCGGACACCAACGTGACCGTAGTGGTGGGGAGAGATGCCATTCTGAGCTGCCAAGTGCAGAACCTGCAAAACTACAAGGTAAGTTGAAAAATGATAAACAATTTAATTGTATTATTTGTTTTACTTATTTATTTTAATCACGAATACGTGTGAAAATTGAGTGATGACATTTTCATACATTTGGTTCCTCCCATCGGTTGCGGTCTATTGACCATGCGCACCTTGGTTAAACGTTGCGATGGGCCGATTGAGACTACGCGCGACTCGGTTGAACATAAGTATCTGTAATGATAAAAGATCCCCTGATTTGTGTCTAAAATTAATCATTCTTTATCAAACGAATTTAATCACCAAATAATTTACGTCTATAGTCCTTTACTTCTCTGTTCAGTGAGTGTATCTTATCCACCCTGAAGAAATTATCTTATAATGTACCGACGCCCATAAAAATTATCATAATTGCCCCACCATCAATAGACCTGCAGAATTAAAACAGAGCCGGATTCTGAGAACAATGGCACGATTCAAGAGCCGCTTGCCCTAAATGTTGTAACTTCACCTTGGTAATTGCTCTGTTAAGGACAAATGTGTCAAATGAACACTCTGCGCGTATTTACGAGTGTGGGGCCGCTTCGTGTGGCCACTTCTTTGGCATTTCGTGGGACATATGATATTTAGAGAGCATATGCATGAAGAGAAACATGAGTATTGAGGAAGCGAGAGAGATTTGTCAGGAATGTGGCAAGTGGAAATCCCTAGTCTCTGTCTAGTATCTACCCTCATGGGAAATAGGCGTGACAATATGTACCTATGTCATATTTTCAAGGTAAGATTGGACCTCTAAGTTGCTTAAGGTTTGGATTCAATATTCTATTTTATTTATTAGCACACGTAAAAGTGTACATGAATAATACAAAGATTCAATGGCTAGTTGGTTAACTAAGAAATAATTGCGCACCTCAGCGTGCTTAATGTTATTTTTAATAAAAATGATTGCCTTAAAGTTATATATGTTATATACTAGCTCCTGCTATAACATCTATGTTAACATTTTTTGTAATTATTAAAATAAAAAACGTACAAAATCGTATACCATACATTTATTAGTCTCCGTGCCCTATTTATCGAGATAAATAATACTTAAAAAATTAAATTAAAACATTTGGAATACAGTATAACCAACATTTAAATTACCACCAATTATGGTTACCCTAGGTGTGTTTGAACCTTTCTGCCGGGTGTTACCGAGTAATGTTGAATGGAAAAGCATTAGTTGAAATGATATATGCCAACTATTAGTTTAACCGATGGGGATTGTAAATACGCTTAGGTTTGCTGGTAGAGTTTTAGTTCGAGAGAGATCAAAAACAAAAGACAATAGTTATAAATATGAATTTTGTTAATTGTATATATTATCAGCCTTTTTCAAAACAAAACCTTTTCTCGATTGAAAGATATGTGCTTCTCGGTACTTTTAGCGAAATTTAAGAAGGCAATATTTAGTTGAGTTTTAAATGTACAAGACACTTGTATTTCGTTAGATAAAAACATAAATGATACATTGTTATACTTTCTACTTATCCCATAGTCTCTATAATAACTTTGTTTTTCACTTATTTCACGTCAGAATCGAGAATTGTGTTGAGGTGATTTTTGTTGGAAATTACATAGGCCAGTTTTACTTTATTAGCTAGTTAAATAAAAAATAAATAAACTGGAATCAGTAGAAACAATAACTTGCATACTTCAAACAACAGGACATTTATATAGTAGAATCGCCAGCCATCAGTTTTTTTTTTTTTACTACCAAGCAGATAAATATGAGTGTGATCCAACTGATGGTAAGTGGTCACCACAGTCTATCAACACTACCGAGGGTGTCACACGCGCAATACAAATAGAAAACAACAATGCAAGCACTGATTTTTGGCGGCAGATATAGATGAAAGTACCTCTAGTACTTCTGTTTACTGTTTTTTCTGTACGTCTGTTTTCTTTTAAATTAAGTTTATTTTATAATGTCGTAAACAGCTTTAAATGCTTAAGTCGAATACATACATACATTGAGGTGCGTTGTCGATATAAATAGCATCAAATAAACGTTTGATGTGAGGCCAATCTTAAAGAAATTCAGTTAATAAGACGCGGTTTGAAGGTTCCTATTGATCTAAGTTATTAGTTGTTTGTGTTAAAAAAAATCTGTCTGTATTTTTTTTTCTGTTTTGTAAAAATTAATTTTACTTTCAATTAGCGCTAGAATGAAAATGGTTTTATAGTTAACCTGGCGCTAAATGCTTCATTCCCATCACAAACGACCGTGTAATCAATTCGTTTGTGAGCGCCCTGATTAGGAAGAGATTGCTTGGATATCACAAACAATAGCCTCTGTTCAATTTAAATGCACGAATTATTCTGATGGATTCCGCTGATTTCGTATAATCGAGTGAACTTAACCTTTTGAAGGACTGTTGTAGATAAATGCGAGCAAAAATGAGGTAGGAATGTTAAAATGTTTTTATATATATTTTCCGACCGCGCTTCGCCCTGAAATCTAATGCCGGTCACATCAACCAGGAAAATTGGGTGCTTATATTTTCCACATTAGCCTGGATAGGTTGATAAGTTAATGTGTGTTCTATTTTAGTGTTCTCTTTGCTAAAGGATCGTGATCCTTATGTGAAACGTTCCTATGCACTGTGTTCTATACCATTTGAAACTATGCTCGTCGCTCGAATGATATCGTAGACTTTGATCTCCAAGTGTCGAGCGAATCTGGTCGGACCAACGAATGAAGCATCGTCCTCTTTATGTTTTTCCAGGTATTTTACATGTTAACAGGAGCTTTTCTATACTTTTCTTTCAATTTTAGTATAGATATTATGGTTAAAAGTTATATCTGTAAATAAGAAATTAATTGTTAATTTCCTAATTTGCCTTTTTCTTATTTGATATTTATTTCAAAGAGGGTTTTCGAGGGTTTCAGGACCTCTTATTCTATTAGCAATTTTAGAATTAATGTTTCGTATTAATTTTGTAATGTATTTTATTTAATACAAAAATTTCATTCCTTTGGGAGTTACAGGAAACTAAATCCAATTAACCTCAAATATATTTACTCAAACACGAAATTAATTTTATTTGTGAATGCCATCGATAATTATTATTTAATTATATTCTAAAAGGTTTTCTAGGTAAACATTTAGTGTTTTAGTTCGAATAATATTTAGTTTCATGAGAAATAAGATAGTCTCAACTTATTGCAAACCTTCAGTTTACAGTCTATTTTTATTGAAATTCATAAGAAAAATCTTAACACGACTTACAAAAGTAATAAATATAACTAATAAAAAATTAAAAATAATAGCTGTTCTTTTGTCTTCATTATATCAGTGGAATATATCTGGAATACAATATTAATAGATATAGATACACTTTGCTTGCTTGCTTATACTGAACACTTATTTTGTAATCTGTTTATGTATTATGTTATAAATAAATAATAAATCATTTAGGTAAGTATTCATTTCAGAAACGAATGATTTAACTATACTATTACTACTAATTTATTACTTGTAACAGGTAGCATGGCTCCGTGTTGACACCCAAACAGTTCTGACCATTGGCCCCCACGTGATCACAAAGAACCACCGCGTAGGTGTCACGGGGGCTGACCCCCAGGCGTGGTCGCTGACGATCAGAGATGTCCGGATGTCCGACGGGGGTCACTATATGTGCCAAGTCAATACCGAACCCATGATCACGCAGACACATCATCTTCATGTCGCTGGTGAGTTCAAAAGTGTATTCCTTTACATTACTAGCTCTTGCCCGCGACCCCATCCGAGTGAACTGCTAACTAGAATTAGTTCTAATTCGTTTTAAATATTAATTATTATAGAACTAGAACAGGTATATTTTCCGGGATGAATGGTACCTTATATTCTTCTCCCTACTCTTAACTACATGTATATGTATACTATAATAGATGAAATGTAAGAGGTCAAACAAACTGACTTTGGCAATTTAATATTACTTAGTTGGGTATTTATTTTTTGGAACTAGGTGTGTGACGCTGCCGCGTGTCGCGTGTCTTTTTTGTATGTCTATAATCGTTTTCTATTGAAATCAATTAACGAATATTGGGGTCACTTTCTTATATTATATATAGATATAGTGAGAATTGAAATTATTACTACTATTATCAGTACTAGGAAAACTGTATTTTCTTTTTTAGGTATATGCTATTTGAAAAAAAAACAATCACACAATATTAAAATAAAAATATGTTTCGAAAATCAAAAGGTTTCAAAACTAAATGATCACAATTTTGTAGAAAATGCTAATACGGATCAAACATAAGGAAACAACAATTATATTTTTAATAAACTTTTGTATAAGTAAAATAAATCATAAGGATTTTTGAAAGGAGTATCCTCATTATGTCAAATCGAATTTCCCATCGCTGAAAAGTCGGTGACCTTAGAGCCACCTACTTTCTGAAACTCGAATAATGATATTTTTCTACGTGATTTAGGAATTTTCCTTAAGCATATTTTAAATCTATTTAAGGCTGCTAGCAACAGTTGAAATATTATCGAGTCGTCTGAAATAACTTGAAATTCACGATTTCCTTGCGACCGAGCGATAAAAAACGAGAAATGTGTGCGAAACTAAATTTTCTGTTCTATGTTTTTAAATAATTTTAGGACCTGCGTTGTACTATAGACTTCGTCATTTCATTCATTTCCCTCATACAAGAAACAGGAATGTGCGTCTTAATCCTGACTAATATTATAAATGCCCAAGTTAGTTTGTGTTGCAAATCTTGCTTTATCTATTCAACCAATCTTCTTTAAATTTTACCTACGTGTAGTAAGTACGAAAAATTATATACCGGAAAAATAACTGTTCCCGTGGGACATATACGCGGGCAAAAGTAATTAGCACGAAAAAAACGGGACAGAATGCTAATACATTTTGCCCCTCACCGTGCTCTCGGTTTTACAAGGCTCAATCGGTCAGTTTATATGAGATGGGCTATGGGTACACGAACTCTCCTATCTTCAGTTTTCTTTGTCTTTGATGTTGCAGTGCCACCAGATATTGTGAGTGGTAGCAATGGCGAGGTGATGGTAAGAGAAGGAGATGCAGTGTCCCTCCACTGCGCTGCGACAGGCATCCCCTATCCCACCATCACTTGGAGAAGGGAGGACTCCACTCAATTCAAAATTAACGGTCAAAACGGTAGCTATTATTGTTTCAAATTTAATTCATTTAAGTAATCTGATTTCTATAATGAGGTTTGAATTTGGAATTGATGAAAGACATTCGTAGTAGTAAAATTTGCAAATTAAATAAATGGATTCTTAGTAACTAGATACATCGATAAATTCATTTAGACATTAGATTGAATAACTTTTCTTTAATCTAATACAATTTTGGGTTGGAATTTTAATTTAATCTAAAACTATTTTGACATAGAATACCAATAGCTGTTACTTTTACTTATTTCAAGTAACTAAATTATTTCAAGTATATATATTATACTCCTTTAATTTTACCTAGATTGAGTATGATTAAATCGTTAGTGTGCAATATTGTGTAAAACCATCAACTGCCTGGGTCAAAATATCAAAAATCTTTTAAAACTTAGAATTAAATACTACATAACTTAAAAAATACTAAATAATGCCGACTTCCAAAGCGCAGAGAGAAGCGGTGCCACACACTTCACTGAACATTTCTAAAATAGTGTAGATTCAATGTGAAATAAAATGTGTAAATAGATGGAACAGACGTTTCTTTCAGTGATGAAGTGGAGTGGCGTGTGGCTGAACTTGACAGCAGTGCCTCGCGACCTGGACGGCGCCTTCCTCTGTATTGCCACTAACGGAGTGCCTCCCTCCGTCAGCAAGAGGATACTGCTTCATGTTCTATGTATGTATTTACTAGAACTACAGTCCCTTATATATTTTTAAATTATATTACTACAGGCAGACAGACATGCGGCCTACCTGATGGGAAGTGGTCAGCACAGCTCATGGCCGCCAAATTTACCAAGGGTGTCTCACGGGCGTTGCTAACCCTGATTGAATCTTTATACGCCCTATTTAAAGATTCCCATGTTGAAATGTAAAAAAAGTAGTAAGAATTTTCGGATAAAAGTAACCAAGCTCAGTAGCTCAAGTAGTATGTGCTAGATCAAGTCTGTGAAAAAATAACAAAAATCGATGCAATCCTGCGAACCGTTCGAATCATTATACCATACACGAGTACCATTTTCGAACATCAAATGAGATGTAAATATTTTTTAATGATTATTGTCATTACTTTTTGTTTTCCTGCATTACCTGAGCTGTGCAGCTTATTAAAAAACGGCGCGTCTTTTCAAAATTTGCATATAAAGTAGTTTTTTTATTGTTACGTACATCACCCAACATAAAACCACTGCTACTTAATGCTTCAATCGTATATTATTTTATTAATTGAAGCTAATTATTTATCTTTTTTTACTCATCACTTTGTGACCAGGTAAACCGTCCGCTCTCGTGTCCCATAAGATGATTGGCGGGTATCTCGGAGAACCAGTGGTGCTGCAATGCAATATCGAAGCGAATCCTACGCCTGTCATTTACTGGACACATCACGACGGAAATAAACTACAAAATGGTAAATTCGTACAGTCAACACCACATTAAGATGTTCAAAACCATTTCTATGTATCAGGGCCACGGGAATTGCTAAGGTTGTATACCTCTGTCCAATTTTTATTCCTCCCACCCTAACATTCACTCAAATAAGTCTTTAGCGATAAGACTTTGCCTTTTTTACTGCACTTTCCTACAGTGCAATGAAGAGACTGATGTTTAAATAAACTTGACTGCCCCATGTTCAAATGAACATGGGGCAGTCAAGTTACACATGCAGTTGACTGTACGTAGTATTACATGTAATATGTTTTCTGTATTTTATTTCACAAATTCGTAAAATACATTCACTACATACAAATTAATTTTGCAGTCGAAACACGTCATTAACAGTGTATCAATTTATACAAAAGATAAAGTTAATTTTAATAATTTAAATTTGCTAATTGATACAATACACATATACAGTATGATATCAATTATCAAAAACTTGAGTAGAACGTTGAGTAGAATATAAATTTGAGTAGAATGTTGTACTTTTTGACTATATGTGAAACCACAGAGTAGTTGCCAAAATTTCTAATAAAATATTTTCAATCTCAGGTACAAAGTACCAGGCGGTCATGAGCTCGCAGAGGTACAAACACGTGTCTTTGCTAAGGATCTCCAACGTCTCACGAGACGACATCGGCCCCTACTTTTGCAATGTGGAAAACTCAATGGGAAACGCGAGAGATGACGTCACGCTTTACAGTAAGTAGCTGTCGGCCACAGAAACTACAATATCAACTTGTAAATTAATTTTAGCACAGCGTAAATTAATTACCGCTGTTGGAAAATTGAGTTACTTTCCTTTATCTCCGTAAAAATTAAATCTTTAAAAGTCATTCCAGTGCAAAAAGTAATTATTTTTTTCCACAATAATTTTTACCATAGATGGTAAGGGTTTTTGTCGACCGTTATAATTGTACGCAGTATTTAGATAAAGTAATTCGAAGATCAATTTACAGAACATTTGACTTCAAAAAGAATCTTGTAATCTCTATAAAAAATAAAATTAAATGTGATTAGATTATGTACTTATAATCTCGATTGAAAGTAATCTTAATTAATTTTATACTAAATATATCAATCAGATTACACTTGAACTTGTAATCGATTACGCCCAACACTTTGCGACAATTGCGACCACCAGTAATTCTATTTTTAAATTTACTTCACAATCTTGATCAAGACGTAAATTATTCTATGAATTCTTCCTGATCATACTTGGAATTTCAGATCTCCTACGTAATATTCGGATCAATCAAACCCTATGCAAGAATCTATTTTTGCATTGAGTTTTTTTTTGCGATACTCTCTAGGATAGGATAAGAAACCTTATGTTCAATTCATGTTCAAACCTGGAACTGTAAAATTCCTCCTCAAAATTAGTTTACCGTCACGTAGCAACAAGTTCAATTATGTTTAAAAATACCTGACCAACTTATTACCCCAATAATGTATTCAATTAAATGTCTCTTCATTAATAAGCGTCGAGTCGTGGGCTATAACAATGTCAATTAAAAATGCTAAACGTCTTTCACGTCGCAAATTAAAACGAGTTTTAGGGGAAACTGCGAAATTTTACATTAATTCAGAAAATTCACATTGAACGTCTGAAAGCGGTTTTAAACCGCACGTTTAAATTAACGCTTTCTCGAATTTCAAACCAACAAAACATCATCGTCATCATTTTCAGCCTATATGAGTATTAAGCCTACGCTGCTGTGCAGTCTCATACATCTTTTTCCTATGATACAAACAATGTCATCTGATCGGCAGACCTTAATTTTAAAACATAGTTTATAGAGATATTTCATATTGGAGTCTAAAGTCTAATCTTAACATTTACATGTTTAAAATCACCTGACCAACTTATTAAACCAATAAAATAATGTAAATCACAGGACTACAAACACCTGCAGTGTTTGCTATTTTGACTCAAAAAGAAGCACTAAAAGTAACTTCGCGTCGTAACTCGATAGATATCCACTAGCAAGCGGTGTAAATAAGACGCGGAGTTTAAAAAGCCGCCCTCTAAACGCCCTGTGTGCTAAGTAGGTTTTGCATCAAATATTTTTATGGGTGTTGTAATGTCCCGTCCATAATTTAGCTGTTTTAGCAATTTGCAAAGTAAACGGTCGCTTCGTTTTCGTAGCTACTGAATATTACACAGAGAGAAGTATTGTGAAAGCCAATCAGGAATAAAACCTGATCACTACCAAGGAATCCCAATCACGGTAATTGGCTACTTTCCAACTAGTCAAGTACCTACTAGATTTTTTTCTAATATCAAAAACCTAAATTATGCTACGGCGTCACGATTTTGAAGTCAAAAAGCACTCCTAATATTACGTTAATATAATTAGTGAATCAAGTACGTAATTAATACTTACTTGATTTTAAACTATTATTGATGATTATAAAAAATCCTACATGCATTTTATTTTTTACCCAGCCATTGCCAATTTTACAAGGCTGTAAATCGAAAAAAAAAACATTTTCGCAACTTATTAATCGAAATCGAATCGAATCAAAGGGAATGATAAGCAATGTTGAATTCGATTTAATTTTGGAGCACTTTCTGTTTTCGATTTACACAATTTTGCATATTGTTTTTTTTTTAACTCAAATTGTACTAAACTAAGTTCCAAGTTTAAAACAGATAATTATAACTGTAATTTTATCTCTAGACAAAAATGATCTGAACGTAGGGGTTTTAAAATTATTACAGTTAGTAAGTATTTTTAACTTAGTCACCTTTTCCAGGCATAGCAAATAACATTCCAGACCCTCCAGGTCTGGAATGAAGATCTTTCATTCCAGACCTGGAGGTGTCAGAGTATCCTGGTCTCGGACCTGTGGTACCGCCAATTTTCGAATAAATGCAATTATGACAAGTTTATCCTTATCCTTACTTACATATTATAAAACAAAGCGCGTCTGTATTTCTGTTAGCAATAGATAGTCAAAATCATAATCAAATCATTTATTCAGAAATTAGCCCTTCACTGGCACTTTTTTACGTCATATTCTAAATTAAATTATATTTACCAAAGCTACAAACTACTAGTGTCATTCTTGTGGAAGGTTTAGGTTTATAATTTATTATATTTTTACCCGAGCATATCCGGGACGGGCCGCTAGTCACATATAATACATGCGTTTTTTTTAGCGCTAGTGACGACCACAGTGAAGACTACCACAACTACGGCCAGGACAGAGACTACTTTAGCGGAGATTGACACGACCTCTGTTACTTCAGTTCAACCTTGTATGTATTACATGTCATTCTGTTGTACAACAGGTTTACCTTATTTCTTTAATACTGTAATAATTAACCTCGTTAAGTACGCGAGAAAACTATATTACTTCTCGTTTTCAATGTATGTTACATTGAAAGAATTGGAATGGATACTTGTATCCCCTGTTATATAATGATATAACAAGGGGAGTATAATATAGGAGGACCTTGTTCTCTGTTGTTGATGTGCCCAATAAATTAATTACCAAGCACGTACGAACGAGTCGAGTGTAATTTTCAATTACTTATATAAAATTTAGAGCTGTGCATTACTGTGCAACATGCACTCTGTTACAAATTAATTTAGTCTGAATGCGCTAAAATCCCGTCGCTTTTGTGTGTTGAATCTATTGTAACATGATTACGTAAAGCTTGTAAATGAAAACCATCATTCCTGCACACACGTTATACAATGGTGGTAATTCAGAAAAAGAAAATTAGTTATCCTATCCAATTTGCCTATCAATTTTAAATTTTAGATCAAATATCACAATAAAAATTACCCAAATTACTTATATAAAAACAATGATAGTAAATCTTTCTGGAATGATAGAAAATAAACATTTTTGAAACGAGTTTCGTTTGGCATTACACCTCAGCAGTGCTATACTATACTAAAAAATATATAATTTTTAAAGATATATATAAAAGATAAGATATATACTTATCTATAAATTTTTTAAATGAAAAAGTACCTTTGATGGTCTAATATAAATAATTTGACGTTTAAGTAATTTTAAAGTCAACGTTTTTCTCCATTACAAACTTTTGTAACACTATGAAGATTTATTTCTAAACAGATGCGGATATGGTTGAAGATCCTAATCATTACGGAGTGGACACAGACAACTTTGTCGTAGTGCTCAGTCAACATCAAATGCAGAATTTGGGTAAGATTTCACGTCTCTAATACAATTGAAGATGAAATTTGATAATAAAGTCATTGTTATAATTTGTGTAGTGAATAAACCTATTGTCTTCCATATTTACTGCTTGACCACTGATTCGTCTTCTTCTATAAAAGTACGAATCCTCTTGATCTTTCCTTCACCGGACGTAAGCGATGAAATTAGTTTAGAAGTTAGTTTGGAAGTTTGTATGTTTGAGGCGGGTAATTTCCGAAACTACCGAACCGATTTCAAAAATACTTTCACCATTAGAAAGGTTCATTATACAAGATTGCTATTGGCTATATTTTATCACAAAATTGTCACGGAAGCGGGCAACATCTAATTGATATATAAAGTCATGTGTTCTTTACATGCTTCATGAAGTTTTTGTTGTCATCAAAGTGATAATTAACACAAAGGTATTTACCAGCAGTTGCCAGATGTCGATAAAGAACAACCAAGTTGTTTGTCAGCGAGCAAAATTGTCTTATATTACGCTAATGTGAGCAAACAAATAATTACGTGATTAAAACGACAAGAACTTTGCTGGTATGACTTTAGGAAAATTTGATACAATTAGTCTAATATAATTGAACTAGAAGCCACCTAATTATTAATACTAAAATGGTTTGAATTCTAAACCGAGGTGGTCCATTTAGATTAAAACACTTTTAGGTTAATTGTAGTAGTCAGGTCCATCCTATTGCAATAGTAGTACTTGGCATCCTGGACAAAATATATAATTTGAATTAAATGCATTTAGTAATTAAAAATTAATTCAAAGTTCACAGTCCGTAGTCCTCAATTATATTACTCTAGGTATCATTATTATTATACCGTATCGTTATACTAAGAGTTCGTTGCACCAATCAGGTTTGACGTTGACTTTAATCTGCGCGCCGCTGACGTTTAAAAAATAGTGCCATACTTTGCGTTTCTGGGCAGGTTACAGTTAACGACAAACTCTAAAACTAACTATAGCTTTTTCAGATAATGATTCATTAAAACAATTGCCTTACATGCGAATTACATTAACTCAGAAAATTCAACTTATTTATAAATTGTATGGAATGACTACATAAAAAAATACTACACATTCGATTTCGAGCACCATGCGGTGAACGATAAGTGAAATTAAATTATATTTTCGCAGATATCTCTCCAAGTTCGTGACCAGAGACCCATCCAGACCAGTGGCCATGGTCTGCCGGGACAAGATCTTCAGCACAATTTGTTGTAGTTACATTACCATTGTTCCACATAGGACTTTGGAGACTGCAGTGCTACTTAACAGTGTATAAATGACTGTTTCCACTATGATTTACATTTACATGTCGTTGTTTACACAAATAAGCGTGATATGGAACGCGCCTATTCATAAACAACGATGAGATAAGCATTTGAATTTTATCTTAATCGCAATAGATACGACAATCAGTTTAGATATTTTTATGCTATTTTTTTTTTAAATCTTGGTACAATAATCTTTTTCTTCTTTTCTTCTTCTTGACAAAATCAAAATTCACTTATCACTAAATTGCCGCATCCTTAGCATAATTAAAGTAATATAATTACTAACTAACTACTTAAAGTTTATAAATATAATTTAAGTACATAATTTTAACTATACTGACCGATTTCAGTTCTAAAACTCCACGTTTTCAGACTTAAGCAAATCATCGATGTGTAACTGCTTGCGGAAGTTGGTTAGTATTTTTGGTCCTTCGAACCAGATGTACTGTATAATTGTGACTACTTCCTATACACATATACAGCAGATCTAGCAATCCGTATATAATTATTAATTATACATCTTTCTCTATTTATCATATTATGTAGTCTGACACTAAAATACAATATCATATAATTTTTCACAAAATTAGTAAATCAACCTAGGACCATGTAAAAAAAATATATTAACTGCTTTTGTTGCAGATTAAAAATATTTAGATTGATATTGTTAATATTAATTATTTTTGATCTATTGTTGAAATGAGTAAAGCACCCTTATAAAAAACCATATACAAAGCAATCATTCCACAGATATTTTGACGTAAGTTTCCCTATTTGCCTATATTTATCACTCTTTCAACTTACCTGATCAGGTAAAGACACCTTTTTTCTAAGCGTCTTCGACGGAAATGTACAAGAAACATTTATTAAAATATTACTAATATTTCTGTCTTTTTCGTTTTATTATTGTGTTTGTATTTTTTTTATTATGTAATGAAATCAGAATTAATTCATTCATCATCATTACCATTTTATCTAAAGCATGTTTGCATGTGAAATTTATCCTGTTGATGTGTCTGACTGTTTATTTACTTATACCTATATTTATCACTACTTAATAATACAGAAATAAAATATAATCAGAGCTTATTGCAAATAAAGATATCATGTCTTTGTGACAAAATATGATAGTTACGAATGTGTCCCCAGCCTCATCCAATACATATGAATTGAATAGAATTAATTTATTTCGTTATATATTTATATTGTGAAAGTGTAAATAAAACTTCAGTGATGTAATACGGACCTAACAAGAGTTAATAACGTTAATGTATGCTTAAAAATAAATGAAATGTTAGCAAATATTTTTCATATTTTCTTATACCTAACCGATCTCCTTTTATGTGTACCTATTATATTGAAAGCAGCCGAAGATGAAAGACGAGATAATTTATTTAATATCCGCTCCGTTATCATACTTCGTGTATTCATTTATGCGCAAACATCTCAGAATGTATCAAATTGTGACCAGATTTTTTTAATGGACTGTCGTTTATTTATACCCATGCCTTTAAGCAGATTTTGTTATGTATTCAGAAAATATAATGACACATTTTTTAATACGGTTTCAATGAGGTAGAAGTTTGTCAAATAATGAAAATATTTCAAAGAAAGCTAAATAATTCAGAAGTGAAATATATAGAGATCTAGTCAAATGTCTGTATCGAATGAGTAGGTACTCCATACGAAGTACTCACCTACTAATTTCATGGTATAATGGACTAAACCTATGGAAAATAACGGAGAAACGGAGGTTTTTTTCTCAACGCACTACACTACACATAATATAAGTACAGGACAGCCACTTCCAGAAGTCTATATGCTACATGGTATCCTGATATTGCCATTCAAAGGGCGTGCTCATCAGCTGCTCGTCGTTATAAATAAAAAATACCATGACCAATCTGTATAATTCCAGCTAGTAAGTAGACGTCGACAGTCTATTTTTTGAGTATGGTAAACCGACCCTGGGTTCCGACGCTCAACTATTGACGAAGCAACCGGAAAAACGATCTGAGGTATATCTCAAACCATACAGCGCGATCAGTGATCACAAACAAAATTAATGATGCAGCTGACAAAATATTCTTCAATAAAATGTTGATTGATGGTAAGGATTCTGCGATCTAACTTTCCGTCATAAACAATTTTATGCTCGGGAAATCCACTTTCTATTAGTTTACAAAAATATTTACCGGTTTTGCAATTTGAAATTAAAATTATTTTAGAAATATCATTATATCTTTTTCATAAGCTATCTTTTCTTTTATCTATGATCTAACCATCTAACCGAAGGTCTGCATGATAAATCTGTACTTAGAAGTAATTTATCCTTACATATTATAAAACAGTCCTCTGCCGCGTCTGTCTATTCACGATAAACTCAAAAACTACAGCACGGAAGAATTTTCATGCGGTTTTCACCATTCATAGATTGTGTGGTTCCTGAGGAAGGTTTGTGTGTATAATTTATTATATTTTTGCCAGATCGAAGCCGGGACGGGTCGCTAGTTGGTTCGTAATTACAAAAATATTATATTAATATTTCTAAAATCACTTTATTTTATGCGTTCCTACCAGAGAAAAACATACCAAATCCCTACATCGCTTTAGGTTAAAATAGTATTTTACTATTTCATGTATTATGTGAAATGTTATAAGATCTATTTGAAGTCATAATAATGGAGAGCCGTGTTTATTGCAATAATATAGTACACTAGCTGAGAGTTCGCTCCCGTGGTAATTTCGAGAAAATAGTAACCTATGTGTTATTCCGGATTATATTCTACTCGTGTACCAGATTTCATAGCAATCCGTCCAATAGATTTTGCGTAAAAGAGTAACAAATATACACATTTACATATCCTCACAAAGTTTCCAATTTATAATATTAGTAGGAAATTGGACAGGATGTTTGCTTTAGTAGTAGGTATACCGTTAATAAAAAACCTAGCAAGTTTTTTAAGAATTGTTTTTTAAGAAATGTTTGAAAGTAGGATTGTATAGAAAATAAGAGAAACTACTGCACGTTTTGGTAATGATATATTTAGATACATTAACATATGCATTCTTAAAAAGTATGATAGTGTAGGTATAAATAGGATAATATATTAATTTATTTACTAGATTAACAATTGAAATATGTATAGCCGGTTATGATTTCGTAATTTCAATTAGGTAGGTAATGGTAGATAAAAATGTCTACCTACAACCCAGGGAGCTATCCGCCCCAGGTTACCACCCAGCTAACTTGGAAGATGTTAATGAGGCTACATTTGTAGTCTCGTTATAATATGGCTGCAACCTAAATGCTTGAAGACGTAAATATTGGCTTCTAAATTAGTAAAAATACACAGGAACTGTACTTTAAACAAAAAAAATGTGCATATTAAAAGGTGAAATTAAGCACTTTAAACTAAGAGTAAGCACCAGTCAAAGTTGACATTGAGATTAACTTGAGCAGAAAAATGTAAAGCGCGCCATTTTGTCTAAACGATGACGGTGCGTACGTTAAAGTTAACGGCAAATTTAACTGGTATATCTTACCCTAAGTACCTATATAAAATAGTATGTAGTACTTAATTTTAATACTCATCTATCATTGAGTGAAATATAATTCATATATTGATAACGAAGCTAATAAAATGTATCTATAATTAATTAATACAATCGAAAACATAACTATAAGACAGTATATTTACGACTTAGTAACATGGTATCCATGGAGAACGAGCACAATCTAAACCCTGCCCTCAAATAATGGCCTCTATTCAGCAGTAGCTAAGGATGACATCAGTGGAGCAGGGTTTCAAACAGCACTCGTCCACCAGGCCGCGCTTGTTTCGCTCCCAGCGCACACCCGCCCCTTGGTAGTGGCGCCACAATCTTCTCTCCAACTCACGTTCCATATCATCTGATAATATAAATAATCATTATTTTAGTCCTTATATCTGTTTTTTAACAGTTTAGGCCCACAGAGAAACAAATAGGAAAGTTAGTACAAATTTCCTGCTTATTTCAAACAAAACTTCCAACATGAGAGGAGAGTTGAAAAGAAAATTTATAAACATATAACCAACACATTGCACTTTCGTAATTGAGACTACAACGCTCAATTCATTCCGTTGATTTCTTCATGTTTGACAC
This sequence comes from Plodia interpunctella, assembly GCF_027563975.2. Classification (NCBI taxonomy): domain Eukaryota; kingdom Metazoa; phylum Arthropoda; class Insecta; order Lepidoptera; family Pyralidae; genus Plodia; species Plodia interpunctella. The sequence goes on along the minus strand of NC_071300.1, from coordinate 6,265,205 downwards.
CAAATTGTTATCATCGAATGTTTTTTGGAAATAATATTTTCATGTCAAAGTAGCTATTAATGAAATAGGAAGCCCTTCTGGCATAATAGGGACCAACTGTTTGAATGAGTTTCTTTCGGCATTTCTTCCCAGGAGTGGTCGTTTCGAAATGCTAGTAGTTTGTAGCTTTGGTAAAAATCATTTAATTTAGAATATTACGTGAAAAAAGTGCCTGTGAAGGCCTAACTTCTGAATAAATGATTTGATTTTAATTGGAAGAAAATACAGTAATAGTAAAGAGAACTTATCAGAATAACGCTAGGAAATTTGAAATTGTTAATATAATAGTACTTTTAAAAGTTGGAATTGAAAATATTTCTGAAATTTAATTCAAAAGACGTCAACGCATAATATAAAATTTAACGACCTACAAAACAATATAATAAATAGTCCAAAAGTTATTTATATACATAAGTATATAGACTAGGGATTTCCATTTACCACGATCCTCTCTTTCTTGTATACTCTTAAAAAAATCACAGCATACATTACAGCGTTATCCAAATAAATGCAGCAACCTATCTTCCAAAAACACAGAATGAATTAATCAGTTGATATGATTACTCACACAGCGAGGGTATTCTCCTCTTCATGACATAGTCCGCTCCATAGCACAGCAGTACACGAGCCTTCGCGAGCTCTGTTCCACAGAGAGTCACTTTATCTTCCGCCTTCACATCCACGATGAGCACCAAAAATGTTAAACTCCATATCACGACGATTTTCATGCTAAAACAAAATACAATCATTTCTAAAATAATATAAACTGTATCTATACAAAGTAGAAAATAAATGCGAGCGCTGTTCCTCTTGCGGCTAGTAACAAGGCTTAGGGTTTCTCACATCATAATAATCTCCAAAAGTTGCCCACGATCTAAATTTGAAAGTGTGTTAACACTAGGTGTTTATCAACCAATGTTCATCATTCTATTTGGTATTAAATTCTTCTTGGTCCATGACAAATCCCATTTTAAATGAAGTCTGCGCACAATGTCTTTTCCTTCCACAACTATTGCATTATTTGGTGTTACATTACGCATAAAAAAATATTGTTAAAAAATAAAGAGTTCCAGATTGATAACGAGTACAAAACTGTGTGATCCTAATTCCACAAATATAAATAAAGTCCACAAATTAGAAAATTGAACTATTTAAACCTTTATTACTTTGATGATATCACATCTCTCTCTGTATTCTTCAATTCACAAAAACGTTAACAGTTAAAAAAAACTAAGCGTAATTATGTACAAAATTTACATACCATGCCACGGATTAAATTTAAGAGAATCAAAATCGTCACTAACTTATTTCATTTCATTGCACAAATAAATAAAACACTTATAAAATAATGGAAAAATTACAAAAAAAAACAGCTTGTTAAAAAAGTTTAACGGTAATGTAACACCATGTGTTAAATTTTCAGATGTAGCGTGACTTTTACCCATTTTTGATGCATTGATATTAAATGACACTTGTACTTACTTACAGCCTGTGTTTTCCGAAGTGATGTAGATAAACGATTAAAATTTTATGTAAATTTAATGTGAACCCAGGTCTATATAAAGGTTTTGGTATTATAAGGGTAAAGTCACATTGTTACTGCCACTGGTAATACTTGTTCTAACTCATGAAATGTTTAAGGCTGGTATGCCCGTACCGTATGCCTTATGTACTTCTTCTTCTTCTTTGCGTGTCGATGGCAATCAACGCTCTATTGGGTGCTACCTAAATATATTCTTTCCAGAATCGAGCCACTTCGATGGCTTCATCGGAAGCCATCAAGTCATGTATGTCAAGCCTTATGTACTAAGGATACAGAAGACCGTGGGAAGTTGAAAAGAAAATTAGGAAAGCGGGCCCTGGGGTAACAATGAGAGAAAGATACACCCTAATAACATCAACATTGAAATTGAAACTAAGTGAAATTTACAAACGCCGCCGTCTACAATACTATAACTTCAACTACAATACAGCTTAATATAACTAGGGTAGATGACATTTTTTTATTTTGATGACTATTCGAAAGCCCATATATTATTAAGAAATACAAATGCCTGATTACTGTGATAATGACAATACTTTCAAAGATATGACAACAATAAAATCACACATTTATGGACTCGTCCAAATGCTGCATTCTGAATGATAACAGCGAGACGTCACGATTAAGCGAAAAAAGCTATGTTTGTTCGACAGCTACCTTAAAGATGACTTCTTCATAAAAGTTGTTTCAAAATTTTAGTTTTTTACGATGGTTGAATTTATTTTCTCAATAATATGAGATTTGGTGATATGGTGTATGTATGTAAGTATTACATACAATTCCTTAGTGCGAAGCCGTATCAACATCGCTAGTTTTTCATAAAACTTATGCTCTGTTCTTGTAACTTTCCCTAATATTCTAGTAAATATATACATATCCTATGTACGGATGAATAGCTTCTGATACAAATTCGATTTGTCACACAATTATGCGTGTATCTATGAATGAACTGCGTCATTGAGCCGTTTATCTAAACTGCTCAACCATACACCATAATCATTTTTGTTATAATAAATACCTATAATTACTTGATTTTTTAAAAAATTGAACCCAGGTTTATATTACAACGGCCGTGGTGAATGTAAACCTCACATAGAAGCCGTAATATCTACCTGTAACCTAGAGGTCTCAGGTTCAAATCCAACAAGTTCATGGTAATTGCAAGAAATACATTATCGGCTGAAATTTTGCCGAATGTGGATTATGTAATATACAACGTGGTTCGCTGATATAGTAAGTATATTTACTTTAACTACGCACATACCAAATTTCATGAAAATTGGTCCAGCAGTTTAGCCGTAAAAGGGAAACAGACAGACACACACTTTCGCATTTATAATATTAGTATGGATCTAGCAGCCCGGCCCGGCTTCGCTCAGGTAAAACAATTATTGTACATCTAAACCTTCCTCAATCATGAACATTAAAAAAAACATATCAAAACGCGAGTTCGCGGAGTTTCAAAGATCTATGCATACATACGAGACAAAGAGGCAGACAGTGGCTTTGTTTTTATAATATGTAGTGGTGGGTACCCGAGTAATAATATAGGCATAGGAAGATGAAGTTTGAATAGTCTATATAAATCCTAGGATAATCCTAAGATTTATATTTTTTTGTTTGGAACGAAAAAACTCAAAAAAATTTGGCGCAGAGGGTGGCCACCATTTTGATAATGAAATAACAAAATACACCAGTTGGAATAAAAATGCAGAAAGAAAGAAAGATGCAGACTACATCAATCCCTCACCTGCAACCATGCATATAATCTGACCACCTTTATTTTCGAAGTGGGTTAACAAAAACCATAATAAATACGAGGGTTGTGATGTGAATGTGACGTGTCCAAGTGAACAATCCATCAAAAAGGCATTTCCGTAATCCTCTTTTGGATAGCCTTTCCTATTTTCTCCACCTTCGTATATTTTCTATGTGTATGTTGTATATCATAGCCCTATTCTACAATATAGGTATACATAGTACTAGCTGCGTCCCGGGGCTTCTCTCCCGTGGGAGTTTCGGGATAAAATCTACCCTATGTGTAATTCCAGGTTATATTCTACCCGTATACCAAATCTCATAACAATCTGTCCAATAGAGAATTTTTTTTTCTCTGACAAATCACACAGATTGAGCTAGCCCCAAAGTAAGTACGAGACTTGTGTTATGGGATACTAACTCAACGATACTATATTGTATAACAAATACATATATAGATAAACATCCAAGACCCGGGCCAATCAGAAAAAGATCATTTACCATCATGACCCGCCCGGGGATCGAACCCGGGACCTCTCGGTTCAGTGGCAAGAACCTTATCACTGCGCCACCGAGGTCGTCAAAGAGTAAGATTTTGCGTGAAAGTGTAACAAATATAGACACATACATCCTCAAAAACTTTTGCGTTTATAATATTAGTAGGATAATATCACTCATTGTAATAAAGTTAAAGAGGTTGCATAATTGTTCGATGATAGTTCCAGAGCACTAACTATATTTTATGTGCATATTTCTGCATTCATTTAGACTGTCCGTAATCCACATCGAAGCGAAGCTTACACATATTGTATAATATATATGTACGATAGCTTTTAAAAAACAGCCAAGAAAACAACAGTTGGTTTGAATGACAAAATAGAAGAAAAGATATAACTAAAACCATACAAATTGACGAATAAGCCATTTTCCGAAGAGGGTGAAATGTGAATTTGCATTTCCCTTCTAACTATCGAGTCGATTTGCAGTGAGACGCAGCTAACCAATCACAGTGCGACATTGTGATGCGACGACAAGCACACCGCAATATAAAGGTATCAATTGCCGGTAGATGAACATTCTGCCGCTCGCTGACCACGGTTCTTTGTAACAGGACCCGAAACCTCCGTGATATAAAAAGGTACGAAAGCCTATATATTATTTATACATAATAATGGAACGCGAAAAATTTAATTTGGATAAAGAATATATAGTTACTCGAAAAACACGTGTTTGTATAATGTGAAATCGATTTAATATTTAAATTCCGCGATAACTACTTATCCCACTTTTTCATGTCCATTTAATCAATTCATATTCTCTGCAAAATCTAATCAGGAAACATCCAATATTTTATTATTTAATGAATTCCAATAAATATTGAAAACACACTAGGATTCAGTATGGAGCATTTTATTTTGTTGTTTTGATTTTTCCAATAAATTCTTGCAAATATATAAATGTATGTTATAAATGTAATAAAGTTTTTAGAGCACATACCATTTTTAGAGGTAAAGCCTATAGAATTTGTAATTAAATAACATACATAACGCATTGGTCATATCAAACTGAGAGTTACATATTCTCAGGCAGAGACTTTAAACATTCAGAAACTGTTTATGCTTATTATTACAAATATATTCAAAACAACATTAATTGCAGGACTTTTATAATGTAAATACTAGTTTAAAAATAGTCAACGACTCTCACACGTATAATAACAATAAGTTCTATGTGTTACTTGCTCAACTACATCATAAAAATCCATACCGTTTTTCTTTTATAACTTCATTTATTTACATTCCACAAGTTCGACTAAAGTACCCTGTGTCTCATTTCATTTATCAACATGTGTCATTCAATATTCTATTTGTGATTAAAATGTAACTAATAAATAATAATACTCCATGGAAATCAAGTCAGGTTAATCTTCAACTTCAAACAGATCTGGGTTTTCTCTGATGACCCTGGAGTCATTTGGGCAGTACATGATGATGGTGGCGACGGTGCAAGGGTTGTCACAGCACTCCGTCGCTATCTGGCGGCGGACGCGTCGCCAACGTTCTTTTTCCAGAGAAAGTAACTTGGTTTTCTGCTCTTGCACGCTTTTTGGCGCCATTTTTTCTGCAATATTAAACACTCTTCATTAGTTATGATGAGTGCAAGCTTTTAAGTTTAAATTATTTAAGGTTTATGAAGTGTTAAAACTGACTAGAATTTCAAATTGTTTTGGTTCGCATTTTATTAGGGACCTGCCTATAGAAACAAGGGCTTTTCAAAATGAACATTATTCAATATATGCTATATGATTTTGTAGATGTACGTATGTATATTGTACGTTTGTAGATGTCGCAAATTAACGCAACGCAGTGAATAATGCGTCGGTAATTTCGAAGAAAGGCACACCAAGACGGACGTGTATCTTTTGACAATCTTGTACGAGTATATATTGTTGCAAACATTATCGACGACGCTGGCCACCCAGCTGCTACAAATGAGCAGCATGTCAGTGATCTTGTAGAAAGACATGCCCGTCAAGACCGAGTTATCCCTCTTGATAACCTTGTACATGTTGTCATCGCAAATCAACCCGGTAATGAAAATTAGTATCGGTAAATTTGATATAAGACATACCCATCAAAACAGAAGTATCCCTTTTGACGATCTTGTATGTGTTGTCGCAGACCTTGGTGATGACGCTAGCCAACCAGCTGCTACAGATAAGTAGCGTGTCGGTGATCTTGAAATTGACTGGTTCCTCGGCGACCACGCTGTCTCTGCATAGAAGCAGAATAATGTAAACCTGCAACAATATGTACCAATTATAATTTACTATATTAGTCATATAATATAAGATTAAAATGATGTCTTATAGAAATGAGCTTCATTGCAATCTAGGTCAGATGATATTCATTGAATTTTTAGTTATTTGTGACTCAGAGTCACATCCTGTCTTTTTGTTTTGATTTTTGACAATACTTCTATGGAGTTTGCAGGAATTAAGAACAGTGGGTTTAAGTGTATTTTATTTATTATTTTTAAATGTGTGGAAGGCGTCGTTGTCCCCATTTAAAATAGGTAAATATTTGTCACTTAATTATAGTGCATTAAAAGATACAACGTTATAAGTTTGATTCACAAACACCTCCCAAATATGTGTGTATTAGTTGTATTTGATTTTGTCAAAGTAAACCAATTCGTCGAGATAATCACGTCCGTTCAAAACAAGTTCGTTAGTGAACAACAAAAATACTGTAGGAACGAAAAATACGAGGTCGTGTGAGACAGACAGGATTAATATTGTATCCGCAACATTTCTAATCACGCAAATGGAAAAAGAGGCAAAAACTTGTCAGGCTAAAACTTGTTATTATTAAGGCAAGCCTTTTTGCAATAGCAATAATTAAACCTATCTTGATTATGACTATTAAGATAGTGTTAAAACTAACTACCTTTTCATGTTAAATTGAAAAATAATATTACAATTAAAACAGTAACTAACTTCTTATGTTTTTGTTTTTCTTATTAAGTATGATTACCAACTGAAGGTTTAACCACATCAGTTTTATTATTTTCACTAGAAATTTAGTAGTTAAATTGATCCCGTAGAGTAGTGGCAAATAGACAGCCTTATTAGCCACCAACAATAATATAAAACTTTTTACTTATTGTTTTGTAACTGTTTTGTACTATTTCCTTTGTGCCATTTTAAAAATATTTCACGAGAAAGAAAGAAAGAAAAATAAATTAAAAATTTTGAGACTTGAAAAAGGTGCCGGGCATTTCATTTCACGATCACAAGCCTGGTAGCACAGTGTAAATGATACCTAGGCAACAGAGATAACTTCGTGCTAAGGATTGAGCCTTCGCACACAGTCGTTAGGTCTTTGATGCAGTATGTATGTAGTTAGCGTTCTAATTAATAATTATTTTGATGATAAAGGCACAGAATTAATAAATATTAGATATTGACTTTTAATGCAAATTTTTTACGCGTGCTTTTATTTCCTTTAGAAGATTATTGTCAATTTTGTGTTTTCCGTTTTCGCGCAATAACTTGATTAGAATAAACTTTGTAATAACAAATATATAAATAAATAAAATTATTATTTGAATATACATAAAAAATTAAATATATTATAAAATTAATTAGCAAGTTCAGGAGCTTAATTTACACGGAATTTCTACATTGGTCAGTGGCATAAAATAATATTATTTCTAACTGAAAATATGGCCAACTATAGCGTGTTTCGTCACGTGTTCTGCTAATTAGTCTCTGTCTGTTCCTAATAAAATTAAAACTTATTGTTAAGTTAGAAATATAAATCTAGGTATACCTTAAATATAACTAAAAAATATATCACAAATTAAATGAACCTCACAATTTAACACATTTGAAAAGAAATCACAAAAGAAAAACGTACAACGTATAAGGATTTCAGTCTTGTCGACATGGTGGCCGGTTGGCGGAGCTGGTCACTAGTCCCTGCGGCTGTTACCTGACGAATGGGACTGGCATGAGAGAGCGCCTCTAAAAATAGACCCGCCGTGGTCCAGAGTACGGAGTTACTTAAAACTTGTTTATATCGATTACGCCGTTTACAAAACATGAGATAACAGATTTCTTCTAAATTTATTGATTTTTCTAGCGACGAAACATTTAGAAATGTCTCTATACTTTTTTTACGATATTGTCAGACAAATGAATTTTTACAATTACAAATGAATTCATTCAATTTGTTACTCCTTTCCCAGTTAGCTGGATGAAAATTACATTTTTCAGGCCTTGTTTTGTAATTTTGTATTACACACATCTACCACACATTGGTTGTGCTTAAAATTTTCAAAATACACATAATACATATTGTGTAAAGCATTTAATCAGTATTAGCATACAATCACCACATTTGTTATAAGCGCCACGAGTCTCGAATATTTTTTTTACTACTAAATAAATCTTTGTTGTTTACACGTAACTAAATTATAAAGACTTTTTTACGATTATTCGAAGAGAAAAATTATAGAGAGATATACAATTTCACACCCTGTTAAAAATTCATCATCTAGATTGGTGAAATAAGGGTTGGAAATTTTATATGTTGTATGATGGATCCAAGTTTGTCGGCAATATATAAAAGTATTTAAAATTGGTGAAAATATACCCCAATTTCCAGTTTCAGATATCCATATGTGTAAATAATATATATCACTTTGATTATATATATAAATTATTTGATTGTAGATATTGCAGAATTAGAATCTAAACTCCACTCAGTACCAACAAAAAACCTATTAAATCAAAAGCGCTATCATTGACACGAGATCAAAGCAAAATAATGTCAAGGTTGTAATAATATTATGATATATGTAGACCTATACAACAAAACATATATATACAAATAATAAAATACAAATAATATTAATTAAAGCAAAAATAAAATATACTTACTTAATATAGTAGAACAAATAAAGCCACCATTACAAAGTATAAAACAATGTCACTTCCCACTGACTGTCTGTCCCTAAGTATGATTAGATCTTTAAAACTACGCAATAGATATTGAAGCGATTTTTTTAAAATAGCTTAGTGTTTCAATAGGAAGCTTTGTATGTATAAACCATGCAAATGTTTTCCCCCTTGTGTAACCGGGCTGGCCGCTAGTCATACATATAATAAACTAGATACAACTTCAATATATCGCTAAAGTAACCCCTAATAAGGAACAATATCTGCTCCTACCTATAATATTTAGGTACATATGGCTTTTGTGCCTTACCCACAATACATAGCCCCCTGACGGGTTTCAAGCTACCGAAACGAAAAGAAAAACCAAGAAATTTCATAGTATAGACAACTATTATATTATAAATAAAATGTAAGAAGGAAGTCTATAAGTCATTTCCAGTTCATTATGCATCATGTAACACGGGAATCCCAGATGTGTACAGGCGACAACAAGAATGATACGACTAATTTGCTAATTTATACAGACAGTTTTGTGTGACCGCCAATTTCATATGATTCCTGTCTAAATGTGAAATGCACCCATCGGATTTTCCTCATATGACACACACTTCATTCGTTTTTACATGTTATTATTGTTTTACTCAATATTATATTTAATCATTATCATAGACGACCTTAGCAGCACGTGTAGAGTGTAACACGTGTAGTAAACTCGGTGACATCTCTAGCAGCGGGCATGCTAGGTTACAATTATTGCCATCTTGGTTAGTAACACATATTATTTCTGTACAAGTCTATCAACTCGTGTAACAACAGGTCGATGGTGACAAATAGTTAACGGATTAGGTAATTAAGGCTTCGTGGTAATCACTGGATGGAATAGTATGTAATCCCATGCACGTACGTGGGATTACATAGATATGCAATAAATATCTAATATACAAATAAATAGTTTTGTTAAATAGCTACTCTAACACCCATTTTTGTCGTTATGAGTAGAATAATCTCCTAATTGCACATCAACTCTTGGTGCTACTATTCATATCAGTATTTCGTATTTCTTTTCACTTTAATGCAAAACTAATAATATTATAACAATATAAATTTATATTATAAACAATTATTATTTTCCAATATTTATACTCATAGATTTGAAGTCCCTGCACGAAGAGTCGTGCAGACTTTTCCAATCTATGCTATGATAAAACATCTAATATTTGACCTCAGAAATGATCCAAACAAGTCAACAGTACTTACTCAATAACCACCCAGTACTTAAAGACGTAAATATTTTTAAATAATTAGAGAGTAAACACCTCATTCCGAGGTCTATACAAAGATGTCAGCGCACATAGCAACACAGATAACGATACAGAACGGAACTTAACATTCTATAATTAGAATGTAGGGGTCATACAAGAAATCCGTCTAGTAACAAGATATTAACTTCTCGCGCTTTCAGAAAGAAATCATTTTTATGTTTGTTTTTTTTTCTGCAATAAAGAGTTTGCAAACAAACAAAACAAGCAGCCAAATAAATTTATTTACCGGCGCAGAATAAAGTTTCAATATTATAGATAAAAATATTTAGAACTTAAGTGCTAATTTACATATGTAGGTTAGTTCGCGAGGTACAGAGACAAAGAAAACTATAGACAATGGATAAAGTGGAAATCCTATAATTTTTTAAATTATTACCTAACATAAAGCGGTAACATAAGCGTTGCGAAATACAACATATGATAAGAGATAAAAGATATCAGCGATCTGTCTCGTTTCTACTCGTGTGTTTCTCTTTCTTGCACTTATGAGCGAAATATTGTTGACATATAGTTTCTCAGTCAAAGGCAAGATGCAGAGAAACAGCTGCTGGGCGGGTTACATTAGTAGAGGCGGGAGGTTGTTGAAGCCAGTGATTAGAGCCTGATTAATATTTATAACTGTCAATATGGGAATGCCCTCCACGAAGAGTGTAAAAACCACAAAGTATAGCATAGTGCATACATTCAAAACTGCATGGCCTGGACAATCGCTCTCATCCCAGGAGTTTCCATTTCTGGCTCCGACGACCCGAAGTCAAGAACCCGCTTGAAAAATAGATCTTTTTTGATGACCACAGCCGGATTTTACAAGTGACCGCCTACAGAGAAATGACGTCGCTTTGAGAAAGCTATTGTTGCCGATAAGCAACAATAACTGATATGTTATCAAGAATTTGCTTATTCTTTAGTCGCCTGGTAGAACTTCCACGGGAGGATATGGGTGGATATATATGAACCAGTGACAAGAAACTTGCCAATGTAGATCTGATACGAATCGTCCGTTATGAAATCTCCAATGCGGTCGGTAACGAAAATTTATATTTAAAAATCATTAGTAAATTGACCTAACCTTAATTATGTTGTTATTGTCGAGATATCGGCAGACAGCCCTATGGCGGCGCCTGATAACTGATAACACCACGTAAACAAGGGACGCGCGCGTGGCGTCGCCCATTTGACACAATTCAACTATTATATTATTCATAAATAATCATTATTTATTTATTTCGCCTGGACCCGGCGACCTTAGATAATAGTTGAGTCATTTGCGAAAGAGTTCAAAATAAAAATCGTTGCCATGGCCGATTTATAATTACTAACACGTGCCACAAAAAACAAAGTAAGATATCATTATTTTTCCCGAAATTGTATTATTCTACAACATTATTTATGAATGAATAATCATTTAATAAATTACAGATGAGAACTATCTAGAAATGGACCAACTGAAATTCTATAGGAGGGTAAATTTGTAAGCCTTTTTATTATGAAAGTTGTGTCCCACTCTCCCAATCTCGTTAATATTGAGTACCGCAATTTTATTATCCTTTGTTACAGTCATTGTATTTTCAGACATATTTTTACATTATTTATTTTTTTAAATACTATTTCATTTATTATTAATAAAACAGAGATTCCTGATTCCATTCTAATGTACCACAGAATCCTATGGGAATCGTACGGAAATTCGTCCTATGGAAACGTACTTTCGGGATAAAAATCCTATATGTTAATCCAAGATATCAGCTACCTCAATAACAAATTTCATAAAAATTGGCTTAGCCGTTTGAGCGTGAAGAAGTTACGTTAACGTAAGTTATAATATTAGTGGTATAATGTGATTAATGCGATGTCAGCAGACAGTCCCCGCCTTGGACGATTAGGCTGAGCGACTTTGGGTACACATGATTGCACACACTACATTAAGGGCTGCCGAAGTAACTCACTAACGATAAATCGCCGGGCTTAATTTGATTGATAACCCGATTGCGCCTTAGGGACCATCCAAACGGGTGTTGATTGAATCTATAGATTACAGCCCTCCTGTTCCTAAACATTAACTGATAAACTGGTCACGGTAAACTCCAGGTGATACCTCATTTTAATAGTCCTTTGTACGGCAATCTATGAATCTGAAAGAATCAAATTACACCTTTGAACTTATACGTGAAAGTACATAACTGAATAAAAAACCATTGTTCCCCTTGGGGGAATTATTACAAGCCGGTGGAAATATAAATGTGAATTTTAGAATTTTGTTTGCATTAGTGTTCTTTTTTTGAAATATGTATTTATAATGCAGACTGGCAAAAATATGACCGTTTTTTTTTAAATACCTACAACTATTGAAAACGTGGCTTCCGAGTTTTGCAACTCTGTCTCTGTCTTTAAGATAAGAGATCCGCAGAAAGCGCAGAAATCCGCAGAAACCCGATTCATTAACTTTTATTACAGAAAAATATTGTTTAAAGTAACCTCCTCTAAAACGGAGATTTGCATTTTATTAGGAAACTAGACCGGTTTAAACCTCACTTAAAACTTTCTAGGCTGATAAATTTCAACGCGCATTTAAAAAAATCTGTAGGAATTATTTGGTTATCAATTCAAATATTTTTTTTATTTTAACATCGTTTGGGTTTGCGGGGTGCGAAGGTTTTGTGTAGCATTTTTGTTCACCTTATGTTCCGGAAATCTCGGTCCTGCCTGTCCCATCATTATTATTACATAAACAAAGTAGCTTCTATGTAAAATTTTAAAATAATTTCTGTCTAAATTATGGATGCTTAGATCTTTAAAACTACACAATGGATTTGATGCGGGTTTTTCTAATAGGTAAGAGTGATTAAAGAGGAAGGTTTATATGTATGTATACATAACATACATAATATTGCACCCATAGATAAAATTATTATTCTTTTATCTATGATTGCATCCGTGCGTAGCCGAAGCTGGCCGCAACCTATACTTTCCCATTTTTTCCACTATTTTAATAAACAAGCTTGGCCCGTGATTTCATTAATGTAGTTGGATATGGAATAACCTGAATAGATTTGGCAACAACAAATTTATTGTTTACTCCTGTTTATTCTGAGGGAGCTTGTTTTGCCGAAACGAGACATGAATATTTACCAGCAGGTAAGGTCTTATAAAAGGTTATATTAGTTTTTGTTTCGCGTATTTCTATCATTCTACCAGACAACGTTTTGAGAGATGTCGCAAGAATCGAGTAGGGGTTTTCAAGGCAAATGTATAAATAGTAGTGGACGATGATTTTAGTTTTTGAAACACTAGCTTCGCCTCGTAGCTCCATTCCAGTAGGAACTAAAATAAAATATATCCTACCTGTATACCTTTACACTTCCAATTTTATCGAAACCCATCTAGTAGATTTTGAGTCATTCGCATTTAAAATATTAATAGGATTTAACATTTTGATTTTATTTCATCGAATCCTGTGTAATTGTAAATGATTTATTATAAGTTTTCTCGTGTATGAATATTGTTTCTCTGCTCACGGAAACACTTAACTATACACTACAAGACTTGGTATATATTTGTATCCATAATATATTACACACTATAAGACTTGGTATATATTTGTATCCATAATATATTACACAGGACAGTTTAGGGTTCAGAAGTTACTTGAGATAAGTAGTCAGTGGTTCCCGAACTGTGTTGTTGTTGTATATATTTTTATCGGAAATTAGATGAATATGATTTCGTGTTAGCAATAAAATGGATGAATATGATTGTGTAACTCACTTAAATAAAACCAAACTTTTACGTACCTATTAAAAAACTGCACTGAAATTATTTTGGATATTTATAAACAAACACGAGGATATTTGGAATATCGAAACGAAATTATTTTAGATACAACGTCAATAGGAATATGCGTTTTGCATTTTATGAAATACACATTCTACCATGAAAACCTATGTTTTTATTCAATTTATGCATTTTGAAATATTTTCCTAACGTGTCCCACTCTAAATGCTTCTATTTATCGTGTCAATGGCAAAACTATATGACTATTAGGCCATTTTAATTATAGCTACAAATATATATAGCCTAAGTATATATAATTAATAATGTTTGGCGATATTTTAAGTAAATACAATTCCAAAGTTTAACTACTAACACCTTAAAAACTAAAGGAGAAATTCATGATGTCATGAATTTCATGTCTATGATGTCATAGAGCCGTTCAAAGTCAAAACTTTTTTGGGATAGAAATCAGCATTTTCACCCTTGGTATATATAAATAAGCATTTAGTTAAAAAGTTGTTCAGATCAAAAATAACTTAGCAAGTAATTTCCTTACAAATTCTCCTACAAAGAAACATAATTCTTTATTTAGGAGGTAATCTTGCACGTAGCATTTTCCAATTATGTAAGAATCGTTGCGTTCAACACATAAATACTGGTTTAGTAAAATGGTTTATTTATTTTATGTTCCTAATAGATGAACGCGTTAAGAGCCATCGAAATGAGACAATATGGGATGTCAGAAGAAAATATTGGAATTAGATAAATATATTGGTAAGAAATATTTTTTCCTACTTTCCTAGGAAAATCTGAACCATTGTAGTTATGGTCTCTACCTAAATACCTATTATTTACGTCTGATGAATATCAATGTTACTTAGGGACATTATTTTCACGAAGCCATTCAATAGCATCTAGATAGAAAAATGTGTAGCTAGTACCATCTTTATGTTCACCAACTTTCTCATTCGATTTGTGGCTATAGTGCATCGGTGCGCATTGGTTTAAACATTTGTTTTGCCTGCTTTTTAACGTTTAATACCGGTATGGTAACCGTAAGACTAGGAGTCAAAAGTATACCTATATGTCTTCTAAAAAAGAGTTGCAAGTCACGGAGATGGTAATGCTCCATTGGATGTGTGGTGTAACATAAAGCAATCGGTATTTATATATATAAAACGATCTTTCAAAAACATTGCTTACCTAAATGTATGACGCATTCAAATACGTCTACCCAATTACAACTATTATTATCAAATGAATTACAGATGTACAACCAAATTCCAAACCTTTTTGCTGTTGCCTAAAAAGGGACGCAATATTGAAATTTCCCGCCATAAGCAAAATCAATCCTGTTTAGAATTCTGCGCGGGTATTTTAATAAAGTCCGTCCACGTATATTTGACTCAAAGTTTTCCCTTTGTTTGGAACACTATTAATGATTAATATCTAGTTGAAACGAATGACTTTATTTTTTTACAAGTCATTTCAAACAGAAAAGTCAAACATAGTGTGCTTGCTTGACGATATTTATTACTACTAAAATAGTATTGTAAATGTTTGACGGTCAATTTGACGTTCGAACCAGAAGGTAGTAGACGTTCCTGTGATGCCCCTGGTATTACAGTTGTTCCTGGACAGCAGTGATCACTTACAATCCGATTACTCGTTTGCGGTACAATTCCAAAAAATAAAAAATTTTGATCATTGCTTTTGCTTCTATAATTTATACTAGTAAGTATAAATATAAGTGGGTATTTATATTGTCAGGGTTTAATAAAAACATGTAATTTATTAATATTTCGCCCGATTATTTTAGATGCTTTAATAAAAACAAAGTAAGTAAAGCCGTTTTCAAGAAAAAACTATTTATGCAAAACGATCCCACGCTAGTGCTGGGACCCCAGATATGATTATTGGATCATGATTATGTTATGATTATACCAACTTCCCCTTGTTGTGTTTTGGGTAGAAACTTCAAGATTATAAAATTCATAGAGACAGTTATACAATTCATGTAGTATATTGCTTCAGTGTGATTATATTTTTAACTACCTGGCTAGGTATATTATATCGCTCTGCTTTGCTTCGAGCGGAAATTCCATTATGACTCGTATGTAATGACCACATTTGCACACATGTATGTATAGTGTTTCATGTAGGTACCTATACTTCGTTCAGCAGCATTTTTGTTGACACAAAATAAACAATTGATAAAGCAACAACTTTAAACTAACTCAAATAACAGAATCTTTATTTATATGTTTATTTTTTAAAGCATAACCCAAACCCAGGCTTCGGAGGGTTACCGCTATGAATTAAGCCGATAATTATTGTCTATTATAAGTAAATGTACCCCTAATTTAATTATACATGTTATAATAATGCCAATGGCTTGTCACACAGTCTGTGACAACAAAGCGAGTATGTATGTGAAAACAAAACGAGAACGTACACGTAATATCGCCAAAACTAATATTTGGACAGTCAGGATTAGGGAAAGCTTGCCAGGCCATTACTATGTTATCTTGGGAGATAAACTAAGCGCATAATGTATTTTTTGGCTACTAACATTTATGTGACCACTTCCTAAACAATTAGTTTCATTTTGCTGCTTCGTTTGATATTTTGGAGGACAGATTAAAATTAATGAGTGAATAAGGATAATATCTGTTTAATTTATAAATCCGAATTTATTATTAATTTATGAATTTGTATTTCATATAATAATGATAATTACTGACAATTTTATAACGATGATAAAGTTTTATGACATTCAATCAATTTTATTTGCCAGTTACTGGTTGATCTATTAAAACGTGAATTTATTTACTGATTAAGAAACCCACTACTAAACAAGTGTGATTCCGTAACAGGGAACGTATTATCTGATGTTTCAGTATCTGTTCGTGGCAGTGCTTTTGAATATTGAAATATTCATCGCACACAAAAAAATGCCTTTTTGTTAGGGTTGCCTACCTTACAAATACAAACATTCGAACTATCCTACTCTTATTTAAAATTGTAATCAAGTAGGCGAATGCGTTCCTTGATTATAAAAATCTGTTGAAGAAAACCTAAAAATTACAAATATTTTTGTAGCAACACCGTTTTTACCATTTTTTGTTTGATCCTAAGGTTTGACTGGCAGAGACTGCCTTATAGCATTAAATTAACCTATTGTTAACTCTATGTAATAAATTTTTAATAAATATATTCTTTTTTTTTAATTACATAGTTACAAGTAAAGACATTATGCGCCAGGTTTTGATAAGGGACAAACAGAAGATTTTTAAGTAATACTCTCACTAATCTTTAAATGTACTCATCCAAAATTATTTGGAGCAAAGATAAAAGGTTGACAATCCTACACGTAGTTCTAAACCGTTAGAATGGTTTAAGAGCTCAAATCATACAAATATTTCTATTCAACCTGTGGTTTTCTCTGCAGAAATATAATACCGTTCGCAAACGATAAACTATTTAGGAAATTAAAATGATTGTCAAAGGAATGTTGCATTGCATCGGAAACCCTGGGTATAAACCTGGCTGACATACATACGTAACAGATTTTCTGGGCTTACATTGAATCCGATAATATTTTAATATTGTTCATATCTCTAATGGATGACAAGGAAATAAAAACTAAAGCGAATAACAAAACTGGATAAATTGGATGTAGCAATGTGGAATTAATCGTATAGTTTTTCGTAGATTTTTAATGCATGTTGTAAGTTGCAAAGATTTTTTTTTCAGAACACGGTAAAAGGCTGGTTTGATCTGAGGCTGCTACACTCTGAACTTATCACGAACAAGCAGACAGACAAATGCGGCAGAGGACGTTTTTTTATAATATGTAAGGATAAGCATGGCGCACTGATGCAGCTCTATAGTACGTCAGAAAGGCAGCAATTAAGTCCCCTAATTAAGTAAGAATTAACCTTATTTTACTAGCAATAAGTAGTTACACACAGCCACAACTTGTACAATTGTGCACAACACATGCGTTAAAATAGTTTAAACGAAGTTAGCTGGCGACGAGGAAATTGCTATCGGCAACTATTTAAAGCTAAACTTTGCCAATATTCCGGCGATTGCTCAGATCGTTTCAATCACATTCCCGAGTTTAAAACGTCTCGTGAATCAAATAGAACCAGAAATGTAGAATGCAACGGTGACGTCATATGTGAAACGGCAACTTGAATTTTCCAGAACTGACCCATTTTTGACATGATTTATTATATGATATATTCTTCTTGATTTGTACTTACTTCATATAAATTATAAATATATAAATAGAACATTACCACAGTCATACAATTTGCGATTAAATGAGCCCCACTTAACATTTAAATAATAACCAAGTAATAATAATTTTGAAATCTGAATATGAAATTATTTATTTTTTGTAGCTTTAAAAGGATAAAAGCCACTTAATATCAATTATCGATAGCAGTATTAAAGACGAAATCCCAATAATCGGCATTGTTGAAAACGTATAATGGCACAAGGTGTATCAGCAGAGTCCATGATTTGGTGCGAGTCCGGTCTGATTATGCAAACGAGGTCTAATCCAGTAACATAAGGCTTGCTATCCATATGCTTCACTGTAGATACGAGTATTTATATACGCTATTGTGCAGTGTGTAATAATTGAGAACCGCACCGTAGGAAACAAATGTGTGACAATTTATTATCTACAATAATACCAATGCATTAACTTAACAACATACCCCTTTTAACGCACTATTATTTATTTATGTACATACTACGTATATACCATACAAATATGAATTTATATACCTACAAAGGTAGGTACTACTTTTGTAACTTAGCTTTGTAATATCTTCGACCTGTTGTGTCTTAAAATAGTTGATATTGAAACTTAACTTGTAAGAAGTCGAAAATAACTTTTGACCAACTGGAAGTCAAGTAGACTGGCATTATTCGTGTATAAAACTTGTGCGATGAAAGCGCATCTGCGCGCAGCGTTGGATTAGTGCCCTAAACGAGCAGTCAAATGGCATTGTAGAACCGTCCATAGCAGATTTACTTTATACTTCGGTCCAATCACTTCAGAGGGGCAGAAAAAAAGATTAGATTTTCTCTCATTTGAAGGAGGACGTGACTCGCAATGGAAATTGACGAAGAGATTGTTACGTTACGAGTAATAGAAGAGGTTCGGCTATAATGTTCGTTATCCCTGTACGTGTTTTGAACGAATTGTTATATGTATTGTCCTGCGTGGTAATTCGATACTGAATATTTTTAGCAGTATTGATGCTATAGTAGTTTATGAACATGACGATATTATATTCACGGTTACCTACTTATAAAACATACAGCACCATGCAGAGCTACAGAGCTGTTCCCCCCAAGTTAAGTCACCCCAAGATTTGTTACACTATTCTTTCAGTAAGAGTAAACAGTATTTACTCAATGAAAAAATATTCTCGTTACGTACAATATCACTCATTGGATCGCAACTAGCGTTGTTTTTAGCGTTGATTAAGTTCCTATCATTAGGTACATTCGAAAATCTAAATAATATTTGAATTTATATATGTGTTTTTATATCGAAATGTCGACGTAGATACTTCGAAACCTTTCCATGACATTTGTGACGAAAAGTCGAGCAACATGGTTTTCATTTAAAAATAAATCTGATCCATGAATATAATGCATATTACACGTGAAATAGTAGCTCAAGTTTGTAAATTGTAATTGACTTAGCGTATCTATGAGAAAACTACAGGTCATAACAACTCAGATGCGCAGCATCTGTGTCAATAAAGTTTAGTGAAAGCTCACACCCTCGCGCCCCGGCATTGTACTTGCAGATTCCACCTGGATTTATGCAAATCTGACTTAGCTCATTTAAATTTATCTCGTCACTGCCAATATTACGGTTTCAAAGTGATGTTTTGTTGGATGTATTTCGAAAGAATACTGATACATTTATACGATTGCACCGCTCTTAATTCCGTAGGTACATCGTTAGTGTGTATAGTATGTATCGATTGATTAATGTGGTATGTATGAAAAAAAAATCCGCTATTTGAATTAAAGCTTTGAATTAAAGGCGGTCTTATTTATTGTAGCGGATTTGAAATGGTTAAAATATATCGTAATTGAATCCCTCTTTAAAATTGAGACTTTATAATGTATAAGTTAGGAATATGATCCCATTTATTTTAAAATCCCTAATTCCATCAATTTAGACCAATTCACCGCCCAGCAGGGAAAGGAAACCATGTTTATGTAAGTTCTAAATATCCACGACTACTGAAAAGGGCCAATTAGAACGCACGTGAACGATTTGTTCGACATAAATGCTTTTAAATGGCAAATATTGTTTTAATATCAGGTTTTCATGAAATACTACCTACTGATTTGCAATATCTAAGAAAAATATAACAAGACGAACTAGGTAGGCATTGGGAAGATAACTTGAAGGAGATAGCTGGTCCATCAGGGACCAGGGAAGCTAGAAACAGCGGGCAGTGAAAATGTAAATAAAAATATATAGAAAAATAAGTATATTGTAAAAATTCAGCATTAAAGGTTTATTTTATATTACCCATAAAAACAAAATTACAGACATTACAGACTAGCGCTAAATAAACAGGAATATAATATATGTGCACTTATTTACCATATACTCGTACGTACGCATGACATCCACAACGAAATTAGAAAATATTGACTAACACAAATTAACACATTCAATAAAAACGCTTTAATATCTGCTCAATCGATTTTCTTAAAATTCTGCATTGCGTAAAAAGATGCGTAAAAAGAATGTATCCCATAGGAAATTCACGCGGGCGCAGCCGGAGACAAAAGCTAGCCTTCTATAATATCCAACAACACACTATTAATTTCACTTTCAAATGTTTCACCGAAAAATACAAGTTGACTACGGTTTTATTTAGAATGTATTCAGTAACAATAATTTGAGATCAGTACGTGAAATAAAAACGGTAGGTGAAATGAGAGGGCCTAACAAAGTTAGGGGTAGAAACGTGTTAGTCACTTTTTGTTTTATTTCGTAGATATTCGCCGTAATCTTAAATTATCCGGCCCGAAACGTGAGGACTTTAGCACACAGCATCCTGTGAAACATTTTAATTTACGCCACAACAGTAAAATTATTATCAGAAAGTCATAATTTTTGTCTTCGTCGATCATGAATTCGTAGGTATACATTTTGAATTATCATGTAGAAATTATTTATTACAAGTATGAAATTATGATAGTCTACTTAGATCAAAGTTACGAATAATAAATAAGAATTTAATAAATAAACGGATAATAAATAAGAATTGGAACGACTAATAAGAATTAGTCTGATTATAATACTTATTGGGAAATCTATAAGTTTGTTGTGAAGAAAATTACCAATAGTTCAACTAGTAATACTACTTGATACCTACTACTGGAAGCGGCCGAAAATTTTAATCACCATAATCTTCACATTCTTAACTTCGGAGATTAGCATTTTGATCTTTGTTTTTGTTATGGCACTGCAGCGTCGGCAATAGAATTTGGCTTGTTAACATTCTACTTACGTGTGAGCCGTTAGTCTCTAGAGTAGATTAGGAAAACTCACTCACAAGTCTGGATGGACCCGCTAATGATAGAAAAAGTTGGTCTAAAATGTCAGTACCTAAGGTCCTGTATGACGTCAAAGAAAATGCTGTTTCGGTCGCGTTGTATTGGTCCTCACAGATTTAGCGAATTAAGCTAAGTAGAAGATAAGTAAATACTTAGATTAGGTACAACGGAATTAAATTGTAATCGATTTATTCGAGTTATTTTTGCGAGTGTAAATCAAATGACGAAATTTATAAGCATTCTCTCCCCAGCTACCGTTAGAAGAAATAGAGAAACGAAAGACATCATTAAAAATAAATAAAACTAAATAATTTGCTGTTTATGAGTTTAATAGTTGCATCCTGTGATGTACTTTTTAACTAAATACATACAAAGTATCTAACCTTAATACAGAATTTCATAAAAATTGGCCCAGCTGTTTGATCGTAAAGAAGTAATAAACATACTCACAAACTTTCGCCTTTAGACCTTTATAAAGGAGAACTGAAATTTAGTGGGAAATGTGATTTGGAAGAAAAAACATAATTGTCAGAGAAAACATTGATAAAAGTAAATATTATTAGGTAAGAATGCAATCGCACTCATAAAATAATTATTCTTCTTCTAAGAACCGTCATCCAAGTCAGACGTTTCCCCTGAATATAAATGAGTTCTCTAATAGAATTTGATAAAACTTTTCTTTAGACAAAGTGTCAAGTCGGTCGTATGAATAAGAAACTTGTTGACGAGGGCCACGGATCTTGCCCTTTATTTTTCATTCAAATTATGCAATTTATTTTCACACTTTTATGAAATGTGTTCTACGATTCATAACAATTTTTTTGAATAAATTCAGTACATATGGCAAAATAAACTCAATATAATGACAAAGGAACAAGCTTTAATTGATGTTAAAGACCTTATTGCATTAAATGAGTGACATAAATTATATCCGTGCAGTAATCCTTTGAGCCGTTCCTACGTGCATTTTTAGATTATTCTCATAATAGGTAATGCATTGTCATCGAAACTAAACGTGTGAACAAAATTTAATAATTATATAATTAAATTTAAAAAAGTATAGATACCTGCAAAATTGGTGAAATAATGTTTACTGGCAAGACAGATACATGTCAATAACAAGACATTCCCATACTTAATTAATTTCGATGTTAAACTACAGTGGCGCCGCTGAAGCAAGTGTGAATTTTGAAAACTATCGGCATGACGCACATGACAACAAGTAATAGAAAAATATTGCTTTAACTTTTTTTGTTGTTCTCTCTCATACAAAATGACCTATATCATATCCACAGAAAATTGTACAATTCAAAACCTTGATTTCTAATCAACACTAATTGATGTCCCCACTGCCGGGGCACTATTCTTCGCGAGGTCACTATCACGCGGGGCCAATGCGTTTGTTCCTAACACGTAAAATATTTGAATTTAGAACCCGCCATACTTATTTTACTACGTATACCGAAATAATTCATTAATAATCCTCTCATAGATATAGGCTGTTTGGGATAAACGCGGCCGATACAAACGTAATTAAACTGGGCCGATTGTGGCTATTCTCAAAACAATCATAATAAGGGGAAGCGGCAAATGGAAATGTCAGGACTAATGCGAATATACGGCGGGCAACACGGCTGTAGGCCTACGCTCGCCCGGTCCACACTTTACGATTTCTTTTATACTATAAAATACAGAAAAGATATAAAAATTACTTGCTAAATACGTTACGCTGCGTTGTTGCATTACTGAAAAAGGTACCTGTGAAACTTTTTTTTTAAAGAACATTCAATCAGATCTTCTCTTAGATATTATGGAAGTTTTATTTTTCAAATTACCTACCTACAGTTTTTTTCTTCAAACCTAATTAGGTTTTGTCTAATATTTCAATAATGAAAATAATTTTCAGTGTATATAAGTACCTATGTATTGACCTTAATCTTATGAATCAAAACATACGACAAATAGGAAATATGCGAAAGTTTGTGAGGATTGTGTATGTATGTTTGTTTGTTACTCTTTCACACAAAATCTACTGGACGGATTGTTATGAAATTTGGTACACGGGTAGAATATAACCTGGAGTAACACAAGTGGTTAATTTCGCGGGATAAAAGTTTCCCGCGAAATTTCCACTAAGTAAGGTAGTACTTCATATTTGCGTAAAATGGCTCGTATATAACTACTACGCATATAACCTCCACATTTTAGATAAGATGGACAAGATAGGTAAATGATTAGGTAGTACATATCAAGGTGAATGACTATGAATCTAGATAACGTGTTAATAATCTTTTGAAATATTTAATGTTCCGTTGTTTTCATTTTCACATGGATTTATAAACCAATACAAGAATAATATAATCTTTTCTTTTTCGTTATATGTCTATTTATTAATGAATGTTAGCGATCAGCTGTTTAGATTTTATTTTTTATTGAGAACTGAATAACAATTATTTAACTTTTTGCAAGGATTGATGGAATGATGATGATGACAGATGATGATTACAGCCTAAATCTTCGCAACAGGAGATATTCTAAAGATTCTGTTCTTCTTCGAGTGTCTTTTGTAGGCAGATACAGAAGGGTCAACTAAAAAAACCTAAGACTTGAAGCGTTTCCAAGATTATGTTATTACACTGGGTTATGGTAAGATTAAGACCGAAGATGCAATAAATAAGTAAATTTAAAATTAAGAAACTGGCGTACTAGTTGCTACTTACTACACTCTTATAAGAAACACTTATAATTACAAAAGTCCTTTGAAAAAGTTAATTTTGAGTTTGAGTTACAAATTATAAGTGCTTGTCCTTAATGCTTTCGACATGCACGAAAATAAACATTTAGCAAGTTACCTTGTCATATCCGTCGTAATAGTTAATATAAAGCCTCAGGTAAAAGACAAAAGCATTCTCTTCATTGAACTAAAATAATTGTTTTTCTATTAAATACAATCAGCCTGTATTGTACCTACACATACCCTACTTCATGTTTTGAAGTGACATCGTCACAACTTTCTTTAGATTATGTTATTGTTTACCTACCGTAAGCCTTGCAGAAATTAATATAACACATCATAATCAGTTAGATATTATAAAGATAAGACAATAATTTTGAAGCCAAACATATTCACGAGAGTGGCTATGTCAAAATGCTGATCGACACTTCGGTATTCCCACATATCGCAATTGCATACTGAGATTGCGCTTCTTTTTTCATATAACATCCCATTGGAATGATTTTTTTTCATGCCTGGGAAAGAACAAAATTCCACGGTATCCTAAAGAACATACCTATTATTGTGGGTCCACACCACACTTATAAGAATGTTGCACCTAGCCAACCTATGTCACTCTCCAGCCCACTATCTCCACACCAAAAACCACTTCAGTCTGGCTAATTAAATGCCCCGCTTTGACGTGATCGTCAAAAAAACAAAACCCATTTTAAAATTCATAATATTAGTAGACTGACTTCGTCTCGAGTACAAACGTTGAGTTTGAGCAAACCTATTTGAAATATCGAATTTGAATACAACAAGTACAATGAATTAGTTACAGTCGCACCACTACTGTGACGTGTAGCGATAAAATTGTATCACAGCTGAACACATCTACTGATAACTTATCACCTGCATTATTTTATGGAAAAAGTGTGCGTTCGACGCCGTTTCATACGAGGCATGTGAGTGAAATGTGCGGCTCTGAAACTAAAACAATGTGATCGATGAATAACATAATGGCTCATTGGCTGTTACTTTTTAGTTTATTTATGTGTATTTATGCTGAAAATAGTGACAGTGAAGGTAATATTTGAATTTTTTATTGTGTATAACAGTGAAGGTACCTTATGTATCTTGTTAAGTTTTTGTAAACCTAATTGTCTTAACGTAAATCAGACAATGCCTGTGGAGGTAGTGAAATCCTTTATGTAAAATGATGACATTTTATTGCATAGATCATCCACCACCAGCCACCACACCAGCTATATTTTAAAATAGCTGGGGCCGGGGGTCAATTATCAGGATCGGGGGGGTGCAATGAGATGATGTTGGGTTGGACACTGTATGCCGCCTGGGTAAAAAAGGGAAAAGACCTGGGCAAAAACTGGATACTATTTAGGCACATGAAAAGTTCGTATGTTAAACTAAAATTATGAAGATGAAGGGCATTTTCATATCTCCCGATTTGCCATTTTTAGGATGCGGTCCAAAATGTTTCGGTCCTGAATATATATGCCTCAGCAGTCAATGTTTTTGCGCAGACGGCTACCTACCCAACCGCTATCAGACATCCTGTGTCAAATGTCCAGGTAGTGATCTTTGATTGGTCTTATTTTATTCCCTAGAAATAATAATCCCTTCCGTCATGAACTTCATGGAGTATGCTATTTGTAATAATTAATTGCTAGCACTGGTGTCAGATTTCATTGAAGTCGCCTAAAGGCATCTGACATGACTTTCATAACTATCCGTGACAGTTAGTGGCAAGTAAACTTATAATAATAATCACATAGTGTGCAGGTTTCCTCACGATGTTTTCCTCCACCGGGCGAAGGCAGTGAATTTACCTCCCTCTTGTTTACGTACAAGTGTTTAGTATGGTCTAAACAAACAGGTATCTATCTATTTATACCATACCAGAAAAAATTAATAAGTCAGATTTAACACGACAATCTGAAAAACATTTTCTTGTGAGAATTTAAGAAACCTTGTATGATTACTAGGACTGGGCGAAAAATGTTTTGGACCGTGTTGCAACCCAAATGGAAACACTATTCTACACTGTTGGCACGGGATCTGCCAACCCTGTACGGACAGTTACGGCAAATGGATTTGCCGGTATTTGATAGTTTTTTACTACAATTCTAATAAAAAATTAATCTGCTTACTTTGTAAAATTAAATTTAGATTTTTAAAATCATCATTTTTGTCAGTAAGTATATTCAATGACTTCACGACTGGAGCACTGGCCTTCCATATATGATAAGGCGTATGTATGGGTCACGAGTGCCATCATTGGGGTACTTAATTAAATTATATTGGGGGAAAAGTTATATCACATACCTAAACGGTATGTGATATAACTTTTCGAGAAAAATTATCTATGCCACCTAACTATAGGCTTTGCTAGAGGCGTAAATAGACGATTGATATTACAGTTATTACGATTGATACGATTTTACAGATGAAAGGGTTAAAAAAATGTGTTTCGATTATTTAATCGACTATATATTATATATACTATATTTATAGTACTATAGATTAATAGCACCTATACGACCTCGGTGGCGCAGTGGTAAAGTTCTTGGCACTGAACCGAGAGGTCCTCGGTTCGATCCCCGGTCGGGACATGATGGAAAATGATCTTTTTATATGGAAAATGATATCTATATATGTATTTGATATAAAATATAGTATCGTTGAGTCAGTATCCCATAAAACAAGCTCAATATGTGTAATTTGTCCTAATATATTTATATTATTATTTATATAAGTAACAGAAAAAATCTAAATGTTTCAGTGACTCTTTGGACCAAATATTGTTGGTGACGACATCACAGGCAATCATGGGAACTGCGCTCATTTTGGGGATTATTGCGACGTTTGTATTGCTTTTCAAATTATGCGCCACAGCAGATATAAGGTAAGTTTATCACATAATATATATAGCGTAGTACCTCAATCTCACCAAAGAATGTGTTGCACAAAAATGCCATGCTAATAGGTATACATTTTTCAGTTAACCAG
This sequence comes from Plodia interpunctella, assembly GCF_027563975.2. Classification (NCBI taxonomy): domain Eukaryota; kingdom Metazoa; phylum Arthropoda; class Insecta; order Lepidoptera; family Pyralidae; genus Plodia; species Plodia interpunctella. The sequence continues at coordinate 6,237,945 of NC_071300.1, read as the reverse complement.
TTATAGGAAAACGGACAGCCGAGTGATCCCTATAAAGTACCGTTTATACCTTTACCCTAAGTTACCCTTAACCCTAAAACCAAAAATTTCTTAAGTTTTCCAAGAAGTCGAAGCGGTAGCCATGGCATCAACAAGAACTAAAAACTCTAGATAAAAATGTATATGGCAATATTTAACGATAAAGTGTAATCCATTCTGAAGTGTAGACACTCCTCAATCCCAATAACAACTTATTTTATTTCGTGTGGCCGAAATAATAAATAACAATAGTAAATCATAATTACTTACAGGCCAATAGGCAGTGCTTCTAACTACAACAACGGTCGACTATCAATCGGCAGTTTGCAGCTTTACGTCGACGAGAGGCTGCGAAACGCTCCTCCAAGGTACGACTGTGTAACTATTGAAATAACCATGTAATTTAATACTATAGCTAACTTGAATCCACACCACTTGAGAAGAAAGCACAGGTCCTGAACAAAAATAGCTTACTAAAAGTACATAAGTACGTGCATATTTTTTGCTGTATATTTCTCAATTCCAACTAATATTATAAATGCGAAAGTAAGTTTGTTTGTTACGTCTTCACGCTCTATCTACTCAACCAATCTTCTTGAAATTTTACATGTGTGTAGTTTGAAGTATGGAGAAGGACATAGGGTACCTTTCATCCCGGAAAGTTAACACGGGCGAAACCGCGGACAAAAGCTGGTTGCTGTATAATGTAATTTTAGTGACCTGCTTTAGTTCTTCTAAAGTGTACTTTCCTCTCAAGTGGTGTGTATTCAAGTTAGCTACAGTCCTAAATTAAATGGTTATAGTATTTATAATATATAGTATAAGGTTATTAGTAACTATAATATATAGTATTATAGTTTTCTAAATAATAAAAAATATTCGGCGATACAGAGTTGGCTTCACATATTGTCATTTGAGATACCTGTACCTACGTGCATATTGATTGCTGTAATCGCTATATCGCCTAATCATTTTTTATTATGTAAGTAGAAAACTATAATACCTGTGGCATGGCAAAATTTGTCAAAATATTTTTTTTATTTTCGCTACTATATTATAATACGAAAGTTTGTGAGGATGTATTGTGTGTATATATGTATATTCTTTCGCGCAAAATCTACTAGACTGATTGTTACGTTTGGTACACGGGTAGAATATCTGGAATAACACATAAGGTACTTTTTATCCCGAAATTCCCACGGGAGCGAGGCCCCGGGATGTAGCTAGTAAGTACATAAATTTGATTATAATACTTTTCCCACAGATATTCAAGAACACCACCGACCGACCCACCCATGTATCCAGCTATAACATACATCAATGATGGTTTTGTAAGTTTAGATAGTACATGCAATTTTAACAACTTGGAAGTTATTTTCACATTAATATTTTAAAATATAATATTGGAAACCAGTCTATTCAAGATTAAAAATCTTTAAATATCTAGTAGAAACCATAAGTCAACAACCAAAACTTATTTTCAGGTACACGATTGCAGTGTTCCTCCTCCTCCATATACAGAAGAAGTCAAAGAAGAAAATCAACAACCAACAAATAGAGGAAACACCGCGTTACATATATAACACAGCTACGTCCAGAAACTCGTTCACACTGAATGAAGATGGGTACTTGTAGAAAATTAATGGAACGATTAATCTATATTTTTTAATCTATAGGCTTTGGAGATTTTTTAAACTACCAAACAGCAAACAGGCATACATCTCACCTGATGCTGCGTGGTCACTGCAACTTATGGGCGCCTGTAACATCAGCGTAACATATGCACGTTGAAATTTCAACAACTGGGCAATATTATCTCCTGTAGTCAAGCAGGTGGTGGCCAGTTGTAAAAACAACCAAATTTTCAAAATTGTAGGGTTTATATATTCCGCGGTCTCAGGGTTTCGCGGGGTTAGTTCCAAATGCAACGTGGAATATGCAAGGATTGAACAGAGCATACATCAAGGATGATTTTTCTGGCCATATGGCGCATTGTAAACCTGACAACCTTGAGAAGCTCATCTTGCTGAGTCATGACTTCGAAGTCAAGGAAGAGCAAGACATGGACGAATATGATAAGGACTTCAACACGCAGCAAAGTCCACCAGGCTTTAAAGCAGGCACAAGAGAGCCACCACTTCTAGTGTTCATGACCCACGGCCATTAGGATATTGATTAAAATTACGAATAAAGATATAAAAGGGTGAATTTTTTAAGCGCCTTGAACTCCGCCGCGAGCTCTCTTTGGTGTTTATTAAATTGTACCATACACAGTAATCAATTTAATTATCCTATTTTATAAATAAGTAAGTATTGGTACAATGTTAATTTTATAAATGTTAATTTTTTTTAATATTCTTAATTTAAAAAATATGCGACACTATTAAACGCTACACGCCGCGTTAAAATGGTCGTGAAATTCACCCAAAAGTAGTTTTGGTATGACAGCCCTGGTGCGTAGGTCTACCTGCCTATTTGGAATAGCGGCACAAGTGTTTTGTCGAGTGGTCTCTGTAACCACCAAATTTATCTATGGTGTAATCTTTTAAATCCCAGTGTTGATGACACAACTTATTTAATTTAGTTTGATGGATTGTACTTAATTGTAATATATATAAATAATTAAATTTACAATTGTATTTTACCAGTTATTAAACATATTAAACCAAATGTCTGTGATGAAAAAATATGTGTGTTTATATAAGTATTCATATTAATTGTAAAAAATAATAAATTCTATATTGTAAGTAACATGTGATGATGAAGTAAATATAGCCTATTATTTGCCAACCAGCTTAAATATTTCAGATATAAAGTTCCTTGACTTTTTACTTATGTTTATTCAAGTATGTAACAAAAATTTGTTATGTGTAAAATTAGCTTCACTGAAGAAAACCATTGTTACGGCATAGAAAAGTCTATTCAGTGTTGTTTTTACAATGTCGCAAATAAATAGTATGGTAGTTCAGTTGGTTAAAGTAGTAAGAGCAGCAACAACATCACCCCGGTGCTCCCGTAACGTTCTCTCTGCTAATGTTCTGGAGATTTCCATTTCTTTCACCTGAAATATTTACAATAAATCTTTGTACAATCTATTTAGTGTATTTTTCAATCATAGTTTTAACCAGCAGTCCCTCATTTGCAGTGCTTTTCACCACATTTGAATAAGCAAAGCTCTCAAAGTAGGCCCATTTTTATCACTTTCAACATAAGGTGAATTCAACCTACTGTTCAACATACAGTGCAGTACAAAAATATTATAAAAAAACATGTGATCAGATACCTATACTTACATATTCATTCTATTCAAACACATTTTTAAGTGTATAAATTATGTATGTGAGCATTACATCCTCAGCACTTTAACTATATACATACCAAACAACATATATTTACTAAAACAAAATACTCACTATTAATTCTATATCATCCTTCTTTACTGATACTTTTTGTAGTTCCTTTTCCTTCTCCAAGCGCTCTGCTGCTTCTTTATTTCTTCTGTCGCCAATTAACGATAGAGCCTGAAATTCAGACAGAAAACAATAATAAATTAAATGTTACCTGTATAATATGTTTACTTTATAGATGGGAAAAAAATTATTTCAGACATGAGGTTAATTAAATTTGTTATTAGTTGTAAGAACTTGGCAAATATACTAAACTCAATCAATATAATGGTAAACAACAGGTATTTTATAATATTTTAGTTAAAACATTTTGAGGTTATGTGCACTCAAATTTGATTTATTTACTGTACCCCAGAGATATCTTGAGAAGAAATTTCTTTTTCTTCTGCATAATCAGTGACTTTTTCTAAATCTGCTACACCACTGTCATGTTTTGCAGTCTTCTTTTGAGTCTTATCTTTATCATGTTGAATTTCGTCTGTGTCTCCATTGATTTCTTCATCAGCCATATTTATATACGGTTTTTTAAGAGTTCAGTTTTATTTTGTAATAAAATTAATTTGCATGTACATTAGCTATTAGTGAAAAAATTCACAGGAACCAAACCACGGTCATAAACCAAAAACCATATGTACCTAAGAAGAATACCTAGGTAGAATATTTTCTAATTTGATTATTTCCATCGATTGAACAAAATTTGGCATTGACAATGACAACAATGCTGAACACTGAAATTTACCGCGGCCGCACACATCAGATTCGGATTCCGAATCCGGAATCCGAATTTGGAAACCTGACTGGTCTTCTTTCTTATAAAATGTTCACATAGCCGCGAAGCACACTATCCTTCCTTTTTCCGGCAAAACCTAAATTCTCGAATCTGAATGAAAAAACCTAATGACATCATCAAAGACGCAGAGCTCGCCTACATTGTGGGCGCAATCTTAGGAAGGAAAAAGGAAGGTCGCAAGGAAAAAGGAAGGATTTAGTGGATTATCCTGAAACACAGTTTATGACCACAGCTTGGTCAGATGTGGTCATAAACTGATATAAATTTGATTTTGACTGAAGAAACTTATTAAAATATGGACTTCACACAGATAAGTCACCTGTGTGAAGTCCATATTTTAATAAGTCTTTACGTGGGAAGTGTTCCGAGCTTCTTTTCGACCGTTGGCTCGAAAATTTTACAGCGTGAGGCATATATCTCATAGTTTTTGAAGTTTTTTATCTTATGGAAAACGATTTTTCCCAATATTTCGGCACCCGAATATGCTATATTGTTGTATATTTTAACAAACGAATGCTTACAAGAAAGAATTAATAAAGTACTCTAAAATAAACGTTTTAATCGACATAGGAAAAGGCGGCAGAGCTTTTGTGTACCTAACATACAGTGCTGTACTCTGGCGGGATAAATGTGCAGTAGAGCTCGTAAATGGTCAAAAATTGCTCGGAATACTTCATACCTGACGACTTATGAAAATATGGACTTCATACAGGTAAGACTTTCAGTCAAAATCAAGTTTATCAGTTTATCACCACTGTTGACCATATAATGCAGAACATAACCTAAAATGGTGTTATTATTTTCAGAATTTTGTTAGAAATTTCTCATGGTCTAAAACTGAAGTTTTAAAAGTGTACTCAAAGGCGACAAAGAGTTGCTAAACGTGAAGCTAAAAATCAAATAATATGTGTCATCGTAGTCATATGAAGTTAACCATATAGACGGTTTTTGTGTTTATATTTTGGATTTGTATAGTTTTTGGGTGGAAGTGGATAATTGATTATGTTGAAGAATTATGTATTTAATATTAACTTATTTAAGAGCTATGCTCTTGTCGGTGGAGTATACGCCACGCCTCTATAGAGAGGTAAAGAAAAGGTAGGCGTTATCTCGTATCGATCATTCTATTTTCTATTTCTGTCAGCAGTCTTCTTTTTTGTTTACAATTTCCAGCACTTCTTCTTTTTTCTTTTAATAAAAAGTAATCAATAATCTTCATCAGTAATCTTCAATAATATTGAAAATTGGCGTTTTTGCCTCCATTGGCAATGTTTGTTAACCCTAGTTGTACCAGTAGCGCCATCTGCGCCGAACTTTGCGTAATATTCCCTATTCAATGGTACTGTTTATTGAGCTGGTAACATTTTCAAGTGACAGCTGTTTTGAAGGTTCCATGAAGTCTTCGGAGTCGTCTATGAAAAATTAAAATTGTCTTTGGTCTAAAAAGTGTGGGTGCGCTATTTCTCCTTTTGTTTTTATTTCTTATTTCTAATGAAGAAAAATTGGAGTAATACAATAGGTATTCTTTTTACTCTCATAAACAACAGTGTATAATAAAAGTGTGCAATAGGACGAAGATCGCATACCGGTAAGTACATTGTACAACTCGACAAAATTATATGAATATTTTTATTTTCGCCCTTGGCGTAAAAAAATTCGTACGCTTATGATTCTTACACGAGCCTTCTTTGCTTATAGTTATTCTATGTTTACTTTTCGCTACATATTTCCTTGTATGACGTCAAGGTAATTTTGCTCTACTCTTCAACAGACATTTTACATTGCCATATTACTTACTGGCCATATTACGTCTGGGGTGTGTGGCTGCATGTCAATACATACATTTGAAGACTAATATACCTAGATAGAATATAATTCCTCCATACACTACACATCTAGTTATATAAAGTACAAGTTATTAGACAAGTACCCCCACATGTGTAGGTATCGTCATTGGACCATATATTTATTTTGAACACAGGGTTTACATTCTAATTGTCATGATAACTAATCAAGAATTTCAGATTTCATATGTACCTATATAAATTTTTGAATTAGGGATTGTATGTTTCAACTATGATAATTGAAATCTTTTGTCCAGCATGTAATAATTATATACCTACATTTATCAATCAAAATCTTGATTCAAATGGCCCAATCCTATCAATATCACATTAGTTTTTGGTCATTAATATTTAGTATACATGGTTAAATCAGTACTCTCATCTCTGTAATAATTTGAAATGCAAAGTTTAGTCAATTCAGTCACAATATAATGATCAATGACTTATGGACGAAATGGAAAAAAAATCTTTATGTGCAATGTAAATATAATAAACTAGTGGTTCTGCACAGCTTCACTCAACTTAAACCATAATAAAAAAGTAACTTATATCACTTCCGAAGGTTTTGTCTAAGTCTGTGCCACATTAATTGGCCCAGTCATTTTTGAGTTTATTCATTATGAACAAAAGTACAAAACTTTTCTCCATATAGGTATATATCTTTATTATGGTGTGGAAGTTGGATTGGTATGTATAGTATGGATATGGATAAGCTTCCATAGAAAAAAGTTTGCAAATTCCTACATTTTTCAAACTTTTCATGTTTATTAAATTGCTTTGCAAGTTCCTAAGGCAAGTGGAAGTAGGCGAAATCTTTGATTAGATTAAATATGGGACTGGCTTCATTAAAGCTTTTTATTTAATACAGAAGAAATATTTGGACTAATAAAATGTGTTCATATTTCCTAATGTAATTAAGTAATGTTCATAATGAAATACAGTAAAAAAATTATTTGTGATAATTATTAAAATGAGTCTTATTCTTAAATAACTGCCCCAAAAAGGGCAGAGCAGGTATTTTTGGGGTTATGTCAGTTTATTTATTTCACCATATTTCTCAAACATCTTATCATATAATGAATAATGTGTGAGATATCATTTGATTTCTTACCTTGGATGACTGACATAGACACACAAAACCAATATGATGGATTATTATCCTACTTCCTACTAATATCATAAAGACAAAGGTTTGTGAGGATGTATGTGTGTATCTATGTTTTTTATCTTTCATTCAAAATTACTAGACCAATTGTTATGAAATATCCCGAACTTCCCACGGGAATGAAAGCCCCGAGGCGCAGAAGCTCCATATAATAATATGGCAAGCTGAAGAATAAAACTTTGATCAATCCACTTAGAATTGATAACAATATATGTAAAACTAATTGATCCATACATTTTTATGATATATTGTTAAACTGCACAACAGGAGAACAGTCACGTTATTATAATTTCTAGAAAATTGGTTATTATTAATAGTACCTTCTTTTCCATTTATCTCCTACCAAATTACCATATTTCACTTTATATGGTACAGTCTTCAATTACAGACTAAATTTTGTGGGTATGGTACAGTATGCAACTCTTTTCCGTTTTCTGTTACCTTCTACTTAGTCATATCATACCAAATGCCATCTCCCCTTTTCAGTATGAAAACCGGTGAGGTGCGAGTCAGACTAGCGAACCGATGGTTTCGTAAATTTACAGAACCCAAATATTTGCATATTATCTGTACAAAAAATCTAGTTTGTAGTTTAGTTTAATATTTTAATCTATCGAAAAAAATCTAGATCAATTTTATGATATGATTTGCACCATACGCCCCTTAACCTGAGCTTCTATACATAAAAATAAAAGCATTTTCATACCGACCTTCTATTTAACCTTGAACCGAATCCTTGGACTGATTGTTTGATGTAGGCTTATTGACTACCTACGTTTGAATTAGACCTTCTGTGTTTAGAAATAAAGGCGGCTCTCCCGGTTACAGGGATATTTCCGGGATCTGAAAGTCCTTGAATAAGTTTCGCATGAATTGAAGGCCTTACAACATAAGCGAGGTTACAGTGTGTTACAGAAGACATGCATAATAACGTATTAACAAATATTCAAATAGGACTAGAATATACATAGGTACTACATCTAATAGTAAAGTCCTAATTAATTTAGCTAGCATAAAAAAAAACAGCTTTTATACCATAGAAATGCCAAAGTTTGTATGTTAGTGATGGTGTGTTTGTTTCATTATCTAATCTCGCAAAATTACTGGACGTATTTTGATAAAATTTGTTAGGTGCACTCATCGAATTATAAGTATTTTTATCCCGTAATTCCGACTTGCCCTATAGAGAATAGGTACTAGTAGGTACTAATTAGTATCAATAGTCTAAAGAGAAAATAGACACAATGATCTATTGTACTCCCGCACTTTGGCTTTTGACGTGTTATACAGCTGTACTGCCATCAATGCATCTTGGATGACGTCGGAAACATTTCTAACTACATACAGCTACATATTATTTCCAGAAATTCTTACAATTACACATGTTAAAACATGTTCCACGTGTTTATAGTTCTCAGATAAGGATAATATTGGAGGAGATGGCGAAGTGACTTCAATTTTCATTCTTGAATCTAGCATAATTACTATGTGCTGTAACGGTGTTGAAGTAGATTACATAAAGATGTCATACCTGTAAGTCACTTTAATTCCACGTTAAGGGCGCATGATAAATGAAAATCTTTTCAGTTTCTAGGTCGACTCCGCCCAGCGATGACTCCGCCCTGAATACTATATTCAGTGAGCAAGGATGTCGTGTACTTTTATTGACCTAAATGGTATAGTTACTAATAGCGTCTCTATGTAGGAGAAAATTGAGGTTAGGATCGTCACGGTCTTATTGGATTATCTATTACTTTTTTAACTACGATGTAATAAAAAATTTAAATATTGGACACTAGCTAACAAGTTTTTCTATCTTACATTTCTTATTTACTAATTTATTGTTAACAATAAATATGATGAATAATAAATTGTGATATTTATTGAGATATATTCTGTAATACTTTAAATTATACTTGACAAAACAAATTAAGTCATGCCTATATTCAATCCTCGTTTTTAATATTGCCGATTAATTGATGTAGGTAAATTTTTGGAAATTATTTTTATTTGATGTAGAAAATGAACTATCATTACAATATAATTAGTAAAAAATAAAATTAATTAACAGTGTTAAGGCTATAAGAATAAAATATTTTTTGGTAAACGTGCTCCCATTATGAATCGAGAGTTATCTGGTAACTATGTTGGTCATATTTGAACACAGCAACTTGGACAACGAACAGTTTCGCATACTCTGATAAATATGTTTATCGTGTTGTTATCATATTTGTCATCGTTTTACCTCGATCTAGTTTGGTACTCGCCTATGCTCTAGTATCTAAAAATCAGTTGATTTGATATCAATGCGGAACTTACTGCAAGTAGAAATTTAAGTTTTAGTTATGAAATCATGAGATCATGTTACAAAATTACGAAATATATATAGTAAATGGATATAATAAATGGATATAGTTATCCATTTACTACATATTTTGTGTTTTTGTTTAATTATTTATCGGTAAACCAGCAGGCGGTACCATCAACTTTTATGGAACGATCCAAATGCAACTCGGTTAAATAAGCCTAAACTGAATCGCATTATACAAAAAATTATATGGTACGAATTTGCGAAAAATTTTCGTAAACTTTCCTAACGAATTTCAAGATTTCTTCATGTTCATAACAGTTTGGTCATGAGGCCGCGTCAACACTTAAAATCCCCAAAGATGTGTTTGCCAAAAAACAAAAATGATTAATATTCCCAAACTATAATTACCAAAAATTTTAATACTGCCGAATGACATTGAGCCCTTGATTTCCTCATGCTTCGTATTCAATATTTGTCAAGTCAGTCTGTAATTGATTAATTACCACACAATACATAATTCCATTGCTGCTTTACCTAACTAGAATACGGGTCAAGACTATTGATTTTGCTTTTAATGATGATACGTTGACACTTTTGAATAATCACGTAAATGGCAAATTAAATTAGGAAATATAAATTTGTGTTTTAGAGGGAACTGAAAATGTAGTATTATACTAGTATAATACGTGTGGTTTGTGCTGTAGAACTACGTGATCTATAAAACCCTTTGTTTTAAACGTTTTGAATTATTCAAATTGTCAGTATGAAAGCCCTTTGCCCTTTATTGTAATTTTTGTAAACGCGTTTTTTAAACCTCAGGTTTATTTTATACCAAACCTCTAATTCACCTTTGTATGTTCATGTTATTTTTTAATATTATGATGCAAAATGCATGCTGATGCTCAGTGCAAATATGCTTCAAGTTAGCAATCATGTAAATATGAGCCTATAGTAAGTAAATAATATAATGAGACCTCTTTTTTATCATAACTACTTATTTTCTGATTTATTTTGAATAAGAGTGTCAAGCTAAATAGTGACGTGCAAAAGCCTATCCGAATTTAATTTATGCATATATATGTAGTAGTACACTCGTCTAAGTGTTTCTTTGAATCCACTGACATGGTTGGATTGCAATTGCTGCTCGAATGAAGATCGGGTCGGGTCACTCCCATTGCCCCATTGCAGGTCATCGACCTGATTGCACGCGAGTCGCCTGGACTGCATTGTCCCGTCTGCTAACAAAGCGACTTCAATTGGAGTAGAATCTGCAATAAATTATCTTCATATTTATCGACAAGACCCCTCGACAAGTATCTCATTCATATCCTATTGTAACTGAATTGCAAATTGATAAGTAGGTGGGAATTTAATTGCTCTAAGCACAATATAATAAAGATATGTCATATCATAAGTATGTAATTACTTTAAGGGTATAGAGACTTCCTGTTATTTATAGTAGGTTTGTAAATGGTTTCATTATACGACAAATGAAGTTTATATATTTCTATGCCTACTGGGTATCAGTATTTAATGCCTTATATAAATATAATAGCTGCGTCCCGGGGCCTCGCTCTCGTGGGGATTTCCGGATAAAAAGTACCCTGTATATGTTATTCCAGGTGCATATTGTACCCGTGTACCAAATTTCATAACAATCGGTCCAGTAAATTTTGCGTGAAAGAGTATTAAACATACATACACACATGCATCTTCATAAACTTTCGCATTTATATAATTAGAGGGTCCGATCGGTCGGACATAGGTAATGGAATTAAAATATGTCGGATAAATCGAATCAATAAGAAAACAAAGTTCATGTCGTCCGATCGGCAGGACATCGGAATTACAATACCTTGCAGTCCGATTAATCGAACCAACAGGAAAAAAGTTCATATGTCCGATCTATCGGAAAAAGGAAGGCGGACCTCATGGCGAGAGCGAGCTGCCTATCAAACGAATCACATCATAAATCATTTAACTTTAGTATTCAAATTATAACTGCTTTAGGATATCTCACTGATCTTGTTTTTTTCTTTCATTTATACAATGCCTATGACTAGAACTCTACTGATAAATACATGAACAGAAAATCTTGCAATATTATCATTTTTGTAATAACAAATTAGTGTTCATCAATTCCCCATATTATTATCGAGACTATCTCTATAATTTGTGATTCAATCCACATTTTACAAGGATTATGCTTACTATAAATTTGTCGTAACTGATCATTTTTCTCACACCCGTACTTCTTTGGCTCAAAAACGAATGGTCATTGACCGCCTGATAGGGCTTCACCATCTACGATGAGTAACGGCTGCATTCACAAATGTGTAAAGTTACAGTTAATCCGTATTTACTAGATTACGTAATGCTATTAACCCGTTAGCGCTGGTTGCAGAGTCAATAACATCTGGTGGAAAATTAAAACGAGTCGGGATAGGAATAATAATTAAAAACTTTAAATCGGTATATCGAATAATTCATGATAAGTGGTGTGCAAATCAGGTTATCGATTAGTGGTAGTGTTAGCGACACGGGCCGGGCGTCGACCCTAGCGCAGCACTGCATATGCCACTTGTGTTGAACCTCCTCGCCTGATCCTTTGAGGACAGCACTACCTACCATTGTCTGTGGAACTTACAAAAGATTGCTTTCGCTTCTGTATTTTCTGAGACATCTCGTAGAATCATTGTATCAAATACTTGTTAATATAAGGTGTATTGAGAAAACATTGCTAAAAATCCGCATTTTTACAGAATCCTCACGTTCGTTCAACATTGTTAATTTGTTTTTATTACTAAATTATATTGTATTATTATTGCAACGAATTTTTTACGCGAAATTAAAGTGTTAATATAAGGATGCTTAGTTTAATGAAATCTACTCTGGTGAGTTTGAAAGCTGAACTAAATAGGTGGTGATCACAGTTATTTGATTATAACTCTCTTTCCTTTTGAAAACAAACTACTCTTATCTAACAAAGTTTGACGGTAAGGGGCCTAGATACGAAAGCAGAGGTCGCAAGTACAAATTATTTATTTTACAGAAATTGAATTTTAGAGAAGTACCTATCGCAGAAACATCTCATAAATATAATCCCCCGTATACACTTCAAACTACGTTGATAGTCTTAGCTAACCTAACTTGCTATTTTTCTTTCCTAGGGATGTTTCTCTCTAATCTGAGTATTTTCCCGATTGCTTCTGTCGACATAGATCGTAACCCAGGATTCGCTTAAGTTAGGTTAGGTATCTTTTTTTGACTAAGTAAGAAGGAGAACGGGTTAGGAACGTCATTCGTCAGCTGCGTGCAGAAGTCGTCCTTTTTCTAGTTCTCTGTCTTTAGAAACTCAAAAGGTTACTATATAATAGAATGTGTCGCGAGATGTTAGGTTATCCTCGATCTCTGATAGTGATTTTGGTGACACAAAATATTGAGTACATTCTGCATTCCTTGATTTTATGTCAGTAGGGAGGGGGCTGGGTCACGAATTACGGGTGCTCTCGACCCCAGCTGGTACTGTAAGTGTGCCACCGATGTATGTAGGTTAACATCGGACGCGCTCAATACGCCACCGCTGCCGATCCGAAGCCGGCCACCTAACCTAGATCAGGGAGTAGAGAGATCGCTTATGAAATCTGGCGCACGCTGACTGCATAAATGAAATGCGACTTTATACCCATGATTTAATTTTATATAGGTACCTATTTATGCAACGAGGTACAAAGAGCTTCAATATTAGCAGTTTTTTGTTAATTTTCAACCATCCCGTGGGTTGACTCCATTTCTTTCATTTGTATCCTTAAAAAAACAACTTTACAATTTGTACCGAAATCTTCGACGGACAAACACCTCAATCGTGACTATTGTAAGCAACTTCTAAGTGGCATCAATAAATAAAATACAGTTTTCATTAGAATCTGCTTCTCTTTTATTTTACAATGAAATATCATTGTAAATTTTTGATTGTGTTCATATCGTTTTTAATCTAATGGGAACGTGTAGCTAGATACGTATAAATGGTGGGCGTGCAGAGAAACTTGTGAAATAGCTCGACTCCTGACATACTGCACATGATACTTGCGATTCATAAGGTTGGAAAGCAATATAAAATGTAATTCCTGTTACTCATATACATCAATTTGCAAATAAAGTGGTTACAATTCAATGTGAATATTGACGTGATTTGATGCCCATTTTCAGTATTTTTTTAGAAGTTGTATAATTATTTAGAAAATTGTAGTTCGTAATCGAGTTATTAAAAGCATATATATTAATTTATAATAACAATATAATATTTTACGAAAATAATGGTCACGAATGAAAGTATTCAAATGAGAGTTAGATGTTGGACCCTCCATTTATTTGACCAAAATATACATTTAGTTAAGTCGATCTATCGAATTGAATTATCAGTTTCGTTTGAATTTGTCTGGATCTTTTAATAATATCCTGTGATTTTGTTGAATGTTGATTATGTTCGCAAAACTAGGCGTCCGTATTTCACTTTGAAAAGCAAGCATTCTTTTGATGCCAACAGCTCAGATCTAGGGAAATTATGTCACACTCACGACGTAGTGGGATTTGTAATACAAATTTCAAAATTCTCGTTATTTCGTATGGTATTACAGTCGGTTTAAACAAATCTAAATAATCATTATTAGAAAGCTGCTTATACTCGAATTCTGGTTTAGAGATATTTCCCATTAATGGGGAGATAGTTTTCCGTATTAGTAAAAGCTGTAAGTTTATTGATTTAAATTCGAATGTTTATCCAACTTTCATGGACACTTTAGTTATTTTAGAATATTGAAAAACTAGAAATTAGATTTTCGAAATTCTTTGAAGCCTGTAACTAAACCTAATTTGAATTTGTATGCATATGTATTAAGTGGCACTATTCGACCATGCTATTTCCAAGTATGTATTGAAAAACTCGGAAAAAAAGTATTTTTATTACTATGTACATACTTATTTCAGTTTTCGATATGATAAATCTAAGCTCATTTGACTCACCCGGAATTAAGAAATAAATATAGCACGTTCTTTAAACACGTGCCGCGTCAGTTGCTTTAATTGGCCACCAGGTAATCGTTTTTCCCGTGAAGTCTTCTAATTATATAAAACCATAAAAACTCTTGACTGAAATTTCGCTACAGTTGAAAGCTCAAGCAAGATTTCTGGTACATCGATTTCACATAAAACTCTCTAAAGTATCTGGTGAAATTTTTCCCAATGAATCTCTGTTGAACTTTTTTACTGCAGAGCTAATATTTTTTTTACTATTTACAATTACCTAAGTCGAGTTTTTGATTTGGGTGAATACTTCAGCAAAAAGTTACAGTCGACAAAAACTGTAGTTGCTTTAAAACCTAGTTTATAGCTCTGTTTTCCTTTTCAACACTGGTAATTATTGTTTATTTCTTCCTCGATTGAATTTACTATTGTTAATGTATGTGTGGTTTATGTTATCGAGTCGTCAACGGTA